>NC_089586.1:53579934-54219934 GCF_019320115.1 Miscanthus floridulus | reverse complement strand
TTACGAATGAAAGAGTTAACTCATACATTTCAATATACTTAATTAATTTATTGATTGATATATATACATATACACATTTATGAAATAGTTATTTATTCATGATTTTATAGACACTCGTACGTGTACGTATTCAACGCCTATGAGCACATTATATTTCTATGAACACCTCCGAAAGGAGAAAGACGGACTAAAAAAATAACGTTAAATCCTAGAAAAAATCTAGATGAAAGAAGTCAACATTCGGGTAGACAGGTTCCGTCGCAATGAATCAAATCTGCTGAGGTACACTCAATTCACGTTATTTGTTTGTAATTAATATGACTATTGAGGTACAATTTATAATTATAGAGGTAATATGGCTATAGTAACGTACTTTGCTGTTGTTCATATGTACATAGTACAGTATATACTTATATTTTATAAGCACTTCCATCTTCGACTATATAATGTAGACTTGAACTCTTTTTGGATGGTTAGTTGTGTGATGATGTGATATGATGGCACCAAAAATTAGATGCGAGACGGTCACACCAGGTGAGGCAATGTAATGATACATATCAAAGACAAAACAGATGCTGACAATCAGTCTGTTCGCTGGTTGGTTTCTGGGCTGGTTTGGGTTGGCTGGTGCTGATTTGTTGTGAGAGAAAAACACTGTTGGCTGGCTGATTTGGGCTGACTGAAACCAACAAGCGAACAGGGTGAACGACGGCACTTACTAAAAAAGATGGAAGAGCTAGGGAGAGAGATCATCATACTGCAGGGCAGGTCATTTGGTGTCTTAACGTTGACAAAAGCTGATGAATGCATTTCATTGCGAAAATGCGGAGTAAAGCTAATGACCACATTTCAAAACAGTCATCAGTCCATAACTGTTTAGGTAGAGAATATGGCGCTGTCTCAAGCTTTATTTGCTACTTTAGGGCTTCTCCAATGGAAAATTTGTACGCAAATTTAGAAACTACTTTGTATTATATTTTATATTATGGCATAGATATGGAACTCCCATGAACCAAAATTTAGGTTGTTTTAGTTTTATTCTTCTCTAACTTTAATTAGATTTACAAAAAAAATTAACATTCATAATAGAAAATAAATACACTATCAAGAAATATTTTGCAATAGATTTAACTAAACCAATTTTTTGTTATATGTTGATGCATTTCTCTAATAACTTGGTCACAGTTTAACGATGTAAACTTTAAAAAACTAAATTTTGGAATGGAGCAGTAGATTCAGTGGATATTATCATCAATAATGATCAGAGTACATACTGTGAATTGATGCTGAGATGTTTCTAATTTTATCCTGTTTTTCTTGCACGTCTCGGGAGGGTTGAAATGCCACTTATTATTAATAGTAAAATTAGTAATCGTAATTCTGTGCTTTGTAACCACATGAACTTATTATGAATGAGGGGGTGTTTGGTTCCATTTACTAAATTTTAGTCCCTGTCACATTGGATGTTTTGACACTAATTTGAAGTATTAAATATAGACTAATTACAAAACTAACTATACAGATTGAGACTAATTTGCGAGATGAATTTATTAAGCCTAATTAGTCCATGATTTGACAACGTGGTGCTACAGTAAACATGTGCTAATGATGGATTAATTAGGCTTAATAGATTCATCTTGTAAATTAGTCTCCGTCTGTGTAATTAGTTTTATAATTAACTCATACTTAGTCCTCCTAATTAGCATCTGAACGTCCGATATGACATGGACTAAACTTTAGTCTCCGTAACAAACACCTCCTGAATTGCCTTGCTCTGAACATGTTTTGGTTCGCAAAATTTATCCGACATACTTCACTCCCCATGAGAATACAAAAAAAATTCCTTGATCGGAACATGATGGCCAAATTTAGGCAGTAGCAAATAATCACTTGATTACCTCAATAGTGAGTAACTTTTTTTGAGGAATTGAATAATGTGAGTATTGCATACTTCTAATAAGTTTTGTGTACATGTGATCAATCAGGCTCGGACCCTCCGTTGAACATCACCGACGAGCATTTTCTCGACGGCCTTCTTACCGCTAATTTCAGCTACATGTCGTGCCGAAGTCGCTACGAGTTCGCCGTCTACCACCACAAGCATTCGTCGCACAAGCCGTCCCCCTATCTCATCGCCAAGCTCTGGAAGCAAGAAGCGCTCCAAAAGCACTGCGGCCCTGGAACGGCCGCGCACAAGAAGGCGGTCCGGCGGCTCGACTCTGGCGAGGGCGTCGTCGACGATGAAGATGGCTGCCGCTACCTCGTCTACATCAGCTACCGCGGCCTCGGCAACCGAATGCTCGCCATTGCGTCGGCCTTCCTCTATGCGGTGCTCACCGAGCGAGTCCTCCTAGTCGACGGTGGCAAGGACGCTGACGCGCTCTTCTGCGAGCCCTTTCCGGGGGACGACGTGGCTGCTGCCGCGACCCGGCGGCTGGTTCTCCAACTCCCCGCTGAGGAGACTCCAGGGCTACGAGGGCGGCTCAAAGGAGAGCCTCGGCAACATGTTGCAGAGCGGCGGCATCACCGTGTCCACCGACGGGAACGTGTCGTGGTCGACGCCGCGGCCGCCGCCGTACCTGTACCTCCACCTCTCCGGCGCCTACGGGTTCCACGACAAGCTCTTCTTCTGCGGCGCGCACCAGCGGCTCCTCGGCGAGGTGCCGTGGCTATTCATGTGGACGGATAACTACATCGTGCCGGGGCTCTTCCTCACGCCGGCGTTCAGCGGCGAGCTCGAGGCCATGTTCCCGGAGAAGGAGGCCGTGTTCTACCACCTGGGACGGTACCTCTTCCACCCGACAAACCGCGTGTGGCACGCCATAAAGAGCTACTACCACGCCAACCTTGCCGGCGTCAGCCAGCGCGTCGGCGTGCAGATCAGGGTGTTCCAGAAGAAGCAGCCGCCACGGTCCGTGCTGGACCAGCTCCTGTCGTGCCTCCGCGACGAGAAGCTCCTCCCGGAGACGACGGACGCAGCGGGCGGCAACAGCACGTCCTCGCGTGCCGTCCTGGTGACGTCGCTGAGCTCGTGGTACTACGACCGGATCAGGGACGAGTACGGCGGCCGGATCGCCGGCGGCGTGCACCAGCCAAGCCACGAGGGGCGGCAGCGCACACGACATGAGGGCGCTGAGCGAGATGTATCTGCTCAGCATGTGCGACGTGCTCGTCACCAGCGGCTACTCCACGTTCGGGTACGTCGCGCAGGGGCTCGCCGGGCTGCGCCCCTGGGTCATGCCCAGGGCGCCAATGTGGGCTGTCGACTGGAGGGAGGGGCTGGACCCGGGGGACCCGCCATGCCGGCGGGCAGTCTCCGTCGAGCCGTGCTTCCATGCACCGTCGACCTACGACTGCTCGGCAGCGAGGGACGTGGACCTGGACAAGGTATCGCCATACATCAGCCGCTGCGTCGACGTCAAATACGGCATAAAGCTTGTCAATGAAAGCAACGGCCAGTGGTGACATTTGTCTAACAGAAATGGCCACATGGCAGATATCTGACATGTTATTTGCCTCAATAACACATGATGATGAAACAAGAAACCAATGTAGATAGGGGAACACTGTAGGTGCATACATTATAATAGCAAAAACAATATTTCAGGTGCCAGACATGTAATTTTATCATTGTTTGGCTATAGAAAAAAAAATATGAATTGCCTCCTGTAAGTTGTCCTTTTGGTTATGCAAGATTGTTGCCTAAACATTCAGGCACCTGAGATATAGAAACTCTCGAATAAGAAAATGTAGAAGTGAAAAAGCGATAAGGCTGGTGTTTTGACTAGTGGAATAAGTGATGATCATGTCAAACTCATCATCAGGCATCAGATCCTGCTCAAAGCCACAGAAAGGGCAGACAACACCAGACAGTTCTCATCCCCCCACCCCCAAAAAAAATCTGTTAGAAATGCATGCCTTCAATAATTCAGCAAATCCTGCTAGTTCCATGGAGTACAGAGTAACGTTTGGTTAAACTTAAATTCGGGATCAAAGCATCACATATGCAATATGCATCCAAACTGTGGGCCAAAATGTGCATCCTGGCCATTTGTGTGCCGCTACCAGGTCAAGCACATGAATTCCACATCATTTGCCTGGCCACCACCATTTCCTTGGAGGCGGTGGAGGTGTAAGGATGTCTAGCATGGTCTCCTTCTCCCTTGGAGTCAGTGGTACCCCTCGGACCAGGTTCAGAGCCATAATGTGAACATTTGTCCTTTGCCTGTGCTTTTGGTAAGCCCAGATGCCAGCTGCTATACCACCCACAATGACCTGTACATGATGGACTCAACCAGCAGAATGAATGCATCTTCTCAGATTCAGATTAGCAGATTTCAGGGGATTTGATGAGTCACTAGCTCTTGAGGAGTAGCAGATGCCATACAGTTATGTCAGACAAATGGAAACATGTACAGAATGACAGATTCTTATTAGGCCTTACAGGTGAAAGCCATATCCCAGCAGTCTGAAGATCAAATTTAGGGGCATATAGCACTGTCTCCCCATACTCATCCTCTAGTTTCTTGTAGATCTCTTTATCGTTCTTTCCTGCTTTTATTTCATCACGAATGAGCTGCAAAATGTAATATTGTTACTGTCTGATAGAAAATATCGCAGTAAAAGTGATGATGTCAAATTAGCATTACTACTGAATGTCCCTTTTCCTGGTTGCCGTACATTTAAATACATATATACAAATATACCAGAGGAAGAAAAAGAAGCACATATAACATCTGGTAAAACTAGCACAGGAACTTTCAAGTTTGAACCTAGTTGCCAAAAAAACTTTAGTTGCAAAAAGAATCTCAAAATCTAAGCACTAGTGTTTTACAAAACAGGAGTCGACAAGTGCTTCAAATATCAGGAATCCAAAATTCTTTGAGACATTGCTTGTTATAGATTTGGTACTATTGTCTAAAATGCGAAGGGCGGGCCTGGTGCAAGCGGTAGAGTCTTACCGCCTGTGACCGGAAGGTCCCGGGTTCGAGTCGCGGTCTCCTCGCATTGCACAGGCGAGGGTAAGGCTTGCCACTGACACCCTTCCCCAGACCCCGCACAGTGCGGGAGCTCTCTGCACTGGGTACGCCCTTTGTCTAAAATGCGATGAGATGCTTGTCGTGTTCTTCAGTATTCTAGAAATTTTCAGATTTAAGGGCACTTCTGAAAGCCAGTAAATTTATAAGGAATGTTTTAAAAAAATGACTACGCCAAAACATATTACATTTGACAAAACCAAGAATTCAATAGCTACAACATTCCAATGTCGAACAAGTCACCATCTGTTGATGCACTGAAATCTCAGAAGCAAACATTCGACAGTATCAGGCCTGATAAATTAAGTTACAGAATGACTAAAAGTAGTGCAGTTAATAACAGTTCTTTGTTCACCAAGAAGAAAGGTTAACTCAGTTATTCAAGGTAAAGGAATAGATAATTTTGGAAACAAAAGATGTATAAGCAACACAGCTGCATTGAGCTTATACTGAATAGCGTGAAAACAAAGAAATTTCGATATCCAAGATTACTTTGCTTCAGAGCAATGGTTGAAAAGTTGCAACAAAACACAGGAAGGAACACATAACAGTATCAGCAAATCTGACTAATCCAGAAAGAGAATGACAAAAAATAACCCTGTTACTATGAAGTATGAGTCTTGCAAACAAGTCACTCAAGTTTAAAAAGTTAGTACCTTCCTAAGCAGAATAGCAACATCAGCTTGTGAATCTTCAATAGATTGGCTACCACACTCAGTGCACCGAACATTGTGGCTTATATTTCTTGCACGATTTTCAATGATCTGCCTCTGTTTGACGTCATCCTCAGCTGCCATAGTAAAATTCAATGTACTTGATCTGTATTACAGCGGCCAGTTAACAAGGGATAGAACCTGAAAGAAAAGAAATTAAGCAAACAGGTGAAGTAATAACTAATAACTTGTGACGTGGCTCTATGACATGACAAGAGTTGCACAGAAACAAATTGCATCATCTCTTGTTCAAAAAGAACAGTCAACAAAACCGGCAATCAGGAATACCAAATAACGCATCCTAACCACCTATCCTATAAATGACTAACACAGTTCAACAGATTACAGCTGACCCAAGCAAGTGCTGACACAAGAGAAGATATGATCATCAATTTGATGAGGAAGCACTACAAATATGCAGTTGTCCGCCAGAAAATATACTCAACAAAAGAGCATATGCACGCATGCTTCTCACTTCATTAACACTGGTTATCCTCCAAATCTTCCCCTTCATATCCAACCACAAGATGCTTCAATTTTCATTAATAAATTGTAAGCTTTAAATTGCAGGTATGAGCACTAAAGGTAAAGGTTTGGACCTTTTTATTCGAATTCAAAATTATGTAGACTATGAACAGGGAGTTTGCACTGCGAACCAAAAACTTAGAACCGGGTGTGTGAATTATAATAAGCAGAAACTTCACCTTGCGGCTCTGGCGAGGGGAGGGTTTTATACTGAGAATGAAAGGCATATGAGGAGCGGAGAAGAGGCGGCGCTCAGGTAGCTAAGGAGGACTATGAACGCGGACACAGGGTGTAGTTGGAGACGATGAGGCAGCGGACGAGCTGCCGCGAGAGAGGAGCGCACGAGGCCACGGGAGGGGGCCGGATGGAATGCGGGAGGCACAAGGGGCACTGGAGAGCGGGCGGCGAGACGCCACCGCTGCAGCCGTCTCCTTAGCGTTACTGCACCTGCACGAAGTGGGCCGCCGCCGCTCGCCGTGAACAACGAAAAAAACACCATTCATCACAAATCAGACATGTATAAATCCCAAATCAGGCAATGGTTTCAAATTCCAAACTTTTTCATCTACTAGTGATTACCAACAGGCATGTAATCCTACACTGAAAGACATCCCCAACTGGACAATCGATCGAACCCTCGGTTGAAAGCTGCTCACAAATTGGGAGGGAAATCAACTCACCTTGCACCTGTGGACCGCTCGCTCCCCTCTCCGGATGCGCCGCTACGCAGGCACGCTCGAGCACAGTAGGATGTGTCGCCTTCCGCTGGCCGCCCGGGCGACCACCCGTCCGACGAGCCACTGCTCCCCTTCACACGCTGCGGCCGAGGTTTGGTCTGCCGTCTGCGACTGCGGGTGCGGCGGGGATTGGAGGACTGCGGTGAGGACATTGGCCGACCGAATTCGGCTTGGGCCTCACTCAGCCTGCAACGGTCCAACGTCAACGAAGAAGGCCCAACTAAGCTACTGCGTGGAGGTCGGCCCAGTTTTTGTTCTTTTATAAGTCTATTTTCTAAATTTTAACCATCGACTATCACTTGGGTTCAATTTAAGACATCAAACTCGGGTCATTCAAATTTGTTAAAAAAAAAATCGGGTCACTCAAATATGAAAACTAAACAACTTTGGCCCTTTACCTTTCAAAAAAAAAACTTTAGCCCTCGGGCGGCTGCAGATGTCGTTTTGCCTTTATATCTGTTCGAAACTAGTTGATGACCTTTTGCTTGTATGATCCTCAATTTTGCCTATACTAGCATATGTTGCTACGGGCTACGGCCAAAATAACTGAGCAGCATAGACTCTTTGTAAAGTATGAATTTTATAGATATCGAACACGAATTTCACACAGTTCATTTTATAGAAAAAACACAAAAAACAATAACAGTTCTAATGTTCCAAAGGAAGGGCCCTCAATCTTCAACGTAACCAATATTAGTAAAAATATATAGCAATAGCGCCATACCATTTGCCTTAAACAATATTCATGCTCATTGTAAATATTCCAGAGTACACAAACGAATTCTTGGACATCAATGGTCTAAACATAATAGAACATAAGTATAGATAACTGTAAAAAAGTGTTATCAGCACTGTTCGCTCATTGTGATTTGTAATAATCTAAACTTGTTTTTGTAGCATTTGGAAAGCACAAAGGTTCTCACAATATGAGTTTTTTATTCATTTGGAACCTGTAAAAGGAGAAAAATAATCGTAAGAATTGAGAAAATTTAGAATATTCACACTACACTTTTAGGCAAGTTGAAGGCAACCGGAACACTTGAAAACATGATCATCTCTATATAGGAATCCATCGGGCCACGTCGCCCGTTAGCCCGCTGACCGTCCGATCCAGCAAACTTGCGATGTTGTCCGTTCGATTGCGGATCGATTTGGTCCCTGCCCGTTTCTTTCTAAACCTGAAACCTCGCGAACTTTCTCGGGCTCGTCCGTCGAGCGAGTGGCAGCACGGGCGGCAACCATCAGCGAGGCGGCGCAGCCCACGGGCGAGCTGAGCGCAGCCCCGCAAGCGAGCCGGACACGGCCACCACCGCGCACCACAAGAGCGGGCACCCTCCGCCCTCCGCGAAGGTGCCGGCGTCCGCCCTCCGCCTGCTGCGTCATCTGTGGCCCACCGGCGTTCGTCGCCACCTGTTGCGCCACCCACCATCTAGCTCTCGGGCCGCCGCCGCCCCTATCTGGGTCGCGGCGCTCTGCGCTCGAGCTCCACCGCCTGGGCAACGAAGCATGACGGCACCAGCAGCGCCACCGGCCGCCATGGCTTCCCCACGCCCGCGAGCGATGAGCACGCTGAGACACGAATCAACGTCGCGCCCTCATCCGGGAACTGCCTCGTGGCTGCCTCCTCTCCTTGCAGCGACGCCCCCCTCTGCTCCCAGCCGCAACCGCGGACCTTGCCCCTCTACTCCTCCCTTTGCTCGTACCTGATACCCCCCTCCAGTGCCGCACAAGGCGCACATGACGAAAAAGTTCAGCGGCACCAGTGCTGCGCCCTACGCACAATGCAGCCTCCCGCACCTCTATACGCACCCTAATGGAGTAGTCGACCAAATGGACAACGCCCAACAGCAGCTCGAGGAAATGCCTACAAGGTAAAGCGCTCACTGAATATATCTAATTTTGGGTGAAACAGATAAACGTGGCTTTGATTCAAGGGAGCATGATGCAAGCTTGATGACGACAAATACTTCTGAATAGAGAGTTTTACATTCATAATATTTATCATTGTTCAAGCAAATAACCATATTGTATCCGGCTATGTTTCCATAGCTATATTCTGTACAATTTAATGACTTCAATCATTGGATGCATAATTGCATATAGAGCCAACCATACTTTTCTCTAAAGCTCATAAGCTTGTTTTGGTGTAGCAAATTTTCTGAAACATATGGGACCATCTATGTCAGTTAAGTGTTATAGTCTGGTCATAAATATAATCCATGAGTAGCAAGACTACTAACTCCAAAACTCGAATTCAGAATTCTTGCTTACTGTTTATTTATTCAAAATTGTGCTTGAAGTGCCAAATCTATGAATTAATCTGATAACTTGCTTGATTCAGTTCTTGCTTACCAAACGATTGAGTGCATACCTTAGAACGAAGTCGGATTTTAGGATGGACGCATCTAGATCCAAAATCTGCTTTTGTGCAATGCACGCACTACAAGTTTTAGTGCCTAGCTTTAGCCTTTACCATTTCTAACTAACAAAGCTTCTTCAGGTAGGACATCTGTTAGCAAAACCAGCAACACAACACGGTATAATGCAACCATTTCCAAAGCTACAATTTTCAGGACAAGTTGGTGTTGAAAATAATACCAAAGTTTGGTTCACTTTTTTTTTCATAGACTGCATATACAACGCTCATCATCTTCCAACATAAAAGTCGTGGATTTAACTTGTCAATCAGCTAAAATCCAAAAAATATGCTAGCTAGCTCAGGCTAAAAAAAGAATAAACTTTAAAATGACCATTCTTTTACACAGCTTCTGCAATTATTCAGTTAACATGAACAAAAAAATCAAGTCTAGTAGAGTTTAATACCTACTCTTAACTACTAAATTCTCCTAGATTTTTTATCCGACTCCTTACCACCAGAATTTTGAGCTGTACAACCTTGCTTCGATTTTTTACTGTGGGGTAAAAGTGCCAACCTTGCAGCCAATTAAGATAATGCCACTGCCATGGTGCGGTATCTAAATGCAGAGCTGAAGGATCAACCTCATATGGCCATTTGAATTGGCTTTAGTGGTTGATGACCAAGAAATGGAAAATAGTCACCCATTCTAACTATCTTTCATCATTATATGGGGCTCAGTTTGGTTCACTTACAAATGCATTGAGGACCATTTGGTTAGAAGTTGCTACTGTAGTTGTTGTCTCCCACCTAGGGAATATCTTCAGCAAACATTTTGAAGTCTACTTTAGTTGGCTAGAGGTCCTTACATTGTTTTTGTTCAAACAAGTGATTCAATAAAGTAAAGGACATTCAATCTGAAGCTTCCTATGTATAGTACAGTATCCCATTTTGAGAATTTTCCTTTATAAAAGATATAATTTCCCATCTTGAATCAACATTAATAACTTTGATATAAGTTAGCCTAAGTTCTACAATTACAGATAAGTCGGTTTAGGTTGGACATTGGTCAAGTAGCCATATAAAGCATGTTATAGATTTGTAGTTGGGGCTTTGCAGAAGATCAAATTTGTGACCAATGTCCCAGGAAGTTGACAACCAGAAAAGATCTATTATCACCAATGAGAAGTTTTTTTAAAAAATATGTCTTGGGGTTTATAGGTGGGCCCCAGCTGCGCAACAGAAGTTCCACTTTTAGAGAAGGCAGATTTTTGTTTAAGAAAAGAGAAGACAGATTTTGCACAAGGAGTAACGTCCTGTGGCAGCAAATTTGCACCCTAAAATATTTTGCACACTACTTCAGTAGTATATGAAAATTTCACCCAAAAATATTTTGCATATTAAAGTTTTAAACTATAAAATAGCACAGACCTTGAGGACTGTCCTAGGATTGCTGGGATAGAACCTTGATACAATCTTCAGAAGCCAATATGTGAAAATGAGCTCTGGAAATGAGCCTAGATGCTTGAACAGCTGTTTCATACAACACAAACTATAATGTAATTAAATTTTGGGCATTTTGGTCACCATGCTCAGCTGATGTTATCATCATGTAATCGAAAACGCCTGCACATTACTGCTTAGCTGAAAACGTTATCCTGGTGACCAAAATGCCAGGCTGGGGCGCGGCAACGCCGCGCCGGTTTTTCTAGTTGCTACATATAGGAAAGTTTTCTTTTTCTTTTTTAGAATACATGTAGATGACTTTATATTGCAATAATGTTATCCTATACTCTGAAGTATAGGCGATTCTGATATATTCGATACTGAACAGCAATGATGTTATTAATTCAAGGAAAATAGCTGAACTGCACTTCCTGTAACCAAAGGAATCATGTACCAATGTCCTTTTTCATTTGGCATCATAGATTTCTTCGATTTTTCAATCACAAAAAAACCACTAGTGATTCAAGAATAAAATTAATCCCCTATCCAATCATTAATCTCAAAGTCTATTTTTGTTCATGTCATCACTTTTAAGTAGTTTGACAACTTGGAGACTTTGTAAGGAAGTGACAAGGTCAACCCTAGGAAATATATTGAGCACACCACTCAAATAATAAACACCCCTTCCTAATCATATTTCTATATAAATCCTCCTTATTCTAAATCAACCTTTTCCAAACAGCATGATGAAACTTGATGTACCAGTGCCAGCTCCAGCGCATACAAGCTCAGCATAAAAGGAAACCACCAAATTCCTGGGTAGCGCAAACATGCATTTATAGATCCCCCGGCCAAAGAGGGAACAGACAGAGGACATAATTTTTCATACTTTAATACTTTGTCCATTCGAATTTTGGTAAATTATAAGACGTTTTGGTTTTTCTAGACACATAGCTCTATGCACTTAGATATACACTATGTCTAGATACATTGTGATGTATCTAGAAAAACCAAAACGTCTTATAAATTAAAACGGAGAGAGTATTAGATATATAGATATTGATGCTTTGGCCCTCTTAATCGTAGGAGCGAGGGACAATAGACTGAGGAACTGAGGACATAATTTTCCATATTTTAATATTATTAGTATTATAGTTATATAGATATAGATGCTTATGTATTTTTTAGAAAACTGCAGATTACCTGTTATTCCAATAATTTTGATGACAACGGAACAATACAAGAGAAGAGGACGCTCACCAGGAAACCAAAAACCATCTAAATTTTGGTGAACAACCTCCTCACAATGCACCCCCAAAATTCAACTACATCTTTTTTTTTTTCTTTTAGAGAGAAAGTTCAACAACATCTTTTGTCCTACGTGACTTCTATCAACTTCAGCTTTCGGCATCAGAAGGTTTTTCCATCCTGGCTTTGCAAATTGATGTAACTGCTAATAATTAGCTCCATGGATTCAAACAGATTTAGCTAACAAGGTCGGCCTGCCATGAATCACCCACCGAAACTCCAATGAACTCGAGAAGGCGTCCACAAGAACGAACGGGCTCAAAGCACCGGAACCCTACACTAATCCTACCGATTTTAAGTAAGTAGTTAAAGGTTTAAACAAGCGAGGTGGGACTAACCTGGGGGCGGGCTTGCGGCCGCCGTCCGCGCCCTCTCTCCGCTCCCCCGCGCGCCCCCGCTTCCGCGGCCTCCGACCGTGCCGCGCCGCCGCCCCGCTACCAGTGTCCGGCGCACGAGAGGGAGAAACCGGGTGCCGCTAGGTTTCTTGCGGCGTTCCTTCTCCACGCTGCGCCGCTGATCGGGCCGAAGCTGGGCCGAACTGCTAGATGGACCCAAGACTACGACGTAAACTCATGAGTCCATAAGGCTGCGCTTCCTCTCCTTTTTTTTCCATTTATTCAGGTGCTTTCGCCAAAAAAAAAAACCTTACCTAAACGTGTTGATGATGCTAGCGAGTGGCGACGATGGTTCCAATCCTCTGCACCGCCTTCTTGTGCTGGACTCATCGGCGCAGCACAACAACGGGCCTTCATGGCTGCGATAGCGGCGGAGGAAGCTGCCATCGGAGACGATGTTGCGCCAGGCCTTGCAGACGATGGAGGCGTAGACCGGCATGCCGGCTCGTCCGGAGGGACGCGGAGGAGGATCTCTTCCACGAGCTCCTCCGCCAGCGTAGACGCCACGTCGCTGGTTTGACGGCGTGCATAGAGGAATCGTTGCGCACGTGCTTGTCATGTACTTGACTTATATTTGGCTATCTAGGTCGGTTTCGCCGAGGCCCAGTTTAGATGCCAAATTTTTTGGCAAAACGACACCGTAGTATTTTCGTTGTTATTTGACAATTAGTGTTCAATCATAGTCTAATTAGGCTTAAAAGATTCGTCTCATGAATTTCGTCTAAACTGTGTAATTAGTTTTATTTTTTATTTACATTTAATGCTTCATGCATGCGTCCAAAGATTCAATGTGACGGGGAATCTTGAAAAATTTGGCGTTTTGGGGTGGAACTAAACAGGCCCAAGTAGTCTAGTCCGTGTGCAATACGTATACGCGTCGTTTGACACTCCGACCCCAACACAATGCATGTCCTCCGGCTGTATATATATACGATGATTTCTCGATCAGAATATGGTACGAGATCCGATTCCCACGCGGAGCTTCTTGTGCTCCTGAACGCCTTCATGGCTTGACACAGGGGGCGAGGGCATGGATCCGATCCAATCCGCTAGGTTTATCCTACGGTTTCATAGGGCGGGCACGAAAGATGAATCATGATGCACCGTAGTACCCCAGTCAGACTTATGACTCCGGTCCGATAGCTTTTATACGTACTCCAAAAACCTCTACGTATGGGTCATATATATTTCCATTATTATTAATTATTTTCTCTCTCCTCACCGAATCGGGTATTTTTCCTCTCTGACGAGGTTTAGAGCCATTATTATGTATATAAACAATTTGTCCTTTGCCTGTGCTTTTGCATTGGTAAGCCCAAAATGAATGTAGAGAATTATGTATTTGGCACTGAAACAAATTAGTCTTTCGTATTTAGCATTTAAAAATTTAAACTTTCTTATCTGACATCAAATTAAAATTTTCTTCCCTAAATGACACTACCGTCTATTTTATCCATTCATCTTGACGATGTCAGTTTTTTCTTAGCGTCACCGACCTACCCTCACGCATCCCGTGGACTTCCCGAGCGGCCGAGCCCTCCCGTCTCCCGTGTGTCTGTGACCTTCCCCGAAAAAACACACCAAACCCTAGATTGATGGAAGGAGGGGGAGAGGATGATGGAGCAGAGATGTTGTGGCCGGTGGCGCCCAGCACCAGCTGCGCATGCCCTCTGGCGGGGCGACCTCACCCGGCGGAGCCAGGCCGTGGCGCGGTCGCGGCGGTGGGGCCGACGCTCCGGCCAGCCCGCGGCGTGGCGGAGGCGGCGCGGCCCCTCCGGCCAGCCAGCAGCGTGGCAGAGGCGACGACGAACCCAAACCGACCAAAAGCGGAAAGCAAACAGCAGACGACTCGAGAGGACACAGGAAGGCGCGAAGAAGACAGAGATCCATGCCCACGCCAACGCCATCACGCCACTCCCTCCCCACTACTCAGGACAGCGAGCAGGTACAAGCAGATCTCCCTCGACGATGCGCCGACCGCGCTTCCTCTCCGTTGCTCCTCCGGTTGGTTCCTTCTCTCCGCCCTTCTTCTTTCCACGCGTCTTCCTGTTCATGGCGCTTGATGGATGCAGGCCGGGCCCCCACGTTCTCCTCCGATGGAGGGTTGGCTTTATTATTATTTTTATATATGTTCCTATAAAATGAAAAATCCTGCAGCTGAAGGAGGGATCATGGAGCGCGGGGTTCTGGGCTCCAGGGGCGTCGGCGCCGTCCAAATCTTGGGGACGAAGACCGGGGCCGCGACTTGAGTGCTCCTCGCGGTCCCTTCTCCTCTTGTCATTCTTTTGTGATCGGGTGCAGACAGGTCTGGGATCGTACCGTGGGACTAACTAATTCAGTTTTTATGATTGTTGGAGTGAAAACGTTATATATATATATATATATATATATATATATATATATATATATATATATATATATAAAATTTTCATTAGTGATCCATTGTTTCCCCACCAGAGCAACCCATTTCAGAAAGTGTACTTGAGTAAGATCAATTTCTTTTCAATCGCCAAATCAAGATATGTATGTTACTACAAGAGTTGAGGGTATCTAATCTGCAGGCAAGATGGCATAATACTGTGGGTTACAAACCATGTTATTTGGGTTTGCATTTTCTGGAAGAAGGTTAATACTATGAGACCTACCCAAAAAATTGTTATCTTTTATTTCTTGATTATTTTGTAATACACAGAAAACTGAAATCTACAAATTTAAAAGGATCTACCGGTAAGAATATATGTAAGTATTTAAGTTATATTGCTAAATCAAATATGTTGCTAGCTAGTAGTAGACATTTTGATTTGAACCCGTAGTAAATCAGGGCATAATTCTATTTGACACTTCATCCTTCACATCACTAATTTTATGAACTTTTTGGGATGTGTTCGAGCTGAGCTTAGATGATTTTGCTACTGGGGATGGACAGACGGAATGGCCTTTATTTTCAAATTGGATGATCTGTTCTATTGGCATGCAAGCATACATCATCGGTTCTATATTTGATTGGTTGTTCTACTATTGGCAGGTCATGTGGCAAAACAACCTCTACAAGTTTTACTGGTTCTACCAAACATGAGCAGAACTTGCATGAGAATGTTAAGCCGTTGCAATTGGCAACAAATGGATCCTCTCGTTGGCTTACAGAAGTCCAGTGTTTAAACATCACTGGAATCTTTCTGCTAGTTCTTCCTCTGCAAATGTGGTTGCCACTTTTGATGATGAACAAGATGTATCTTCCAGTGTTGTTGAAGAAAAAATTGGAGTACTGCGCCCAGCACCAGCTGCGCTTGCCCTCTGGCGGGACAGAGGGAGTAATTCGTAGTTTAGGTGATTGAGCGAGAAATATGAGTACTTGTATACTTCTGATGTTCAATTGTAGAGAACTCTAGATGATTGGCTAGCTGTGACACCAGATGCTCAAACCTGTACTATTCTAAGTATTTGTGGAGAAATATCTATTTGTTGTCTTCATGTCTTGCAATGATCTGACATGAATATAGGACTGACTAAACTGAGATGAGCGAGCTGCTAAACTGATTCAAATAATTTCTGACCAAGCTACTAGACAGGGCAAATTCCTCCTGTGCTAAGCCTACTCTAGCGGGACCCGCTTTTGCCTTAGAATTTGAAATTTATTATTTATTTATTTGCAGACTTCGATTATCAAAATCTCATGTTTTAGTTCATAATATATTTGTGATATTTATAATTTTCTTATTTGACAACCTGTCAATCTATTATTTCCTTATTTGACATCATGTATTTCGGCTATAAAAAAGGGCATTCATGTTATTTTACCAGTCGCTTGACGCCGTTACTAGCCAAAATGGACGGCAGTGCTATCTAGTGAAGGAAATTTTAACTTGGTGCCAAATAAGAAAGTTTAAATTTTTTAGTGTCAAATGCGGAAGACTGATTTATTTCAGTGTCAAATACATAATTCTCCCAAATGCATGCCAGCTGCACAGGATGTACTAAATAAATCAGGTGACCAAAGGGCTTGTTTGGATCGATACCTGAAAATGACGCCTGGGCCAGACAGCTTCCCCAGGCCGTCGATTTCCAGCGCCTGGGGTTGGATCGACCTGCCTGGGCGGGGCTCCCCAGGCGAGGCCGTGATCCAAACAAGCCCAAAGTGCTTCGTCTCAAATTCAAATTAGCAGAAGTAAGAGCATCTTTTGAGCCATTAGGTCGTAAGGAGTAGCACATGCCATCATATATAACACTTATAGAATGCTAGATCCCGATTAGGGCTTATTATGTCTGAAAATTGGGAAACATGTATAGAATGCTAGATCCCGATTAAGGCTTGAAAGCCATATCCCAGCAGCCTGGAGATCAAATTTAGGGGCATATAGAACCGTGTCTCTCCATGCTCATCCTCTAGTTCCTTGTGGATCTTATCACTCTTTCCCGCTTTTATGTTTCATCATCATAACTGATGAACTGTAAAATGAATATCATTACTGTGTGAAAGAAGGGAAAAAACACAATCAATCATTTATACTACAAAAGATCGAATGTGATGGTATTAACTTAGCACTGCTACTGAACGCCTTCTGTTCAAAGTTGCCATAAATTTCACCCACATCTGCCTTGGTTTGTGTAACCAAGTATATATACAAATATAACAGAGGAAGCAAAAGAAACACTCAAAGCTTAACATCTGGTAACACTAGCAAGGTACCCAAACTTTCAACTTTCAACCAAGTTGTCAAAAACATTAGTTACAAAAAGGACCTCAAAATCTAAGCGCTAATCTTTTTGAAAGCAAGAGCTAATCATGTATCAGAATACAAGGCATTTCTTTTGATGGAATATATTACGCTATCTAAAACACCATAAGATGATTGCCATAATTTTCAGTTTCCTATGAAATTTCAAATTTCTAATATCCCTTCACCTAGTAAATTTAAAAGGAAAATATTTTCTAAACAAATGATTGCACCAAAACAGATTCCACTTTATAAAATCAAGAGCTAATAACCATATTGTTCCAATTTCCAAGAAGTATTACAAGCTTTAAGCTAATAATTGAATGGTTGACAGTGTTATACAGTCGGCTAGTCAACAACCAGTCCGGCTAATAGGGCCTAGTCAGTCCTGGTCATCCTGTACATTACACGACATATACTATAGAGTACAACTGTATGAATCAAGCAGCAAGGGTATAAAAGAACTAGAAGTTGGTCACTTGTGAAAGTACTACTCCATTGTCGAGAACTCCAGATCCTAGTTCAAATCTCCACATTCTTGCTGATTTGGTGAAACAAGGAAATAAAAAAGGAGAAACAATATGCAGTAGATCACAACCGCACAAGAGAGTCAGCACATAAACATAATAAAATAGGTACCATAGGAGCCAGCATGAGCATACATGAGTAAGCAAGTTCGGTACATAATTACACAATGTCATCAGATGATAAAAAAGCTTCAGTGCTCAGCTGACAACACATCAACGTTAAGTAGTCCAACACAAATAGCAAGGCTGCCATCTATTGATCTAAATAAGCAAATCAACATTCAAATGAAAGCTGCCTGCATCTCCAGCTGTTGCAGGTCCACTAGAGTCTTCATCCTGTTCCATTCCTGCTTCTGAATCAGATTCAACTTGCTGCTCTTGCGCTACATCTCTTCTATCATGGTTACTGTCATCTTCTTCAGTGATGTCTGGAGCAACTGCTGTGTTCCTTGGACGCTTCCTCCTCCTAGCATAAGTCTGGCTGACAGAGTCTGCTGCACGAGCAGCAGCAGCCCTAGGCAAGTTATGACCTCGCAGGCTCTCAGTTGCCCCAATAGTTTCATGCACATTAGCCCAAGTCAACTCATTACCATGAGCTGCATGAACCGACTCACAATTTTCATCCACCCATTCATTTTCCCATTCAAATTCTTCAAGCAAGAGGGGGTTGCATATCTTTCCTTCGGAGCCAAGCTCTCTAGTTTTTTAAACTTATTTGACATCTTTTGGTTGTAACTAACATATATCAATTTAGTTAACCTCTTATACTCCAATCTGTTTCTCTTTCTGCTGTGGACCTGCACAAAAAACACTATAAAATCACAATGGTCTGCAAGCAATATTGCTACAAAACTCAAATTACTCAATAGTAGTAATTACATTGGCAAAAGCACTCCAATCACGCCCACAACCAGATGTTGAACAACAAAGACTAGTTATTCTTTTTGCTAAACTTTGGAGCTCATACGCTAGGCCACAAAATGAACCCCACCAAAGGGCTGCAACATATTTCGATATTAATCAATTCATTATAACCAAAGAGAAGCTTGAGAAGGTAAAGAAACTTTAGTTGGGAAAA
Source organism: Miscanthus floridulus (assembly GCF_019320115.1). Classification (NCBI taxonomy): domain Eukaryota; kingdom Viridiplantae; phylum Streptophyta; class Magnoliopsida; order Poales; family Poaceae; genus Miscanthus; species Miscanthus floridulus. The sequence continues at coordinate 54,201,098 of NC_089586.1, read as the reverse complement.
CTTACATGGGCTTCTTTTATCTCTATGGCTTATGACTACTGGCCTTGAGGAGCAATCACCTTCGGACCTCTCGTACTCATAAGCCTACTTGCTAATCTTGGTCAGTTCATTGTCATCAATCACCATCTTCCATAAAACATCGTTGAACATGGACCTTAGCCTTGCAGCTTGTCTCTTGTCCTTTTCCCTTATGGCAAAAAAAATTGGACGGGTTCAAGAACAGAGCTGCCCCATACAGCTGTTGCTCCATTTGGTTTTCCCACCTCTTCTCATAGCACACCATTACCTCTTTAAGTAAATCTGGATTCTCTTTTAAAGCATCTTTGATGGAGCTCTTTGCAACATCCATGGCTATCATAATCTTAGGAACTGTGGGTGTCTCATCTCTGCCTGCTATCCTTAGAGCAATGAGAAGTGGTTGAGAAGCTCTTAGGCAATTTTCCACTCTAGTCCAAAATGGCATTGAAAGGACAATATTTTCAGCTTGTTTGCCTTCAAAAGTAGTAGACAAGTTGTTAGCATGCCATTCATCACTAACAAATAAGTTTCTCAGACCATTCTTGTGCTTATACATGCTTGCCAATGTGAGGTACCAAGTAGCAAAGCGGTCACAGCTGGCCTTACAAGATCTGCACCTAATTTCTATCTTGTTTGATCAAGAAGCCTATCATGTTTGTAGAGAAATCTGCACACTTTCTTTGCCTCATTGATGGCAGTACAGAAATAATTTATTTCGCCAATGTCCTGCAACATCAAATTCAAGCAATGGGCAGCACAAGGTGTCCAAAACAAATGTGGGATCCTCTCCATTAGGATCCTTCCTGCTGCCTTGAAATTGACCCCATTGTCAGTGACAACCTGCACCACATATTCCTTCCCAATCTTGTCAACTTGCTTTTCCAACAAATCTGCTAACATCTGTGCATCTGCCATCTCACTTGTAGCATCCACTGATCCCACAAAAAAGGTCCCTGCTGGACTATTGGCAAGAAATCTGATGAGGTGGAGATGACTAGTATCAGTCCAACCATCTGACATGAGTGTGCAACCATATTCTTTCCAAGCTTCCTCGTGCTTCTTCCTCAGTTCTGTTGTCCTGTTGATAGCCCTTTCAAGCAAAGGTTCCCTAATCTCACGGTATGTTGGTGAGTGGTAACCAGGACCATATTGCCCAATGGACTCAAGCATAATCTCCCAGCTTCTCGAGTTAATGACGTTGAGAGGTATGACATTTTCATAGAAGAAATCAGCAACATGGTCATCAACAACCTGTTTGGCCTCCTTGTCTTTTTCTATGTAGTGCTCTAGAGTAGGTTGAGATGTCTTTGATCTATGCCTTTCTGCAACTACCTCTTCTGGTGTCTTGCATAGCATGTCACTGACTGACTTAGATGCCTTTTGAGTTTGTGGTTTAGGTGGAACAGCAGCAGCAAAAGAAGTGATGGAAGCTTGAGCAATTTTTGTTATTTCCTGCTTAACCTTTATCCCCGAACTTGGTACTCTTACTGGTTCAGCTTCAGCAGCTTGTTCACCTTCACTCTCTTCATTTGCATCTTGTTCTTGTTCACCATCTTTGGCCACTTGCACAAATACAGTCCTTGTGTTCTTCTTCAATACAGTCCTCGTGTTCTTCTTCAATACAGTCCTTGTGTTCTTCTTCAGGTAATCATGCATCTCTTCCCTAACTAGTTCAGGTGCTTTTGGGCACTTTTCTGCATTCACATAACCGCCAGCAAGGTGCTGCTTGAACCTTCTTATTCCTGCAGGAACTATCTTCTTACAAAATACACACTGCACAAAATCCTTCTTCATAGGATCTGGCCACCACCCATACTTCCATTCTGGGTCTTGAGATCGAGCCTTTCTCTTGGGATCTTGAACTTGGGCAGCAAGATCTGATGGCAGCACTGATATTGCCTTTTCAACAAGGGTTGAAACATCTGGAGCAGCTGAGGAAGCTGAGGCAGCAGCACCTAATGGAACACTTGAATCTGCAGCGGCTGAACCTCCCTCAGGGTCAGGCATGGTCACTTCAACCACGAGCTGCCTCTTTCAACCCAATTAATAGACGACCAGATAACATTGGTGGTTGATGCACCTGAACATTAGAAACGAACACATGGCAATATTAGGATATCTGACCTATTAAATTACCAAATGGCTAAAAACAGCCCAGTTAACAACAGTTCTTTAACCACCAAAAGGAAATGTTATCAGTTATTGAAGAGTAACAGAATGGGCAATTATATATACAGGAGGTGTACTGAGCAGTACAGCTGCTTGAGACTTGAGAGATAACTGATAGTGTGAAAGTTATCACATTTCAGTACCCAAGATGTAATTGTAACTTTTCTTAAGATCAATGATTGGAAAGTTGCAATCAAACATCAATGAACACAAAACAAGCAATTGCGATTTATTCAGTTAGAGAATGACCAAAACTAACCCTGCTACCATGAGTATTATAACCACCAAGACGCAAGGTAACTCAGTATTCAAGGGTAAGCAAAAAGGAAGTAACTTGCAAAGAATAGCAACAACAGCTTGTGAATCTTCAATCAATTGAGTACCACACTCAGTTCACCAAACGTTATGGCTTATATTTCTTGCATGGTTTTTGATAATCTTCCTCTGTTTGACATCTTCGTTAGCTGCCATAGCAAATTCTTTCTTTTAAGTTTTTGAGAGGAAGCTGCCATAGCAAATTAAATGCGCTTGATCCGTAATACAATGGTCAACTAGCAAGGGATAAGGCCAGAGAGAGAGAGAGAGGGGAGGGAGGGAACAGCAAACAGGTGCTGTAATAATTTGAGCCCTTCCTATATGAAATGAAAAGAGTTGCACAAAAAAAAATTCCATTAACTTTTGTTCATAAAGAACACCAAACACTAAACCATCAGTCAGGGATAGACATGGTCTAACCATACGTGACTTCTATACCTCAGCTTTTATGCAACCAGAGGTGAACCAAACTTTTATTGCTCTTATTCCTAAGAAAATGCAGCCGATTTTGCCTCAAGACTTCTGGCCGATTAGCCTCTGTAATGTCATTTATAAGGTTATTGCTAAATCTCTAGCTGATACACTGAAGCCTCATCTCCCCAATTATATTGACCAATCCCAAGCCGCCTTTATTAAGAATAGGCATATCTTCTCCAACATAGTTATTGCCCAGGAGATTATCCACTCCTTCACCCTTAAGACTTGGACCCAACAAGCTTTCCTCCTTAAGTTGGACCTTGCTAAAGCCTTCGATCGCTTGGAGTGGGATTTCATTGATGCTGTGCTTCGGCGTTTGGGTCTCCAGGTCAGTTTCATTTGCCTGATTCATGCCTGTATCTCCTCTCCTACATTCTCTATCCTTGTCAATGGGGAGCCTACTGCTGTTTTCTCCTCTCAGCGTGGTATTCGCCAGGGCTGCCCTCTGTCACCTAACCTATTTGTGGTTGCCATCAATGAGCTTTCTATCTGCTTGCAACATAACCTGCTCAGTTCCAACCTTTCAGGAGTCACTCTTGGTCAGGGCTGCCCTCCCATCCACTCCCTTCTCTTTGCTGATGATCTTATTCTCTGTGGCAAGGCCTCGGTGTAGGAGGCTACCAACATTTGCAATATCCTCTAGGAGTTCTGCAATCTGTCCGGTCAGGTTCCCAATCTCCAGAAGTCCTCGATTATGTTTAGCAAGAATGTTGACAGTACTATGAAAGCTAGGATCAAGGACATCTTCCCTGTTCCTGACCTTCTCCCCACCACCATGCATTTGGGTCATCCCATTATTTTTAATCATAATGATAGGAACAAAGCTTACGAGTTTATTATCAATAAGTTCAGGGCGTATGCCAAGTCAGGACGAGTCAGCGTGAGGTACTAGAGCGCGCTAGCAAGGCTCCGGTACGCGGACGGATCAGCAACAGGGGCACCGGCGATGGCGGATAGCTTGGCATGAGTGTCAACAGGTGTCGTCGTAGAGTGACACTCAGCCATGCCGGCGTGTTGAAGGAGCTCAACGGCGTACTGTCGCTGTGATAAGAACAAGCCATCGGCGGAGCGAGTGACGGAGATGCTAAGGAAGTGATGGAGTGCGCCCAGGTCAGTCATGGCAAACTCAGAGTGGAGGCGCCCAATGATCTGTTGTAGAAATGTCATCGAGGACGCAATAAGGACGATGTCGTCGACGTACAGAAGCAGGTAGGCGATACTGGTCCCGTCTTTGTAGACAAAGAGAGAAGTGTCGGAAGTCGAGACGACGAAGCCGAGCTAACGAATGTATGTCGCAAAACGCTGGTACCAGGCTCGGGGAGCCTGCTTTAGGCCATAGAGGGAGCGCTGCAACAGACACACATGATCAGGAAAAATAGGGTCGATGAAGCCTGGGGCTACTGGCAGTAGACGGTCTCCTCCAGATGTCCATGGAGAAAGGCGTTCTTGATGTCTAGCTGATGAATAGGCCAGGCGCGTGAGGCAGCAATGCTGAGGACAGCCTGGATGGTTGCTGGTTTGACCATCGGGCTGAATGTCTCATCATAGTCGATCCCATGGCGCTAGGAGAAGCCATGAACCACCTAGTGAGCCTTGTGGCGGGCGAGGGTACCATCGGAGTGGTACTTGTGCTTGAATATCCACTTGCCGGTGACCACGTTGGCGCTGGGTGGCCGGGGCACGAGGCGCCATGTCCTGTTGTCGATGAGCACCTTGTACTCCTCAGCCATGGCCGCATGCCAGTTTGGATTAGCCAAGCCGCTACGGTAGTTGGCGGGAAGTGGAGACAGAGTGGTTGTCGCAGATAGCCCCACATACCGCATAACCGATATGGCCCTGGACTGGGTCCGTGTGATGCATCGTTCCTGCTGTACGGGAGGTGCTGGTGGAGCTGCGGGCACCTGCAGCTGCTGTACAGGAGCAGTAGACTATTGTACAAGGGCAGGAGGCTGCTGAACAAGTGCAGGAGCTGGTCCTGGTGCTGTAGAGGACCCGTCATGCGCCCGGGGACGCCGGCTGTAGACAAGCCGGATGTCCCGAGCTGGTGGAGCGGCGTGAACAGCAGCTGGAGCCGAGGCAGCTGCTGGAGGAGCAGCAGGCAGTACGGTGCCGTGAAACAAGATCGCAGGGTCATCGGTCAGCTCCTCAATGAAACCTTGGTGTGACTGCCCAACAGCAGAGGGTAGAGATGCAGGACGCACCAGCACTGTAGTTCCTACAAGCAAAAAATCTAGGTCACTTGGCAAGGACCTGGAGGGGCAAAGCCCGAAGGGAAAACAAGTCTCATCAAAGACCACATGGCGAGAGATGATGACGCGCTTAGTGTCCATGTCGAGGCAACGGTACCCCTTGTGGGAAGAGGGATAGCCGAGAAAAACACAAGCTATGGAGCGAGGGGAGAGTTTGTGGCGAGCCGTGGCTGGCCAAGTTCGGATAACAGAGACACCCAAAGACATGTAAGTGGGAGTACTCGGGAGATTTGTTGTGGAGGAGAATGTATGGAATGCTGTGGCGAACAGCAGAGCATGAATGCCTATTCAGAAGGTATGTGGCTGTGGCGAGTGCCTCAGCCCAGTACTGAGCAGGCATGTGTGCATGTAGGAGCATCGTGCGGCTGATGTTGTTCAATGTGCGAAGAAGGCGTTTAGCCTTGCCATTTTGTGGGGAGGTATATGGACACGAGAGGCGTAAATGAATACCACGGGAACAAAGAGAGTATGGAGGGTATTGTTTACGAACTTAGTTCCATTGTCGGCTTGGACAACTTTGATGGCAAGGCTGAATTGAGTGTGGACATAATTGAAAAAATTTGCAATATGTGTGGAGACTTCAGATTTGTGAGTGAGGGGAAAGGTCCAATAGAAATGAGTAAAATCATCAAGTAAAACGAGATAATATTGATACCCGGATACACTGTCAACCGGGGATGTCCATACATCATAGTGAACAAGTTCAAAGGGCATGGAAGTATATGAACTGGAATCTAAAAAAGGAAGGCGCACATGTTTGCCAAGCTAACAAGAATGACATAGCAATTGCTCTACTTTATTACAGTTGATGGACGTATTACGATGAAGAATGTCAATGGCGGCTGGAGCTAGGATGACCAAGACTGGTGATGCCAAAGGTCGGTGGAGATGGCAATGCTGGCATGTGGAGCAGAAGACACAACAGGGAAGGTGTAAAGATCACCAGCACTATTGCAGCGAAGCATCACGTGTCGGGTCGGGATATCCTTGACAGAAAAACCAAGAGCGTCAAATTCTATAGAGCAGTTGTTGTCCCTAGTAAATTGACGGATAGATAGCAGATTGCAGACTAGAGATGGGACAACTAAGACATTATTTAGATGAAAATTAGACTCTCGTGTATGAAGAATAGACTCGCCACGACATGAAATAGGAAGATTTGCACCATTGCCAACTGTAATGCCAACTGTAATGGAAGAGTGAGGAGGAGGATGGCGAGAGAGGAGTATACCATCCGAGGAGCTCATGTGGGAGGAGGCGCCGGAATCCAAGACCTAGGGATGCTGGCCCTGGAGATGCATCTGATTGAGTGCAGCGACAAAACCATCTTGGTTCCACATGGGAGCTTGTTAGGAGACGTGGAGCGGCGCAAATGTTGTCAGGGGCTACGTAGGCGCGAAGGCCGTGTGAGCCTGAGGAGGAGGGGCGCCAAGCACACCTGGGCGCCAGCCGTCCTGCTGAGCCGAAGGAGGGCCCTGTGGCGCCCATGGATTGTAGCAAATCCAGGGGCCCATGGGTCGGTATTAACTAGTCTAGCCAGCACCACCGCGCTGCTGCGCAGAGCAGCTGTTCCAGCCATGCCGGCCCTTGCCCTTGCCCTTGCCCTTGCTGCCACTGCTGTTGCCACCGCCGCCGCCCTTGTTGCTGCCGTAGCCGGTCACGTGTGGGTTGTGTGGACCTCCAGAGTTGGTTGTGGCAGCGAGAGCATGGCACCCGCCCGGGCTGGTGCAGCCAGAGCCAGCGATGGCGAGGAGGGCGGTGCTGGCGACCGTCTTTTCATCGTTGGCGAGATGGAGCTCCTTTAGTTCCAGCATGTCATGGGCTCTGGCGAATGTGGGAAGTACAGCGGAGTTGGCGATGTCGTCGGCGGTGTTGGAGAAGCAAGGATTGAGGCCACGCAGAAGGGTGAGGATGAGCTGCGAGTCCTAGATAGGATGGCCGATGTCGCGAAGAGCGGCGGCCTTGATCTTCAGCCGCTGGCAGTACGCCGATATGGTGCTGTCACCTTGCACCATGGAGTGAAACTCGTTGAGGAGGAAGATGGCGCAGCGGCTCCCGGTTGGCGCAGGAAGATCCCTTCAATACCATGTAGAGACACACCTCACCCAATATGGGGGGGGATGACCTTCATATATATAGCCAATATGGCTGGGTATACAAGGAATACAATCAAGTATACATAGTAAGAGCTAATTATAGCTAATCACACATAGACCTGCCTAATAGTGAACCCTATAGCAAGTATTTTTGATAACTAGGTGGTTCAAGGAATCACTAATATTAACCCTATCAATAGTGACCAGCAGGATATTCTGAGGTGGATCCATCCAAGAATGGTCAATGTTCCACTAAAAATATTTATAGGCACCTCAGTTCCCAGTCAGTCATCCAACTTCAAAATCAAGGATCCAACCTCAGGCTAACCAGATATTGCAGAGGGCCTGGAAAAGCAAAGAATTATCCCCGCTAATCAAGGTGTTTACCTAGAGACTAATTCAACGGGCACTCGCCACTGCTGAAAGGGCAGCAAGGTACTCCACTAACAGTAATAAACAATGTGCAGCCTATGGTGCAGTGGAGGATAACACCCACCTCTTTTCCCATTGTCACCTACCTCGGGCGATTTGGTTCTCCTCCAATCCACCTCTCCGAACTGATAATCTACCTTCAGGAGAATGACGGTGTCCAATTAACACTTACAGGCTTTTATTTCCAATTTGACCCCTAATGCTGTATTTCACAAAATTCTAATCACCTTGTGGTATTTGTGGAAGGCGAGAGATGACACTCGCTTTCAAAGGAAGACTTGGACTCCTTGGTAGGTACACCACTGCTGTGGCTGTGCATATCAGCACCCAGGCAAGCAGGCATCGACACACAGCCTCAACTCATAGTACCTCCACTAACAGACTTGGCGAACAGGGAGAGACCACTCTCAGCCACAACCACTGCCAGCCGCCCAACCCCAACACCAGACAACAACTACAGAATGCTAGGTATGATTTTGCCTTCTACTCCCAGGAACCAGGAAGGCGACACCATCCAGGGCCGGAGTAACCCGTAGACGAACAGGTTCATCCTCCACATGCCAGCGATAGTTCCAGGCGTCAGATGCTATGTTGATGCATCAACAACTCCTGACCACCCATCGCTGCCATCAAGAATGGCCGGTCCTGGGAATTTTTCTTTGTCAACACGCAGATACAACCGGCGCATAAACAATATATATCAAGGCGCACATGTCACGTGCCCAATCGGTGATCATGGCTGAGGACTGCTGCCTTAGCCATTGCTGCCATGGTGAATCATAGCCTCAACTTCAACAACACTGTCTTCCTATCAGATTGCCAGCGACTGGTTGATTTCCTTAATCAATCAGACCTCACTCATCCTCCAGATTGGAGAAGCAAGTGCTTCACACAAATATTCACCAACAGCACACTTCATCGACAGGCAAGGATCTTCAAGATCAACAGGACGCTCAACACTACCGCTGATAGCCTAGCTAGATAGGCTTTTCCTGATTCTGGTTCACTTCCTGAGCCTGTGTGCTCTTACATGAATCACCATCACCAGTGCACACAAGTGGATGCACTGACCTCTGTACATTTGCAAGATGTAACCATACTTTCAGCATCTTGCTGCTAATATAATATCGTTTGTAGTTCAAAAAAAACCCACCTATATCTTATCAAATGACTAGTCAATTCTTAACAGATAATTGCTGACACAGTAGAAGACAAGGCAACCAATTTGCAGAGGGAGAACTACAAATGCACGGTCACCCGCCAAACAATATAAAAGCACATTCGCTGCATTGGCTGTTTTTCTCTTCAGATCTAACCAAAAGATGGCCTCCGTTTTCACCAAAAACAACTTTAAGCCTTCAAATTGCAGGTCTGAATACTAAACATGAAGGGTTGAACTCTTTTCACTTGAAAATTTGTAGACTATCAACAGCATTCCAGCAAGAATGTAGCCTAAATCGAAAACATTCAGTTGGGTGTTCGAAATATCAACAGCAGATTCGAGCTCCTGATGTTCTCTTAACAGAACTAAATTACTGAAACAGTAAATTACTCAAATGTCAAATACCTGCTGTGCTGCTGCCGCCGGACTCCCGCTGGCCGCTGTAGCCTGTCCCGCGCACAACTGTGAACTGTGCAATGCCTGTCCGCCTATCGCATATCTACCTGGGAAATGCCGGCCGGCTGGTGGCTGCCGAGCTAGAGTTTGCTCACGTGGTCACTGCCCCCACTTGCCCGCCTCCCGTGCCAATTCGCCGCGCCGTGCCACCCCTTGATTTGACTAGGCCACTAGGGTCACTAGGCGAGTTCGGAACAGGAGAGAGGTGAGAGGGAGGGGGCGAACGAACCAGTGAATGGCCGGACGCACGAGAGCAGCCGCCCGCCGGCGCTAGCTAGCACCACTGCCTGGCTCTAGCTTGTGCCTTTCTAGGCTGGTTACTGGGCCGGTGGATGGAGCTAGCTGCTCGACTAGATCACAGGTAGGCCTAGCACTCACTAGGTTAGGAAAACTTGAGATGAGAATTGTTTTTATTTATATATTTTCTTTTTTACAAATAAATGCCAGCACAAAACAATTTGCCATTTGTTAGGCCCCCATTTCGAGAGTATCTGTATATTTTGCAAGGACCAGTGAATGTCATATACTGATATGGCTCTGTTCGCTTTGCTGAAAAGTCAAGCTGAAAATTATTGTTCATTAATTTGTTGTGAGAGAAAAGCACTGTACCATGGCTGATAAGTTCAAGTGAAGAGTCCGTGAAAGATTACTCCTGAAGGTCACAAGGCAAGAAGAAAATAAATTGTTTTGAGTTCTTTCTCTGGGTGTGCTTGACAGATTATCATATTTGACTTGACCTCTCAACTACTTGCATGATGTTTGGTTTGGCTTATTTTGTGACGTGATGCTCACACCGCTAACTAGTTGCATCGATTATAGTTTGTTCTCTACGGACGATGTAATCGGATAGGGCGGGAATGGATATGGTCTTTCAGTGCGTTGGTTACGCCTGATGGTGGGTGAAAAGCGTTCGTGCATGCACCCTGCTCAATGATTGAACCAAAAAAATTGGTAATCAGTGACCCCATTTTCCATTATCAATGTGTAACCATTCTATTTGCATTAAACAATACCTTAATGTCAAATGGATGACAAGTATGCTCGGAATCGGTAAAATTAGGTTGTTCGCCACAATGTGGATGAATAGGAATGGCAATGGGCTAGGTTTAGGTCAGATATCCTCAGATTTCGAGTATAGTGGTTTTGGTTTCGAGGTCTGGTTTTCACCATAGATTTTCGGGTTCGGATACCCAAAAGTTAGCGGGTTTGCGGTAGTTTTTTAGTTTCACCCTTAGACCACCATCGAGGCCCCGAAAAAATTCAGCCCACTAGTGGCCCATTAACAACCCTAAGGCATATAACCCTGAAATCCCCAATCCCTCTCCCTCGAGACCCTTACCCAGTCACCCCCACTCCACACCCGAGTACTTGACGACCGCCTGCTTGGACATCCACAGTCGGGTGCACAAGCACAGCGTAGGGATGCCTCATCGCCTCGAGGCAATGAGCCCTCAACCTTTCTCTCTTCGCCTAAGCTCTTGTAGTATGCAAACAGTTGATTAATCATAGAAGGGCTAAGCTCTTGTAGTATGCCAACAGGCATAAGAAAAAGACTAATTTTCACAATCGATTAGTCATAGAAGGCCTAAGCTCTTGTTGTATGCCAATGCTCGACTTCAAATATTCAGGGACATGTGGCGGAGATCTCAGCTCTAGATCCTTGTGTGGTATGGTCTGGACCTTGGCTCCGGAGCCTAGGTTCGAAGCCTCCACGGCTGAGGTTTGAGCAACGACTCTATTTGGCCTTTGGGCTATAAATAGAGTTGGTGCTCGACCTTGGCTAAGGTTGAGCACCTTGGGGGACTTAGTGTCCATTGCTTGCATGTGCCTTGGGAGCCCTCTAACTCACTTGTGCTTGCAAGAGTGCAAATCATTTATGAGTGAGTGATTCTAGTGCTGTTGCATTGTGAGATTGCATCGAGTGGCACTAGGTATTCGAGTTGCAATGCAAGCTGGTGGTGCTTGTTACTCTTGGAGGTTGTCGTCTTCTAGGTGGCTTGGTGGTGGTATCCAGTCGAAGCACACAAGAAGATTGTGCGGTGCTCCAAAGAAGTGATTGTGAGGGGTGTTGAAGCCTTCCCTGGCAGAACAACAAAGGCAACTCTAGTACATTGCTCGTGTCATTGAGCGCCCTCATTTGTAGAGGTTCTTATAGTGCCCAATGTGTTGGGCTAGGCATGATGCCTATAAGCTCGTGAACCACCAAGTGAACGGCTGACACACGGGGACTAGCTTGCTGGTAAGCAAGTGAACCTTGAGAGAAAAATCATCATGTCAACATTGTTCTTCTCGTTGGTTTTCATACTCCTAACACAAGCTTGTCTTTATTCATTTATATATTGTGCTTGCATTGTTGTGGCTCTTGTGTAGCTAGTTAGCTTGAGTAGCTTGCTAGTTGCCTTCCTTGCTTGTGTAGTATAGAAGTAGCTCCCTTGCAGTAACTAGTTGGCTTGAGTAGCCTTGCTAGTTACATTGCTTAGTTTGTGTAACTAAGCAATTTGAGCTCTCTAATTTGGCTTGAGTAGCCTTGTTATTGAGCATTGTTAGTGAGCTTAGGCTTTGTGCTTTTACATACTAGTTTATGTAGGAGCTCCCCCATGGCTTGAAGTACTAGTTGCATATGTTTGTGTGACCTTGCTTTTAAAGTTGATTAGGTGAGCTCTTCCTAGCCTAGCATCTTAGTTGCTAAATTAGGATCTTTCATAAGGTGCTAGAGAACTTAGATAGAAGGATATAGTCTTGACTAGACCGACAGTTTTAATTCCACATTAGTTTTGGTTAGCCAGCGTAATTAATTTTTAGAAAGGTCTATTCATCCCCCCTCTAGTCCACCATCTCGACCCTACAAAGCAGTGACATAATCTACAAGAGCACTCTGAAATAGTCATACCACTTTCTCACCGACCTAGCTCAAGAGCACTCTAGAATAGTTATATGACTTTCTCACCAACCTGACTCAAATGCATATGCTCATGACAAGAATGCATATGACACAATGAGATGATGCAACTACAAGTATACTTACCTCATCTGCCATATTCATGTACAATCATAAATATACCACTTACCTCATGATGATAGACATAGGATAAAAGATTCAGCAATAAAATCATACAAAACTACTTTAAACGATAAGTAAATTTGTAGTTAGGTATATCATATTGGTCCAATTAATGTTATGACAAAGTGTAGGTAGAATAAACAACAAGTCAAGATGTAGCAATGACCGCTACGTTTACCTACCTCAAAACGACGATACAAGAATGTGGGCCAAACATCAACACCTCAGAAACATACTCATACAAACAATCACAAATGACACATAAAATGCTTCTACGGCATGCGCTATTGTTTCCCTCAAAACAATGATAGAACAATCAACCAACGGTAGGAACCCTGCTTCATATTTTTACTACAGACAAACCACTTGTCTAAAAAATATAAAACTTTCACAAAATATACAAAAAAGCATGATCTGCAACTTTTGTGTTAGAAATTTTGGATTTTAAAGACTCTAAGATACCTAAAACAAGCCAAGCATCTAACTGAACTTTTTTGACAATAGAAAATTATCAGCTGAATAACATTCATAACTAGAGATATACTGATCCAAAACTTATGATCTTTACAAATATGGAAAGCTTATGAAATTTCCTATAACTTTCATGTAGATCACTTCACGAGATTTAGGACTTAAGATATCTTAAAATCGAATGTATCTACTACTGTCCAGAATTTTGATAGCACAACTACAACAACAAACAACGACAATATCTCTAGGTAATGAATCTTCTCTAGATAGAAGTAAAGCTTACATGGAAAATAAAGTAATAAGTAGCCATCGCTAGAAAAAAGTGGGTAAAGCAAGCCAAACCACATGGTCTATAAAGGTGATCTCTATGCCAATAGAAAGGTACTAAGTCTACTAACACAATATAATTTTTATATGAATTTAGAGCACATAAAACAAGCCTCAAATAGCATATAGCCAACAACTATAGAATCTGAAAACACAAGGCTTAATTATGAGATTAAAACCCTAACCCAGTTAACTAACCCATCGAATTCGGTAAACCCTAACATGTATTCACTTCAAAAATAGTGGGGAGAATATAAATCTTACCCAACAGTGAGTAAGACGAAGACAACGATTGATCTCCCATTTCCAGTTTCCCCCTTCTTCCTTGCATCAATCTCTAGCGTTACATGTCTCGTCATTGACTTAAGCTACTCCGCACACATCATCACCATAAAAGAACGAGAGGAAGCATGGAAATTGAGGGGAAAACAGCGAGAGAAGATGACCAACCGGTTTTTGGAGGAAGAATGAATACGGTAGGGAACAACATCCAAGCCCTAATTTCTCTGCCTCTCCTCCCTTCTCTAATCTTCTCTTCTCTTTTTTTCTCCCATGGTAAGAGAGGCGACGGCTCAACGAAAGAAGGAATTAGGTTTTCAGGGAAGGAAGGTGTCGGCCCCTCATATTGAGAGTCCTAGAATACACGTATTTGCGCCAGGATCATGTACATATACGCTCAACATACACATAAATTATACAAAAGGGTCTTACAACAATGGCCCAAAGGGCGTAGTCATAGGCTTAAACAACTAGTGGAAGTCTACTGCCACAAAGCGACATTTTATTACATGGTGGTCTCTAGTGCGATGGTATTATACAGCGTAGCGATATCCTATTCCACAAGCAAGCTTGAGCACGGTCAAAACTCTAGCTTCGATGTCATCTTCCTATGATCGTAAACCTCACATAACTCCTATTCCTCATGGTGCGTCTCCTTGTCGTAGTTGTGGTCCTCCTCAGTGCTGAATTCTGTGAGTCAACAACGGGTGAGTACATACGTACTCAGCAAGCCCTAACCATAGGGTGGAAGTAGAAGGGTAGTGGTGATTATAATTAAAGGTTGAGTCCTAATGGAGTATTACCATTCCCAGTAGTCCCTAGGTTAGTGTCAAACTGCGTTACCAGTTTCATTACACATAAAAGTAAATCTAATCATAGTATCCTATCCTAGCATCTGCCCATTCCAAGGACATGGCTATTCGAATAGGTTTAATAAACTCTATAGAGGGGTACAAATTTCCCCACATGATAGGCACAATCCCTTCCATGATCAGTGGACTAAATAGGCCTAACGAGACCCCATACCCACTTGGGTGCTTGTGGTAGAACCTCCTAAATTATAGGACCCACATGCACCTGTCACTGTCCAACGACCTCTGATGACTATGCATATGTTCCTAGTAACTTAAGAAGACTGTCGGGTGTCCCCGTGGAACCCCGAATCATCCACGATTTTCCGAGCAGGATCCCATTACAGAGTCATTGTAGTATTACAACAGTTTATTCAAATAGATACATCAGAGTAATATAGCGGAAGTCTTACAATAACTTAGTTTACAAAACAGTAGTTTCAAACCTTATAAACTAAGTTCGATTAATATTCCAAACCATAGTAGTGGAGTGGCATTATAACATAATACAAAACACGCAATTAAACCGCCCTGCCCAAGGGCCACAAATTTACTTATCATCATTGGATCGAACAACCGTCATGCAACACGGCCCAAAACAGACCTGCTCATGAGTCTCACCTGCAACAAGGGTCAACGAACCCTGAGTACAAAAGTACTCAACAAGACTTAACCGAAATAAAAATTGAGAAGACTCAGGAATGCAGGCTCAGGGATTCAAGGTATGGCTTTAGCAATAATCAAAGTTCTTTTGCGTAAAAGCTCTTTAACGAAATTCATTATTTCGACAGCTAAAACTTCATAAGATCATATACAAAGATGACATGATCCGTAATGAGATCATGAAACTTCATATCCAACACCTTCTCAAATTTTAGTTATTAAACTACGATGATGAACAGAGAAGTGAGTCTCCATAACCGAGGAGCAACGACGATTCGAACCGATTATAACCCAGCTGGGAATTCTAGACCACACGACATATGTAGGTCCCCGACCTACATATATCAACCTACCCTTAGGTCCTCTAAAACAAGAACGGGTCCGCGCCACCCGAGAATACAGTACTCCACCAATCCAGCCCATTGCCACGTGGGTACACGCTATTCCCACCATCTCTCCACTCCTAGTGCGCGAGTAGCCATTCTCGTAATAGAATAGCCAAGTTAAGGCTTACCGGAGTATGTGGTTAGTGCTACAAAGTCTCACCGCACATAGTTCAACAACGGTATGGGCCTTAATCGACATAGGCAGAAAGAACCCGCTCACAAGACATTACCAGGTCTTGTGGCTCACACACACCGAGTCCGCCCAGTCTAGATTTATTACTCCACATTTCCATATCACATGATAACATAAGTAACCAAAGTTCCATTTAAAACTCGCACGTGATAGGTAATCACCTGACCTTTATTTATCTAAGCATGACTAAGCATAACTAGCCATATACGAATTAAAACGGTTAACAAGGTAGATAAGGAAAACAAGGTTGGTCATGCATCAATTAGGTTTTCACTTAACTCCTAATCACTTAATGCAGTATATGAAAGCAAAAGCGAAATCAATTTGTAAAACACAAGGTAGGGTTTAAATGCATCCGGGGCTTGCCTTGGTCGGCAGAAAAGGTTAGTTCGACAGAGAGATTATGGAGTTAGACTTGACAGCATCACCATTGATGGATGAACCTTCTCCAACACTTGATCAACACGAGCACCATTGAATGATGACACTCATCCGAAGATTAGTCAACGCGAACCTTCTCACTCACGTATGCACTACACATAAATAAATAATGCATGCTTTAGCATGATGGATTGTATGACATGATGCATGGAGGTGCATTGGTGAAAGCATAAAAGATTAACTAACTTGAATACAACTTTCCTTCACGGTACAGTTATAAGTCAAAACTAACTAAACCTTTTTATAAACCCAACTACTTACTTTAAGTACCAAGAATCATCTTATGCTAATGACCCAAGGTCATCACTCAATCAAAATTTCAAACAAAACCTAAGTCATCAAGGTTTACTATTTAACTAACATCACACAACTAACTATAGAGAGCGAGCACATCAAGCATGACACAAGTTTAACAAGGTCACAAGCATCATAACTTTACCATCAACAAGGGCATAAGCCACACTTAGCAACACATGGAGTAAACAACCATAACTAGCATATGTCTATTTCGGGACTGGAAACAACAAGTTCATGTTTGGATCATAACTAGAGTTATACAAACCCAATAGCCATGAAACAAGACATTCTAGAAAGCTTACGAAATTTTCTACAATTCATCTTTAATCATCTTAGCATGATTCTCAAGTTAACTAAGTCAAATATACCCATTTACAGAAACTGGTCCCCAAATGACAGAGAGCAGCCATTTCTGAAACCCAACTTTAAACAGGCATAACTCACAAACTACTTAGCCAAATACCACCAAATTTTAACAGCAGCTAGATACATGGATTATCTACAACTTTGTTATTAACAAGTTTCACAACAAAGCGCATTATCATGAAGAACTTTGCTAAGTTCCTAGATCTGTCCATAAACCACATCGGCAAGAAAATAATTATTAACTTATGTTGCAAACACATAATTAGGCAAAACCAACTTCACCAACATTTCACACATGACTAAAGAACACCAGAAAGCATGATGCTCACCTCTAAATAAATTTTCTTAAAGCATTTCTTAATTTATTTAGACATCAAGGTGTATTTATGAACATATACCAAAAATAACATATACCAAAAATGCACAATAACTTCTACAAAAATTACTATAGCTCACATATCCTCTCAATAGTCTACTGTACAAATTTCATACCATTTGCATAAGTATAGCTGCCTCTATGGAAAAGACAATTTGCTATTTTAAGAAATCATGTGAGAGCGAGATAAACCAAAAACTCACTCATACTTCATCCAATACTCATGAAATTTTTACCACACATCAACTACCACATGAGTAGCATGCCACAAAAATTTCACTTCATTTGGAGCCCTAGATTTGCAGTTATGGAAAATAACAAATTCAACTAGCATTACAACCTTACTGCACAAATCTATTTTTGCAGCTAAAACTTTAAACTAAAATATGCTATATTATAGATCTACTGCATAGACAATTTTACAAGGATTCCAAAAAGTCCTCATTTGCTATTTTACGAATTTCCTATGAATTACTATGAATTTTCAAAGTTCCAACCGATTTCAAAGCAAATAGGTCCAAAAGGCACTATTCACATGAGTCTACGGTTCACAGAAAAGCCCCTCACAAATCTCGAATTTGAAGACGAAGTCCCTGGTCGCGAGGAAGAAAAACAGAGGACGCCGGAGAGCTCGATTTCCAGCCGGCTAACTCTCGTAGGCGGCAATTAGAGGGGTGGTCGAGCTACGGGGTGGCGAGGCGAGCTAGAGGATGACCGCAGCATGGCCAGAGGTGGCCTGTGGCCTGCTGGCCGCGCGAGCAGGCGGGACGACGGCGGCTGCTCCGGCGGCGACGGCGATACGACGGCCGTGGTGACTGGAAAATGGGCGCGGGAGGGGCGGCGTGAGGCGTTGGACACGTAGCGACACTCAGTGCAGATGCAGGAGGGCTGTAGGAGAGGGAGCAGCGGCGGCACAGAAGCTGGGCGGCGGCGGCGGCCATGGCGGCGAGAAAAACAGAGAAGGAGAAAGAGGAGAACGGCGACGTCGTAAGCTTTATAATGCGGCCAGGAAGGACGAAGAAGCCACGCAGGAGCCTTTCCCACGCCAGCGCGACGCCGAGGGCGGCCACAGTCGCGCCTGGAAGCTGATCGAAGCACACCGTCGGTGAGGTGTCTGCCACGGGCACTGTTCACCAGAATTACAGATTTGCCACTCTCTTAAAAATCCCAAATTACTCCCAAATTTGTATAACGACTCAAAAATCTCCAAAAATAAAAGTTGTTCAAAATCAAAAGTTCTACAACTTTGCTTTTATAACCATACCCAAATTCGGTCTACATTTTGAAATGCATGTTTGAATTCAAAAAGGGGACATTTAAAGAATTACGCCTTTTCAAATTGCTTCAAATTTTATATAACAACTTTGAAAACTACAAAAACAAACTTTGTACCTCATGACAAATTCTACACTTTTGCTTTTAGGCTCAACCCCAAAATTTGCTTAGATTTTGAATTAGGTTTTCCAGGGTAAAATTAAATGCTGGAAATTCGGGTTTTCGAAAATCCAATTAAACACAAATGTTTTGAAATTGATTCATCCATACAAGTCAACACATATCATAAAACAAGGTCCACACCAAGCATTGCAACAAGATTTGACTTGTTTAAAAGATTCTCACATCAAGATTTACAAAGTTTCCTAATCATTATTATTAACATTATTTCAGGTAATATATAAAACACTCCATAAAATAACATTTCCATACTATAATATAAACATGAACTGCACTCATGAGTTGATGCGTGATGATTATGCATAATGATGACATGATAACTTTCTTAATTACTTTTTTAACATCTGGGATGTTACAGTGCTACCCTACATTTTCATATAACTCTACCATGGCTTTTCAGGGGTTAGAAAACACACTAATCTCTAGAGGATACCTAATCATCCCATCTCATAATCTTGGATGATACCACATCATCCCATGATACAATCTTAGTCGATACCAAATCATCCCAACATAATAGTGTCGATGATACCAAATCATTAAAGTAAACAATAATAATATGGGCTTGAACACGGCCAAAATCTAGGGGCTTAACGTGGAGAATCACATAGCAGCCACACCAACCGGGCCACGGAAGATCACATAGTATCCGTGCCTTCTCCTAACATTCTGCTACCAACACCGGCCTCCTAATAGAAATTATACTTCAATCTAACGGGGTGTGATATCAAGTCTACCTATATTAGACGTGTGGTTGTATGTAATATCTCACTAGGTGAGAGGGACTATGAACCGGTCCTTATGTGATCGAGGCGAGTATCTCCCATAGGAAGCCTCACCAGGCGATCCTGCCAAGATAACTTATCCCACATAAGTTATCCCCACTCACCCCTGTCGTGGTTTAGTTTAGGTTTACCAATTTTACGTTATACCAATTATTATCCCTAAGTTCATTCGTATCATGGAGCTCATAAAATAACAAGATAACCATTTATCTTAATTCAACATTTAATCATATCACAATAACCGAGCTCATATTCTAGGATAATAGTTAAATTAATCAAGTTTATTCTTTTGGCAATAATTAAAGCAAAATGGTAGAGGGAGGGGGAGCTAGGACATTCCTTCGCTGTTGGCTCCTTCAGGCATATCTACGTAGGGTCTTTGTTTTCCTTGTAGTCACAATCGTCTGCCGGCGTAGCGATCGAATAAGACTACCACCAAAAATAAAATAAAATAAAATAAAAGAGGAAAACCAAGCATAGAACAATATGGTGGTACTAGAATAAATGCATAGAGCTAGATTTTAAATAAATTTTAGAAGTGGTTTCCTGTAAAAAGGAGCTAGGATGCAAGTTATGTATTTTAGAAGTTTGTTCTATAGCTAATTAACTAGATGGAATTTTACATGTATTTTCTGGTGCATGAAAATGTGTGCTAACTATATGTTTAAATTCCATAATGCATCTAGTTTATTTACAAATTTTATGGGAATTTTTCTAAGCTAGAAAAATGGATTTATAGCCCTTTGTGTACACTAACTGGGTGTACCTAACAATTTCTAACATGTACCCAATGCTGATGTGTGTGTGGCATGCGTGTGTGTGACAAGTGGGGCCGGGGTGATGACGGCGTTAGGGCCACGGCCCATGTGTCAGAGAAGGAGAGAGAGATGATGGATGAAGACGACTGCTAACAGCAATGCCGTTAGTGCCCAGTCCCACTTGTCAGTGAGAGTAGAGGGGAGAGATGGGAACGATGGCAGACAGGGTCACCGTGCCAGTGATGGAAACTGGGGAGGAGGGTGGCGAGCTCACTGGAGTTGAGCATAGCCTTGGTGTCGGGCCTCGATGAAGGTGGCAGAGTGGTGGATGGGCCTCGAAAGGGTGTGCCACAGCCGGTGGCGAGGTCGACATCGTGAAACGATCCTGATTTCCTTAAAGGGAATTCCATAGATTCAAAGTATAATGTGATAGTCCTAGATGACCATCCCATCATATTATCAAATATAAGTCAATATCATAGTCATACATCGAATACATGTCTTGAGGAGAGTACAAATAGCAAGGTTTACTCATTATTACATCGCCACTTGGTGGAATCACTCAGAGCATGCATCATCTAGAATAGCATAAAGTAGAAAGGCAGCGGGCGTTGACACCATCTTCTCGAACCAAACTTGAGCGTAGGAACGAGACCTCTAATCCTCCCAATTGTCTCCCTAGTAGTCGTACTCAGGCTCGGAACCTGCCAAACAATTATCAGTATGATTTGTACTGGCCACTGGCTCCCACCCTATGCTTTGCATTTACTTTGTGGTAGTGGAATGCAAGGGTAGAGCAAAAGACCTATTTGTGGCAATAGTTTCCTATGCAAGTATGTCAAGTTTTAATAATAATTCATCAAGTTTTAACCCATCTCATCCACATGTTCTCCTATCCCATCACACACATCTCACCACTCTCATACTCTCTAGGCAACAAGGATGACTCCCTCTCGTACCTTGCCTCATCGGCCAAAACCGGAAACCAAAACCAAAATCTAGGGGGAGAGAATAAAGGACTCCACTCACTAATCAAGGGAAGCATAGGTCATAGGAATGTCCATATTCGAAGACGTGGCTATACGTATAGATCGATCAACTCTGCAGAGCGTGTACACCTGGAACCATAAGATCGCCATCATTGGTGGTGCCCCGCCTAGGCTGATACCGGGCTACCTTCAACCAGTGCGATGCCACCCTACCACTCAGCCCTAGGCCACCCTAGAGTCCACCAAAATGCCAAGACTGTGAGACATAGTACCAGGCCCCAGAGGTCACAACACTATCTTAGGAGGGTGTGGGCCACATGCCCATACCACCCTACACTATCCACTTCCAACTAGTAGTAGTAGCACCGTCCTAGCTGGTCAGCATCCGTTCCCCACCCATTCAGGAATGAGTGGCATGCACGTAGGGGTCTATGATACAGTTCTCTCGACATACCGGTCCTTAGGGGGACCAGACAAGATGTCTTCTCAAAGGGGATAACCAACACCCCATGCCTCAACAACACCTCCATCCTAGGGCTTCATCCCTTAAAGACACTCCACCCTAGGATCTCCTCATCTCACATGCACCCGCCATAGGTACCTCTCATAGGGGATGCCCAGGTCACACCCCCTGGCAAGACTCATCTAATGACTCATCGTAATATCCTTCCTGATCGACTCAACCCTCACCACACACCCAAAACGCACGCTAAGATCTCCCCGGTTGTTACCACATTATCGGCACCAAGTGCCTTAACCACTCACAAACAATCCTCCACCAAGCATCACATCACAGATATAATGCGTAGTAGAAGTAGTAGTAAGTAAGCGAGCATCTAGCCTAACAATGGGAGTTCAGGGGTATAGGTTGTGACAAGGTATTGGCTCACAAACAATTCTACCATGCAACCTATCACAGATCATTTGCATAAAAGTAAAGCACTAGCATCTACATTATAGCATGTCTAATAGGATTCTACAAGGTTAGGTGGGATGTGGCACCTGGCTGGTCATCTCTAAGCTCCTCAGTGTAGTTGGGGTCATGCTCCTCAGTTTGGGGCTCCTCTGGGTCTGTCAAAGGAGTCATATAGCCATGATAAGCGACTCCTATAGATGATCACAATGAAGCAACAAAAATTCAAAAGATCCAAATGCACTCAAACATAAGCCTATGACGTAGAGCTCATTTTTAGAAAAATTTAGACTCTGGTTTCATATTTTTCTGAGGTCATATGAATTTTCTAAGTTTAAATCATTTTCTGAAAAAGAAAAAGAATAGGAAATCCAGAGGTTGACATGTGGCGCTTCCTGATTGGCTCACGGCTTGGCAGAGACTGATAGGTGGGACTAGGTCAACGGTTAAGGGTTGACTGGGCTCGAGCTAGGCCTAACGGGCCAGATATTGGGCCAGGTTGGGCCGGTTAGGCTCGGGCCAGGCTCGGACACATGTTAGGTGCAGGGCTAGCCACATGGCCTAGCTGGGCTCCTAATGGGTTCGGGTCCATGGGCGCGGCTCATGGTGAACAGCGTGGTGCGGGTCCTTGGACCACAGGCATGGTCTGCGGTGGACCACGTCCACTTCTCCCTCTCCTCTCTCTGGCTCATGATGCGTCGGGTGCACTAAGCGGCTTAGGCGCGGCGGCTCCCTCCTCCCCCTATCTCACGGTGGTGCTCCTCACCAGAGGCAAGCTCGCACATTCTCATGTCATGGTGGCTCAGCGAAGTTTCTAGGGGGCTCTATGACATCGTGATGCCATGGGGAGTTCAACGGTGGGCTAAAAATGATGGATTGGAGCTCTAGGCAGCCATCGTAGGCATCGCGGTGGCTCACAGCGGCATGGGTTAATGGCGAGGGTACTCAAGACATTAGCATAGCCCCAACGGGCTCCCATGGCTTCTTGGTGTTCTAGAGGACACAACTAAGGGGCTAGGCGAAGCTCTAAGGGCTCCAGTGAGGTTGGCTATGGCGATAGTGGCTCAGCGGTGGTGGCGGCTACGACGAGGTGGCTACAGCCACGATCAGAGCCAAAAGTGGTTCTTTTTCTTCAATTGGGGTCATAGGGAGGCTAATCGGCCTACCATTTGTGACCAAATGGCGCGACGGAGTCCGCACCACGGCGAGGTGCGCGGTGGAGCTCCAGCGAGGTTTGCAGCTACGGTGAAACAAGGCAAGGTGGGGGCATTCTATTTAACAAATATGCGGCAAGGTGTGAGGGGTCGGCGAAGCTTGACGACCAAATCTCATCATGCGAGGCGGCCAGAGTTGGCTGGATCATCCTCGGCACGGTGGCGGCATAGGCGCACGGCGGTCCGGTGAGGCAGGCATGACTAGCGGCCCTTGGGGCTTCTCTTCTCCTCCCATCTAGCGCATGACGCATCCCTTGTTGAGGTGAAGCTCGCTGAGGCACCTCTCTTGACTCTACCGGTGTGAGGTGGCTGGAATGAGGCGGTGACGTAGTGGACGCCGACCATGGCAACCACGGTGGGTGCGCTATGTTGGCACCAGCGTTCCCAAGCACTAGTGGCTTGGCAAGGCCAGGCCTTGGCTTGTGTGCATGTGTGTGTACCGAGCATCACAATGACGAAAGAGGCCGGCCTTTGGCCCTCCCAAGGGCGAGAACACGGCGGTGCGGCAGGGCTTGTCCATGGCAGCGAGCACGGGGGAGCAGCATCAAGGGCTCACCATGGTGGTGGGGTAGGTAGGATGGTGGTGTGGTGGTGAGGCGAGGCCGTGATGAGGCGGTGCGGTGCAGTGTCAAATCGCTATGGTGAGGAAGACGATCAGGGCACCGTCTTCTTCTTCGGTAAGCTCGGGCGACTCCGATGGCCTTGGCTCCTTCCCTTACTCCTTCCTCCTTCTCCTCCTCTATGGAGTTTTGGTGGTTCATGGGTTGTCATGAAGTGGCGGTGGGGCGTGGGAAGGGTGCTAGGGCACCAAGGGTGCCCTCTTATAGGGAGGCCATGACCTTGGCGAGCGATGGATGATGGGGAAGGGCAGAGGGGGTACCTATAGGGTGGATACAACCTCTAGGCTAGGGTTCAGGGCTCGGCGTGGGATCACGGGTGGTTAGGCCTCCCAATTTCGAATCCCCAGTGGTCAAGGTGAGGGCGGGCGATGTGAGGGGGGCATGGGTCTGTGGTGACATAATGCACATCATGACGCTGGCTAGGTGAGGTGAGGCGCGCTGGGGCTGCGGACGTGGCGTGCATTCGCTAGGGGCGTGGATGGCCAGGGTGTACACAGGACCGTGGGATTCCACCGGTCGCTAGTGCTTTGCTTTTGGAAAAGCAGAGGAAGGGTGGGGGTTAGGGATGACTGGTGGGGCTAGGCTATCAGCGACAGGGGAGAAGACGATGATGGTGCGACGCAACATGGTGGGCATGGCGTGGGCCGCTGCTTGGCTAGCTCGGCCATGCATGGGCATGGGCGCGCGCACGGGAGGGAGCTGGGCTACGTTGCTAGGCCAACGGTGGCACGCGTGGGAGCAGGCTAGGCTGCTTTGGCCTTTCCATTTACTTCCCCTTTCCTAGTTCCTTTTCTATTTCTTTTCCTATTCTACGCTACACCTTGGGCTCCTATGTGTGTGTACATGTGTTGCCAAGCATGTACACACCCTTATGGGGTCCACTCGGGGTCAACTAGGGTATTAGGGTCAATGACAAGGGTTGGCAACACACACACAACAAGTTATTTATAAAGGTTGAGTTGATTTTATTTCATCACATAAAATCATGAAGAAGCAACTCACAAGTTGAATTTAAAATGCAACATGCTCAAACAAGCTAGCTTGGGATATACTTGTGCAACTACATGGTTGGTTTCCTAGTATGCACACTCACCATGCATGGGTTTTGTTAGAAAAAATTTTAAGTTCAGATTTTTTGTTATTGAAAAACCTAGGTTGTTACACATCGGTGCCGGGCTTCCGAGGTGATGGTGGTGGCTCACCGGAGCTAGTGTGGTGGTAGCGTGCAGTGGATATGACCCTAGAGGCCCTATACCTATCAACTAACTACGTGCGCATGTGTGCGGGTGCGCGGTGAGGGCATGGGTGGTGATGTAGTGCCCGGTGGAGCTTCGCCGGTTATGGTCGACAGCCGTGGTGGCTCGGCGGTGGCACGCGCATGACGACGGGGTAACACAGAGGCGTAAACCATTAACTAGCTAGAGTAGGATGTAAAGGAGTGGCCCAGGGACTCACCAGCCAATCCAATCGGTCAATGACGCAATGAAAAGAGAGAAAGAGAGGAGCGGCTCTAATGGCAACAACGGTCCCAAGTTGGGGAAAAACAAGACTGAGTTTGGTGGAGGGTGGAGAAGGGAAGTGGAGGGGAAGAGGAGGTGTTCTAGCTCCTAGCGGAGCTCGGAGTGGTGGTGGTGATGCCAGAGCGCCACTGGCTGGGCCTATTTATAGGCTGGTCATGGCGGTTCACCGGTGGTAGATGTTTTTCACCCGCTGAGCTTATCCTTTGCGCGCGCACGTGGTCAAACTCGCAATGGCGGTTTGCCATAGTGCAAGGTCGTCCATGCGCGACCGGGTGAGCTCATGCTTATCCAATGGTGGTACAACGAGGGTGTGTTCACCGCCACGTGTCAAGGCACGCTAGTGAGAGTGGATGAGGAGGATAGAGAGGGAGTGGGGCCAGGATGGTTCAGGAAGGCACCCCCAAGCTTACCCACCCTCTAGGGTGAGGCGGTGGCGGTAGGGCTGAGGCGCTCGAGCGACGACGTGGGATTTCCATCGCTACCCAAGGTAGACGACGGTGATGACATGCGGGCCCAAATCATCAGCGAGAGGGAGAGGGAGGTGGAGAAAGGAGGGTGCAGGCTCGTGTTGGGCCAGGGCACGGTGATGGGCCGGCCCGTTGCGGAGTGAAGGAGGGGAGGAGGGAAAGGGCTGCTACTGCGGGCCGAGAGAGAGGAAGGGAGAGATTGAGCCAAAATGGCTTTTCCTATTTTCCTTTACCTTTTTCTATTTCCATTCATATGCATTTGTTTAAATGATGTTTGAATTCAAGTTTGAATGTATGAGTATGCAAGGTGCACCACCATATGTCCAACAATCAAGCAAGCATTCTATCAATTCAATTCTACTCCTAGGGGTTTATTTCTATGTGGACCTATTTGTACCAAGTTAGCACCTAAGTTAATTATATTTATTGATCTCTATGCAAAGTTTTAAAAAGTTCAAATTTTTAGTGGTTTTCAAACTAAGTCAAAATTCGGGGTGTTATAGAAGGGCAAAGACACTGGCTTCATTACCTTAGGTACCGTTCATACCTCTTTTTCCTGTTTATAAACTTTGCGATAACTCTATTTTTGTGATCCAAAATCCAAGCATTGTAACGTGTATGCCTAGTCAAACGGAATGTGTTCAACGAGCTCTACATATCTATGGTCTCTGATCATTCATCTACGCTACGGATAACAACTTTATTTTTTTGCCACTCATTAAAATTCATACTGTACATTTTATCACTATACGCTTTCTAACACTCAAAACACATTCTAGGTATTACAAGTTATGACGTGCAGTCACATATGTGGTGTGACGCGAGCAAAAGTTTTGCAGCTCTAAACTATAAGCGAAAAGGACAAGTGTGAGAAACAATTTAGAGCAAGTGAGAATGACAATGGACGGAAAAAATAGGAGAACTTTTGCTCTTTAATATAGGTATATAGATTGCACTTTTTATGTGCTCGACATATTGATAACAAGTAACTTGGTTTTTGCCTTAGCGTGTTGTTCTAGGTGGTTTTACATTTCTGCATTTCTGAGGATCCACTACTAGTGTGCTATGGCTTAATGACTCGGCCTACTATGGACATGGCTTACTTTGATCTTGCTTAGTTTTAGGCTTTGTACACGCAAATGGTTGAAGTAGTCTAATTAGGTTAAAGTTTTTTTATTTAAATTTTAGTCCAATATTCAACCCTTTTGGCCATTCAGTCTTTCGTACTTGGCATTCGGACATCCGGACTGGTTCTGGTTGGACAAGGATATTTTATACTTTGAAAATTAGTGTTTTAAAAACTAGCACGGGTCACTACGTAAAAAATGATTTTTAGCAACGGTTCGATTTTTTTTAGGGACGGCTGGTGATGGAGCCGCCCTTACAGTGGCGTGCTCGGGTGCCCAGACACCAGCCGCCCCTACAAATGGAACAGCAGGGGCGGCTAGTGTTACGAGCCGCCCCTACAAATGGGGTCTGATTTGTAGGGGTGGCTTAATCACCAGCCGCCCCTAGAAATGCTATTTGTAGGAACGGCCGGTGATTGAGCCGCCCCTACAAATGGCCCCGTATTTATAGCTCCGATTTGTAGGGGCGGCTCAATCACCAGCCGCCCCTACAAATGCCCCCCATATAAAATAGATGCAGCACCTTCTTCCTCCTCGGGTCACTCACTCTAACCCGTAAAAGAAAGGTGGGGAGGCCTTGGGCACCTCCCAAAAATTGCTCTACTAAGGAGGGAAGGTTTTGGTCTCAAATTCTTTGGTGAAAATGTTGTAGAAGGTAAGAAAATGCTATTCCATACTTTTTTTGAAGTTTTGATGGTTGGTTAGTGAGTAATTAGAGTTTTATTTTTCTCTCTTCTATGATGTTTGAGCTACTTATGAAGCAAATTAGACCTAAGTTTTAAATGTACTAGGGTAAATTAGGGAGGGAAACACGATCATACCCTTATTTGGTCCATGTTTCTTGATTTTAGTGAACAATTAGTTAGTTTTATGGATGTTTCATGTGCATGTGGATCTAGATCTAGGGTTTGATTTTTTTATTAATTTCATTTTTGTAAATTTTTGTTTGATGAAATTGGACTATGGTTTGTATAAAAGATATTGGGTAAAGTATAATTGTTGCTAATTGTTGTCTTTGAAATTGTTTATTGTAATCAATAAATATGTATTTTAATTATTTATGGATAAATAGGCCATTAATTAATTTTCCTTTACCATGGTGTGTTTGTATGCTTCATGTAATTATATTAGATTTATATTCATATATATATCTAAAGTATATACAATTATTCTCAAGTAATTATTAATTTGTTTCATTTTTATATATATCTGAATAAGTAGTCCTTTAATGTTTGTTTTGCTGTTGTTGTAAAAGATGGAGTACATGAACTCTTAGATGTATGGTTCGTTAAGGTTCAAGGAAGGTTTTCGTGAAGAGGTGGATAAATTTATTGAAGCCGCAAAGCAAGCATGCAACGACATTGAAAGAGAATACGGATATAATTATTTGCCCATGTAAAGATTGCAAGAACCGTATGGCATGGACAGATGTGACTATCATCAGATCACATTTGATTATGCGAGGATTTATTGAGGACTACACAGTGTGGATTCATCATGGTGAAACGGTTATTGTTAACGACAAGGATAAGGAGGAATATGACGACGAAACCATAGAATCCCTGTCCCAATATTCAGCAGAGCTTGATGCACGAATGGATTTCGAGTTTGGCAATGAACAATGTGGTGATGCTGGTGGTTGGGACGGTAACGACGAAGGTGGTGGCAATAATGATGGTGGATCACGTGTTGAGGATGAAGATGATTTGGAGGACATGATTCGAAGCCTTGGACCAGAGATTTTACTAAATAGCCCGAAAGGTCTAGAAAATTTAGAAAGGGTGACAAAAGCATCGGAGGAGACTATGTATGGTGTTGAAAAGGGTTGTCCGACACATTGGATATTGCTATGTTTTGTGCTTGAGCTGCTCATCCTGAAGGCAAAGTACGGCTGGTCAGACTGTAGTTTCAATGATCTATTGCATCTCCTGTCATGGGTGCTGCCATAACCAAACTCAGTTCCCACCAACACATACCAAGCGAAGAAGGTCATAAGTCCATTGATAATGAGGGTTGAAAAAATCCATGCATGCCCCAACCACTGTATACTTTTTTGTGGCGAAACGTTCAAGTCACTGGATAAATGTCCCCGTTGTGGGGCCAGCCGGTACAAGAACAATGACCTTTATGGTGGGGACGAAGCCTCCACGGGGAAAAAGAGGAATAAGAAGGGTACAAAAAAGGTGGTACAAGAATCTCAGCCCCCAGAGGACACTCTATTAGGCAACGATGTAAAGCAGAGAAGAATTCCTGCCTTGGTAACATGGTACCTGCCAGTAACCGACCGCTTGAGATGTATCTTCCTAAACCCTAAAGAAGCCACACTCTTGACATGGTGGGATGATGAGCGCAAGGTGGATGATGATAAGATTGCACACCCGGCTGATTGTAGTCAGTGGCAATGGTTTGATGAGAAGCACAAAAAATTCAGCGATGACCCAAGGAATGTATGGTTTGGCTTGAGCACCGATGGAATGAATCCCTTCAATGAGAGGATGAGCGACCATAGCACATGGCCAGTGATCTTGACCATGTACAACATCCCAACATGGTTGTGTTAGAAGAGAAAGTACCTTCTCCTCACTATTCTTATTTCTGACCCTAAACAACTAGGCATTGATATAGACGTGTTCCTCGAGCCTTTGATGCAAGAAATGGAGAGGCTATGGAGGCATGGGGAGCAGATGTACGATGCGTTCCGAAAGGAGGACTTCATATGTAGAGCAATAATATTTGTTACTACCAATAATTACCCCGTGTTGTTTGCTTTGTCTGGACAGATCAAAGGGAAGACGGGATGCTTGGTTTGCTTGGATGGTACTGCATGGGTGTATCTAGATACATCCAAGAAGATAGTTTACCTAAGGAACCGACGCTTCTTAAAGACAAGTCACAAGTACCGCTGCAAATTGTTCTTTAGATTTTATGACAACACCCCAGAGATTGAACCCCCTTCGAAGAGACGTCATAACAGAGAACACGTGTACAGAATGGTGAAAAACATACGCGTTGTATATGGAAAGAAGAATCCGGATGGGACAAATAGAGATAGAAGCACACCTCCTGTCGAAGGAGTACCTTTCAAGAAACAATCGATCTTCTTTCAGTATCTACCTTATTGGCTAGACTTGGAGGTCCCCCATGCCATTGATGCTATGCACGTGCAGAAGAATGTCTTTGAGAGTCTCATTGCTACCTTGATGGACATAGGCAAGTCAAAGGATGGCCTAAAAGCACAGAAAGACATGGTGCAGCTAAACGTGATGCCACCGCTTCATCCGGTACCTGTGGCTAATGGAAAATACACTTTTCCTGCGGCGTGCTTCAACTTAACACCAGACGAGAAGAGAGCTATATGCACTTTCCTGAGGGGGATCAAAGTCCCGACTGGGTTTTCAGCAAATGTGAAGAAGCTAGTGTCTATGAAGGACTTGTCAATAACACACTGCAAGGCTCACGATTGCCATGTGATGCTGACAATGTTTCTACCTATTGCAATCAGGGCTATAAAGCCAGAGTTCTTGAAAATGGCCATGACCCACATGCGCTACTTCTTTTCGAAGATCTCATAGAAGACAACTGGCAAGCAAGAGCTGAGTGACCTACTTGAATTTATGGTGGAGACACAAAATCAACTAGAGATGTGTTTACCTCCTGCTTTTTTTATATAATGCCACATCTCATGATTCACATGGTTCATCAGATATAGGCGCTGGGCCCTTCCTACTTGCATGAAATGTGGTCCTATGAGCGGTTCATATCGGTTCTAAGTTGATACGATGTGCATAATCGAGCATACCTAGAGGGCTCCATGATAGAGGGTTACAGTACTGAAGAAGTCATCGAGTGTTGTCAAGAGTACCTAAAAGTATAGAAAGGGATTGATAACCCCGATTCTCGTCACAAGGGTAGGCTGGCTGGGAAGGGCACCAGTGGTAGAAAAGTATTCATCGACCATGATTACAAAGAGGTGAGTCGGGCGCATTACAGTGTCTTGTAGAGTACACAACTGATGCAATCGTACATTGATGAACACTTGGCTATCATTATGGTGGAGAGAAATAGCCGTTCGGATGATTGGGTCATGAAACAACACAAGCAACGACTAACTACATGGTTGAAGGACCAAAACATACCATCTGGAGAAACCATAGACTCTATTACCATCAGTAGGTTAGCGGAGGGGCCATCGAGACAAGTGACATCTTGTAATGCTTATGACATCAATGGGTATACGTACTATACCCACACAAAGGATAGTAAATATGTGAACCAAAACAGTGGCGTTCAAATAGAGGCTATCGATGGATTGGGGCGAAAAATCTAATACTTTGGCATCATTGAAGAGATATGAGAACTTGACTATGAAAGGGATATAACGGTGACCCTGTTTCAATGCCGCTGGATCAAACAACACCAACTGAATGAGATTGGATTGAGAGTCCTGGACCTCGAGAATCTAGGCTACCAAGATGACCCTTGGGTGCTCGCTTCACGTGTCGCACAAGTTTTCTATATGTCTGACCCACAAAGTAACCTCCCCCCTGAAGAAGAAGACAAAGCACGTGGTTGCCTCCGAAAAACAGTATATTATTGGAGTTGATGGCATGGACGATGTTGAAGCTTTCAATAACTACGATGAGATGCCGCTATTCATAGACTTTCCTAAAAAGATCAGTGTTGTGGAAAAGAACCACCCCAAAGACATAATGCCATGGTAACAAAAAGGTGTCAAGGGAAAAGTCGTTACAGCGGGCTAGCTAGTTGTTGAACGTGTAGTGTTTGTGTAAGTATGTGTTTGTAAGACTTTATTTATGCATGCGTGTGAGACTTTATATTTATGTACGTGTTTAAGACTACATATTTTTATATGTGTGTGAGACTATATTTTATGCATGTGTGTGAGACTACCCTTTGCAACATCCAGATGACTCTATTTGAACATCCACTCTATTACTACTAAAACTTTATGAAATCACTTAACACTTTATGAAATGAAGAAATGACCAAAATAAAAGTAGGAGATCTTGATGAGTTATACAACTATTATATTCATCACCTTTACAGCTAAAATCATTTAGTGTTTGAAAATCAGGTTTGAAGCTGTCATTTTCTAAAATTTAAAATTTGAATTATTCAAAATTAGTGACAAAGATAGATGACTAGACTAAAATAATAGAGCATGATTTTAGAAAATTTTAGGGAAAAAACCATCATATTTGGAGTTAGTATGAGGGAGAAAAACTAGTTACAAGTTTCAGCCATAGATTAAAAAGAGAAATTACACTTGTTCATCATTGATGATATGATCCCGCTAGGGTTTGTTCCCGATCTTTCGATGAGAGGTGTGGGATAACTCGATTGATGGGTGGAGACGACGTTCATGGCCCGACTACAGCCTTCCAAGCTGCGCCTTAGCAACCGATACACCACCTCCAATGGCTGCCACGATCTTGTGGAGCGCGTCACCCGGCCACTAGGGCACTCGTCCTGCAAGCAAGCAATCAAAGAACTAGCAAGAACAAGTATAGCAAGTACTGAATTACTAGATGTAGATGAAAGTTTCAAACTCAATCTCAATTAAGGTGGGGTTCCGAAGACAAGAAGACGGGCGGCTGATCCAGCACGCGCGCTTACAAGCAAGTAGCGAGAGCTAAACTTGATCTAAACAAAACCCAATATGTTTGTGGCGGCTCTAATCCTTATTAATACCTAGGGGAACGACCAGGGGGTGTTGGGGTCGTTCTCCAACCCTAGGACACATCCCTAATGAACCCAGCTTGATACATGGACCATCGGCCCAAAATAGGGTGACGCAGCACCAAAGGCAGAAAAGGTCCCGGCGTTGAAACGATGATTGCGGAAGCATCAGATAAGATATAGCCATGAGTCTAGATCCGTTGGAAAATAGACTTGATAAGCTTTCCAAAAAGTGCTAGAACGTCCCAATCGGAGTCTGTATGAAGTCGTGGCGACCGTCGCAATTTGGGACTATTTTGCAGTCCGAATTCAACTTCCAAAATATGTTGGACTTGGACTCTTTCTGTCCTTGGAATCAAAGTGACGTGGTGGCCTAGCGGAGGACGTTAGGAATACTTAGATTTAGTCCCCAATCAACTTCATTAACCTTCCATGCTTTCCATATGCAATCAAACCTTCCCTTGATCCATGTAAGTAATTCTGAAAATGAGAATGAACACATTTTATGGTGGAGCACCAATTCATCAAATACATCAATGATAAGCCTCATATAGAATGGTTGCACCTTTGGTATAGAAGTGGTTGGCATGGTCATATTTGAGCCAATGATGTCCTCATCAATTGATTATCATGAACAGCTGTGATTTTTCTTTTCAATCTCTGGTTAAATTTTGTAACTAGTCTTTCTCCCTCATACTAACTCCAAATGTGATGATTATTTTCCTAAAATTTTCTAAAATCTTGCCCTATTAAGCTAGTGTGTTGATTTGGTCATTCTTTTCACTTGACAAAGTTTGAGCACTTCAAATTTTCAAATTTAAAAAAATGATAAGTTCGAACAAGATTTTCAACCATTAAATGATTTGAACTGAAAAAGTGATGAATACCAAAGTTGTATAACTCATCAAGATCTATAACTTTTATTTTGATCATTTCTTCATCTGATAAAGTGATAGTAAACATTATTCACAAATCAACATGTTTCTCGTATAGTTCTTGAAACTATGAGTCATGTGTGAATTTATGAACAATGTATACTAATACTTTGTCACATGAAGAAGTGACCCAAATAAAAGTTGTAGATAGTGATGATTTCAACAACTTTTTTGTTCATGACTTTTATTGTTGAAATCATTTAAGGTTTCAAAATCTTGTTTGAAGTTACCATTTAGTGAAATTCAAAATTTCAACTATACAAATTTGGTCAAATGAAAATATGATCAAAATAAAAGTTGTACATATTGATGAGTTCTATAACTTTGATATTCATGAGTTTTTCATTTGAAATCATTTACTCTCTCAAAATATTGTTTCAAGTTGAAATTGTTTGAATTTCAAAATTTGAATCGTTCAAACAAAGTCACATGACAAGATGACCAAAATAAAAGTTGTACATGTTGATGAGTTATACAACTTTTATGTTTACAACATTTTCATTTTATTTCATTTAATGTCATAAAATTGTAGTCAAAGTTTTAAAATTCAAATTTTTAATTTTTGTTTTTTGTTTTCTATATTGTTTTGACTACAATTGTTTATATATATATTTCTTCATATATAGAAAAATATAAAATATTATATTTGTGCATATACATAATTTTTTTATATTACTCTATGTTTTTATGATATAAAAATATAGAATTTATAATTAAAAAATAGAAAATATTTGTAGGGGCGGTTGGATCAGGAACCTCCCCTAAAAATGCATTTGTAGGGACGGCTGGATCAGGAACCGGCCCTACAAATGTATTTGTAGGGGCGGCTGGATCAGGAACCGCCCCTACAAATAGTACCGAGTATAAATAGGAAGAAGCGTACGGGAGTCATCGTCTAAGCGCTGTCTCCTTCCTCCGACACCGTCAGGCTGCCCGCGCCTAGGGTTTCCGCCGCCGGTCCCATGCCCGCCCACACCAGCCCCCAGCGCTCGGCGTCCCGCACCCAGCCCCCCGGCACCTGCCCCCGCGCGACGACCCCCGACGTCTCGCGCCCGGCCCCCGGCGCCCGCCCCCGCACGCCGACCCCCGGCGTCCCACCCCCGCACGCCCCCGGCGTCTCACCCTCGCGCGCCAACCCCCGGCGTCCCACGCCCGGCCCCCGGTGCCCGCCCCTCGTGCCGACCCTCGGCGTCCCGCCCCCGCACCCCGGCGTCCTGCCCCGGCACGCCAGTGCACATCGTCCATCTAGACCAATAAGTGTCAGATCTCTGCTTGCTCTATGAACTATGCTTGCTCTATGAAGTACGATCTCTGGTTGCTCTACGAACTCTGGTTGCTCTATGAACTCTGGCTGCTCTACGAACTCTGGTAGCTAGGTTGCATCGCCTGACGCCTTGCATATGCTCGATGAAATGCCCAGCCAGTGCCTTGTCTTGATTGGGCAGTAATGTATCTTCCTCCAAAACCAATCATCAATCAATTATACAGTAAATCACAGTGTTTCCATCACATGTCCAAATTGGAGCTAGCACCTAATGTTCACATTTAATCATATCTTCCTTTCTACTCAAGTGGTCAGCTTACCAAAAAATGGGAGATGCATAGTTTACTCGTTGAACTAGTTCAAGTAACAACAAACCTAGCCTGATAATCCTAGCTTTTGGATAATAATAACAATATACCTGACGCCCTGACCCAGTGGCCCATGCTTGAAGCATTTTTATTTTTGATGTATAGAAATGAAACAAAAGAAAATAGATGCTTTTATAAGTTGACTTGATTGATTGCATGGCTTACATAGGATGTTCTCCT
This sequence comes from Miscanthus floridulus, assembly GCF_019320115.1. NCBI lineage: Eukaryota > Viridiplantae > Streptophyta > Magnoliopsida > Poales > Poaceae > Miscanthus > Miscanthus floridulus. The sequence goes on along the minus strand of NC_089586.1, from coordinate 54,165,718 downwards.
CTTATGCTGATGTCGTTCATATACAGGAAGAAATAGCACTTACAGTGTTACCACTAGTACTTAATGCAGTTATTTGTGAGGCCACCTTCCCTGATTCCAAAGCTCTATCAACTTGTTTTGGTTCTTATCTGGTAATTTTTAGTTGATACATGCTAATATGAAGATGATGAGTATTATGTGCTATGCATTGATGTTTCTTTTAGTCACTACTAAACTTCATTATGTGCTTATTATTGCTGATTCTAACTTCATTGAAGAGTTTGCATGCTTCTCAATGTTCTTTGCAACCACAAATCATTTCTCATGCCATTGGTTGATTGAGGTGTGGCTTGTCTATATTTTTTTTAACGCAGTGGCTTGTCTATATTCCTGCTTGCATTACGCTGTTACCAAGACATCCAGTTTTATTCCTCACTTTTTAGAAACTTCAGTTCCCAACAATGAGTAACTGATTAGTTAATCATAGAACTAAAAACCGATAAGTTTGGTGTCGGTTTTTACTTTATTTTTTCAATTTAAGGTGAACATAACCGTCATTCTCTACTGCGCAACAGAACGGACGCAAGAAAATCATGTACTCACATGCATGGGATTGCCTGCATTGCCCCCGACTGCCATCCATGCTGCCGCTCCGCTACTCGCACGCATGGCAACACCTCTGGAGGCCACTCGTCGCTCGCCTCGTTGCCTGTAGCCACAACCTCGCATGGATCCCGTGCGCCCTTACTTCTCTGTAGTTGCTGAGTTGGCGGAGGGGGCATGGAAGGAAGGCAGGAAGGGGCCACTTGGTTGATGTCGAGCCAATTAGCTAGGCTAAGGCCCAAGGTTGGCTGGGCTTTGCTTGGACACCTATCGCCTAGATGGTCCATTGGACTCAGGAGATCGTTGCTCCTTCGGTTTGGTTTGGGATTAAAACCAAAGCCATAGCTGATAACCAAATTTCGCAGTTATGAAAACTAAAGTCAAACCAAGAAACCGAGTGTAGTTTGGGAAGTAAAAAAAGTGGGATGAAAAAACTCTCTATTGCCCGCATAGTTAGTGGAACCTGTATTTCATTGTGTGCATTGCTACTGCCACTGCCACTCGTATCCGAACATTAGATTATGTGCTGCAACCCATGTGTGTTTAGTAATACTTTAATATATGGTTGCTACCTCTTGTTTTACGAGAAGAACTCTGGTCATCAATGTTTTTGAACTTTGTGATATGACAATATAAAATAGAGTTTAGATTTAAGAATGTTATAAACTTTACCTATTAAAAATTAGCCTCAGGTATTTAGTTGCTGGCTTGTTGCTCATGGTCAATGACCGTGTGGCCGGGCCATGCGCTTCCGCCCATGCTAGGGCAAAGGCCAGTGTGGCTACGTCCTCGGTGTCGAGGCCCAACGGTAGCAGTGTCCTGATCTAGTTTTCTGCGCCGTCGCTTGCTGTCCAGCTTTACGCAAGTAGGAGCTATGCACCGTTTGCATTTATATTATTCTTCTTACATTGTCATTTGTCAGTATTATGATGATCCTCAAGTTTTAGTAAAAATTAAAAATACACTATTTTGGCCGGTGGCTACTAGTCTTCTCTGTACTTGCTGTCTTCTCTGTACTCCTCTTCTACTACTACTCTCCTCTACTCCACTCTACTCCTCTCCTCTCCTAAGCAGCTGTTGCTTTTTTTTGCTACTTCTACTACTTCCCTACTACTACTGTCTACTACTTCTGATTGTCCGATCTGCTTATCCGGTTCAGAAGATATTAAGCATACGATGTTCTTACATTGTCATGTTGCTTTTTCTGGGAAGCAGCACCTGATTTTTTTTTGCCAAATCTCCCCACTCCTCTATTTGTTGCCACATTTCCTATCCTCTATGTTTTGGAAGCAGCACCTGCTTTTTTTTGCCAAATCTCTCCTCTCCTCTCCTTTGTTTTGCCGATGATGAAATTGTCCAAGTCCATACATTATATGGAATATGAGCTGATGATCAAGAACTTGTGAGGAACTTGGCATCATTAGCAGCCGCCCCTACATTACCTTCTCCTCTCTTCTCTGTTATGATGCCTTGATGCTCCAAGTTTATGATCAAATGATGATTGACATGTTTCTGATGCCTCTACTACTGCTACTACTTGTTTTTTTGATATATTGTTGTTTTATAGGACTACTTTGGTTTATAGACCTTTTTTATTTCTTATACCTTCTTACGTACCTAAAGCACACTTTCTTGCATATATTAGAATAAAGCGCGAAATAATGTCACGGACACCAGACAGTGCAGCCCGATGCCCCGAGCCTAATGAGCAGCCAACCCTTGAGGAGCAAGCACTAGAGGACCAGCTTACTCAGGAATAATTCGATAACGAGGTAGAAAAGGATCTAGAAGTGATGCTTACTCAGGAGCAGTGTGACGAGGAGGAAGGCCAAGGAGAGGCTGCTGAAGGCGAAGAAGAAGAGGATGATGATGATGACTCAGAAGAGGGATATGAAAGTCCCGAGGATCCTTTCCCATGTGAAGCCAGAAGGAGGCCAACGGAGGAAGATTTGGACAAGGATTTTGACCCGAACGAGGATGTAGGGAAAAAGCCTTAGCTTATAAATTTTCCTAAATCTTTGGCTGTGTTACCTCTGCTAACACTTTGGCCTGTCGTATATACAGGTCCCTCCTAAAACTTGAAAAAGACAACATCAACGTCCGCGACATCTCGCTGGACAAGACGGAGTAGAGGAAAGGAGAGCAGAGGCAACAGCCACAGAGACAGATCACGATGCCTCTGCTCCACAAACTCAAGACACAACCATGACTACCAAGCCTAAGAGGAAACGAGGGGATAGAAAAGGAAATATATATCTAGATAAGGCATGATATATGATAATAGAGGTCGGGCCAGCAGGGGAGATCCTTGAGCTGAAGGAATTAAGAGGAAAATTCCATAATGCGATTGGGGCCCTAGTAAGAGATAAATTGAACTCAGCAATCCCTAACTGGAAAGAGGTAGCAGAGAACACAAAGAATGCACTATGGGATAGGCAGCTGAAGGTCAATTTTAGATTTCCGGAGGGTAAGCATGAATTGATAAAAAATGCTATCAGGATGATGGGAGAGTCATTCCGATGTTGGAGGTTGGAGCTCAACACGAAGTATATCCAAAAGGGGTTAACTCCCTTCAACGAGTTTGGTAAAATAACTCCTAGTCAATGGGAGGAGCTCATGGCTCAGAAGACTTCACCAGAGGCATTGGAGCTCAGTGCCCGTAACACCGAGCTGGCGAAGAGGAACAAACACCACCATCATCTAGGCCCCGGTGGCTATTATGCCAAGGAAGAGCAGTTTAGGAAGATGGACAAAGAGGCCGCAACTGCTGGGAATATCGATGTGATGAATTTGAAGGTACACTCAAGGAACTAGATATATGCGAGGAGTACATAATCATCCGGCAGTAATCTTAATTTTGATAAGACGGAGACCCAAGAGGCGGTATCAAGGATACTGAAATATGCTGAAGACAAGGAGAAGGGCTCATTCAATCCTTCCAGAGAGAGGGACGAGCTTAGCCTTGGATGGGAAACAAGGAGCACACAGGCCGCACCAGGGGGCTAGGGAAAAGGATGACCTAGAAGCAAGGATTCAAAGAGGACATGCACATGTACAAGAAACATGGCCGAGACCAGGAGACTAGTCTTGAGCTCCAAGTGAAGGCTCTAGTTGCGAAGGCGCTGGAGGAGCAAGTACTGTCTACAGAGCCACGGATATTAGTGACGCTGCCAGAAGAACTGGCATTAGTTGGCAGCCCTCCAAAAGTCCCTAGCAGCCAAGGTTCCACTACAGCCACAACCCCAGTCGATCGCATACGGGAACCAACTAGTTGCACCTTGGTGTTTCTTAGCGGCCAATAGAACACTATGATGGAGGTGGCAACGGGTGTGGCGCATCCTCTCGATGGCTTACACCACAATAATAAGATACCGTCAGACTACACTAGGGTCGAGGTGCATAAAGTGAAGCCCGAGTTCATGCAGTGGAGGATAGACTACGCAACTCCCGAGATGCTGGTGTTACTCGAAGACGTTATGGGGCAGTTCATCCTCTCGCACAAACAAGACATTATATTGACTGCTTCTTCGCTGCCTCCCTCTCTCCCAAATTTGGAGCGAGTTGTTGTGGTTGGGGAGATATTTTCACCATCTCGTGACCCCCACATTCCTGAGATGCCACATTCTTCCCTGCCTCCTAGCGAGCATGTGCCTAATGAGATGCCACAACCTTCTCTAGCTCGTACTGAGCAAGTGCATGATGAGATGCCACAGTCTTCTCAACAAGCACAACCGATACATGAACAACGAGTGCCTCCTGAAGAAGGTGATGCACAAGAAGATGAGGACGTGCCTAAATGGGAACTTCGAAAGAAGATTCCAATCAACATAAGGCCAGTTTATGTTCCGATCAAAGATGTTTCGTTGGTGTCCAAGTGGTATTCCCATGACCAGTTCAAGCCTAAGAACCAAGTTAAAATAGTCCCATCACGGGGTTCTGAGGAGGCCGTCACTAGCAAACTCCACCAAATTGCAAAGGAGTATCCAAATGTTGATGCCATCGAATGGTCAAAGGATTGCCCAAAAACATATAAAAGAGGCAAGCCCTTCCTACCAAACCAGGACATCCAGCACCTACCACTTGGAATGAGAAGGTTCCATGATTGGTACTTGCGTGTTCTCTCAACGAGCATAGATATCATACAAGCATGCTTCCCCACCGGCACATTTGGAAGCCCAGCCGGGAAAATTGTCTTTGACTTCAATGACATGCACACATGCTTTCACCTAGGAGAAATGGAGATGAATCTAATTCACACGTGGTGCCTGTAAGTCATTGTCCTCCTGATATGATATGAATGTAATCTTTGAATTTTATTGTAACTAACCCACGCCGTGATTTGTAGAATGCAAGTGCACATTGTCAAACAAATGCCAAGTGTGAAAGCTGGGTATGTAGACCCTCATGCTATAGCCCAAACAAATTTTAATTACCCTAAACGGTGGACACTGGATGCCAAAGAGCTAGCTGCTGCAAAGACTCTTCGGGAGAAAGAGCGCATCCGTACGGCGAAACTAAGGGAAGAGTCCCTTAAGGTTGCGACATACATTGCCCTGGCTTTCAAAAATCTCTAACAACACTCTACTATATGGCTACCATACAACTTTGAGTAAGTTCAACTCTATACTTAAAGCTTTGTTCGATATATTTTATTTGATGCAAAAGAGCTTATTAGTTCTATGATTAAATCCATGCAGCAACCACTGGATTTGTATAGCCGTCGATGTCGGGAGGAGTATGGCATGTGTCTTTGATTTATTAGATAAGGACACGGTGACATACAAAGACTTCATATCGATTCTCAAGACGTATACATATCGACAATCCTCATTAGCTTATATGTTTGCATACATACTTGTAACGTTCACTTTTGGATACTAACAAGTTGTATTTACTAAAATAATTCAAACAAGGCATTTAGGTTCTATGTCACTAATCATCATGGAAGGCATGATCCAGCAAGGAAGGAAAAGCTGGCTATAAAAACACTATGTGCGGTAAGTGTAACTTACTTCTTTAGTACTCCGTTACATGGCTGTCAAAAGCATCACTTAACATTTTCATTTGCAAAACACACAGTGCCCCAAGCAAAGGCCTTGGAGTGTACATTGTGGATACTATATATGTTCTATTATGAGTAACACCGGTGCCTACAGGAGACACCCCTTAAGGGTAAGTTTGAACCTCTTCACCCGTAGTATAAAAACTTCGTACATGGTATGAAATACTAAACCGAAACTTGTTCTCTTGTAGTGGAGAGAAGAGAAAGGAATGAAAAGAGACCTATACAAGGATGGTCAACTCTTAGAGCTCGTCGGCGACCTTTGCAACTCCATATTGGACCAGATTGTACACGTCAGAGGCGCCTATCATGACCAAGAGTCTGAGTTAGGTACAAATCCTCAGTACCAACACCTTCGTGAGACTGAAAGGCTAGCTCTAGGACGTTGATAACAATGTGCATGGAATTTGTATATTTAATGATGGATTGTATATATTCTTGTGAATTAGACTTGTAATTGTAGTTTATAGAATACTCTTGTGCTTGTAGTCGTGGGGCGTTCGGCAACGCGAACGCAGTTCGGAACGTTGGTTGCGGGGCGTTCGGCAACGCGAACGCGGTTCGGAACATTGGTCGTGGGACGTTCGGCAACGCGATTTTGAATTGTAAATTTGAATTTTTTGACGGAAAAACGTACTGTAGGGGCGGTTCTAGATTGAACCGCTCCTACAAATACCTGTTTGTAGGGGCGGCTGGTACTACAGCCGCCCCTACAAATCGATTTGTAGGGACGACCTGGGAACCGTCCCTACAAATACATGATTTATAGAGACCCTTGCGTAGGGACGGCTAGGCAAACCGCCTCTATAAAGGGTTACCAGCCACCCTTAGAAATGCTTTTTTTTAGTAGTGGGTGTGAGCTATGGATCGAATACGGATTAGGTATTGTATAACACTATGTGGTTTTTAGTAGATGCACGATGCTATAGCACAACATAGATACACTTTTGCTGTCTGATGGTGGCTAGGCTCATGTTGTACAGTCGTTAGTTGGAGGATACATGTCAATGGACTACAGAAATTTAGTTTGCTATTGATGGGAGTACATCATGTTATAAATAGGATGCTTTGTCATAGTTGCTACCCTTTTCACTGCTTTATAGTAACTTTTGGTGTATACTATGTGCTACTACTATGTATGTGTGTGGCTGATTGTTGCAGTCGCTATATATACAGTTGTCGAAACACACACTAATAAATAAACTGGGTAGTGGATGCGAAAAGGACGATGCTAAAGATGTGGAAGTGGCGGTCTGATGGAACGCATCAGTTTGTCAATAATAAATCTAATCAATTTTTGTACCTGCATCTGTGTCGGTACTAGGCTCAAACCATTCTTGGTTTGCTATCTGGCATTTCTAATTTAATTAGTGATGGGTATGGTATGGTGTCATAACCAACGAGATGTGCAAGTATGAACACTCCTAGCATTGTTCCACAGTCATTACCAATTAGTATGTACTATCCCCACATTTTTCATCCCGAATGAGAATCCACAAAGAACTACCGCTAGAGGAGAAACAATCTAGAATGGGTATTATTACTCAAATCTTTATCTAGTTTAACTAAAATTACAAAAAGAAAGCATGAATTTATTTTACACTTCCTAATTTGTCACCTAGTTCTACCATCCCTTAATTTATGCGTGGAACTAGGGATGTAGAGACAGAGGCGGGTAGTGGCGATGTCCCGTATATTGCCGCGAAGCTGATACCGCAGCCTGCAGGCCCTGAGAAGGCTTCGTTTGATCAGATTAGTGGGCATTGGCTTTACTTGATCAGAGGATCTCTCAGCCTGGCCCCATGATCTAGCAGGGCGTGGTGGTGCCGGTGTCGGAGGCGCCCGTGGTTCCAGTACCTGCCACTGCAGGTCGTGTTGAGTGTCGTCATTTTTTCTATCCAGCTTAGTCCTTCGGATATGCATATAGGAGTAAACTGTGTATTTTAGACCTGCATATATGTGAGCATCTACATGTACTGGGTCTCGCAGAAAAAATATTGTTCTAATAGATAATTTATCGGTCATAACACTTCACACATATGTTATATATTATGGAAGCTCATATGTTATACATCATTGCAAAGCATGTCATATAGTCTTGTTCATACCATTGTACTCATCTCACATCATGCATTCAATAGGTGACGAAGTTCTCGAGAAGATCACCACCGAGGAGACCCCTACCATAGAAGTTGTCGACGAGCCACCACCGGAACCCTTGCAAGGCAGCCACCTATGCTTGCCTAAATTAAGCTTTCATCCTTGTACTTGTTCCAATGCCTTGAAACATTGCTTGCTTACTCTTGTTTATCGAATAATCCATGCTTAGTTTGCTTAGATGGTAGAAGTCCACTAAGCAACATATATTGGAGATATGATCTAAAACCTGACCAAGATGATAAGAATGAATCAATGGCTAGCGATGGGTTGGACCATAGCAAGACGGGTGAGGTCTTGATTGATGTAGCTCACTAGACCGGTTAAGGACCATGTATCCATGGTAGTAAGACATGAACATACTTGTACAAACCACTTGTCATATATGGATGTGACAAGCCAAGTACTTCGTTGCGACTAGCTTTCCCGTGGATTCGCCGCGAGGTGTGGCACGGGGTAGCTAGAATAAGCTACTACCTCGGTCCTCGGTCAAACGGTTCGTGGGCATCCTTGGCTGCACTTAGAAAAGGTTGAGACATCGCGGTATCCCTTATGTACCGATGGGTCGTATGGGTGATATCTATTGTCTTTGGTGGGGTTAATGTGTATCCCTTTGCAGAGTCTTGAATTTTAAGGTATAAGTTCTATGCTTCTAGATATGGACTAGTGACAGGGAAGGACTCATGGCAGATCATTTTCCAATTGCTAATTATTGCTTAAACTTGGTTAACCATGCTATGCTTGCTTAGTTGATTAAGAGCACAATTTAATTCTTGTATAAAATGCCTTTATGCAAAACAAAATACAATCTTTGCTAATGAGCCCAAAGCATGTTCCTTGTATTATATTGGGTAAGTTCTGTTGAGTATAATTTAGTACTCACCCTGTAATTGTTTAAGTCTTGCACGTTGTTTACACCAAAATTGGGGGAGAAGAACGCGGGAACTCGAAGCTTCCAGGATTTTGTCATCAAAAAATCAATTAGATGTGAATCAGTATCAGCTGATTTAGATGTGATGTCAGAATTAACTATTTTATAGATGACGTCAGCATCCGACGTCAATGGGCTATGCTTGAGTGGTGCCTGGAAGATTTGTCGGACTCTACAAATAAGGGAAATTGGGGTGCAGGTTATTATTAAGTTAGGAAGTTTTCTTTTATTCCAAGAATTGTAATTATTCGTATTTGAGTATGATTCATGTTTAGGTCCGGGTATAAATATTAGACCCTGGTTATTGAAAAAAAGACACTCAATCAATACAATCTTTCCGGCTTTCGCCATTGCATTAGGATTAGGAGTACTGTAGATCTCGGCGAGTTCTTCAGCAAACAGGGCTGCATTGACTGATCGACCTCCAACTTGCTTGTGAGTACCATCATGACTTATATTATGCTTGTAAAGCTGCATCAGCTGATTAATCTTTTATGAGCCATAATATAAGTTAGTTATCGATCTGTATCATAGTCTGTAAGGCTACATCAGCTGATTGATCTCTTATGAATCATAATATAGATCAAAGTTATCGATCTTGTGTTAAATAACTTGTTGTTTAATATAATATCATCAGTTATCGAATCTGCTAAGATTAGTAAGATTTTCCTTATTGATTTTGGTTGATTCACGAGTTATCAGTCTTGCTATAATTAATATTTTATTAATTATAACAAAATCACTCGATTGAGATAGAGATAGATTGGCATCATATCATCTTAATTGGTCGTCCTTTGATCTAGTCATGCTTCAAATCTTATAATTGATGGCTTAATTCCGCTAGATCGACTATTTTATCTCTATTCCAGTCAAACATAGTATGCATCCAAAGACATGTTTCAATCTTGAATAAACTCACTAGATAATGAGATCTAATCTAATGACACTACCATAGCTGCATCGATCCGGTCGAACCTCACTGGTAAGACTTTAGATTAGAAATTATCGATTAGTGGTCTTGTTCATGATCAAGATATGTATTCTGTTTGTTTGCTATGACTGTATTGGCTATTTGAGCCGATTTGCCTATACTCTCATGCATATAGCATGTTTTCATGAATCTGTCAACATATAAATGGTTTTATAGATTCTTTAGCTTTAGTTTATTATTATTATCATAGCTACACCGATCCAATCGAACCTCACTATTGATGATAATAGATTAGACTCAAAACTATTTATAGAATTATTTGTATTAGACAGTAGATTTGTTCGCATGCTATACTCTTTTCATCAAACTTATCGGCTCAACACTTTATATCAATCATGTTCCATTTAGTCGATGATGCTTTCTAATGTTCCATGAGCATCGCTTATTTTGATTCGTATCATTATCATTTAATATTAGTCGATAATCCTTGATTTAAAGATCTTCGTTTCATGGATACACTGGATATCGACTATTTAGTCGATAGCCTCATTGAATTGACTATCTAGCCGTACATTTAGAACTGTTTGGTGCAACACCGACATGTTCCACCTTAAATTACTGATAAGATTTTCTCTCCTTATCAATTGCAGGTTAAATTGACCGGCATGTCGTTGGGTTTTCAGAATCAGCTGGTTCTATGTTGAAGCCAAGCAGATATCTGGTCTCGTTCCACTTAGATCTTTTGGCTTGCTGTGTATTGATCACATCGCCACATTTTTGTGTCAACACACTTTTTGGCATGCCTGGTGGGACCACAATCGTCATGGAGGTTCACAACAACAAGGACATTCTTATGGTACCTTATGAAGACTTGCCTGCTGAGGATAAAGATATCATTGGTAAGGCTATAGAGGAGTTTCAGAATAAGTGTTTGTTGTCATACACCAAAACACGTGACAATAAAGTTATTCAGAAATATCCACTGCTGAGAGTTTTGATGCATGAATAGTCAGATACAGATGAAGCTGATGATAGGCGTTTCTTTATAGAAGCTGTCAACAAATCTGTTCATGATGCAATACTAAATCATAATATAGCTTTCTTGAATACATTGCACAATACCATGAAGGAGGTGTTTCATGGATTTCCACTTGATCAGGTTGGACCGGTTTATTACAATATTCCACATCCGTCAACTCAGGGGACTAATCAAGCTGGTACTAGCCATCAAGAAGCAGCACTAGCTAAGAGTGATGATGCCTAGGCAATTTAGAATTTGTCTGAGCAAATTCAGGGTGCTACTACTAATCAAATGCAATATAATCCTAGATTATCAGCATGTGCAACAGCCGACATGGCAAGTTCAGAATTAGATGGTTAATTTTGGTACATCAGGCCAAATACCATCATCGGCTCAAAAAATAGCACCATCGGTTCAAAGAATTCGTAGAGATATAGATCCTACAATCAGAGATTTCAAACAGTAAATCAGCAAGGGGATCAATGGATAGATATTCCCCAAGGATATCATTATGGTTCAAATTATAATACACTCAATATGATTCCAAATCCAGGATATCAAGTCACTCAGAATTTCAATCTGTAGATGAGTCAGCAATTGCCAAAAAATTCAAACTCAAATGTTGATGAATTGTTGCTCAGAGTAACTGAAATGATGACAAATCAGTTTGGTTTAAAACCAAAAGGGCATACCTTTTCGTACAAATGTCCATATCCAGAGTGGTATGATTTAGTGGCCCTTCCTACGAATTACAGGCTTCTAGAATTTGTTAAATTCACTAGTTAAGATAGCATAAGTACAATAGAACATGTCAGTCGATATCTTACTCAGTTGGGAGAAGCCTCTATTGAGAAAGCGCATCAAGTTTGTTCTTTTCTTTGTCCCTGTCAGGACCAGCTTTCACTTGGTTTTCATCACTAGTGGTTAATTCTATTGCCAATTGGAGCGATCTTGAAAAGAAATTTCATACATATTTCTATATTGGGACAGGGGAAAAAAGATCATAGATTTGACAACTATAAAGCAGAGAGCTAATGAATCGGGTGCTGAGTTCCTTCAGAGGTTCTGAGAAACAAGAAACTTATGCTTTTCGTTGAATTTGACTGATGATCAGCTAGTTGTGTTGACCGTTTAAGGAATGTTGTTGATATGGAGAGAAAAGTTGTTTGGGCAAGAATTTGACAATTTAGGTCAATTGACTCAACGAGTGGCAACACTTAATAGCCAATTTTAGAATATGCACAGAGATATCCGATTCCAGAAGAATATGAGCCTATTAAATGTGAGAGATGACTAGATGCACTAAACATGTCCTTAGCAAGGATGTATGCCATGCCAATCAACTTTTACCTTGGATTTGCCCGAAGGACAGGCATGTCATATAAGTGGGGGGGGTGCATCAACACATATTAGAGAAATCCAATATGTTCAACTCATTCCTTAGCTTGCAAAACCTTTTCTCATCCAATGGCATGGTGAATATATCGGGAAGTTGATCTTCGGTGCCTACACTCTCTATGCAAATGTCCCCTTTTTGTTGGTGATCTCTTATGAAATGGTGGCGAACATCAATGTGTTTTGTTCTTGCATGTTGAACCGGATTGTTGGTCAACTTGATTGCACTCTCATTGTCACATAGCAATGGCACTTTCTTGAACTTGATTCCAAAGTCACTCAAAGTGGCCTTCATCCAAAGTATTTGTGCACAACTACCGGTAGATATGTATTTGACTTTGGTGGCTGATAATGCAGCACTATTTTGCTTCTTTGATGACCATGAAACAAGTGATCTTCCCAACAATTGACATGTGCCTGAGGTGCTCTTCCTTTCAACCTTGCTTCCCGTATAGTCCGAGTCGGAGTAACAAACTACCTCAAACTTTGCTCCTTTTGGATACCACAAACCAACATTTTGTGTATGCTTCAAGTACCTCAATATTCTCTTTGTAGCCTTCAAATGACTTTCTCTTGGTGAGGCTTGAAATCTTGCACACATGCATACACTAAATATGACATCCAGCCTTGATGCGGTCACATAGAGTAGGCTTCCAATCATAGACCGATACAATTTTTGATCCACCATATTGCCACTTACATCACTATCCAAGTTGTCATTTGTTCCCATTGGTGTGCTAATGGCTTTGCTATCACTCATGCCAAACTTCTTGATCATGTCCTTGATATACTTGCCTTGACTCACAAAAGTACCATTCTTCAATTGCTTGATTTCAAGACCAAGGAAGTAACTTAACTCTCCAATCATGGACATCTCAAACTCATTAGCCATTATCTTTCCAAACTCTTCACAAAAGTCTTGATTGGTTGATCCAAATATGATGTCATCAACATAGATTTGCAATACAAATAAATCTTTTTCAATCTTCTTGAGGAAAAGAGTGGTGTCAACCTTGCCCATCATAAACCCTTTAGAGAGTAGGAAGTCCCTCAATCTTTCATACCATGCTCTAGGTGCCTGCTTCAAGCCATACAATGCCTTCTTCAACTTGTACACATGGTCAGGCTTCTTGTCACCTTCAAAACTAGGAGGTTGCTCAACATATACTTCTTCATTGATGTAACCATTGAGAAATGCACTCTTAACATCCATTTGATAGAGTTTTATGTTGTGGGCACAAGCATAGGCTAGCAAGATTCTAATTGCTTCTAATCTAGCAACCAAGGCATATGTTTCTCCAAAGTCAAGACCTTCAATTTATGTATAGCCTTGTGCTACCAATCTTGCTTTGTTCCTTATTACTACCCCTTCCTGATCTTGCTTGTTTCTAAAGACCCATTTGGTTCCAATCACATTGTGTCCCTTTGGTCTCTCTACCAATTCCCATACTTGATTTCTTGTGAAGTTATTCAATTCTTCATGCATAGCATTCACCCAAACAACATCCTTAAATGCTTCATCTATCTTCTTTGGTTCAATAGATGACATAAATGAGAAATGCTCATAAAATGAAGCCAATCTTGATCTAGTTTCTACACCTCTTGAAATATCACCAATGATAGTGTCCAATGGATGATCCCTTGCAATATTGATTGGTTGGAGGATTGGAACTTGATTGCTTACACTTGCTTGATCATTGGGTTGAGATGATGTACTAGCCACTTGATCTTGTTCATTATCATGAGAGCCACTTGTACTAGCTTGATTTGTGTCATCTTGCACATTTGAGTTAGAGAGCACTTGCACTTGATCATCTTCATCATTATTCACTTGCCTAGGCCTCAATTCACCAACATCCATGTTCTTCATGGCATTTGAAAGTTGAATGCCTCTAACATCTTCTAAGTTCTCATTCTTTTCTTGTGAACCCTTGGTTTCATCAAATTCAACATCATGAACTTCCTCAAGAGTACCACTATCCAAATTCCAAACTCTATATGCTTTGCTTGTAGTGGAATAACCAAGTAGGAATCCTTCATTACATTTCTTGTCAAACTTGCCCAATCTTGTGTCTTTCTTCAAGATATAGCATTTGCAACCAAAGATCCGAAAATATGCAATGTTGGGCTTTCTACCATTCAAGAGCTCATATGGTGTCTTCTCTTTTAATGGGTGACAATAGAGGCGGTTGCTACAATAGCAAGTTATGTTGATAGCTTTGGCCCAAAAGGATTGACTCACATTGTACTCACTAAGCATAGACCTTGCCATATCAATGAGTGTTCTATTCTTCCTCTCAACAAGACCATTTGATTGTGGAGTGTACTTGGCCGAGAATTGATGTCTAATTCCAAATTCATCACACAACTCATCAATTCTAGTGTTCTTGAACTCACTACCATTGTCACTTCTAACTCTCTTGATGGTTATTTCAAACTTATTGTGAATGCCCTTGATAAATTATTTGAATGTTGCAAACACATCACTTTTGTCCACTAGAAAGAATACCTAAGTATATCTAGTATAATCATCCACTATCACTAAGCCATATTTGTTTCCACCAATGCTAGTGTATTGTGTTGGTCCAAATAAATCCATGTGCAATAACTCAAATGCTTTACTAGTGCTCATCATGCTTTTCTTAGGATGGGTGTTTCCAACTTGTTTGCCGGCTTGACAAGAGCTACAAAGTTTATCCTTCTCAAACACAATATCTTTCAAGCCACTAAAAAAGTCATGCTTAACCAATCTATTCAATTGTTTCATTCAAACATGACCAAGCCTTCTATGCCATAACCAACCCATGCTAGACTTAGTGAACAAACATGTAGATAATTTAGCTTCACTAGCATTGAAATCAACCAAGTATAGATTCTCATATCTAAAGCCTTTGAAGATCAAGTTAGAGCCATCTACATTTATGATCTCTACATCATCTATCCTAAATATGCATTTGAATCCAAGATCACATAATTGAGCTACAGATATCAAATTGAAGTTTAAGCTATCTACTAGCAACACATTGGATATGCTCATGTCATTGGATATTGTAATCTTACCAAGCCCTTTGACCTTGCCTTTGCCATTGTCACCAAATGTGATACTATCATGACCATCATTGCCATTGGTATTGATTGAGTTGAACATTCTGGCATCACCGGTCATGTGTTGAGTGCACCCACTATCAAGAACCCAATGCCTTCCTCCAGCTTTGTAATTGACCTACAAAAGAAGATCAATTCTTTTTAGGTACCCAAATTTGCTTGGGTCCTTGAAGGTTAGTGACCAAGCTCTTTGGCACCCAAATGACTTTCTTCTTTGAGCCCATCCATGGTGTGCCGATGAACTTAGCTTTCACACCATTTGTACCCTTGGTAAGTATATAGAAAGAATCAAGCTTAATGGAGGATACATTAGCTTGTGGCTTCTTTTTCATGCACTTTTGCTCTACATGACCAACTTGCTTGCAACTAGTGCAAAACCGATCATTGTTCTTCACAAAACTAGTCTTGTGAGGAGCAAAGGCCACCTTGCCTTTCTTGGGGATATAGCCCAATCCCTCTTTATAGAGAGAAGCTCTTTGGCTACCCAAGCACATAAGCAAGTGGTCCTCACCACCATAGGCCTTAGCCAAGATGTGAGTGAGCTTATTGACCTCCTTCTTGAGGGTCTCATTCTCAACCATTAGTGAGGCATCACAAGTGAAACCATCACTACTAGATGAGGTGGAAGTAGAAGTGCTACAAGAAGGGTTAGTGCGGGCAACAATGATAGGCATAGATAATGATTCATCAATTAGATCACAAGTTAAGCCTACATTACAAGTCTCAACATGCTTCTTCTTATTTTGTTCATTAAGCAAAGAAGAATGAGCTTTTTCAAGCTTCTTGTGAGCCTTGCCAAGCTTCTCATGGGCTTCCTCTAGCCTCTCATGAGTTGCTTTGAGCTCATCAAAGGCTTGCTTAAATGCTTTTACTTCCTTATTCAAGCTCTTGCATTCCCTTCTCTTAATGTCAAAGTGTTCTTTAGCATCTTCTAGCATGTCAAATAATTCATCTTTAGTGGATTCATCATCATCACTATCACTATCATTTTCATTATCATGTTTCTCATCACTTCCATCATCATAAGTTTGTACCTTAGTGAACTTAGCCATGAAGCATGATGGAGTGTCGAAGAGAGAAGGCTTCTCATTGATAGTAATGCTTGCAAGTGCCTTCTTCTTAGTGGTCTTGTCATCATCACTATCATCATCATCATCACTTGAGAAAGCATCACTATCCCAAGTGACTACATATGAACCACCCTTCTTCTTCTTGAAGGTCATCTTATCCTTCTTCTCTTTCTTTTCCTTCTTGTCCTTCTTGTTCTTCTTGTCATCATCTTTGTCACTATTGTATGGACATTGAGCAACAAGATGATCTTTGCTTCCACAATTGAAGCACCTTCTTGACTCTTCCTTTTTCTTGGATGAAGACTTCTTTCTTCTAGCACGGTATCCCTTCTTCATCATGAACTTGCTAAATCTATTAACAAAGAGAGCCATCTTCTCATCATCCATCTCATCAAAGCTCAAGTCTTCATCTTCACTTGATGATTCTTGCTTTGCCTTGCCCTTGGATGATGTGGCCTCGAATGCCACACTCTTCTTCTTGATATCCTTCTTCTTATCTTTCTTCTCCTTCTTTTCTTCCTTCTCATCATCATCTCTATATGTGTCATCGGTCATTATATCTTCCAACACTTGGTTTGGTGTCATGGTGTTCAAACCACTCCTCACTAGAATAGTGACCAATGTGCCAAATCTTGAAGGTAAGCATCTCAAGAACTTATGGGAGAAGTCCTTTCCTTCACCTCTTCTCCAAGTGCTTTGAGATCATTGACAAGCACTTGAAGTCTATGAAACATCTCCGGCACACTCTCATCCTCCTTCATCTTGAAGCTTGCAAACTTCTCCTTGAGACTATATGCCTTTGCACCCTTCACACCTTAAGTGCCCTTAAATGATTCCTTTGACTTCTTACATGCCTCATGAGCTCTCTTAATGTTCTTAATTTGCTCAAATGTTCTCTCATCCAAGGCATCATGGATGGCACTAAGAGCAATATCATTGTTTTGGAGTAGCATCTCTTCGGCGGTAGTGGGAGCCTTTTCATCATCAATCTCAATCTTGGTCTCCACCACCTTCCAAACCTTTCTATTGATTGAGTTGATGTAAGTTGTCATCTTAGCCTTCCAATAGGGATAGTTTGAGCCATCAAATTGGGGTGGCTTCTTGGTGTTGTTTATTTGAGTCATTTTTACACCGAAGGTTGTTAAGCCTCAAATCATGGTGACCTCAGCTCCGATACCACTTGAAAGGTCCTAATGGCTAGAGGGGGTGAATAGCCTATTAAAAATTTCTACAACAATACTTAACAAAGTGGTTAGATAAATATGAGACGAAGCGAGTGTTGCGCTAGCCTACTCAAAATTGCAAGCCACCTACCACAATTCTAGTTTATATAGTCTTTATCGACATGATGGCTATATCACTACACTAAGTTAGTGTGCTCTCAAAAGCTAACTAAAGAGCCACACTAACCAAACTAACAAGCTCTCATGACTAGCTACACTAAAGAGCTTGACAACTAGTTTGCTGTAATGTAAAGAGAGAGAGAGAGCAAGATGGTTATACCGTTGAGTTGAGGAATGAACCAATCAATCACAAGAATGAATACCAAAGGGTCACGGGGCAAGTTAGGGTTTACGACCACGCCGTCGACATCTAAGATCCAGTCCATCACCGCCTCCCTATCTCTGACCTCGACCTTTGCCCACCCGCTGCATCTTCAACCTTGAGGTGCTCATGTGCTCCGGTGTCCGCACGCCTCCACCGCCATCAGCACGCCTCCATCGACATCCGCGTGCCTCCTCTGGCATTCACGTGCGTCCACCACCCCTTTCTTTGGCTAGGTCTTCTATAGGTATCCCCCACTCCTTCTTCATTCCTGCTCCACTAAGTTCATGCAGTGCTTGTATTTGGTAAATGTGTGTGCTGGTAGCCTTGTGAAATAGAGTTGATAGCCATTGGATGCTAGGAATGATTTTTATTGGGCACCATGTGTTTAGGGTAGGGCATAATGCTTGCTTTTATTACATATTCTCATGATCTACACAATTAATTTTGATTCTAGGCTACTAAAAATTTTGCTCACTATGTTTATATATACTCACTATCTTTAGACATGCTCACTATCTTTAGATATGCACACTAGTTTTAGACATACTCAATGTGATTATACATGCTCACTGTTTTTATATATGCCCATTGTTTTTAGACATGCTCACTGTTTTTATATATGCCTATTGTTTTTATATATGCTCACTATGTTTGTATATGCCCACTATATTTATATATGCCCAGTGCTTTTATATATGCCCACTGTGTTTATATATGCTCACTGTGATTATATATGCTCACTGTTTTTATATATGCCTATTGTTTTTATATATGCTCACTATGGTTGTATATGCCCACTATTTTTATATATGTCCACGGTGTTTATATATGCTCACTGTGATTATATATGCCCCTATTTTTATTTATGTTCATTGTGTTTATATATGCCCACTGTGATTGTATATGTCCACTGTGTTTATATATACTCCTTTTGACAGGCAGCAACGGCTTTGTAGAGCCTCCTCTCTTACTTCTACTACTTCTACTACTTCTATTACTCTCCTCTCCTCTCCTACTACTCCTACTTCTACTATTTCTACTACTACTCTCCTCTCCTCTCCTACTACTCCTACTTCTACTACTTCTACTACTACTATCCTCTCCTATCCTCTCCTACTACTCCTACTTCTACTACTTCTACTACTACTCTCCTCTCCTACTACTCCTACTTCTACTACTTCTACTACTACTACTCTCCTCTCCTCTCCTACTACTACTACTACTACTCTCCTCTCCTCTCCTACTACTCCTACTTCTACCATATGTTTATATATGCTCACTATGTTTTTATATATGCCCATTGTCTTTATATATGCTCACTGTTTATATATATGCTCACTGTGTTTTTATATATGCCCACTGTCTTTATATATGCTCATTGTTTTTGTTTGACCTCTGCTCCTCTCCTCTACTACTACTTCTACTTCTCCTACTCCTCTATGTTTAGCAGCAGCTACTAATTTTTCTTGGGAACCAACAGCTATTTTTTTGGGCAAACTCTCATCTCCTCTCCCCTCTTTGGCCTATGATGAAATTGTATAACTCCAGAAATTATCTGGAATATGAGCTGATGATCATGAACTTGTGAGGAACTTGACATCATTAACAGCTACCCCTACTATCTTTTTCTATATGCTCACTGTGTTTATGATGCCTTTATGCTCCAAGTTATTGATCAAATGATGTTTGACATGTTTCTGAGGCCTCTACAACTACTACTACTATTACTAGTTTTATGATATATGATAGTAGCTACTGCCTGCATATATAAAAACAGTGAGCATATATGCTTTTCTTGGCCACCTTTCATATCCTCTATGTTTGGGAACCAACAACTACTTTTGTTGGCCACCTTTTCCTCTCCTCTATGTTTGGGAAGCAACATCTGTTTTTTTGCCAACTCTCCTCTCCTCTCTTTTGCCAATGATGAAATTGTCCAACTCTAGAAATTATCTAGAATATGAGCTGATCATTAGGAACTTGTGAGGAACTTGGCATCATTACCAACTGCCCCTATTGTCTTTTTCTATATGCTCACTATGTTTATGATGCCTTTAGGCTCTAAGTTCATGATCAAATGATGATTGACATGTTTCTATGGCTTCTATTGAAATTTGAAATTGAATTTGTGATCTCACCTACTACTAATACTACTTCTCCCACTACTACTCCTGATTGATGGCTATTTTCTTCAATTCCACTCATAGGAAATGGGCTATTGCTATGTTGTTTTCTAGGGAAGAAACCTAGGATTTACATGTCTTGGCATGAGGCTAGTGAACATGTGCTTGGGTTCAAAAATGCTATAAACAAGAAATACTACAACTATGACCATGCACTTAGAGATTTCAATGCCTATGTTGGAGCAGCAACTCCCTCCCCTAAACTAGTCCCAGCAGATTGTGGTGAAAGCATCCCCCCTCAGGGTGGTAAGAGTGGTTCTTGGAAGAATGTGGTGATTATCAGTCTGTTGATGATGGTGTTTGGACTTTGGATGAGGCTTTTCATGAGTTGCCAATGCAATTGCAATACTTAGGCCTGTGATGACACAATTGGATGGTCGATGTAGTTGGATAACATAATTGTATGATGATTTAATTATGGTGTCTGAGGCCCATTAGTTTGGATAACACTAATTGTATGTTCACAGCTATATTTTGGTTGTAATGCAACTCCATCTATTAATACTACTGCTGTTGTTGTCCTACTATTAATACTACTGTTGTTATCCTACTACTACTACTACTAATGTTGTTGTCCTACTACTACTACTACTACTACTACTACTACTACTACTACTACTACTACTACTACTACTACTACTACTACTACTACTACTACTCTCCAGTGGCAGGAAGCTGCTCCTTTGTAGACCTTCCTCTCCTAGTCCTACTACTTCTAGTCTTCTCCTCTCCTGTCCTCTGCTCCTACTTCTTCTACTCCTTTCCTCTCCTTCCTCCTCTACTATAACTATTTTCCTTGACATAAATTTAGGAGAAGAGATGGCCGAACTCCCTTCGCCGGATCTGCTAGATAATTATGCATTTGATCTGGGCTTCCGATCAACATTGGGGAGGACAAACCACCCATATCCAAGCATAGTAAGTAACATGTTTTAAAGACACCTCTATAGATATTTTGTTCTAATATATATAATTCTTAAATATAGACAATTCGTCCTATACTATGGTTCAGAGAGACGATCTCAAATTTTGGGGTTGATTACATCAATGTGGGTACATTCCCTATAGATGGTGGACTCAAGCAATGTTGACTTGGCTTTTCTATTCTCGCTAGGGCGGGTAACCAACAAGGTATGGTTTTATACATCGAGAGGATGGGCCACGCAGACTATCACGGCATTAGTGCGCAAAAATATGATGTGCAAGAATGTTTAAGGGCTCTTCAAAATATTGGGTACAATATTCCTACATACTCCTCCATGAGGATTGGAGCTTTGAAAGTGAGCCCCTACCATGATATTGGACTGTTTTGTACATAGCTTGCTGAGAACAACATACATGATGTGGTCAGTCTCATAACTTATATCCATATTAATTGTTGTGTCTATATATATGCATGGTTCTAATAACCACATTTTTTCCAACACTTGCAGATTCAGGAGATTGACGTTACATACGCAAGTTGTAGCTTTGAAGCCATTATAAATCAGACCATGCATATCTGATCATCGTCAGTAGACCTTGTGAATGATCTTGTCAAAGCAAGGGAGAATGCACTAGTAAATACATTGCGCTACATCACTCACATTTTGGCATACGAAATTAGCGATCTGCACTTCTCCAAGTACGTGGTACAACGTTGGGAAATTCTAGAAATTTAAATTATTGTTGGTTGTAATAAATTATTATGGTTTGTAATGAACAAATTTAAATTATTATGTATTTGTAATGAAGTCATTTTAAATTATTATGGTTCTTGTGAATTTTTATGGGTTTATAATGAAGTAATCTAAATTATTATGGTTCTTGTGAACTCATTCATATTGTGGTCAGATTTGAATTTTCAAATTTCAAATTTTTTTGGCCGGAAAATTGACTGTAGGGGCGGTTCTATACTTAACCGCCCCTACAAAAGGAAACTATAGGGGCGGTTGGTGTCACAGTCGCCCCTAAAAATCTAAATTGTAGGCATAGCTAGTGTTATCAGCCGCTCCTACAAATCCTTTTGTAGGGGTGGCTCGTAACACCAGCCGCCCCTATAAATTGATTTCTAGGGACGGCTTGGGAACTACTCCTATAAATCAATGATTTGTAGACACGGTTGCTTAGGGACGGCTGGGGAAACTATTGGATATATTATGGGTTTGGCTCGTATAATATTTAATCAATCAAATAAACCTCTATGGTCTATAACATTAAGTGTTGTATGGTTTAATACCGTACGAGATTTTGACTGAACGTTAACTCAGCTTATTTGATTGGAAATTATCCATCTTAATTAAGAAGCTAAGAAAAAGACACAGGAGGGCCACACGCACGCGCGCGCCGTCGTCGCCGCCGCTGGCTGGGCCAGGCCACACCATGAGCATGGCAGGCAGGCAGGCAGGCTGCGAGCAAGCGGACGGGCGGGCGTGGCTAGATTTTGCTATTTAATCCACATAATTATGGGAGTTTCTCTCTTTTATGGTGAAGGCAATTTGATTGCGCCAGTTACCATCTCTTTATGTCTCCGTTTCCTGAGTTCCCCCGCTGGCTTTCTCCCTCCCCGCCGCAGGCATAAAAGGAAAAGCCCTCTGTCAGTCCAATCTTCTCTTTGCTTCCGAGAGACCACATCTCAGCCACCCTTTGGTTTTCCCCACCCCATACTTCTACGCGCATGGAGCAATGGGAGAGCAGGTGCCTTCGAAACCCTCATACACCTGCAAACCTTACACGGGGTGTGCGGCGATTAGGTTTTTTGGGAGCGATTCTGCGACTGCTCGTCCACGTCACAGACGTCTTCTTTCTGGTGATCACTCACAAAACAGCAACGTGTCTTCTACCTGGTGACCGTTCATGGGACTACACTGCGAACACCTTCCTGCATCGACTGTGGTCCACGACTTCGAGCAACGCACTATGTCTAGTGCGAATGGAGCCTCCGATGCCCTTGGCATAGGACCCTTCACTGGGTACACCCTTAACCCTATGATTACCGTACTTTGCGTACTTACTGTATTGATCAGTATGTCAACTTGCATGCTGTAGCATTTGTTAGTGATATACACATACACATATATGTCATCACAAACCTGCTGATGTTTTATTTCTGGATTAAATTGACCATAAAATGCCTAATTATCTAATAGAAACCACCCCTACAAAACCTTACGAGACGCCTCTATAAATACTGACAGTAGCAGTGAAACTTACCAAGGATGACAACAGGTGCCTCGCCACTGCTGGCCTAGTTGTCCTTGCCGGCACTATACTTGGAAGCAGTAGGACATGGCTAGATTTCAAGATGCTACTCAGCTGGCTCCATGACATCACACCAATCCACCTCTTCGTAGCTGCTACCCTCCTTCCCGCCGGCATTGTCGCGTGATACCTCATGAACCACCCGCACCGCCGTGTAGTGTATCTGGTCGACTATGCTTGCTTTCGTGGTAGCTACAGCCACCATATCCCCGTCTCCACATTCATCGAGCACATGAACCTGGTGTCGTTCCTTGATGACCACAGCATTCATTTCATGATGTGCATGCTCAAGCGCATTGGCATCGGCAGTGAGACCAGTCTCCCTCCCGCGATAAACTACAACCCCGCGTACCGCAGCTTGGACGACACTCGCGCAGAGGTCAAGCAAGTCATCTTCTCGGCCATCGATGAGATGTTAGCAAAGACCGACATGAACCCTAGCGTCATCGACATCCTCATAGTCAACTGCAGTGTCTTCTACCCTATGTCATCCCTCCCCAACATGGTCGTGAACAAATACAAGCTCTGTGACGATGTCCACAGCGTGAACCTCTTTGGGATGGGGTGTAGCGCCAGGGTGATCGTAGTTGGGCTTTCATCCAGCCTCCTACGGGTGGTGGCGGTGGCATCTCATGGTGGTTCTCATCATCATGCACATGCCCTTGTTGTGTCCACAGAAACCATCACGTCAAACTTCTACGTGGGGAAAGAGGCAAGAGCGTGCCATGCAGTTGACCTACATCCTGTTCTAGATGGGCGGCGCTGCCATGCTGCTTTCGACGTCCAACACCCGAGCACAGTTTCGGCTGAGCCATGTCGTGAGGTCATGAGGACCATCACTGGCGGTGCCAAGGATAGCTCCTACAGGTGCGTCTTCCAGGAGGAGGACGATGAGGGGAATATAAGGGTCAATCTTGTTGAACCTAAAACAAGATCTCTAGGCATAGAACTAGCATGTCTACTTGCACTTAGATAAAATGTGAGTCCTAGAACATCTACTAGTGCAGTAACAATAGATAGAATGAGAGAAAGAGAGGGGTGAAGGGTGCAAACCTTCGACTACCTTGGAGGAAGATGGGCTCGCCATCGCAATGCTTGGCGATAACCCAGTGGTAGTGCAGTAGCAGTGTCGTCTAGGGTCAGTGTAGACGTCGTAGGGTAGCTCAGCATCATAGCAGTCCTCCGGCGTGATGCAGAGGTGGTGGCGGTACTTTTCATCGCTAGCAGCGCCCCCTCTGTGATCGGCTAGGGTTTAGGACTATAGGTGGGGTGCTAGGCGGCTCAGGCGAACCTCGTGACTCGAGCGCCCCGGCCCCCACCTCCTATTTATGGCGCTATGCGATGGGGTCCACCAACCATATTAGGGTTGGGCGCCCCTGATCAGGGCACGGATCCAAGGGCTCAATAGGCCGTTGGGCCTATTGGTGGAGATCAACTAACATTCTCCCTCGTGATCTCCCTTATATCTTAAACTTAACTTACTTTCTCTTGTTACCATTCCATCATAGATCAGTGCATAGAGCGTGCCTCATCATCACGGTCTTTTACCATTAGATTAAACAACTATAATGCACCTCTCTATTTTGAAACAGATTCTTAACTAGGTCCTTATTGTCCAGGAATCATAGGCTTTCCCTTAAACCCATGTCGGCTACGTGTTCTCTGAACACACTGGGTGGTAAGCCTTTTATAAGCGGATCCGCGAGCATCTTTTCTGTTCTTATATGCTCTAGACTAATTATATGATCCTAGACTTTATCTTTCACAACATAATACTTTATGTCAATGTGTTTGGCAGCACCACTTGACTTCTTGTTGTGACCATAACATACTGCTGGATTATTATCACAGTATAACTTAAGTGATTTATGTATGTCGTCTACCACTTTCAACCTGGGCATGAATTTCTTTAACCAATTCACCTACCCTGTGGCCTCATAACATGCTACAAACTCGGCATACATTATGGACAATGTAGTGATGGTTTGCTTTGAGCTTTTCCATGATATAGCTCCTCCTACGAGAGTGAATATGTATCCTAATGTGGACTTTCTTTCATCTCCCACATAATCAGAATATGTATACCCCTCTATGTGCAGGGAATCAGATCTTTTGTACATTAGCATGAGAACCTTCGTACCTTGTAGGTAATGCAAAACTTTCTTTACTAATTTCCAGTGTTCTATTCCTGGATTACTCTGATATCTGCCAAGCAACCCGATAACAAATGCTAAGTCAGGGCGAGTACACACTTGAGCATACTGTAAACTTCCGACAGCTAAACTATATGGAACCACTTTCATTTGATCGATCTCATATTGGTTCCTGGAATATTGAAATTCCCCACATCTATCGCCCTTGACTATGGGAGCAGGTGATGACTTACAATTTTGCATACTATATTTCTTTAGAACTTTTTTTAAGTATGCCTTTTGTGATAGTCCTAAAACCCCCAATTCTCTATCTCGGTGAATCTCTATTCCTAGAACAAATGAAGCTTCGCTGAGATCTTTCATATCAAACTTTGAGAACAAGAACTTCTTTGTTTCTAGTAGTAGACTAACATCACTGCTAGCGAGAACGATGTCATCCACATACAAGACTAGGAAAATGTATTTCCCATTCTTGAACTTTGCGTAAACGCAATTATCCTCTATATTTTCTTGAAACCCAAACTTTCTTATTGTACTATCAAACTTCAAATACCACTGTCTTGAAGCTTGCTTTAATCCATAAATGGATTTCTTCAGGCGGCATCCCATGCGTTCTTTTCCTTCCACAACAAAACCTTTCGGTTATGCCATGTAAATGTTTTCCTCCAAATCCCCATTTAGGAACACCGTCTTTACATCTATCTGATGTAATTCTAAGTCGTAATGTGCTACAAGAGCCATTATGATTCTAAAAGAATCCTTATATAAGACTGGAGAAAATGTCTCATTGTAATCTATGACTTCTCTTTGCGAGAAACCTTTCAACACAAGTCATGCTTTAAACCTTTTTATATTCCCTTTGGAGTCAAGTTTAGTTTTGTAAACCCATTTACAGCCTACTGTCTTGGCTCCTTTAGGAATTATTTCTAAGTTCCAAACACCATTGGTTTTCATTGATTTTATTTCATCTTCCATGGCTTCAAGCCACTTGGATGAGTGAACGCTTCTCATGGCTTCTTCAAATGAGATGGGATCACCCTCCATTTGAAATTCCTCACTTTCATAAACTTCATAATCATTAGGAATGGTTGATCTCCTGACACTTTGAGACCTTCTAGGGGCCTCGCTAGATGACTCTTGTTCTATTTAAGGCTGTTGTTGCTCTTCCTCATGTGTGACAATGGGTTCTTGGGGATCCTGAAAGACAGGTTCCTCATGCTCATTTATTGTTGTCACAGGAGAACTAACAACAGGTGTTGTTACTACAGTGTCTTGCACTGTTGGTACAGCAACAACAGGTAGTGTGAAGAATGATTCCTGAACCATAGGAGTGGGCACGTATACCCGCTTCTCTTCAAAACTAATTTCACGCGCTACCATGCTCCCCCTGATCATATCATCCTTCAAGAAGACAACATGTCTTGTTTCTACAAACTTCGTTTGTCTGTTAGAACAATAGAAACGATAACCTTTTGACTTTTCTGGATAGCCAATGAAATGACAGCTGACGGTCTTGGAGTCCAGCTTCCCTATATTTTGGTTAAACACTTTTGCCTTAGCAGTACAACCCCACACACGTAAATAGTTTAGTGAGGGTTCCTTTCCTGTTCATAACTCATACGGTGTCTTGGGCACCGACTTACTTGGCACTCGATTAAGAATATAAATGGCGGTTTTTAATGCCTCCATCCATAAACTTATCGGTAAGGTAGAGTAACTTATCATACTTCTTACCATATCCATTAAGGTACGGTTACATCTTTCAGCTACTCCATTATGTTGAGGCTCGCCCGGTGTAGAATACTGAGCTACTATGTCATTTTCCTGTAAGAACCTTGCAAAGGGTCCAGGAACTTGGCCATATGGGGTGTGTCGACCGTAGTACTCTCCCCCACGGTCGGATCTTACTACCTTAATCTTTAGGTTGTGCTAATTCTCTACTTCAGCCTTAAATATTTTAAATTTATCCAATGCTTCTGACCTTTCCTTAATTGGATAAATATAGCAAAAACATAAGTAGTCATCTATGAATGTTATAAATGAATCATAACCATCCACACTCTTCACAGGAAAAGGACCACAGATGTCTGTGTAAATTATTTCTAAAATTTTTACGCTTCGTTTGGTATCTTTCTTTATTTTCTTAACATATTTTCCTTTTATGCAATCTATGCATTGTTCTAAATCTAAAAATTCTAAAGGCGGAAGAATTGATTTCTTAATCAATCGCTCTATTCTCCCCCTCGAAATATGGCCTAAATGACAACATCATAATTTTGAAGATACATCATGTACTCTTTTCCGCTTATTTGTTGCATTCATAGACGAGAAAGCATTCTCATTCTCAGTACTTACATCATTCACATTATCAGAAAATGATAATAAATAAAGCTTGTCTTGTCGGAAGGCAAGACCAACACATTTATTATTATAAATAATCTGACATTTACTATTACCAAAATAACAATCATATCCATCATCATCTGAACGTGACACACTTATTAAGTTTCTTTGCAAAGAGGATACAAATAGAATATCTAAAAGTTTAAGTAGAAAACCATCAACTAATTCTAGAGAAAGATCTCCAATGGCTTTAACTTGAGCTTCAACTCCATTTGCTACTTTAATTTTTCTTTCTCTTTTTTGCAGGGTCCTCCTTATACGAAATCCCTGTAATGAATTTGCAACATAAACAGTTGCACCTGAATCAATTCACCAAATAGATTTTGCATAACTTAAATATAGGGATTCATCTATGAATGTAATGAAATTCTCACCTCTCTTCAGCAGGCTCTTCAGGAAGTCTGGACAATCCGTCTGGTAGTGTCCATGCTTCTTGCACCATTTGTATTGATCCTTTTCAACTTGAGTGTTGTTGTTCTTCGGATGGTGCTCAGTCTGAGGGGCTTTCCCTTAAGGTTTGGCATTCTTATTGAAGTTCTTTTTATTGTCCTTCACAAGGTTAGCAGAATCACCCTGTAAGGACTTCAGCCTTTCCTCTTCTTGAACACACATTGCGATGAGCTTCCCTATGTCCCACTTATCGGGTTGCATGTTGTAATTAACAACAAAGGTTTCATATTCCTTTGACAAGAAAGCAAAAACCAAATAAATCAGGAACTCATCCTTGAGCCCCAGATCCATTGGCTTTAGCTTCAAAACCGTGTTGCTCATATTTAAAATGTGCTCTCTCATTGTGGGGGGTACGACCCCGGATACCCAAGGCAGGTCACATGGGCTATGCCTCTAGGGGCGGTCCAGCCTGCAAGAAGGAGCCTTGCAGGGCACGGTTCTGTTCGACGACCCCCGTAAGGCACGGAGAGGATATCTTAAAGACGTTACGAGATCTGATAGGATATATACGATCCCATGTGTTCTTGTAATCTGTTATTACTTTCTGGTTATCTCTCAGATCTAACCGACTTGTAACCTTGCCCCCTGGACCATATAAGGCGGGCAGGGACCCCCTACGAATTCACGGCAAATCATACGATAGCTAATGCAAATCAACAGACCACAGGAGTAAGGTATTACGTCGTGCCGACGGCCTGAACCTGTATAACTCGTGTGTCTCTGTTGCCTTCTTGTTCTCGATTACACGCTCCTCTACCGATCAATCTACCATCGCGGGGTGCCCCTCGGTGGACTGTCGATGATATTCCGTCGACAGTTGGCGCGCCAGGTAGGGGAGTGCGTGCTGTTTCCTTGTTGAACAAGATGGTTTTTTCCGTAGGCTCTTCGTCCCTCCCGTAGCCCGGCCAGATCTTCACGGTCGGATCCATCACGTGGGTCATCAACACCGACGGAGTTGGAGAGCTTCTCAAGCCTGGGCAGATCGGCTCTGCACCGACCACCCTCGCACCCGCAACTGCAAATCCAATCTCGGAACCACTTCCGAGGTCGGCTCCGTCAGCTGCCCACCGCTCGCTTCCCTGCTACCAGAGGAGGCATGTCAACAACGACAATCTGATCGAATCCATCGATCAGGTCGGCCTGAAACTCGCCGATTGCCTCTCCATTGCCGAGTCAGCTCTGGACACCCTTGTTCAGCACCGAACACCCTTCGATCCTGATCTGTCAACGATCAATGCTCGGCAGACTCCAGGGCCCGCCGCCCTGCCCTTCGGGCTCACCAACACCGCAACCACATATCAGGATGCCCTGAGGGGCAAATTCGCCGACCAGCTCGCCGACCAATTTCCACCAACCGTCAACATGCTGCACGCCGGTCGAGATCTCGGAGCATCCCTCCAAACCATCCTCGAGGAAAATCTAGACTCTGAATCTCAAGGATCCACCGAGCCTCTCACCGAGACCTTCACCAAGCAACCTCCTCCCCTGCTTTTCCGGGGTGGCGCGATTTTCAACGTCAGTATCGACAGCCCCCCCCCCGGAACGGCGAAACAGACGAGGAACGCGCCGCCCGTGAAGACAGGAACGCCAACTGCGCGCAACGGCGTGATAACGAATGCGCCATCACGATGGCCGAGGCCGCTCGAGATAACCAGATCGATTCACAAGGAAGGCCCCTTCATCGCAACCTCAACGAGGAATTCCTCCACGTTGACAGCCACGATGTTTTCAAGACTCCAAGCGCTAATTTGGCCGTGGCCGCCAACGAACTCGCTCACCTCCCATAGACGTCAAAGCTCGCCAAGGTCGCCGCCATGCTTAAAGCGGCACACTGTCAGGTTAACGAGATCCGAGAAGTTCAGAGACCTTCGAGCTCCACAAGCGCGATCCGCCGATCAGTTGATCCTAGATCCAATCGCCGCCCCAGTCAAAGCCACTTCGCCGACCAGTCACCACCTCCCTAGGGGGGAGCTAGAGGCCACCACGCTGAGCATCATCGCCAGCACGACCAAGAGGTCGAACAGGACGCCCGAGTACACCTCAGCAATCTTCGGGACGCACGACGGCGTATCGACCAACGACGTTTCGGGCGCCATGAAGATGAAGTATGACATCGCCAGGAGTACGAGAAGGAGTACAGCAACCCAGACGCAGCTCTGGAGCCGATCGTCGCCGGCAACGCCGCCGATGTTGGTCCTGATAGCCCGGAAGGCCCCCCTGCATTCACCAGGGCACTCCGAACGCTCCAGTGGCCTCATGGTTTCAAAATCACTGGTGTCGAGCCCTATGAAGGAAGGATGAACCCAACTCAGTGGCTGCAGGCTTACGCCACCGCCGTCCGAGCCGCCGGGGGAGACACCAATGTCATGGCAAACTATCTCCCTGTCATGCTCACGCCAGCCGCCATGAGCTGGTTCACAAGCCTCGCCCCGGACTCCATCGGCTCTTGGGAAGATCTGAAGAGAATCTTCACCGACAACTACATGGCCACCTGCAGGCGGCCAGGCACCAAGCACGACCTCAACTGCATCAACCAAAAGCCGTTCGAACTACTCCGCAGCTACATCAGACGTTTCTCCGAGATGAGGAATTCTATTCCTAACATCACGGAGGCCGAAGTCATCACCGCCTTCGTCCGAGGACTTCATCACCGAGAACTCCGTTCTAAGTTCAATAGAAAGCCACCCACCGGCATCGGCGAGATGATCACAACAGCCAATCAGTACGCCGACGCCAAGGAAGCGGAGGTGCGTTTTAACGAAGACACAGGCACTAATCGCCCGTCTCGCCGCCATGACGACCGCAATGACGACCGACAGCACAACGTTCACCACCACGACGACCGCAACAACAACTGACAGTACAACGATCGCCGCTACGACGACCGTAGTTTCCATCAGGACAGCGGACGTGATCGGCCAGATGGATTCAAACCTGGTCAGCATCGTCGCCGCCGACCAGATCACTTCATCGCCAACGTCAATGAGCCGCGCGCAAAGCGTTACTACGACGAGCAGTACAAAAAGATTCTAGATGGTCCATGCCCCCTGCACAAGAACGCCAAACACAAGATGAAAGATTGCCTTGGTTTGGCTATGGAATTCCAGGAGAAAAAGTACAACGACGACAATGGCGGGAACGGAGGATGCCGACCACCAGGGGGTAATAATAACGCCTTCCAGGACCACGACAAGGTGGTCGCCACCATCTTCGGGGGTCTCGCCTCCAACGAAAGCAGAAGGGAACGGAAGCTCGCCGCCCGACGAGTGCTCGCCATAGCTTCAGAAGAAACCACCGCCAACCCCAGCTATCGCCCGTGGTCCGAAATCTCCATCACCTTCAGCAAGGCCGACCAGTGGGCAGACATACCCTACACAGGGCATTTTCCCCTCGTCCTTGACGCGACTGTTCAGAAGGTGCTCTTTAGGAAAGTCCTCGTCGATGGTGGAAGCGCTTTGAATCTACTCTTCACCGGGGCCCTAAGGGAGCTCGGACTCGGGACAACAGACCTCACGCCTTCAGACTCCTCCTTTTGGGGTGTGGTGCCCGGCAGGGCATCCAGACCACTGGGGGAAATTACCCTACCAGTATAGTTCGGCACGGCAACCAACTACAGAGTGGAACATATCAACTTTTATGTCGCCGACTTCGACACTGCCTACCACGCCATACTAGGGTGCCCGGCTCTGACCAAGTTCATGGCCGTTCCACACTATGCGTATCTAGTGTTGAAGATGCCTTCGCCTGCTGGAGTCCTGTCTCTGCGAGCCAACCTCTCCGTCGTCTACGCCTGCGAGACAGAAAGTCTCGCCCTCGCCGAAGCCACCGACCTCTCCATCCAGATGGCCAGCGTGGTTGCCGAAGCCAAGACCGCATCTGCACACGACATAGAGATCCTAGAGCCTCCCCGGGCCTCCGCCAAATCCAAGGAAGTCAAGGAGATCGGCCTCGGCCTCGACGACCCTTCCAAGACGGTGAAAATTGGGGCTCACCTTGACCCCAAATAGGAAAGTGCGCTCGTCTCCTTCCTACGTGCCAACGCCGATGTGTTTGCTTGGAAACCTGTAGACATGCCGGGGGTACCATGGGAGAAGATCGAGCACTCCTTGAATGTCTCACCGACCGCTAAGCCGATCAAGCAGAAACTTCGACGATTCGCGCCGGACAAAAAGGAGGCAATTAGGGTAGAAATAAAATGGCTTTTAGCTGCCGGATTCATAAAAGAAGTGTATCATCCAGATTGGTTAGCTAATCCTGTTCTTGTTAAGAAAAAGAATAAAGAATGGAGAATGCGTGTTGATTATACTGATCTTAACAAACACTGCCCTAAAGACCCCTTTGGCTTGCCTCGGATAGACGAGGTCGTCGACTCCACCGCCGGCTGCGAGTTGCTCTCCTTTCTCGACTGTTACTCAGGCTACCACCAGATCTCCCTCAAGGAGGAAGACCAGGCTAAAACATCATTCATTACGCCTTTCGGTGCATATTGTTACACCACCATGTCCTTTGGACTAAAGAACGCCAGCGCGACCTACCAGAGGGCTATCCAGACGTGCCTCGATCAACAGATCGGCCGCAACGTCGAAGCGTACATCGACGACGTGGTCGTCAAGACTAGAACCGCCGACAATCTTATCTCCGACCTTGAAGAAACTTTCTCCAACCTAAGCAAATACCGATGGAAGTTGAACCCTTCAAAGTGCATCTTTGGAGTTCCATCCGATATCCTGCTCGGCTACATCGTCAGCGCTCGGGGCATCGAACCAAACCCTGACAAAGTCTCCGCCATCACCAACATGAAACGGCCGACGTGCGTCAAGGATATACATAAGCTCACAGGCTGCATGGCTGCATTAAGCCGATTTATCTCGTGCCTCGGTGAAAAAGGGTTGCCTTTCTTCAAGCTTCTCAAGGCCTTCGAGCTTTTTTCTTGGTCGGAGGAGGCAAACACAGCTTTTGAGCAGCTCAAATTGTTTTTAACAAAACCTCCAATCATGACAGCGCCACGACCAGATGAAACTCTGCTGGTTTACATCGCCGCAACTTCTCGAGTTGTCAGTACTCCTATTGTCGTCGAACGCGAGGAAGCTAGACACGCCTACAAGGTACAGCGTCCGGTCTATTTCATCAGCGAGGTACTTAATGAGCCCAAAACTCGCTATCCTCAGGTGCAAAAGCTGTTATATGCAATCTTAACCACCTCACGTAAGCTCCGACATTACTTCGAATACTACAAGATCGACGTGGTCACCGAGTTCCCCCTAGGAGACATTCTCCGAAACAAAGAGGCCAACGGTCGTATCATCAAGTGGGTTGTTGAGCTCGGCACCTACTCCATCGACTTCAGAAGCAGGCCGACCATAAAGTCACAAGCGCTCGCCGATTTCGTCGCTGAGTGGACCAAAATCCAAGAACCCGTCGACGCCACTTGCCCCGAGCACTGGGTGATGTACTTCGACGGTGCCCTCAATGTTAATGGAGCCGGTGCGGGCATTCTGTTCATCACACCGACAAAGGATAAACTCCGATACGTTCTTCGCATACACTTCTCGGTCTCTAACAACGCCGCGGAATACGAAGCATGTCTCCACGGCCTCCGTATAGCCGTCGAGCTCGGCGTCAAACGCCTTATGGTGTACGGGGATTCCGCGCTGGTTATCAACCAACTCAATAAAGATTGGTCCTGTTCCAGTGAGAAGATGGACGCTTACTGCGCCGAAATCAGGAAGCTGGAAGGAAAATTCTACGGCATTGAGTACCACCACGTGGTACGGGATCAAAACCAAATAGCCGACCAATTATCGAAGATAGGATCTTCTCGTACCACGGCTCCGGCGGGGATCTTCGTTCAGGACCTCTTGACACCATCCATTAAGGACGACAAGGAAGTTATAGAAGTACCCCCTGCCAAGCAGTTGGTGCTCACGATACCCTCACAACTCGCCGATTGGAGGGAAGAGTTCATCAAGTACTTCTCCAACGGCGAAGTACCCGCCGACAAAATCGAAACCGAACGACTAATTCGCCGAAGTAAGCACTACGTGTTAGTAGACGGTAGCCTGATGAGGAAAAGTGCCAAGGAGGGGATACTGCAGAAATGCATCATCCAAAACGACGGTGTGAAGCTATTATCTGAAATTCACTCTGGCTCCTGTGGCAATCATGCGGCTTCGAGAACACTGGTCGGCAAAGCTTTCCGAGCAGGTTTCTACTGGCCCACGGCCATTACAGATGCAGAAGATCTCATCCGGCGATGTGAGGGATGTCAATTTTTCGCCAAGCAAATACATGTGCCGGCACAAGAATTACAAACCATTCCAGCTTCCTGGCCATTCGCATGCTGGGGACTAGATATGATCGGGCCTTTCAAACCTGCGCCAGGAGGTTTCCGGTACATGTATGTCGCCATCGATAAGTTTTCCAAATGGATCGAATACAAACCACTCGTCGCAGCTACTGCTAAAAAAGCAGTCGAGCTCTTTGAGGGCATCATACACAGATTCGGTGTCCTGAATAGCATCATCACCGACCTCGGGACCTCTTTTACCGTCCATCATTTTTGGGACTTCTGCGAGGACAGGTGCATTTCTGTTAAATACGTTTCCGTCGCTCACCCTAGAGCTAACGGTCAGGTCGAGCGAGCTAACGGCATGATCCTCGACGCCCTCAAGAAAAGGCTCTATCAGAAAGAAGAAAAGCACCCAGGCAGATGGCTCAAAGAACTACCAGCCGTGGTCTGGGGACTGCGCACTCAGGCTAGTCGCAGTACCGGCGTATCTCCATATTTTATGGTCTACGGCTCAGAGGCCATACTTCCAGCGGATATTGCTTTCCGATCACCTAGAGTAGAAAACTATGACGAAGACCAAGCCGCAGCTGTTTGGACAGAAGACATTGATCGGGCCGAGGAAGAACGTCTGATTACTTGCGTTCGCACAACCAAGTACCTCAAAGGTTTGCGGAGGTATTACAACCGTAACATCAAAGGTCGTTCGTTCACGATCGGCGACCTCGTCTTATGTCGAAAATAAAAAACCAAAGGGCTTCACAAGCTGTCTTCACCATGGGAGGGCCCTTACATCGTAAAAGGTGTCACTCGACTAGGGTCTTATCGTTTATGCGACCTAGATGGACTTGATGTTCCCAACTCCTGGCACATAGAGCACCTTATACGTTTCTTCCCATGAAATAACATAGATATGTATTTTTTTACTTTAATATTAATAAAGTTCTGGTCTCCATAATTTGTCTACATTTTTTCCTTCATCATAAGCTTCAACTACCGTTAGCGAAATGTAAGCCACACCGCGATGGCCTCCAATACGCACGACTGATTCCTCCAAATCGCCGAGAACGATTACTCCAAATCGCCAAGAACGATTCCTCCAAATCGCCGAGAACGATTTCTCCAAAACTCCGAGCACGATTTTCTCCAAACCGCCGAGAACGATTACTCCAAATCGCCGAGAACGATTCCTCCAAATCGCCGAGAACGATTTCTCCAAAACTCCGAGCATGATTTTCTCCAAACCGCCGAGAACAATTACTCCAAATCACCGAGAACGATTCCTCCAAATCGCCGAGAACGATTTCTCCAAAACTCCGAGCACGATTTTCTCCAAACCGCCGAGAACGATTCCTCCAAATCGCCGAGAACGATTCCTCCAAATCGCTGAGCACGATTCCTCCAAAACGCCGAGCACGTTTTCTCTGAATCTCCGAGCACTTTAACTCCCAATCACCGAACACGATTTTTTCCAAAAATCGTCTACCATGTTTCCTCTAGGATGCGTAGGTTTTTCCTACAAAAACAACAACGGTGTTGCACTTTCAATTTCCGCAGCATAGCCCGCCGATCGTCAAACAGCACGCCTTTTTCCTTCTGATATCTATGGAAACGACCCAGTGCCCGACTACACCCTACACGTGCCTAGGGGCTCCGCCCTCTGCGTTACGGTTGGTCGGCTGCGGTTCCTTGGCCATGCCTGTTCATCCTACACATGTAAGCGCCTCCGCCCTCAACGTTATGGAGTATGGGCCAGTCAAGGCCTAGATTTCAGTTATGAATTAATCGCTCGGACGCCACTTGAGCCATTTCCCTAGCAACGTTGTTCACGTTAGCTGCTGGGCAGAACTTTTTTTTCGCAATAGCAATTCTGGAGGGAAACAAAGGCTCTAACACCCCACCAAACGCACCATGAGCTCGGTGCTCGGCATGCTGGCCGGCTGGACACGGTATTATGACAACGCCTATTTCTCCAACATACGCATGGGCTCCGCGTTATGCGTTACGGATCACGACCTAACCAAGGCATTAAGTTCAGTGAAAACTAAACGATCAAACACGGCTTCTATTGGGAAAAAGAGCATCGGGTCCATAATACACAGATTCTTCTTAGCCAGGTAAATCATGTATTACAGGAGGTAACATCCGAGCAGCTCTTTAAGCTTCGCCAACAGCCTCAGTTTCGCCAAACAAGTCTATATCGCCAACAAGCACTTTCACCACATCCTCAACGTCATCCTCCAGCTGCTGGGTTTGCGCGTCGCTCAGCCCATCGGCAAACCCGCCACCTATCGACTGGATGTCGACGGACGGATAATGGGACCGAACAACCGCAAGGGCATGAGTAGCGGCGGTCAAAACGGCGTCGCGGTTGAAGTTTTTGAAGTTTCCCACGCCGCTTTGCATCTCTGCACGATAGTGTCTGGCCCTTGCTGCCTACCATCAGGACGGGGCGCCGGTTCAACGTCGACGCAGTCCAGCACTGGTTTTATTGCGGCAGTTATAGTGTTGAAGTGGTCCTTCTGGACTTTGGTCTCTTGCACCAGCACATCAAACTGTGCCTTGGTTTTATGTCGATAATCTGCAAGAATTACAATGGTTCGTCAAGGAAAAGAATTACGGCGTCACTTCTGATCAAGGGAAGCTTACCTTTCAATTCTTCGGCCAGTTTGTTGGCTCGATTCGACTCCTTCGTTTTCTCTTGTCGGATTTGTTCGACGGTCTGGCGAAGCCGGTTGAGTTCTACATCTTGCTCTGCCAGCACAAAAAGATAAGACAAAAAAACACAATACGGCGACTTACTGCAAAGCACATTATGTGAAAAAGAATACCCGATTTCAGCTTGGATGCATCCTCCAACTGCTGGCACTTCCGGTCGAGCTGTTCAGTTTTACTATTGAGTTCTACGTTCTTCTTGCTCAACTGCTCGGACATCTTCTTAAGTTCCTCGGATGCAATTGCCAGCTCCTCGGACGTCTTTTTCAATTGCTCCGACGACGCCGTTAGTCGCTCGGACAGAACCCCATTTTGATGTTCAAGGTCCTGCGAATTCGACTCCGCAAGGTCCCGCTCCCGATGGGCCCTTTGAATACTTTTTTCCGAAAGACTTAAAGCCTCCCGGAGTATCTTATTTTCCTCGGTGAGGGGCTCCATCCTCTTTATCAATTGATGCCGTTGTTCAGCTATCCGAGCTATCCCCTGCGGGTTAACAGTGCAAAAGATAAACCTTGATCTTCCAACAACATTTATCGGTGTTATTGGTGTGGCACTCACCTCGATTTGAGCCATAACTCCGGCGACGGCGGATTTCAACCTTTTTATCTCTCTGGTGGTGTTTTCTTCTTCGACGACTACCACCTCTTCCCCGCGTTTCCGGAGAATCCGGACGGACTGGGGCTCAGGCGCGGTACGCTCAATCTCCACGACCTCATCCTCATCCGTCGTCGCTTGAGGCACCCTCGGGGGACTCCGTGGTTGGACCGCCGCTCCGACCACTCCTAGAGCCCCTGCGGGGGACGACGTTTGCTCCTCAGCAGTTGACGGGGTGGCGTCTGTAACCTCCGGCGCGTCAACAGCAGTCGCAGTCTCCGTTTCCACAGTAACGACCTTTTCGGTCGTAGCCACGGTTGCGGTCGCCGACTCGCCCATCGTGTGCGCCAACGATTCACCATCGCCAGGGCTGCTGGGAGCGACGGCTGGCTCGTCCTCAGCTCGCCGAACACTCGGGGACTCCTGGACGGGGGTAGTCGTCATCTTTTCTTCTGAGGTCACGGGCCTTGGCGTTGCACTACATCATATCGGCTTCTCAGCATCAGGGTGAAATCAAAGAACAATATAATTACTCCAAGGCAAATATACTCACGGTTTGGTCTTCCGATTGATTTTCTTGAATCGGTGATGCCTGCCTGACCCCCTAGGCGCGGCTGCTTGGTCGACCTTGTGGGAGGACTCCTGCGCCTCGACAGCGGGCTGCCGCTCTTCTTGGTGCTCGGCGGCCCCACCTTCCGTGCGTTGTTCAGGGGCTTCGGTACTTTGCATCGCCGGGGCGTCCGCCGTTGCCCGACCATGACTTTCCCCTGCTCGATGCTTGGGAGCGACACTATCCGCCTGTGCCTCCGTTGTGTTCGGTGGAGGTGCTGACTGGTCTTCGTCATCGTCCGACCACTCCAGCACAGCAGTTCGTGACGGCCGAACTGCTCGGTCCTCTCCAAGAGAGATGCCTCCTGGTTTGTGTGCATGAGAGCTGGCGGTTCTTCTCCTTTTTTGGGCTGGCTCGTCTACTACCGGTCTCTTCCCACGGACCTTCTCTGACACTGGGGATGGACTATCCGACGAGGAGCTCGGCTCACCTTCTTCATGCTGCAGTGGCCGTCGAGGAACTACTCCTTTTGGCCAATCGGCTCTCGGCACGTTTGAAAAGTATATTGACCTATCCTACGAATGAATCTTTTCATAAGTGAGTCAGTACTATGCTCGGCAATTATTGCCTGATAGACGCAAAGAGAAATGGTTACCTAAGGAGGCGGGTTGGTGCAGTTGAAAGCCTTCGTCCCTTTAGGCCAGCTGAATGAGATATTCAAAGAAAACAGATCCATGGCACGGTCCATCACTTCTTTCTTCGACAGGCGGTCCGTGCTTTCACGGGTACCGTCGTTGTCACCTTTATAGTCGAACGCCGGGTGGGCCCTCTCTTTGCAGGGTTGGATGCGCCGAACTATGAAACTAGCTGCAACCAGTTCACCCCTAAGCTCCAAGCCTTTACTCAATTCCAGAAGTTCCATTACCTGCTCCATTTCAGCGTTGTTGGGTCTCTCCGACCAGTTACTGTGGTTAACCAGGATGTAGTGGACATCACATCGAATCAACGGGTGACTCTGTTTGATATAGAACCATCTAGAGTTCCAACCTTTCAATGAGGTATTCAGCGGAACGTTGATATACTCGCTGGCCATCCCATCCTTGAGCTGCAGGTACACGCCGCCGACCACCTTTGAACCGCTGCCCCCCTTCTTCTTCAGACAGAACAAGTGCCTGAAGAGGCTGAAGTGCTGTAGAACACCGAGAAATGCCTCGCAGAAATGGATGAAGATAGAAACATGCAGAATGGTGTTGGGGTGCAGATTACAGAGGCTAACCGCCCAAAACTCCATAAGATCCCTCAGAAAGGGGTGGACAGGAAACCATAACCCTCGCTAGAAATAATCCTCAAATACTACAGCCTCGTCAGTATGTGGTGTCGGGAAGGGCTCACCGCTAGCTGGCCGCCATCCAGCAGTAAGACGGTCGGGGATAACACCCGCCGCCACCATCTTATCAAGATCAGCCACCGACGTCCTCGACGGCACCCACTCCTCGTCGCGGCTACCTCCGGTGGCCACTTTCTTCGACTTTACGGCTCCTTTTTTCGACGCCATCTCCTATGGTTTGGTCCTAGGGTTGAAGGGGAATGCTCGCGATTGATGCGGAAGGTGAAGCACAGGGATTGCGAAGGCAGGAAGCAGGGTGGTTTGACGGGGGTAGAAGGCGATATAAGTGGCGGCGCGGTCATAAAGCAGTTCCCCCACTCTGCTTTTAACTCTGAGGGTTTTTGGGAAACCGTTCCCGCGATCAGCGCTACCTCTATTCCTCCAAAATGGTTTGATGGGCCGCAACTTGGGCTATCGCGTCGCAGTAGCCCACGCCGCTGATTTACCGCTGCCACTTTCTTTGAATTCTCCGTATTCTAATGAGGCTTAGTAACTGATACTGAACGGCCGTTACCCCGAAGTTCTTGCCGCAAATTGATTTATCCGATATCTACGCCAGAAACTCGGGGACTGGCTACCTGCTCGGACGGTTCACTACTTTCTGAGCCTGGCACCACGTGACTACGTCACCTACTGTCAGGCTCGGGGACTAAGTGGGCACACTTCACCTTGCGGTGAATGTGTCTGATTTTCTGAAAGCCTCCGAGCATCCAAAGGGTAAACCAGGTATCTTTACCATTGTTTTTGGATTCTAAGTGGGCACACTTCACTTTACCATGCAGGAATTTTTTATTTTGGACTTGAGCTCCTTACACCCTTATGACAAGCCGTGTTCGGAACACACTGCTCGGCGATGTTTTACACTGCTCGGCAGTTGCTCACAACTGATCGACTGCTCCTTATGGTGGTCGGACCATGGTTTGGACAGCTCGGTCTTGGATCGCACCTGCTCGGAAAGTCTCAAGACGGCGTTGCGCAACGGGTGCAAGGCGCTCGGGGACTAGCTGTGGGGGGTACGACCCCGGATACCCACGGCAGGTCACATGGGCTATGCCTCCAGGGGCGGTCCAGCCCGCAAGAAGGAGCCTTGCGGGGCACGGTTCTGTTCGGCGACCCCCGCAAGGCACGGAGAGGATATCTTAAAGACGTTACGAGATATGATAGGATATATACTATCCCATGTTTCTTGTAATCTGTTATTACTTTCCGGTTATCTCTCAGATCTAACCGACTTGTAACCTTGCCCCCCGGACCATATAAGGCGGGCAGGGACCCCCTACGAATTCACGGCAAATCATACGATAGCTAATGCAAATCAACAGACCACAGGAGTAAGGTATTACGTCGTGCCGACGGCCTGAACCTGTATAACTCGTGTGTCTCTGTTGCCTTCTTGTTCTCGATTACACGCTCCTCTACCGATCAATCTACCATCGCGGGGTGCCCCTCGGTGGACTGCCGACGATATTCCGTCGACACTCATACTGCCACCAGTATATTTTTTATTGAACAATTTCTTGACTAATGTACTAGCATAAGCCTTGAAAGAGCCAGTGAACTAACTCTCCACCTTCTTAAGGTACTCAGTGGCGGTATCACAGTCTAGGATAGACCCCCTTATATCATCTGAGATTGTAGACTTGGCCATCATCAAGCACTTACGTTTCGAGATGTCCCATTTCTTGCCCTCGAGATCATACTTCATGCGCACTCTAGCAGCGCCCTCTTTGTGATCAGCTAGGGTTTAGGATTGTAAGTGGGATGCTAGGCGGCTCAGGCGAACCTCATGACTCGAGCGTCCCGGCCCGCACCTCCTATTTATGACGCTGTGCGACGGGACCCACCAACCATATTAGAGTTGGACGTGACGCGGATCAAGGATCCAATAGGCCGATCAACTAACAAACCTATCCAAAGATCTCTTGGCCGTCGCCGGCGACGCGCTGACGGCGAACATCACCGCCATCGCGCCCCTCGTCCTCCCGCTCTCGGAGCAGCTGCTGTTCGCGCTGTCTTTCATTGCAGGCAAGGTTTCCAGCGGCCGCGTGAAGCCGTACAGGCCTGACTTCCGCAGGGCGTTTGACCACTTCTGCATCCACGCCGGCGGGCGAGCGGGGATCAACAAGGTCCAGCGCAGCCTCGGTTTGTCGGACGAGCACGTGGAGCCGTCTCGCATGAGCCTTCACCGTTTCGGGAACACGTCCAGCAGCTCGGTGTGGTACCAGCTGGCGTACGTAGAGGCCATGGGTCGGATGCGGAAGGGCCACCCGGTGTGGATGCTCGGCTTTGGCTCTGGGTTCAAGTGCAACAGCGATGCATGGGAGTGCCTGCGTCCGGCGACCCAGCCGGACAAAGCGTGGGCCGACTGCATCCACCGTTACCCGGTGAGCATCCCCCAAGTATCCGGGAATTAATGCTGGCTAGCTCACATACAATAGAGCTCAACTACTTAAGGATGACGCGGTGATATATATCCCGTATATATATATGCATGTTCCAATGTACTTGTAAGAGAAGAAGAAGGACAACAATAATGGAGGAGCGACGGGTGCATATTATATGTATCAGGCGTGAAAACACCGTATAAATGAATCGCAAAAAAGTTGGTAAATCTATCATTTACTCGAGTGTTTTTCTTCCTTGGCTCACTCGATTTTTGGGCCGTCAGATGATGCGCTGCGAGGGAGGTGATGAGACGTGAGCGTGCAAGCGGTCGTTACAGGGCTGACACACCACACCGCACTCTCCTCTCCTCCTTTGACAAAGAGAGACGGACACCTAGCTCATGCATGCATGCTGCTTTTGCGCCGGTGCATGCTGATTTTGCATAGGGGTAGGTCTGCTGGTGGTGTCAAATCACCTAGCCCCTACTCCTGTACTCCCTCCGTCCTAAAAAGAAAAATATTATGGGATACGTGCAAGTCAAATTTTTTTAACTTTGACTAGATTTATAAAAAATACGTGTAACACTTTGACTAGATTTATAGAAAATGCGTGCAACATTTTTATCCCCAAATAAATTTATTATGAAAGTACATTCAACGATCTACTTCCTCCGTCCCAATTTATTTGTCGTTTTTGGTGTCCGTGCCATGACTTTGACTTAATTTGTACAAATATGTGCAACATTTGTGTCTCCAAATAAATTTATTAAAAAACTAGATTCAAAGATCTTTCCAATGATGCTAATTATGTATCATAAATAATAATATTTTTTAATATATATTTTGTTAAAGTTGTTTCTCAGGAAGCGAGAACGACACATATTCTGGGACGGAGGGAGTATCTAATGATACTAATTATGTATTATAAATATTAATATTCTTTTATATATAATTAGTCAAAGTTAAAAAAAAGTTGACTTTTCGGGGAGCGAGAATGGCTTCTATTTTGGAACAGCGGGAGTATGTATATATACGAGTAGATTATATTTCATTTAATCATATTTTACATTTCCAGTTTAGGTGTAAGTTCTATATTCAACGGGTGTAAATT
Source organism: Miscanthus floridulus (assembly GCF_019320115.1). Classification (NCBI taxonomy): domain Eukaryota; kingdom Viridiplantae; phylum Streptophyta; class Magnoliopsida; order Poales; family Poaceae; genus Miscanthus; species Miscanthus floridulus. The sequence continues at coordinate 54,122,460 of NC_089586.1, read as the reverse complement.
GATTATTCGTAAATGAGAATGATCTGAATTACTTGAATATTTATCTGACCTTTTTTGGCTTTTTTTTATTTTCTGTATGTTTTATTTGGTTTTTCTTTGAAATTTTTAATTTGGCTTTCATAGAAATAATCTGGCTAATCTTTTTGTTTTGTTCGGTTTTCCTTTGAAATCTTCTAATTTGGCTTTCATAGAAATAATTTGGGTAATTTTTTATTTTATATGTTCTATATGTTTGAATTAATTCTGATCATTAGATCTAAATCCTATGGTTATAAAATTCAAGTGTTTCATGGCCTTAAAATACTCGATTCTATCAACCTGTCACTTTTGGAGTGTTTTATTGGCTTGTGATGCTCGGGTGTCACGAGTTCCTAAAATACTCGAGTAGAAGGTAGACAAACTCAAAAAAAAAACACCATATAAATGTTTAGAGTAATAAAATAAAATTCGTTCGTAACGTCGTACCTAGCTGGATGATTTAATTAAGATAATTTCCATGTTGGCATATCTATATATGCTTCATATTATGATATACTTCATCCCGAAAGCTGGGGATATATAAAACATACTCCCACCAAACCAAAATAAATGCACATCTCACATCCTGATGAGCCAACCAATCTTAAGTTTAACAAAGTGTGTATATATATATTTAACTTCGATAAGGATGTCAAATAGTTAAATATTCTGAAATAAAAGAATCAAATCCCTCGATGATAGCCGTTCTTAGCAGGACTTGTTGCTCTCTTTTTTTTTTTTTTTGAAACCAGGACTTGTTGCTCTCGAAGTATTGGGACACCGAATGGATCCTCTTTCTTTTCACTCCATCTTGGAAATCTAGAATGTTGTTTATGCCTGACTGTAATAGATCAGACTCGGTTTAGAAATAGACTTTTTATCTATCTTGGTTGTATTGCCACTCCAAAGATTATTTTTCTGTGATTATGGCCTGTATACGTATCTCTCTAAGTCTAGTTGATATATTTGCTATATCCGAGTTCAAGTGTGAAGTTTGCACCAAGACATAATCAGCCAGGCCATGGCAGGCAGTGGTTGTGCCTTAGTCCTATGTCACGACCTAGTCGTGCCAACTGCGCATAATAATCCTCATCATGAGCATCATTAGCACTTAAATCTCAGTTTTATAAAACGTTGCATGCAAGTTTTGCATTTTCTAGGCAGTGCAATGTCCTACTGGATGGTCCATGGATGCATGCATTCAGACTTCTTCAGTTTGCACATGCACGACAGTCCGGTGAGTATGCCCGGATGGTCCGATAGAACACAGCATGCACAAATGTGGAGTTGTCTAGCTCTAGGCCACTCTTCTCCCACTTGCTAGCACAGTTGTCCTTAGGTTACAAACCCAAGCCACCGCACAGGCCATCTCTCACTCTCCCATTCTCTCTCTCTCTCTCTCTCTCTCTCTCTCTCTCTCTCTCTCTCTCTCTCTCTCTCTCGTGCGCGCTCGCTCGCTCGCTCGTTCTTTCTTCCCCATCTCCCAAGACCACACAACCAAGCAAGGAAGGAGGGGAAGAGGATGCCATCAAGAGGAGCAACATGGAGACCTAGAAAACCATCAAGAGGTGTCATTGCTGGGGATTGAAGGGCGATGATCCCCTCTCTCTAGCAAGGGGATGAGAAAGAGAAGATTTCAAGGAAAAGCAAGGCAAGGGGAGGAGAAGGACGAACTAAGCGCTAACCACACCATCAAGAGGTTTCACTAGTCCCATGCAGCTCCTTGGTAAGCTACAATTTCGAGCACAATCTATAGCAAAACATAGAGACCAAGATCTAGCTAGTTCATCACGTTGACACCGGATTTTGGCCGATTTATCCCATAAAATCTAGAGTGACAAACAACCAGCTGCTGGTATACATCTGCAAGAATCACATGCAACGATGAGAAGCGAGTGTGCATATAGACAGTGATCGACTGATGACTATTGACATCTTTCGGTGGCCGTATGACGATATCCTAACATATGGGTATGTTAAGCCTCGGGATTAATAGTTTTCGACCGAAGAGACCCCCGGTCAACCCCTCTAGGATCGCCCGGGGGCTCGGGGGCTATATCCATCCGGTACGTTCACGCGCACCCTCCGACCAAGAAACATGGCCGAGCCTGGGCACGGCGTAGCCCCCGCACAGGGCTCGGGGGGGTGCCCGGTCTTCAGGCTCCTGATCGACGACACGCCCGAGCTCGGGCCTTGGCTCCTGCCTGGCTTGCAACGCCAGCCAAGGCCCGGGCGCAAGAAGATAAGCCTCGAGCCATCAAGGCTTGGGGGCTCCAAGACGTCGTGCCCTGGGCGTGGCCTTGCCGGCCACTTCCGCGATAGGGTCATGCATGGGGCGTGACACAAGAAGACAAGCTTTCCACGGCCTCCAGGGGCTGGGCGGCTCTCGAGCCCACGCGTCAGCCCCTAGAGCCGACCACCTTCACCACCAAGAAGACTCCAGAAGGTCCACCTAGGGGAGGTCGGTCCAAGCCGACACAGCCTGACAGAATAGAGCAGCCGTACGACGCCCAAGGCTTCTTCAGCACCACGACACCGCCATGGTCCATAGAGCGCTGCTGCAAGACCCTCCTAGACTTCAGCGCATGTAGACTATAGACTCATCTCCCTAAACCGCCATGTACCCGACCTATCTCGTTATATAAGGGATAAGGTCGGACCTACAGGGGGGAGGACGATCCAAGACAAATTATTCCATTCCACTACATTCGCTCCTGCTGGACGTAGGGCATATATTGGCCCAAACCAGGATGAACCTTTGCATCTTCTCTGTGATTCTTGTGTTCTTGAGCCCACTCGAGCCACCGGAGACCCGTACTCTGACACCGACTCGAACAACTATGCTTGCTGCGGTTCCGATGCCGTGACAGCTAGCGTGCCAGGTAGGGGATAGCGTCAAGTGCGATTCAGGCTCTACGGTGGCCGAAGCCACCAGCCTCGTTGCCAGAGCAAGCGGCGGTGCCCTAGACAGCGATGTCCGCAACCTTAGTGAGTTCTTCATCATAGCCAACAACTTCGCTCTAGGCCACGTCCTCAACTTTGGGAGCCTGGCCTACATCGCCGACTGCTATGGCGAGCTTCATCCGCTCGATGGGGCCGCGTCGGGGAGCAACGAGCTTCCAGCGTCGTCCCCACCACTAGGACTTCTGGGAGCAGACCTTGAGGTCCTGACCCGATAGATCCAGTGCGGTCTAGGTCCAAGCCCCACCATGTCAAACCAGTTCTAGATGTTCTACATGCTGGCCAACATCCAACACCAGATCGCCACTGCTGAGGTGCTCCCACCGCCCGATCGCTTCTGGTACTACTTCCCAAACCTGCCTTTTGGGATCTAGAATGTGGCAGTGTCCTTCCAGCTAGAGCTGGAGCACCTTGTCAGCCACGATGCGCCAAGAGGCGCCATCCTCTCCGGTGTCGCAGGGGCAGATGTTCCCTCGCTATGCACCTTCCTCGAGATTCTCTCGAGGAATGGCCCGGAGTACGACTCTGACGACATCAACCACTATGCTTCGCCATGCATGTGCTACCACATAGACGATGAGGTTCCGCCTAAGGAGGCACGTGAGCTCATGCCATCGGACCAGAGTCCCTGCAGCCGCGTGATCTACCTTCAGGAGAAGGCGGATAACCTACAGGCTCGGCAGGTGGACCTAGAGGCTACCATGGCAGAGCTCGAGCGCAAAAGGCAAGACTTTGCACAGCAACAGGCTGCGCAACCCCCCAGCAATGATGACGATGCCCGCATGGGGGCTCCTAGCACCCTACGCTTCCCTCGAGTGGCCTACAACATGGTAGTCATCGCCTGCCAGTTGGAGGACATCTCCAACACGTCAGACTCAAAGACCAATGAGCGCTTGCATGAGGTGAAGCGGCTTCTCCGTGTCACCCTTGAGCAGTAGGCCAAGAGTTCTACTTCCTGATGTCACGCTGCAATCTCTAGGCCATCCTAGGCGACGACCACCACCAACGGGGATCGCTCCGACGTGCACGCTCGATCAATGGGCAGAAGCGGTGGCGACTCCTCCGGCAGCAGCTCCGTCAGCCCATAGACCAGGGGCACCAAGCCTCGATAAGAGCGAAGGCACGAGCCCTCTCCTCGGTGTCCTCTCGCATACCATCGAATCAGCGATGACCACGACGTATGTGACACCATCGAGGCTAGGCGTCACGCTCAGGCTCAGTCTGGTACTCTCGAGCGAAGGGGTGGGGGCACCGCTAATGGGAACTAGGATCCCAATCTTCCATCAGATAGTGGTAATTATAGTTGTGGCGGAGATTGACACACCAATCCGGCTTCAGATCGAAAGATCGAACCCTATAATCTTAGCACCATAACTCCTCTAGTTATCAACCGAGACACGGATCCGGTTGATCTCGCTAAGAAGGCTAATCCCTACCTGTACAACGAAGAACACAAGCAAGAACAAGAAAGAAAGCAACCAAATTATAGATGAATGATTAATCTCACGAAGTTAGGGTCTCACAAACCAATGAACGACGAAACTATTCTTGACAAATTAATCTAAGCAAACCCCAAACCCTAATGGAGGGGTGGCAGCTATTTATGAAGACTCTAGGGTCATGCAAGACCCCTAGACGTGCCTCCTATTGGGCCCAAACATGATACACGGTCCATCGGACCAAAAGACGGTGTCGTAGCACCCTGGCAGATTCTGGATGCTGAATTTTTTTGATGATTCCCATTGATTCTGAAGGGCTTTTGATGTGAGACCACTTGTATTAGCTTCCTCATCAAATTAGCTTTCCAACCATATGTGGATCATCAAAAACAGAGTCCGGATGCATCTTGGGTGATCAGTTTAATACAGACTGGTCCTGGAGACCGAGGCAGACTCGAACTTGAGTTGCTTTGGGCCTCCACCTCGGGGACTCGAACCGAATTAGCCTCGGGCCTCTTTCTTGACTTGGAGACCCTTGCAAGCCTCCTACCCCTCCATACCATGCGCCAAACATGGTCATATGCATGGGTGTCATGTCCTCATCATCCTCCCCTTTTGATGAAAAGTCGTCCTTGGCGTCGATTGTGCTTGAAACTGATCCTGCACAACACAAAGGAGAACGGGGTTGCAAAGACAAAGTGAGCTAAAATAATTGTGAGAAGGAACGTGACCATGTTTCCAAGTTTCTAGCATATCATCTGACATAAAAATTTTAGCAAGCATGTAAACTCCATGATCCGAATGCACACGATGTATGTCAATACTATCCTGCAAAAGATTAGAACTAACCAAAGACAATGCAGGAATAGATGGTCTAGCAGACATTGGTAGTAACCAACAATGCTCCTCTTCTTGGAAGTGAACTTGTTTCTTTGAGGAACATAAGAAAATGTTTGTATTATTATGGCTGCCCTCTAAACGATCATAATCTTGTACAACAAAAGGAAAATTCATATTACTACGAATGTATACTCGATGTATCATATATTGTCCCTTGTTGTTATATTTGCCAATAACATGATATGTGTGTTTAGAAAACTAAGACAAATCAGCATACTTAAAAAGGCTCTCCTCCAAACAATCTAGGTTACACAAAACATCAAATTCAATGTAACCCAAAGTATGTAAAGAAAACAATAGTTTGAACTCATCAGTTTTAGTAGCAATATGAATAATATGTTTATTTTCAGCATAAGTGACTGGTTCCAAAACATGTAAAACTGAAGCTTCATCAACCAATTCATCTTTATCACAAGGAACTTCAAGCAAATTATCATGGGACAGAGATAAATCAAGAGAGGGTTTCACTAACAATTGCTCTATGATAGCATGGTTTGTGGAAAATTTTAGTATATTAAAACAATTCTCACCTTCTGTGAGTGTAGCACCATGGGCATTACCTATGTTCTCAGCAGGAGTAATAGGTGCATTGTGAAGTGATGGTTCTGAATTTGCATATGAGGTTGTGAGCTTCTCATTTTCTTCCATGTCATCCTCTCGCTTATGGATATTATCCTGCAGAAGGTTAGTCATAGCTGTAATATCTTAGCCTAGGGCTTAACAGGATTAATAGGATACTCATACTAACAAGTTGCAACTTTTTTTTCAGAAGCCCATCTCTAAAGAACTCTGAGGTTAAGCGTGCTTGGCCTAGAGCAATTTCAAGATGGGTGACCGATCGGAAAATCTTTTCTGGGTGCGCACGAGTGAGGACAAAGTGCGCAGAAAAGACTTGTGTGGGTCTGTAAGGGCAGTCTATGTCCTAGAAAAGCTGTCAGATGTAAGCGGGGCTGGCCTCATAGAGGTGGGACGTTACAATAGCAAGAGGAATAACAACAGACTCTTTCTCTAGACGCATCAATTTCTTACGCAAATCTCTATGATAAGGAGGAACAAAATGATCACGCATAGCTATCTTAAGTTCTTCCCACGTTCCAGGTAAAGCATCCTGTGCAGCTAGCCCATTCCACCAAATAATGGCTAAGTCCTTAAACTCACTAGTAGCTTGTCAAACTCTATGATGCTCAGGCACAAGGTGGGCACTAAATTTTTGTTCTACCATCATCTCCCAATCAAGATATCCCTCAGCATCATAATGACCCAAAAAAGATGGTATTGTGAACTTAATCTTAACATAAGGATCATCGGGCACATGATGACTATTACCTTGATGGTGGTGGACACCACCCATACCTATCGTGTTGCGGCGAAGACATCATCGTAATCTTGCTTGTCAGAAGGCTGCTCGATCTATTTTTCTAGTGGCATCATGCACCGTGTCTTCTGGCAAGAGACCATCGGTGTTGCTGCCGGAGACATCGTTGTCGACCGCCACCAAGGTTTCCAACTCAGTAACCTTGTCAGTTAGCGTGGAAATTCATTTGTCTAATCTCTCCATGTTGTTGCCAATGTTGAGTTCAATGAGTGCGTCAGTGACAGCCTTCCTGATGGCCTCATTCATCCTTTTTTGGGCATTATCTACAGTAGTTTATAGTTGCTCTTGGCTAACACACTCATTGAAATCCTTGGGACTATTATCTCTAGTCTGATCACCTCCTGCCATTGTAAACACAAAAAACAGGAACAAACGGTGAAAGTTATCCCTATCAAATGACTACGTGGTTGCAGTGGTGTCACTTTTCATAGCAAGTGGAAGTGTCTTACCAAGCTCTTACAAAGTTCTTACCAACGTAAGCAGTGGACGGTACAACCGGCGGCTGGTTCGTGATACCTGTGAGGCAGTGGTACCGAGATTGCAAGGCCCTTTTTCTGTACTAATCTGAAGAGTTTGTGGAGCTTGGAAGGCACACAAAGAATAATCTATATATTTAGCACATAAGTCAGTAATAGAAAGTAATGTAGAATTATAGTATAAAGTACTTGTTCTCGTTGCTGGTCTAAAATGTTCTAAGTACCAGGTGTGTGACAAACAAGTATGGTGGATAGCAAGATGATAGGTGTGTGAAAAATAAGTATGGTGGATGGCAATAGCAACATAAACAAGAAACTAGACAACACACGCTAACACAGCTCACTTTGGCCTTCTCTCTGTGCTCCTCTAGATATTGTTCCTCTTTTGCCCCTCTCTTTTTTCTATTTTTTAGGTTGTCGTTGTTTTTTGGGAAATTTCGACTTTTTCTTTTTACTTTTTTGATATTTTTCCTTCACTTAGGAGCACAAAATAAGTAACCACAGAAAATATGAGCTTAAACAAGTAAAAGGCGTGGCCTGTGGAAATTTTAGAAGACGTGCTCAAAATCGACAAAAAGCTTGTGACCACGAAAAGAGGATCTTGTGACCAGGTTTTGACCAAATTAAAATTTCTGACCCCGATAACATAGGGGATGGACGGATCCAAACAAAAATTGAATCGATTTTGATATATAGAACGTCAAAATCTGAGTTCGTATGCGAAAACTAGACCAGTTTTAAGAACGAACTCCGAATTAGAGGACAAAACGGGAATAATGTGCGCAAAATTAGTCACGACAGCAAGGATTTGATGGAAACAATGGGGGAAAACACACGAACTAGACTCTAACATGACCTAACCAGCAACAAGACCTTGACCAGGACACAAACTCAACACGATGGACTTTGAAACTGAAATATGCAAAGGCTATGGCGCGGAAGGTTCTAGGACAGGAAAAAATGGCACTGGACTATGGGACGAATGCGAAACACTCAAAACTAGGGGATAAATGTGAACCTGATGGTATACCTTAGCTCTAATTACCACTTAATGGGAACAGGGATCCCGATCTTCCATCATGTAGTGGTAACTATCCTTGTGGCGGAGAATGACACACCGATCCGGCTTCAGATCGAAAGATCGAACCCTGCAATATTAGCACCACAACTCCTCTGGTTATCAACCGAGACATGGATCCGGTTGACCTCACCAAGAAGGCTAATCCCTATCTGCGCAATGAAGAACACAAGCAAGAACAAGAAAGAAAGCAACCAAATTGCAGATGAATGATTAATCTCACGAAGTTGGGGTCTCACAAACCGATGAACGGCAAAACTGTTCTTGATAGATTAATCTAAGCAAAACCCAAACCCTAATGGCAGGGTGGCGGCTATTTATGAAGACTCTAGGGTCATGCAAGACCCCTGGACACGCCCCCTAATGGGCCCAAACATGATACATGGTCCATCGGACCAAAAGACGATGTCGCAGCACCCCGGTAGATTCTGGATGCTAAATTGTTTTGATGATTCCCATGGATTCTGAAGGGCTTTTGATGTGAGACCACTTGTATTCGCTTTCTTATCAAATTAGCTTTCAAACCATATGTGGATTGTCAAAAACGGAGTCCAGATGCATCCTGGGTGACCAGTTTAATGCAGACTGGTCCTAGAGGCCGAGGCAGACTCGAACTTGAGTTGCTTTGGGCCTCCACCTCGGGGACTCAAACCGAATTAGCCTCAGGCCTCCTTCTTGACTTGGACACCCTTGCTGGCCTCCTACCCCTCCATACCATGCACCAAATATGGTCATATGCATGGGTGTCATGTCTTCATCAACCACCATGGATCACTTCGGCCCCAAGGTGTTCGGGCCGATGATCCGGGCGGCCCCTACCCGAGGCGGTTCTAGCCTCCAACACACATATCCAAGTACGATGGTGAGACCAATGCAGACCATTGGCTTGAGGACTACCATCTAGCCATGATGGCCAAGGGGTTCGACAACAACTTCGTTGTCCAGTACCTTCCTCTGCTTCTATCGAGCTTGACCAGGGCTTGGCTTGAGCAATTCGAGCCTGACAACATCCGCTGCTAGGGAGACCTCTGCTCTGTCTTCATCGGGCACTTCCAGGGCATGTACACTCAGCCCAGGAACTTGTGGGACCTCCATAACTGTAGGTAGAGGGACGACGAGACCTTCTAAGAGTACATCCAATGCTTTTCTAAGAAGCACAATGAGCTTCCCAACATCACTGATGCCGACATGATCAACGCCTTCATCTGTGGCTCAACCTACAAGGTGCTCATCCACATGCTCAGCCACGAGACCCCGTGCATGACCCCGGTGCTCCTAGATGTCACCACCCAGTACGCCACCAACAAGGAGGCTGTCTAGGCCAACTTCAGCGGCAAGGTCAAGGCCACTAGCCACCTCAATGGTGGAGATGGCGGCGATGACCCTGCCTCATCCCAGCATCACCATGATAAGAGGAACAAGGACAGAAAGCACTGTAGGAAGAAGATGGTGGCCATGGCTAATCACGCCACCAGACCTAAGCCCCGTGGGCATGGCCCAAGCCCCGAGCACTTTAAGAGGGCGCTCAAGGCCCTGTGCCTATTCCACAGGAGACAGGCAATGCACCTCCTCAAGGATTGTGCCACCATGAGGGGCTACATCTACGGCATGCTCGGCCAGCAGGGCAAGGCCCAAAAGCTTGTCCCAAAGGCTGATGACCTGGCGGATGATACCCAGGAGGAAGACACCAAGTTCCTTATGGTCGATCGCTGCCTCATGATCTTTGGGGGCGTATGAGTCCCATCGGTAGTGCAGCATCACCGAGCAGAAGGTGAATGCCATCCACACCCTCGCCGCCCCAATGTAGCTCTAATGGTCCTAGATAGCCATCACCTTTGACCAGCACCTAGGGTGCTACCCGCTCATGGTCAGCCCAATCGTCAGCACCACGTGCCTCACCAAGGTGCTGATGGATGGCGGTAGTGGCCTCAACATACTCTATGCTAGCACCCTCGACGGAATGGGCATCCCATGGAGCAACCTGCACCCTAGCAAGGTGCCATTCTACGGGATCATCCTAGGGAAGGAAGTCATGCCCCTCGGGTGCATCCAGCTCAACGTCATCTTTGGCTAGCCTAACAACTTCCGCAAGAAGCCACTCACCTTTGAGGTCATCGACTTCCCCAAAGTCTACCATGCCCTCCTCGGTCGACCGTGCTTCACCAAGTTCATGGTCGTCCCCAACTACACCTAACTAAATCTGAAGATGCTCAGCCTAAAGGGGGTCATCACCATCGAGGGCAGCTTTGAGCAAGCCTACTACTATGAGCAAGACTGTGTCACCCAAGTAGCCATGCTTGTCGCCCCTACGCTCTCGATAGCCCTAGCCATGACATAGGGAGGGCACCAGTGGAAGGAGCAACTAAGGCGGTGGTGGTGCTCGATCGACTGAGCATCAGCAAGGTGGCCAAGACTCCTGGCGATAGTGGTGGCTCAGCTGGCCCCTCCATCCAGGCGCTCGGCCCCAAGAAGGGGTTTGTAACATCCTAGATGTTAAAAAGTAATTAAGAAGGTGATCATGTCATCATTATGCATAATCATCATGCATCAACTCATGAATGCATTTCATGTTTATATTATAGCATGCAAATGTTATTTTATGGAGTGTTTATATATTACCTGAAATAATGTTAATAATAATGTTTATGAAACTTTGTGAATTTTAATGTGAGAATCTATTAAACAATTCAAATTCTTCCTTAATAAAGTTTAAAGTGTTAAATTGATGCTTTACATTGGGATCAAAGTTATGTTGTGTTTTCAAATTAATCATGTTTAAATTCAAGATCCAATGTTGAAGTTAATATCAACTTTTATTAATTAATCAAATTGATTAAACTTCTAAAAGATTTGATTTAAAGTCCATTTTCTGGGGAATTAATAAATCATTTTTTTACAAATAAAGGTTTAATAATTTTTGTTGCAATGCTTGGTGTGAACCTTGTTTTATGATATAGTGGTATTGGTTGAATGAAATTGAGTTATATTTAACCACCAAAAATGACTAAATAACTATTTTTGGAAATTCTATAAATTCAATTTTCAATATATACATTTCGTTGGAATTCTACAATTTTTAAACCATAAAGAATTTGATGTTGATCCTTAAAGAAAAGTTGAAGAGCTCATCAAGGTGGACAAATTTGCTTTAAGGAGCAAAATGAGTTACTGAGTGGATGAGTGAGAATTGGAGGAAAAATAAAAATCTGCCTCCATGAACAGTGAACTGCCGTGTGCTTCTTCTCCTCTCCCTCTCTGCTCACCGTCGTCGCCGTGGCGTTTCAGAGTCTTCATGAGCCATGTCGTGCAGGCAGCTGATTGGCCAGCCAGAGCTGCCCCTGGCCAAGTTGGATGCTTCTTCTTTCCTTAAGGCACAGAGCAGGCCGACATTGCCCCTGCTTTCCTCTCTTCTTCCTCTCAGCGCCGCCACCATGCCATTCGTTCATCGGCCGAATTCACCTCAACCGAGTAGTCTCAAGCCAATTCCTCTTCCCATTAGCTTCGCCTGCTCCTTGCGCTGCTCCCTCAACCATATATGCTACTGCTACCGGCTAAGATTGCCTGAGCGCTCGAATTTCATCGTGGTCGAGCCGCCATGGCCGCCGAGCTCCATCTCGACGTGGCCAGCCGTCTCGGGCTAAGTTCTTGCTCTTCTCTTTATTGTTTCGTACTCCCCTTGGCACCATAAAGCTGTAATGCTTACTAGTTGATCGTTTAAACCACAGTGTTCGCCAGAACGCCGTCGCGACATTGGTGCGGGCCGCCATGAACGCCGTCGTCGTTGGTAGGGAGCTCCAGCGCGTCTCGGCTTCTATCAGTTGATCAATCATGTTGTGGTGAGCATGCTTGATCTCCTACGAACCCTATCTTCATCTTTCTGAGGCTACAGTAGCCATTCCACCGCCGTGCCACTGCAATCGAACATGTCCGACGCCTGCTGCCATGGTCAGCCACCTCTGCTTTGCCTCTACCTCAACCGGCTAGCCTTGCGAGTCGTGGTGAGCTACTCCATGCCTCTCCTAACTTTAGCCGAATGGTCTTGTGCCTTGTGGCCGCTCCGCCATGCGCAGTGCCACCGCCCCGCTGTAGCCACGCTGTTGTCGGTCGCTCTACCATAGTCATGCATGGCCGTGCCACCATCGGTCGGTCCCGTCCAGGCCACCGCAATTCATGCATGTGGCTTGGGACGCCTCTGCCCCACGCATGATTGCCGCCTTCGCCGGCCACCCCGGGTTGATTCGGTCACCGGTTAACTCGACCCCACAGCGTGCTTTGCTCTGTGAAGAGGGCGAGGACGAGGAAACGTAAATAAGAGAAAGATGAGGGTGCTAGGTGAGAAAACTGTGACTCATATGAATAGTGCATGTGAACTGTGGGTTATTTTCTCTAAAGCACAGGGTACTTTTTGCAAAACTGTCAGGCCGCGCCTAGGCAGGCCACGCTGGGCCTATTTGCTCGCGTTGCTGGGCTGAGTCAGCCCGCTTGGGCCTGCTGCACCTTTTCTTTTTTATGTGTTTTGTTAATTTCCATAAATATGCTAATTCTTGTTAATTTCATAGTAATTTGTAGAAGCTTGATAAATTCATAAAACATTTTGTGTAGCTTTCTAATGAGATGATATATGTAGGAAAAATATGAAACCATGAAAATGATTAGTTTTTGGATGTTAAAAAAATTAGTCCTTTTAATTAAGAAATGCTTGTTGTGTGATTTTTATAGGCCAAAATAAATATCCAGTGACCATGAAACTTTTATTGTATCTGTTTATTGTTAATGCCTGCCTCCACAAAAAAGTTTGGGATTAATTTGATGATGTTTAATTATACTCATATTTATATGCCTTAATTATTAGTTAATAATTGTCAAAATGATAAACATAAATCATGTGATGTCCTGAATGGTTTTTGGAGTTGATTATAGATCATGAAACACCCCACCCATGCTGTGTCATGGCCAAGTGATTACCTTCTTGATATGCTTATGTTCACCCTTTAGTTAATAATTCTAAATGACTTAATTAAGAATTTCATTAGTAAATGCATATTAATAAACTTGATTGCTTCTTAGATGCAACCTCTTGGGTAAAAAGTAAAAATTATACATTTCCTTGTATATTGTTTACACATGTCTTTTCATGATGAAGCTTTAGTTGGTAAGCATGTATGATAAGTGAACCTTTGACTTGTTAGAAGGACGACTAAAAATGCTTTATGATAATTACTTGCAACTGTACCGCGAAGGAAAGTTGTATTCCAGTTATTAACTTTTCCATCCATTGTCAAGCATCATGTTTTATATCGCGCATCATATTAAACATGGCATTGTTACTACGTGTAGTGAACGAAAGCGAGAACGTGGTAGTCAATCAAGTTGTTGAGGAAGCTAATCCGTCTGTTGAGGTCGGATTTGATATCTATGGAACATCTCCAGAACCTGACTTTTCCGACAACCAAGGCAAGCCCCAGATGCATTTAAACCTACCTTGTGTTTTACAAATTTATATCGCTTTTGCTTTTAAATACTGCATTAAGTGATTTGGAGTTGAGTGAAAACCTAATTGGTGCATTAACAACCTTATTTTTCCATATCAACCATGTTACCCATTTCAATCCGAGAATGCTTAATTATGCTTAGCCATGCTTAGAATGATAAAAGTCGAGTGATTACCGGTCACCTACGAGATATAAATGGTTTCTTGGATTCGATTGGTTATTTATGTTATCATGAGATATGAGCATGTGGAGTAATAAATCTAGACCGGGCGGACTAGGTGTATGGGAGCCATATGACATGGAGGTCTTGTGAGCGGGTTCTTTCCGCCTGTGTCGATTAAGACACGTTCGTTGTTGAATTGCATGAGGTGAGACTTTGTAGTACTAGACACATACTCCGGTAAGCCTTAACTCGGCTATTCTATTACGAGAATGGCTACTCGCGCACTGGGAGTGGAGAGGTGGCGAGAGTAGCGTGTACCCATGTAGCAATGGGCTAGATTGGCGGAGTACTATATTCTCGGGTGGCGTGGACCCATTCTTGTTCTAGAGGATCTGAGGGTGGGTTGGTATATGTAGGTCGGGGACCTACATATGTCGTGTGGTTGGGAATCCCCAGCTGGGTTATAGTCGGTTCGAATCGTCGTTGCTTCTCGGTTATGGAGACTCAACTCACTATTCATCATCGTAGTTAATAAATGAAACTTGAGCTGGTTTGAGAAAGGGTTTGATATGAAGTTCATGATCTCAATACGGATCATGGCAGATTCATATGTGATCTTGATGAGAGTTATATGTTAAAAGAAAGAATATTATGATAGAGCTTTTACGCAAAAGGACTTTGATTCTTGCTAAAGCCTTACCTTGAATCCCTGAGTCTGCATTCCTGAGTATTATCTTTTGTTACTTCAGTTAAGTCTTGTTGAGTACTTTTGTACTCAGGGTTCGTTAACCCTTGTTGTAGGTGAACCTCATGGGCAGGTCTGTCTTGGACCATGCTGCATGACGTTTGTTCAAATCGATGATGCTGAGTAAATGTGTGGCCCTTGGGCAGGGCACTTTCTTTGTGTGTTCTGTTTATATTACTAATGCCACTCCACTACTATGGTTTGTAATAATAATCGTACTTAGTTTGTGAAACAACTATTTTGTAAATTAAGTTATTGTAAGACTTTAGCTATTTTACTCTGATGTATATTAATCAATAAACTGTTGTAATACTGCAATAACTCTGTAATGGGATCCTGCTTGGAAAATCATGGATGATTTGGGGCTCTCCGAGGACACCCGACAATCTTCTTAAGTTATCGGGAACATATGCATAGTCGTCAGAGGTCATTGGACAGTGACAGATGCATGTGGGCCCTATAATTTAGGAGGTTCTGCCACATGGTTCACCTAATCGAGGTGAGTTATAACCTTTCCCCATTGTGGCAGAACCGCCTAATCTAATGCCTCCCAAGAGTGCTCATCTTCCATTAGACACTAAGTACTTAAGGGAGAACACTAAATTACACGGTCCCGTCGGGCACACCCCAAGGGAGAACCCGAAGATCCATATTTTTCCATCAGGATCACAAATGAGAGAATAAAACTTACATTATTCTTAACCATTTCTTACATCTCTTTTAATACAACATCAGAGTATAATATTTATTGTTATAACAGCGAAATGTAATCATATTATCAGAATTATGAACAATTTAATTGAACAACGGAATATAAACATGGGATCAGAATTACAGTGGAAATAAATATCTATTCAAAACATGATGAAGTATTGATATAAACTATGATGATAGATTATAAAACTTTCCTTTATAAAAACATTTAGTGAGGATTATAAATAAAAACTATGATCGCAGCGTAAAGGAATACTCGCTGAGCCCACCAGGAGGAATCCACACACAAGAGTCAGCTCTACCATCCACCTATCACCTACAATAGGAGAAATAAAACTCTGAGTACTCAATTGTACTCAACAAGACTTACCCAATAGGAGGAAAGAAAAGACTCCAAGGATATGCAAGGCTATCTGGCTTGTGGGTTTATTGCATCTATAGGAAGCATTACTAAGCGTGCGTCCTTATATTTGATTTTTATTACAACTGCATTAGTTCATTAACCAACCATTCTATATAAGCACCTATGCTACTTTCAAGCAGGTGGTAAGCAATCAGAATTCCTTTTTCCATCTTTTATCTTCCAGTTCTTACCACGGTGCTAGAGTTTAGACAAGCCGTACCGGATTGCCCGACGATTCACGAATCAATGCCCCAGCTGGATACCCTAAAAACACACGCCCCGCTTGTACCCTAGGCACAAGCAGGACCAAACCACTACCCTCTTGTCACAGGGTTCAGGTCCCTATCCAAACTAGGACTCCAAGCCCCCACCCCTAAGTCCTAGACTCAGTGCGGTGCAAGGACCTCCTAACCCAAAAACCACCATGACAGTCGGTACAAAAAGAGACAGAACCTATGACAAGAAAGTAACAAGTCTTCCAAGCGCCCATACCTAAGTATGTGCTTAGGATAATAAGTTTGTGACTTGCCTAGAGTCTTATGCAATGGTCGGTCCTTAACCGACACGAACAGGGAAAGCAGTGTAACCAAGCTATGCCCCGTGGTCATAGGACAATCCCTTACACCCACCAATACCCAAACCATATCCCTGCTTGGTCACCATTTTCCTTTCCACCATTTTATATATATTTCGAGTGATAATAGTACAGTAATATATTTCCTATCTCTCACGAGTGACAGACAATCACTCGACTTCTACCGGAGTCCTATAGCATAGCATCTACACGATCCTGTCATCCTAGTAAGACTCATAGGATATATATATATATATATGCAAGTGGGTTTTATTCAACTCCTTAAAACTTAATGCACAAATATAATTTAAAGTGTAGCAAAATAGAGGTTATGCACCGGGACTTGCCTGGGTAAGATTTAATCAGAAGTTAGCTTTTCATCATGGCAACATGATCTCCAAAAGCACAATTTCTCCAGCAACTCCCGATGACTCCACGATCCAATGACGTCCTTATTTTGATATGAAATGCCATGCAATGCAAAGACGTAATTAAGCACTGCAATTATGACTCATAATATACGATTTATGCCTCTCAAGTTAACGAGCTAGTTCTAACGATGACCGTACTTAGGCTACATATCCATGTTGTCGATTAAGGCAGTATTTTCCAACAAACGTTTTAGTTACACAAACTCAAGGTGTTTCTTTATTCTATTCGATCGAATTAATTTTTATTCAAAATAAGGCATCATTATCTATCTAGCAAACTAATTATTATGGACCTACAAAAATTACAGTGAGCAGCTAATAATATTAGTAATTTACTATAAAATTTTTAAAGTCCACACTATCACTGATTTATCATGGAAATTCCTACAAGTTCACCTTTATCAATATTAAGCATGTTAAAATAATTAGAGCAACCCTAAAAACATACCGAATCTATGTGAACAAAACACACTATTAGATAGATCATGATTTTAGGAACTCAACAAAACTAGTTTGGCATTTTTATAATTTTTCTATGATTTACTATGAATATTACAAGTTTACCTTAAAAGCTACCTTAGAAACTGCTCTACAAATCAAAACGGGTTGGCGTCAACAATCTCGGCCCACACGGAACGGGCACACGTAGTCCAGTGGCGTGGCTAGGCGCGCAGTAGGCAATACCCGTGAGCGTCCCAGGCTGGCAGGGCGCGCGCGCGACACAAGCGGCCCAAGTGCGGTGGCGTGGCCCAACGCGGGGACGGGGCGCGAGCAGCCAGGCAGGCGGCCCACCGGCGCGCACGTGACCCAGCGCAGGCGGCACAAGACTAGCCCAAGTGGGACGCGCGACCGGTGGTACTTTCACAATGAGGCCCCAGAGTTCTCCTTAAATTAATCTATGGTACAAAGTCACTATTCCTGAGAGTCACGTATTTTGCAACAACAACCCTGTACAATTTTTCAACTGCAATCCTTACCCTTCTCCCCTTCTACGGTGAAGCAGAGGAGCACCGACCGACGGTCAATCCCAGCTGGGAAGGACACGGCGATGGCAGGAAGCCTGACGCCGAGCTGCACGGGCGCGCGCACAGGGAGGTGCGCGGCCATGACCGGCTCGTATGCCCACGGCGTGGACCAAGGTGGTCTAGCCATGAGCGCCGATGACCGACTGGCCGCAACGGTGGCAGCGGGCCATGGCGATGGAGCTCCAGGGGCCCGGTGGCATGGCTAGCTCTGGGATGATGTCGTGGTGTGAGCTGCAGCAACAACTAGATGAGGGCGACCGTTCTAACAGGGAGTGCTCGGTGCAGGGGTGTAGAGCCGCATGTAGACGACAACGGGACGGCCTAGTGCAGCGGCAGCAGTGGTGGCTCGGAAGGATAGCACCCTAGCCATGGCATGATTGGAGGTGGTGGAGCTACAGCATGGGCACACCAAGGGCTCGGCAAGACTAGCAGAGGGAGGGACCGGTGATGGCGGCACTGCTCTACAAATCAAAACGGGTTGGCGTCAACAATCTCGGCCCACACGGAACGGGCACACGTAGTCCAGTGGCGTGGCTAGGCGCGCAGTAGGCAATACCCGTGAGCGTCCCAGGCTGGCAGGGCGCGCGCGCGCGACACAAGCGGCCCAAGTGCGGTGGCGTGGCCCAACGCGGGGACGGGGCGCGAGCAGCCAGGCAGGCGGCCCACCGGCGCGCACGTGACCCAGCGCAGGCGGCACAAGACTAGCCCAAGTGGGACGCGCGACCGGTGGTACTTTCACAATGAGGCCCCAGAGTTCTCCTTAAATTAATCTATGGTACAAAGTCACTATTCCTGAGAGTCACGTATTTTGCAACAACAACCCTGTACAATTTTTCAACTGCAATCCTTACCCTTCTCCCCTTCTACGGTGAAGCAGAGGAGCACCGACCGACGGTCAATCCCAGCTGG
Source organism: Miscanthus floridulus (assembly GCF_019320115.1). Lineage (NCBI taxonomy): Eukaryota > Viridiplantae > Streptophyta > Magnoliopsida > Poales > Poaceae > Miscanthus > Miscanthus floridulus. The sequence goes on along the minus strand of NC_089586.1, from coordinate 54,103,757 downwards.
GAAGGACACGGCGATGGCAGGAAGCCTGACGCCGAGCTGCACGGGCGCGCGCACAGGGAGGTGCGCGGCCATGACCGGCTCGTATGCCCACGGCGTGGACCAAGGTGGTCTAGCCATGAGCGCCGATGACCGACTGGCCGCAACGGTGGCAGCGGGCCATGGCGATGGAGCTCCAGGGGCCCGGTGGCATGGCTAGCTCTGGGATGATGTCGTGGTGTGAGCTGCAGCAACAACTAGATGAGGGCGACCGTTCTAACAGGGAGTGCTCGGTGCAGGGGTGTAGAGCCGCATGTAGACGACAACGGGACGGCCTAGTGCAGCGGCAGCAGTGGTGGCTCGGAAGGATAGCACCCTAGCCATGGCATGATTGGAGGTGGTGGAGCTACAGCATGGGCACACCAAGGGCTCGGCAAGACTAGCAGAGGGAGGGACCGGTGATGGCGGCACGTGACCACGGTGGAGACACGACGACAGCAGTGTGGGGCGCAGCGACGGTGGCCTCGATGCATAGCAGCACTGGCTAGGCAGACCCATCGGCACCTGGCAGACGATGGTGGGGGTAGCCTTGGTGGGAGCTCACGCGAGGTGGTTCCAATAGTGCTGGCGTGACAAGCCGAGAGGAAGAGCAGCACAAACACACAAGAGGAAAGGCGAGGAGCCATGAGCGGCTCAGGCGCAGATGAGCAGCGCGCTCTCGCGGGGCGCCTACGCGAGGCGAGCAGAGGAGGGGGCAGCGCCATGGAGCAGTAGGAACAACGCGGCAGGGAAGGCGAGGCCGGGTGATGGAGGCTCGAGCATGGTCGAGTATGGGGCTTTGGCTTGTGCAAAGTGAGGGTCGAAGATGAAAATGACTTGATGGCCCTGAGCAGGGCGGGGTGAGCCTAGCGGACCTCAAGAAGGCAGAGGGTAGGGCAGTAGCAAATGCGGCGATGGCCAGAAGGATGAGAGCGGGGCCTACGAGGAAGTAAGCGCACGTGGCCTACTACATAAGTTAGTAGAGTGTCATCTATCCTGGATAAATAACCATAGTAATAGGGCTACCTAAGTGTACCTGTAGAAAAATTGATTAAGCCTACCTAAGTTAGCAGAGTGTCATCTATCCTAGATACATAACCATAGTAATAGGGCTACTTATATAACTTCGTTGTTGAACGCCCTAGCTTTTTGAAAAGAATTTGTTGTCAAATTTTATTTTAGGAAAGGTTTTCGAAGCTTTATTTCCTCAATTGCGCTCTGATACCACTTGTGGTAGAACCACCTAATCTAATGCCTCATAGGAGTGCTCGTATTTCATTAGACATAAAGTACTCAAGGGAGAACACCAAATTACACGGTCCTATCGGGCACACCCCAAGGGAGAACCTGAAGATCCACATTTTTCCATCAGGATCACAAATGAGAGAATAAAACTTACATCATTCTTAACCATTTCTTACATCTCTTTTAATACAACATCAGAGTATAATATTTATCATTATAACAGTGGAATGTAATCATATTATCAGAATTATGAACAATTTAATTGAACAGCGGAATATAAGCATGGGATCAGAATTACAGCGGAAATAAATATCTATTCAAAACATGATGAAGTATTGATATAAACTATGACGACAGATTATAAAACTTTCCTTTATAAAAACATTTAGTGAGGATTATAAATAAAAACTACGATCACAGCGTAAAGGACTCCTCGCTGAGCCCACCAGGAGGAATCCACACACAAGAGTCAGCTCTAGCATCCACCTATCACCTGCAACAGGGGGAAATAAAACCCTGAGTACTCAATTGCACTCAGCAAGACTTACCCGATAGGAGAAAAGAAAAGACTCCAAGGATATGCAAGGCTATCTGGCTTGTGGGTTTATTGCATCTGTAGGAAGCATTACTAAGCGTGCATCCTTATATTTGATTTTTATTACAGCCGCATTAGTTCATTAACCAACCATTCTATGTAAGCACCTGTGCTACTTTCAAGTAGGTGGTAAGCAATTAGATTTCCTTTTTTCATCTTTCATCTTCTAGTTCTTACTACGGTACTAGAGTTTAGACAAGCCGTATCGGATTGCCCGGTGATTCGTGAATCAAAGCCCCCAGCTGGGTACCCCAAAAACACATGCCCCGCTTGTACCCCGGGCACAAGCAGGACCAATCGACTACCCTCCTGTCATGGGGTTCTGGTTCCCGTCCAAACTAGGACTCTAAGCCCCCGCCCCTGAGTCCCGGACTCAGTGCGGTGCAAGGACCTCCTAACCCAAAAACCACCATGACAGTCGGTCCAAAAAGAGATGAAACACATGACAAGAGAGTAACAAGTCTTTCATGTGCCTATACCCAAGTATGTGCTCGGTATAATAAGTATATGACTTGCCTAGAGTCTTATGCAACGGTCGATCATTAACCGACACAAACAGGGAAAGCAGTGTAACCAAGCTATGCCTAGTGGCCACAGGACATAATCTCTTACACCCACCAATACCCAAACCATATCCCTACCCGGTCATCATTTTTCTTTCCACCATTTTATATATATTTCGAGTGATAATAGTATAATAATATATTTCCTATCTCTCATGAGTGATAGGCAATCACTCGACTTCTATCAGAGTCCTATAGCATAACAATCTACATGATCTTGTCATACTAATAAGACTCATAGGATATATATATATATATATATATATATATATATATATATATATATATATATATATATATATATATGCAAGTGGGTTTCATTCAACTCCTTAAAACTTAATGCATAAATATAATTTAATGTGTAGCAAAATAGAGGTTATGCACCGGGGCTTGCCTGGGTAAGATTTAATCAGAAGTTAGCTTTCCATCATGGCAACACAATCTCCAAAAGCACCATTTCTCCAGCAACTCCCGATGACTCCACGATCCATTGACGTCCCTATTATGATATGCAATGCGATGCAATGCAAAGACATAATTAATCACTACAATTGTGACTCGTAATATACGATTTACGCCTCTCAAGTTAACGAGCTAGTTCTAACGATGACCGTACTTAGGCTACATATCAATGTTGTCGAATAAGGCATTTTTCCAACAAATGTTTTAGTTATACAAACCCAAGTGTTTCTTTATTCTATTCGATCAAATTAATTTTTATTCAAAATAGGGCATCATTATCTATCTAGAAAACTAATTATTATGGAGCTACAAAAATTACAGTGGGCAACTAATAATATTAGTAATTTACTGTAAAATTTTTAGAGACAACAATATCACCGATTTATCACGGAAATTCCTACAAGTTCACCTTTTATCAATATTAAGCATGTTAAAATAATTAGAGCAACCCTAAAACATACCGAATCTATGTGAACAAAACACACTATTAGATAGATCATGATTTTTGGAACTCAACAAAACTAGTTTGGTATTTTTATGATTTTTCTATGATTTACTATGAATTTTATAAGTTTACCTTAAAAGCTAACTTAGAAACTGCTCTACAAATCGAAGCGGGCCGGCGTCAACAATCTCGGCCCACGCGGAATGGGCACACGCAGTCTAGTGGTGCGGCCAGGTGTGCAGCAGGCCAGACCCATGAGCGGCCCAGGTCGGCGTTGAGCACATGCGGCACAAGCGGCCCAAGTGCGGCGATGCGGCCCAACGCAGGGACAGGGCGTGTGCAGCCCAGCAAGCTAGGCAGGTGGCCCACCGATGCGCACGTGGCCCAACGTAGGTGGCACAAGACCTACCCAAGTGGGATGCATGGTCGGTGGTACTTTCGCTATGAGGCCCCCAAGTTCTCCTTAAATTAATCCGCAGTACAAAGTCACTATTCCTAAGAGTCACGTATTTCGCAATAACAACCCTGTACAATTTTTCAACTGCAATCCTTACCCTTCTCCCCTTCTACGGTGAAGTAGAGGAGCACTGGCTGGTGGTCAATCCTGGCTGGGAAGGACATGACATGGTGGGAAGCCCGACGGCGAGCTGCATGGGTGCCTACACAGGAAGGTACGCGGCCACGACCGGCTCGCCTGCCCACGGCACGAACCGAGGTGGTCCAGCCACGAGCGCTGACGACTGGCTAGCCACAACGGTGGTAGCGGGCCATGGCGATGGCGCTCTAGGGGCCTAGTGGCGCGGTTGGCTCTAGGACGACGTCGTGGTGCGAGCTGCAGCAACGATTAGACGAGGGAGACCATTTCGACGGGGAGTGCTCGGCGCAGGGGTGCAGAGCCATGCACGAACGACAGCGGGGTGGTCTGGTGTAGCGGTAGTGGTGGTAGCTCGGAAGGACAGTGCCCTAGCCATGGCACAATTGGAGGCAGTGGGGCTGCGGCATGGGCACGCCGAGGGCTCAGCAAGACCAGCAGAGGGAGGGACCGATGATGGTGGCGCGTGACCACGGTGGAGACGCAGCGACAGCGGCAAGGGGCGCACCGATGGTGGCCTCGATGCACAATGGCACTGGCCGGGTAGACCCATCGGCACCCAGTGGACGACGGTGGGGGCAACCTTGGTGGGAGCTCATTTGAGGTGGTCCCAACAGTGCTGGCGTGGCAAGCCAGGAGGGAGAGCAGCACAAACGCACAAGAGGAGAGGCGAGGAGCCATGCGTGGCTCGGGCACGGATGAGCAGCACGCTCTGGCAGGGCACCTACGCAAGGCAAGTAGAGGAGGGGGCGGCACCATGAAGCAGCAGGAACAGTGCGGCAGGGAAGGTGAGGCTAGGGTGATGGAGGCTTGGGCATGGTCGAGTACTGGGCTTTGGCTTGTGCAAGGTGAGGGTCGGCGACAAAAATGACTTGATGGCCCTAAGCAGCGCGGGGTGAGCCTAGCGAGCCTCAAGAAGGCAAAGGGCAGGGCAGCAACAAATGCGGCCATGACTGGAAGGACGAGAGCAGGGCCAATGAGGAAGCAAGCGCACGTGGCCTACTACACGTCAAGCACAGCAGCAGTAGGACCAAGCAGAGAAACAGACACGCCGAGCAGGGGAAAAGGGAGGGAGTGAGAGGTCGGTCTAGCATAGCTTGACTCAGCCTAGAAAAGTGATCAGAGACAGAGGCAGATGGGGCAGGGAAAAGTGACACGAGCATTAAAGATAGGCTCGGTGGTGGCAATCAAACTAGCGTACACGGCGATGGTACCCGACACCGCGGTGCGACGCTAATAAACCGGAGCTGATGGATTCCGAGCAAGGGAAACGCACCATCAATGTCAATCGATAGAGCAGGTAGGGAGACGTCCCGCTCTTGTAGTGGATCAGTTTGCTAGTCAATAATTAAACCATGATAGACAGCTGAACAAATGGGTGTCGCGTGGCTCTGCTGGCTGCGGCAGGATAGGTAAAATGAGCGGCTACGAACATGCAACAGCATTTGTTTTCCAAAACTCCAGTTGTGCTTTCATCTACTTAACTGTACTTCAATTTTTATTAAAATCCCAACACATGTTCTATATTTTATTTAGTTTATAAAAATTGTTTTTCCACGCTTAATCCCATAGAACAAACCATTCGCCATTTACTTGCTAGAATCATTATCGGACATTTTAAATACTTTTACGCACTAAGTAATTTAACTTGGGTGTTTATTTGAGTCCACAAAACTAAGTCACACAGGATCCGCTTATCGCTTCAAGTATGTTTTAAGTCAAAAATCCAAGAAACTCGCTTAAGAAATGTTTCTTAGGCCTAAATCTCGGTACTAAATGAGCTCGTAACACCAGAGGTGTTACACCCATGAGGGAAGGCCATCACCGAGCCATCCGCCTAGGAGCACCGTCTCCCAAGCTAGAACCTGCCTGCCAACCTCCTTCGCTGGCCCACCTCTCCAACAACAAAAACCAAGATAAGTCCCATCCTCTCGACCTTCTTGCTTCACTTGACTTCATTGTTGTCTCCTTGACCCCAAGCGACTCCAGCAGTAGGTCGGCCTCACCAAAGGATTGACTGAGCTAACCACCTGTTGCCTTTCGAGCGAGGCAAGGATAGATGGGCGTAGCAGTTGAAGCAAGCAAAAGGTTAGCAACGCGCTAACAGGATGGCCTTGGCTGTTGTGTTACCAGCTATGTCCCCTATCCCTTCTCTTATGTACATTTTGTTTGTTGCAGCTATTCCTGTCTCCTGATCCTTCATCGGATTGCGTCCCCCAGCCACACGCCGGCACAGGACCCCTCAGAAGGGGCTTTACTAGGCATTATAAGGCTAGCCCAAGGAGCTTCAAGGCTGCCTGAGGCACCTAAAGTGCGAGGGATGCCGGTGGTCGGGCACCAGAGGCCTTAGCTGGACCCTTAGAAGCAAAGCCGACTAACCATCACACGATGTCCAAGTAGCACCCTAGAGCCACTCGTGGTGACCCACTGAGGGAGGCAGCGAGCCTCGAGCACCGATAGACGGGCTCGAGAACTATATGAGTGGCTCGGCTAGGAAGCCGAGGATCTCCCTCTAGGGGACATGACCGGAGCACAGAATGACTGTAAACCTAGGGTTCTCATGGACTTACCCGTTAGTAGCACAGGCACGGTGATCTTGGCCACCGAGGCCATTATCGTAATAGTCCATCCCAACGAGGGACCTAAGTCTCTGAGCATGACTCGTGAGCAGTGAGATTACAAATGAAAGTAATTCCATTTTATTAACTGGGAACCACTCGATTATAATATACGGCGGCAAAAACCATTGAAGGATGCAGAGTGCTGGCGCTGTGGCCGGGCGACGGAGAAGCCTGCCGGTGACTAGCCATGCAAGTGACCTAACCTCCCCCAGGTGGGACAGCCTTCAGAGAGGCCGAAGGGGGAGGTTGGGTCTTCAAAGAGTCCTAGTTTGGGCCGCCCCCACCATGGCGGGCGCTCTCTGGTGCCCCCACAGAAGGCCCCAGCCATAGGACCACCTCAATCCCGAGGCGTGGCTAGGGCATCGCTGGAATCCTTCCACCCTCGTGGGAGTGATCGCCCGATAGGGGAAGCCAGGCTCACTCGAAGAGAAGCGTCGCACTTCATCGTCACTATGGCCACTAGTAGTTGGATTTGAGAGGAAGAAGAGAAGGAGACAGGGTAGGGATAGAAGGCACCGCGTCCCCAAGGCCCCTCTTTATAGCACTAGTCGATGCGCTAAGGATGGCTCCGAGCCCTCTAATCAGCCATCGACGGCTAAAAGAAACCTTAAGGTACCGGTTAGGGGTTCCTTCTATCCTCGCAGCATGCCTCAGAGCGGTTGTGTGATGGTGGCTGCGTAGTGAAGCTAGAGTCAAGAAGGCACTGACAACAAGTCAAGTCCTTGCTGCACTTTCCATAAAGCGCACCGCCTGCTCTGTGCATGCCTCCTCGTTGGACTTGAGGGGATCCGACTCCCCTCGAGCCCACCAGTCACCATCAATGGCCAGCTACCATTCACCTATTTGGGAATTCCACTTCGGAGTTGGGACTACAAAACCATTGGTCAAAGATTATGCTCCCCTAATTTGCAGAGTTGACAGAAAATTATCTGCTAGTTCAGTTTGCCTTTCATATTCAGGCAGGCTGCAACTTATTAACTCAGTTGTTTCCTCTCTCCCTACATACTTCATGTGCACCCTGAGTTTGCCTAAAACAGTGATAGCAATGATTGACATGTTTAGAAAAATTATCTTTGGAGAGGCTATGATTTTAATGCTAAAGGCTATAATCTAGCTGCCTGGGAGATGGTTATTGTACCAAAGGATAAAGGAGGTCTGGGGATAAAAGATCTATATTTGCAGAATGATGCCCTTTTGCTAAAGCACCTCCATAAATTTTATAATAAATTAGACATGCCATGTGTTATGACCGGCGTCCAGTATCAAAGGCGCCGGCCCATTAGTGGCTAATGGCTGATAGCAGCCGGATGGGTTAGGGGCCTAAAGGCCCATAGTATTATTTCTATTATTTCCATTAGCTATAAATATCAATTGTAAGACACTTGGATAATTAAGCAAGAGTAATCTAATTACTCGGCTTCCTTTGGGAGCCGGGAGTTGCCCTAGCCGCCGCCCTGTTCTTCTCCCTCCCCCTCGCGATCACGGCGCCCCGCCGCCATGCCCTGCATCCGGCCTCCCCGCACACGTACAACCTCCGATCGACCAAGGGGAGGGTACAGGTTCGTATCAACCTGGTATCAGCCATGTCGATCCAACCCTCCACCGCCGCCGTTATGCCCTCATCCACGCCGGCGCTTTCTGCCTCCGACGTCCTGCCCCAGGCGGCCATGTCAACGTCGGCCCTGGTGCCGACCTCCTCGTAGCTGCTGGCACAGGGCGCGCCAAGGGTGCCGCGCGCCGTCTTCACGCCCGAACAGACGACAGACGCGATCGTCGACCTCAACCACGGCTTGGCCAAGCTGTGGCTGACAATGAACACCATGCTCCAGCTCTTCAACACCTCGCTGCCGCAGTATGGCGTACCACAGTTGTAGTATGGCGTGCCACCGCATTAGCCGCTCCTACCTCCGCCGCCCTCGTCGGTCGTGTTTCAGCACTCGCCGCCGGTCTCCTACCCCTACGGGATGCCCTCCAATGCAGGGCTCTCGACGGCACCGTCGCCTACTTCATCGTCCGTCCCGATCCATCAGCTCCATTTTCCACCATCGCCGTCCTAGATTCCGCCATGGGCGCTGAACTCCTCTGGGCCGGTCTACACGTCGGTGCCCCCCCCCCATCACACGTGCCCGATCATGGCGCACCGATGGTGTCTGGCACCCTCTACGGCGGCACGGATGGCCTCCTCGTCCCTGGCAGCAGTGTGGCGCCATCGCCTCCATCCTACCATGAGCCCGGCTACGGGGGGGGGGGGTTGCCCCTAAATCAGCGCAAGGCAACGGGCCACCCAAGTTCCACAAGATCGAGTTCACGACGTACGATGGCTCCGTCGATCCGCTGAACTAGCTCACGCACTGTGAGCAATTCTTCTGAGGCCAACTCACGCCGGCATCGCAGCACACCTGGATGGCATCCTATAACCTCACAGGCGACGCCCAGACGTGGTACTATGCCCTCGAGCAGGACGAGGGCCAGCCGCCATGGGATCGGTTCAAGGACTCCACCTATTCGCGGCACTCGCCTAGCAGAGCTAGGCCGACTGCTCTTCCACTCCACGGTGGATGAGTTCGTAGGCCGTTTTCAAGCGGTCCTGGCTCATGCCTGGGAAATCTCCACCCACCAGAAAGCAAAACTCTTCATGGGCGGCCTGCCTGACCACATTTGCATGGACGTGGAGATGCACGACCCCGGTGACCTCTAGATGGCCATGTACCTGGCGTGCACTTTCGAACGCAAGGCCACGGCCCTTGCGGCACCAGCACAGCATGGCGCTCGCCCTCCCCAGCGGCAGACTCCTTCGGCTCACTCAACCGCTAGGGGAGGGACTCCAGCCGGTGCGCTAGCTCCTACTGCGCCGAACCCGACCGGCCCCGCGACACCCGCCCACACTTTCCGTCGCTTGACACCGGTAGAGATGCTCGAGCACCATCGCCAGGGGCTTTGCTACAACTGCAATGAGCAGTACGTGCACAGCCACATCTGCCCGTGTGTCTTCTACCTGGAGTCCTCCGACTACATCGATGATGACGTCTTCACCGGGGCAGAGGACGCCGCGGAAGCCGCTACCGAGGACCCCACGGCACCACCAAATGGAGCTACTGCTAATGCTCTTGTGGTCTCTGTGTATGCTCTTGCAGGGATCCACACCTACCACACCATGCTGCTACCTGTCACCATCAACGGGGAACGTCTCCTTGCCCTGCTGGACACCGGCTCCACACACACTTTCCTCCAGGGTACGGTCATGCGCCGCCTAGGGATTGTTCCACATGGCGGCAACAACCTTCGTGTCACTGTCGCGAACGGGGAGCGTTTGCCATGCGAGGGGATCACCCAAGATCTGCCCGTCCTCATCGGTGGCAAGTCCTTCCCCGTCACGTGTGTGGGGCTCGCCCTCGGCTGCTTCGACTTCATCCTCGGCGTCGACTTCCTGGGAGCTTTGGGGCCTCTCATGTGGGACTTCGAGGGCCTCACCGTCTCCTTCCAGTGAGGCGACCGGCGCGTCACGTGGCAGTGCATGGGCGCCCTGGGTGCTTCGACACACCAGCAGCGCCTGGCCACGACCACGACTGACCAACAGCGGCCACTGCTGGATCAGCTCCTACAGCAACATGGGGCCATCTTCGATGAGCCGCGTGGCCTTCCACCTAGGCGCACCTACGACCACCGCATCCACCTCCTACCGGGGACCGCGCCAGTGGCGGTGCGGCCCTATCGGTACCCGTAGCTCTAGAAGGATGAGCTAGAGCGGCAATGTGCCGCCATGTTGGAGCAGGGCATCATTTGGCCGAGCTCGTCACCATTCTTCGTCCCTATGCTGCTCGTCAAGAAGTCGGACGGGTCGTGGCGTTTCTGCATCGACTACCACACGCTCAACGACAAGACGTCCAAGGACAAGTTCCCGATCCCGGTGGTCGACGAGCTCCTCGACGAGCTCCGCGGGGCATGCTTCTTCACCAAGCTCGACCTCCGCTCGGGCTATCACCAAGTGCGCATGCACCCGGCGGACATCGGGAAGACCGCTTTCCGCACCCACCATGGCCACTTCGAGTTCTTGGTGATGCCGTTTGGGCTGTCCAACGCCCCGGCAACTTTCCAAGCCCTAATGAACGACGTCCTCCGGCCCTTTCTTCGCAGGTTCGTGCTGGTCTTCTTCGATGACATCTTGATCTACAGCTCTTCGTGGTCCAAGCACCTCCAGCACGTCGGCCTCATCTTCTCCGCCTTGAAGGCTCATGGCCTCTACCTAAAGAGGTCCAAGTGCTCCTTTGGGATGCTCTCTGTCAACTACCTCAGGCACGTCATCTCCGCCGACGGCGTCGCTATGGACAGCGACAAGGTGGCTGCGGTCTCCTCATGGCCGATGCCGCGTTCACCCCGGGGCGTCCGAGGCTTCCTCAGGCTTGCGGGCTACTACCGCAAGTTCATCCGCGACTTCGGCTCCATCGCAGCTCTACTCACTCGTCTCCTGCGCAAGGAGGCGTTCGCCTGGACGCCGGAGGCGGCGGAGGCCTTCGACGCCCTCAAGAGGGCCTTGTCATCAGCCCCTGTTTTGCAGATGCTGGATTTCACTCGTGAGTTCGTCGTCAACTGCGACGCCTTAGGCGTAGGCTTCGGCACCGTCCTCCACCAGGGGTCGGGCCCCCTAGCGTTCTTCAGCAGACCCTTCGTCACGTGCCATGTCAAGCTCGCGGCCTACGAGCGTGAGCTCATCGGACTGGTGCAGGCGGTCCGGCACTGGCGGCCGTACTTGTGGGGACGTCGTTTCCTCGTCCGCACCGACCACTACAGTTTGAAGTTCCTACTCAACCAATGGCTTTCCACTCTTCCGCAACATCAGTGGGTTAGCAAGTTGCTCGGGTTCGACTTCGCAGTGGAATACCGCCCCGGATGACTCAACTCGGTGGCGGATGTGCTGTCCCGTCGCGACGAGGACGCAGTGGCAACATTCCCCTTGTCCGGGCCGTCCTTCGCCCTCTACGACGACATCCGGGCAGCCACCTGGGAGGACCTAGTGGCACGCGGCCTCCTGCAGCAACAGGCCGCGGGGACGCTGGAGGCGCCCTGGACCACCGCGGATGGCTTCCTCCTTCATGGCAAACGTGTCTACGTTCCCGACCTGCAGGACTTGCGCCATCAGGTGGTGACCTTGGCGCATACCACGGAGCATGAGGGCGTCTAGAAGACCCTCGTGCGTCTGCGCAGCGACTTCTACATTTCCAGCGACCGCAAGCTTGTACAAGACTACGTCCGCACGTGTGGTGTGTGTCAGCGCAACAAAACGCCCACGACACAACCGGCCGGTCTCCTACAGCCCTTGGATGTGCCTTCCCAAGTGTGGGCCGACATCTCCATGGATTTCATCGATGCCCTTCCCAAGGTCCATGGTAAATCTGTGATCCTAACGGTGGTGGATCGCTTCTCCAAGTACGCGCACTTCATCGCCCTCAGCCACCCCTACACGGCCGCGTCGGTGGCTCGCGCCTTCTTCGACGGGATCGTGTGGCTTCATGGCTTCCCCACTTCCATCGTCAGCGACCGCGATCCGGTCTTCACCAGCCACTTGTGGAGGGATTTGTTTCGCCTTGCAGGTGTGAAGCAGTGGCTCAGCACGGCCTTTCACCCTCAGACGGACGGCCAGTCTGAGATCGTCAACAAAGTGATCGCCATGTACTTGCGCTGTGCGACCGGTGATAGGCCGCGCTCATGGGTCGACTGGCTACCATGGGCGGAGTACTGCTACAACACGTCGTACCACACGGCGCTTTGTGCGACTCCATTCAAGATTGTCTATGGCCGCCCACCGCCTTCCCTTCTGCCCCACCAGGAGGGGGCGGCTGAGATAGAGGACGCGGACGCCATGCTCTGAGACCGCGACGCGTTCCTGGTCGAGGTCCGGGAGCGCCTCCTCCAGGCACAACAACACGCCAAGGAGCGCTACGACGAGCACCATCGGGCTGTGGACTTCGCTGTGGCGATTGGGTGCTGCTTCGACTTCTTCACCGCCCCACCCACACGCTCGCGACGCCGGCCAAGGGCAAGCTTCGTCCTCGCTATGCTGGCCCGTTCCGCGTACTGGAACGCATTGGGCAGGTGGCCTATCGTCTACAGCTACCCAAGACTGCACGCCTCCATGATGTCTTCCACGTCGGGCTGCTCAAGCAGTGGCGTGGTGCTCCTCCGGCGACGCCGGCGGTGGTGCCACCCGTTTTCGAGGGGCGCCTGCTACCGGCCCCGGAGCAGGTCGTGCGTGCTGAGCTGCGCCGCGGCCATTGGAAGCTGTTGGTCAAGTGGCATGGCCTTCCGACTGATGTTGCGACATGGGAAGCTCTCGATGACTTCAAAGCCCTCTACCCCGATGTACAGCTCGAGGACGAGCTGTTTGTCGACGCGGGGAGAGATGTTATGACCGGCGTCCAATATCAAAGGCGCCGGCCCATTAGTGGCTAATGGCTGATAGCAGCCGGATGGGTTAGGGGCCTAAAGGCCCATAGTATTATTTCTATTATTTCCATTAGCTATAAATATCAATTGTAAGACACTTGGATAATTAAGCAAGAGTAATCTAATTACTCGGCTTCCTTTGAGAGCCGGGAGTTGCCCTAGTCGCTGCCCTGTTCTTCTCCCTCCCCCTCGCGATCACGGCGCCCCGCCGCCGTGCCCTGCATCCGGCCTCCCCGCACACGTACAACCTCCGATCGACCAAGGGGAGGGTAAAGGTTCGTATCACCATGGGTATAGTTGATCTGGAATACTTATTTTCAGCATAAGGTCCCTCACCTGGCTCTTGCTAAAGGATTTTTTGGTGGAAAGACATACTCAAGTTGAATGTGTAGTTCAGAGGCATTGCTCATTGTCTGTCAGGCATGGGTAACACAGTTGGTCTTTGGGAGGACAATATTCAGCAGCAACCCTTTTCTCTCAAATTTCCCAACTTTTATGCTTATGTTAACAACAAAAATATGTAAGTGAAGGATGGTTTGGCTGCAACCAATCTACTAGATATTTTCAGGCTACCAATGTCTAGAATGACATACAATGAATTCCTTGTCTTCAGGGAAGACCTGGACTCCCTCAGAGCAGATAATGATCAAACTGTTGTTTGGGTCTATCAATGGAGTGGGGGTGCTTTATAGCTCCAGACAATACTACAGACATCACTTTGGGGGTGTCACGCCGCCCTCCTCCTTTCTGTTGGATTTGGAAAGCAAAGTACATGCCAAAAATCAAGTTTTTTTTGCTTGGCTGCTATTGGCAGATAGATTTAACACAAGAGATCTACTTAGAAGAAGACACAAGCATCTTGAAGAAGGGTACCATTGTGTGTTATGTCACGAACAGGTAGATGAGACCTCACTGCATTTATTGTTTGAATGCACTTCCATCGTCAGTAGATGGTTTGCTGTTGGCATATAGGCCTCGTTCGGCTTACCTCATATTCGGCTTGTTCGGCTTCTTTTTTCAGCTGGAACAGTGTTTTTCTCTCACACCAATTCAGCCGGAACAGTATTTTTCAGTCAGTTTCAGCCAACTTTCAGACCAGCGAACGGGGCCATAGTGGGATCTGCAAGGGAGTGTATGTCAAACGCTGATGCATCAACATCACAATTTTGTTGGCCCACTTCATGGACGTGTTCATGATCAGTGCTTGGTGCATCTGGAAGGAGAGGAATGATTTCACTTTTAATCATAAAGTCCCCTCACTAGAGAATTGGAAGCAGCTTTTCAAGAATGAAGTTAAACTTCATCTCTTCAGACTACCCAACGCCAACCGAGTCTTAGTGATGAATTGGATTAACATGTTTTAATTTTCTTTTCCACTTGCCCTCGTGGCTCTAGCCTTATGTCCTTTGTTTGTTTTCTTCTAGGTGAGTCCTAGGTGAGTTTTCTCCTTTCTGTTTTCTGTTAGCAGCCAGCTAACACAGTTGTAACTTTCATTTCTCGGTTTTAATATATTTCACTCGGGGGCATGCTCCACAGTCTTCCTTAAAAAAAACTGATCGACCTTTATCGTTCAATAAAAAGGACGTACCCAGTGCAGAGAGCTCCCGCTCTGTGCGGGGTCTGGGGAAGGGTGTCAGTGGCAAGCCTTACCCTCGCATGTGCAATGCGAGGAGACCGCGACTCGAACCCGGGACCTTCTGGTCACAGGCGGTAAGACTCTACCGCTTGCACCAGGCCCGCCCTTCAGCCTTTATCGCTCAATCCGTTTGTAAATTTGAACTCTAACAGCATGATGTCGGCTTCCAAGTTACTCATTAGACAATCCTTACATAATGGTGTTTTACCATCTTCTCTCATTGTCTCTCGCTTTCTCAGCTATCTATCACTAAGAAATGTGCTCTCTCCATTACGTAGCAGCTGAGAAATGATATCGTCATGCTCGGTGTCGTCAGCTAGCGTATTCGTAAACACATCATTAACGGTAGGCACAGGTTGCATGTTGACACCGGTTTCCTCGTTAGTAACAGCCTTGTGGAGAGGTACGTCAGGCATGGTCACATCATCATTGTTTTTCTGCGGAACATTCATACCAACTTCTCCATGCATACTCCATATCATATAGTTTGGCATGAACCCCGTGGTAAACAAGTGCATTCATATAGACTTAATTCTAGCCCATTTTCTTATATTGATGCAATCTTTGCATGGGCAAAAGACAGAGTTTCTATCCCCAGCATCGGCTTTGGCATTGGCGAGAAACTTGCTGACGCCAAGCATGTACTGCTTGTCCGTTCAGGACAGATACATCCACTCTCGATCCATCTCTGCAAAAAAAAAAATATTAAGACTTCATGCCACATAAAATTGGGGAGAGTAATTACAGAGGACTAATAACAAGTGTAGCTTCATGAACAACAATTGTAGCTTGAAAGTACAATTTATTCTACACTAATTTAATTTAGTCACCCCAATTTGGAAAAAAATTATTCTACACTAATTATTAAAAAATTAAAATTGGTAGCCTCTTATAAATTAAAAATCATAGCCCCATAAAAAACAATTATTGTACACTAATCAAGAATAATTATTCTACTCCATGCCACATAAAAATGGAGACACTAATTTAAAAAAACTAAAATTAGAGACTTAATCATGAACAACAATGTAGCTCCAAACAATGTTTTGGTAGGTGACACATGAATTAATTTGCTCATCAAAATTGTAAAAGAATCTACTCACCAACCTTTTAGATGATAGATTTACCATAATTTGCTTGGATGCCTTTCACAAAATCCAATTGGAAAGTGCTCTCTAAATGGAGAAACAACTAGAATGAAAATGAAGCAATGTAGCCATGAAAACACCGGTAAAACAACAAAATCAAAGAAGTGGATGCTTGTTACTAACTTTAAAGCAAAAAGATCAAACTCATTCTTCAAAATCCAAGAGCTTCATGATGAAGAGCAGCCATAACAATGGATGAAGGGGGTAAAACGCGTGCCTCTGTGCTCGGGATGGGAGAGAGGAGCCGAGGAGGGAGGGGAGGACGGCGGCAACTTTTTGTACTGTCAATTTATCACCATCGGTTCTTGGCTAGAACCGATAGTGATAGCTCCACATCACTGTCGGTTCTTGGCTAGAACCGGTAGTGATATGTGACCTTCGACTCATTGTCAGTTCTAGCCATAAACCGACAGTGGCGTGGACTTTCACTGTCAGTTTTCGCTGAGCCCCAATTATTTTCTTATTTTCAAGCTCAGAACCGACAGTGAAGGTTTATCACTGTCGGCTAGTATCTTATCTTGCAAGGCTGCATCTTTTGACCTCTTGCTTGATTCGGCATTAGTTAGTTATCGATCTCTGCTACTTCTGCATCTTATGATCTCTTGCTAGACTTAGTAGAATCACAGTTATCTTGCCTCGATTAAGATATATCGTCCTGTATCTTTTGAATCTGTTGTTTAGCTAATGGTGAAAGATTGATTTATTTAATGAAAACATCTGATTAGTTCTTATTAGCCGATAGTTCTTATCTTGCCCTTATTTAAGCTTTTATTGTACTTTTATCTTGTAGTGATTAAATCCACTGGCTCCCTGTTGTTAACGCTGTCTCAATTTGATCCGATAGATAGCGACAGTAGATTAATTGCTATTAGCTTGTTAGTTTTCTTTGTGATAAGTTAATTGTTTATTAATTGCTTAATCATCATCGGCCCACTAGCCGATGACTTGCACTTCATGATCATCCTCTGTGTTGATTCGGTTCAGACAGCCGATGACCTATTCATGCTTATAAGGATGCTGGAATCGGCCTCATGGATGATATCTTATTTATCATGATTTATTTTGTTGCACTGCTATTGCTACTAGAATCAGGATCACGTCAGCCTGATTGGCCGATCGCGTTGGACTTTAAAGAGATTATTTCTATCTTGTCAGATGAATGGTCAAACTGACAGGCACGCTCGCGATTCTCCAAAATCAACAGGACCCTACAAAGCACGCCCGCGAATCTCCAAAATCAACAGGACCCTACACTGGAGCTAAGCAGATCTTCTAGGCTTGTTGTGACGACAAGGGATCTCCATCGGCCAAGTCCTAATCGGCCAGTGACCGGGATTTTTCGATGTCAATAGAAACATTCCTAATAAAGTGTTTTGTGATTTGATGCAATGTAGGACAATGCACCTTGCTAAATACACTCTAGAGGACCCTAGGAGTTAACAAATCTGTAAGTGCCATATGCATGCAAGAACCCTATATATATGCACATTCCATCCATCTTAGAACACTCAAAATGTGTTCTATCGGACAGTCCACCCACACTTCGAACCTTTCTGAGTAATTGCCTAAAACTTTATCGGACAGTCCGTGGAAACCATCGAACGGTCTAATGACCTACTTATCTCGCCACTAGAGAGGATGCAATCGATGCATACACTGACAGATGGTCTTACCTCACTAATGGATGGTCTGGCGGACCCAACACTTGAGTTTTCTGACCAAAAACAAGTCCATGCACTATCAGACGGATAGATTTAGACCATCGGATGGTCTAATCGAACCAATACTTAGACCGTTAGGACAGCCAGACTTCACCGTACTGGACGATTCCAACTCTGTAATCTCATAGTACAAGGTTGAATAGACGGTCTGATCCCACCAGTCGGACAATCCAATAGAACCTCGACAACACCTGTGTACTTACACTTCAACACATATGTTGTATACTATTAGGCCATATGTTGTACATCATTATACACATGTTCAAAGTGTCACATTTATAGCATAATCAATTTACCATTAGGTGAAGAACCACACAAGGAACGAAGAAACCTCAAATGATGACGTGACCCCCCCAAGCACGAAGTTGTACCATGTTGGGGGAACGCCCTTGCAATGACACCCCCTTCCCCCTTCGTACCTTCATACCAGAGCCTTCATAGGGACTCAACGCCATCGAACCACCGCTATAGGGTCTTGTCGGCAAAGGCAACTCCGCTAAGGCACTTTCGTCTATGGGAGCACTCACTGTCGTCCCTCACCCTGACCTCAGCAACGAGGCCCAATGATCACTCACACCAGCAAAGTTGCTCTAGCAAAGCCAGCTCCACAAGCATCCTCGCTAGCTCTGCCTTTGGGTTTCACTAAGATGATGATGTGAAGCTTTGTTTTGTAGGGTCAAATACCAATAGCGAAGGTGACGAACCAGGGGTGACCTTCGCGGGCATGCATCCTCAATGCTCTAAAACCGCGCCTGGGTGATGACGCCATAGGTCCCCCATGACAGAAGCCCCAACAGCATCAGGCGGGTGATTGAAGACAAAGCATTAAATGTCCGCTTTGCCCCTGTCCACTTTGAGAATATTCCTTTGTAACGCTATTATAAATTTTATTGCACCCTTGGTGATGGCTATAAGTACTAGGTGGGCATGACTTTATATATGATGAATTAATGGTCATTTACACCTGAAATTATTGCACTTGCTCATCTCCCCGCCCTTTTCTCTTTCCTATGGGGAACCCTCGGCCTCCACCCTCGCAAGCTTCCCATGGACGAGGGTGCGGAGGTAGAGCAAGACCCCAACATACCACCACCACTTGAGAACCAAGGTAGGCTCCTAAGCATTCCTACTTTGCTAATTGCATAAGTGGCCTATGATTAAGTATTGCATTTATATTACAATATGACTAGTGAACCATTGTACCCAGTTGAGCTTATTGCCTTTTGGTCCTTATACCTTGTATCTTGTTTATTTTTAGTTGTTGTGTAATACATGCTTAGTACTGCTTAGAGCAGTAGAAAGTCGGGAAAGTGATGGCTTTGTCACATCTCGCGTGTTATATGACTTGCTTGTCCACTAAGAAACATGAGATGGAGCAAAAATCTAAAACTTCGGAACACATGATGAGAAATGAATTGAGGATCCACGAGGGCTTGGGCCATGGCAAGGCAGGACAAATCTTGAATGGTTTAGCTCCTGGGCCCATTAATAAGGACCATTTACCTGTGGTCGTAAGATATGAACATACTTGTACAAACCACTTTGTCATGAATGGGTGTGGCAAGCATAGTACATTGTTGCGATATGTTTTCTCATAGATTCGGCGCGATGTGTAGCGAGGGGTAGCTAGAAACGGCTAGTACTTTGGCTCATGTTGTAACCATTCATGGGCATCATTGGCCTGGACTTGGAAAAGGTTGAGGCAATGAGTTACCCCTTATGTACCGACAGGTTGTATGGGCAGTAGCCTTGTCTTTGGTGGGGTTAGTGTGTACCCCTCTATGGAGTTCAAACTATATACACAGTATATGCTTCTAGATACAAAGTAGTGTTGTGAGAGGACTCATGGAAGACTGAGCTCCACTTTGATAATTGCTTAATCATATCAACAATGCTACACTTGCTTAGCTGATAAGATCACCTTACTTTGTGTTCAACTGCCTTTATGCAAAACCAACCACATTCCTTGCTACAAGATTAAATTGCATAATCCTTGCTTATTATAAGGGTAATTCCTATTGGGTACAATTGTGTACTCCCCCGCCTATCACTTAAGCTTTTGCAGGTACTGTCCCTCTAGCTTATGGGCTCTTCTATGAGTCCTCAAAGGACAGGAGTGGTAGACAGTTGACCTACGTGCCATAGGCTTATGGAGGTCGTACACCCATAAGTGTGTATCAAACTTATGTATTTGAACTAAGCCTTTCGCTAGTACTCTGAGTATGACGTGTTATGACTAAGCATGTGGAACAAACTTGTTGTAAACTTAACTATCTTTTTAATTTGTGATGTGAACTTGATATGAGTTGTGATGTGGGTCTCTGCTGTAATGGTCCTAGAAGGTCAGACATTGGTACACTATATGCGTAGTGTACCGAGATGATCCACTAAGTTGGTTTATCTAACTAATAGTAGTCCATGGAAGACTATCTAGTTAGGTTACTAGCCAAGAGGGAGGTGATCCTGACAAGCTAATTGTCCCCAGCCGGTCGGACGGGTATCAGAGCATGTAGAGGATTCCCATTACCACTTGCGTTCTAGTAAGTGAGGAACGTTTTAGTCTATTCAACTTGATTCACTTAAAGAATAGAAACTTTTGAACCAAATAAGTTGAGTGTTAAGGATGTCACTTCTTGTTATGTTAGTTAACCTTGTCTATCTTAGAGCTATTTTTATCCCTTTCCTAATGGGTTGAGTTTTGCAAATAAGAAGCTCTAACTTTTCTTGTCTTACATGGATAGATGGAGGTTGGGAAGCTAGTGATGGCTTACCATGGGGCGAACATTGAAGGATTCCCAGCTTTGCTTGAGGAGGTGATGTGGCGTGGCAACTTCTCCTATCGCCTGGAGTATGTTGTCTATGCCAAGGGCTATAGGCATGGAATGGTGGACTACATGGCCAATGTGCGACTGCCTAGCACCTCACCATGGTTGATGAAGAGATTGATAGGGTGATATGGGCAAAGGGTACCTCGATGGACTTGGCGATCTAGTCAGTGGCCTATCAAGCCATAGTCGTGCTCCGAGAAGAGCTTGTGATGTTGGAGCCAGATTCATTCCAGCATTTCCCCATAAGGATCAAGATGAATGGAGTTCACGATTCCGGATGATGACCTCTAGAGATTCACTGTATGCTAGAAGGATGACCGAGTCCATGAAGAACCAAGATCAGATGATTCAATGTATGAACGCACAAATCCACCTTACACCTATCCGGAAGCTCATGGGTTTTCACTTCCCCTAGGGTGAACAACACCAAGCAAGGGCTTTAGCCCTACTGAGAGTAGAGGAAGACCGAGCATAATTAGATAGTGGGCCTAGTTTCTATTTTATTTTTATTTAGGAACAAATTATGTACAACTGTAGGAGAAAGGCACAAAACTAGCTCTACACTCTTCTTTGACACCTAGAATAATGATGCCGCGATCTCAACCTCTTCTTTTCGTCTGCGCTACAGCAATGTCTGGCATCTTCAACTCTATTCTGATGGTGAAGAATTGTAAGCCTGCATTCTTTGGAGGGTTTTGAAGGGGACCGTGATGCCTAAGAGGGGGGATGAATTAGGCAACTTGAAAAACTTCAATTCTAAACTATGGCCTCTTGTTCTAACCTTAGCAAAACCTATGCAAAAGATAAATTATCTAAATGTGTAACTACGGTTTTACTAGTGTGTTGCTATCTCTACCGCAAAAGGAGTAATTCAATCAATGTAAATACAGAAACTAAAGAGCAAGGTAGAGACATACAAACTCCCATCGACGACTCCGATATTTTTACCAAGGTATCAAGAAGTATGCAAGCTCCCCCCCTAGTCCTCGTTGGAGCCCCTCGTAAGGAATCCCTCACAAGGGCCAAGCTCCTGGTTGGGTAACTCCATGAATAGACTCAGGCCTTCCCCACGCGCAAGTGGGTCTCTGACATGCCTTCTGGCAAGCCTCTCCCAGATGCATGGTGGCAGCCACACCACAAACGCGGTTGGTGTGATCTCGTAAGACTTTAAGCCCCTCCGATGTACAACAATGGTGCTCGTAAGCACCGGGTAGCAAGAGGTATGCAAACCTCACTAAACACTAGGCCTAAACCTAGAGTAAGCGCATAAGTGGTGGTCTAATCAACCTAAGCACTTCGCAAAGCACCTACGCTAATCACCTAGTAAAACACTAAGCACTATGCAAGTGGAGATCACTAAAATGGTGTATCAACATCCTTGGTATATTTCCTCCGCTCCACACCCCTCATTTGGCCAGTTGGGGATTGTATTTATAAGCCCCACTGAGAAAGTAGCCGTTGGGGATGAAATCCCGTTTTTCT
Source organism: Miscanthus floridulus (assembly GCF_019320115.1). Taxonomy (NCBI): domain Eukaryota; kingdom Viridiplantae; phylum Streptophyta; class Magnoliopsida; order Poales; family Poaceae; genus Miscanthus; species Miscanthus floridulus. Next base: position 54,081,963 of record NC_089586.1, on the reverse strand, counting down.
GCTACTAACCGGGCACTGGAGACGTCATAATTGGACGCGTCCGGTCGTCCCGACCGTTGGAGCCACGAACACTTGATCGGACACGGCCAGCGTCCGGTCACCTGCCATCGGACGCGTCTGGTCGTAGTTTTGCCGCTCTGGAATCTCTCTGTACTCGATTGGATGCTGCTGCCCTGTGTCCGGTCGGTTGCCGCTAGCGTCTGGTCTAGCGTCTGGTCGCTGCTGATGATGCATGTCTACCGAGCCTCTGATCCAGCGTCCGGTCGCCTCTTCGAGCATCCGGTCCAGCGTCCGGTTGCCTCTACGAGCTCGTTTCTTCGCGATCTTATGTACGGCTTGGTTCTTATCTTCATGCTTGGACTTTGCTTGATATCTTGAGTCTTCTCTTATGCTCTTAAGGTCTTGGTTATGGTGTTGATCATTGGATCATCACGTCGCCTTCATCCAAGTCACGTCTTGCACCCTATTGAACTACAAAACAAACACTTACAAATTCATTAGTCCAATTTGGTTGTGTTGGTCATCAAACACCAAAATCCAAAGTAAATGGGCCAAGGGTCCATTTTCCTTACAATCTCCCCCTTTTTGGTGGTTGATGACAACACGACCAAAGCAAGCAAATAATAGAATTTTGAAGTTTAAAAACTACCTACTTGCTAGGATGCAATGCAAGGGGCAAGATTATATGATCTAAAAGATACTACTTGTAAGACTATATAGAAACTTATCTTGCCCTTGCAAATGTCCCCATGTGGTATTATAGATTTAAGCCTTGCTTCCTACAAGTTTTCCCATTACATAGGCTAATCCATAATCCACTATCCTCCCTTTCTCGGACCATTACTATAAGTTAATGCTTGCTTTTGGTCCTCTAAATTCTCTCCCTTTGGAATCAAACACCGAAAAGGAAGACATTAGTAGCACAAGGGAGGGTCAAACTTTGTGATCCTTTATATAGAGTGGAATAGATCACAAAATTTGACTCTCACATTATATAGATAAAGCTCCCCCTAAATATATGTATACATATGATAGAAGGCAAAGCATATGCATAATTGGCAAATTTTTGCTCATGGGAATTTAATCTATATAATGTATGGAGAAAGCATATAAATATCAAAATGAAATCAACATGATGATATTGGTTTAGAAATACCACATGCGGAAACCAATTTGATTTCTACCACTTGCAACCGGTGGTGGATCTTTAAAGTATGATGCTTAACTCTGAGGACTCCATTTTCCTTGCAATGAGACTACAACACACATGATAAGCTTGAAAAAGGTGTTAGTCTCAAAGCATCCAACTTGTAGATTAATCTCCCCCTAAATTTGTGCACACAAGTATAGAATACTTGTTGGAAACATGCACATTGATATTAGAATAAAAAAAATACCACTTGAAAGATGACATCTTATGAATGTGAGAATCATTTTTGAAGATGATATTCGGGAGAAGTTATCTACAATTTAGACTTTAGCACATATTAGATGAACAAATGAAGGACAAGCTATGTGTCGTGCTCCTAAACAATTTTAAACCATGTAGGATTGCTCCAAGGAATAAGAATGAAACTGAGCAAGCCTACCATATGAAATACCTAATGTATGCATGACAAAAGATATAAGAATGCAAATGCAAACCTAGGCATGAAGTGTAACTAGATGCTAAAAGATACCAATTGTAGGAAGATTTAAATCAAATATCAATTGAAGTAAATAGAATCTAGTTACCTAACATGGGCAGGGGAATTTGGGTTCATAGTATTTACTAACCCACTTGGCAATGATTTTATCCATCATGATGCACCCCATGAAATGCATCCATACTTTGCCAAGTCTCCAAATTTCTCGAAATCCATTGGACTTCTCACTTCCCTTTTGGGATCCAAACCTTTTGGTGCTCTTCATGTTGAAGATGATTTCCTTTGGCACCCAAAAGCGTTTGACCCCATTGTTAGCTTGCTTGTTCACCTTGATGGCCACCACCTTGTCATTTTTCTTCTTCTTCAAGAGATAAGGTGTGGAGGCCTTCTTGTCCACCTTGTTGGTGTAGGTGTTGGAGAGCTTGCTTGTTTGCTTTTTCTCCTTCTTCTTTGCTCCTCCACCATTCTTCACCTTGCACTCATAGGACTTGTGGCCTTCCTTGTGGTACACGTAGCAAACCACGGTTTGTCCTTCATCAAGCTTCTTCACTCCCTTGATGGTGTTATCTTGATGAAGTTGGGTTTGTTTCGCCTTGCCTTTCACTTGAGTCAAGTCCTTGGTGAGGCGAGCTACTTCTTGCTTGAGTTGCTCATTCTCCTTTGCAACCTCTTGTGTGCATGTATCTACAACAACTTTCTCAACACAAACTTGGTTGCACAAAGGTGAGTCTAACCATAAATCATTACAAGAAGTAGAGGCATCCTTTTTAGACATGTTAAAGATAGAACTTTTCTTTTTAGATACCTTGGTGGGGGTTGTACTAATGGCTTCAAGATTAGCAACTTTATTAGTTAGCTCATCACAATGTTTGCACATGGTTTCTATTTTTGCAAGCAAACTTTTATAAGCATCTTGTGAGCTAGCTAACTTTTCTTTTAATTTTTTATTTTTCTTTGCAAGTTGCTCATCATTAATTGTCCATTCATTTGTTGTTGCACTAGCCTTAGTTTCTCAATTTTAGTAGATAGTTCAACATTGAGATTAGCAAAGTTCTCATATTGTTTAAGCAAAGTTTTGTATGCTTCTTGTGAACTATTTAGCTTTTCTTTTAAACTTTTGAGCTTCTTTTGTTGACTAGTGCAAACTTTAGCATAATTAAGATTTTGTTGCATAATTTCATCATAAGAAGGCATATCATCATCACTCTCACTCTCACTAGAGGATGAGCTTTCGTTACCTCATGCCATAAGGCACACATGAGAAGAGCTTGGTGATGAGTGCTTGCGGCCTCGCCTCTTGTGACGGTGTTCTTCTTCACTTGAAGAATCATCCCATGATCTTATTGATATGAGGGATTGATTCTTGCATACCTTCTTCTTTGTCTTGGGTGTTGTTTATTTGGACAAACTTCCACAAAGTTCCCCAACTCGCCGCATCCATAGCATCCTCTCTTTCTTTGCTCATTTCTTTGATTGGTAAAAATGAGACCTTAAATTTGGATGGGCACACCCTTGACATTTAGCCTTTGGATCATCTTCTCCACCTTGTTGATTAATTTGATTGATTCTTCATCAAGGTCAGAGGTGGAGGAGGAAGATCAATCATCATCGCTTGAATCTTCATCATCATCATTATCCTCATCTTCTTCTTCATCTTTACTTGAGGAGCTTGAGCTTGAGCTTGTCTCAACTTGCTTGCCCTTCATCTTCTTTTTCTCGCTACATACGAGAGCTTTACCTTTGCTTGATGAAGAAGCTTCTTTTTCTCTTGCGTGACATTTCAAATGCCACTATCTTGTCAATGACTATGCTCGGGGTCATGGTGCTCAAGTCCTCCATATTGTGAAGGATGATGATGATGCTTGCATATTTCTTTTGTGGTAGCACGGAGATGATCTTCCTTACGATGTCCGCATCATCTAGCTTTATTAATCCTATTGAATGGAGCTCATTGATAATTAGATTCAAACGAGAATACATATCACGAACAAGCTCATCATCATTCATTGTAAAGGAGTCAAAATTTTGTTTAGCTAAAGAATGTTTTTGCTCACGGACATTACTTGTGCCGTCATGGAGCTCTTGGAGTTTTAACCAAATTTCATGTGCCGTATTTAAAGTGAATACTTGGTTAAACACATCCATGCTAAATGATTCAAACAAGCAATTTTTAGCTCTAGCATTGAAATGCATTTCTTTTTCATCACTCTTTGTGGATTTTTGGGATTCTTGATAGGTTTCATCTCGTCACAAGTGACTCTCCATACACCCAAATCAACCGCCTCAAGGTGGCAAGCCATTCTAGCCTTATAGTATGGGAAGTTAGTGCCGTCAAAGTGTGGAGGAATAGAGGTATCCATCCCAACCACTCTAAGTAGCGTCGGCTCAATGGCGGTTAAGCCAAAGGTCCAAATTGAGCCAACCGGCTCTGATACTAATTGAAGGGGACCGTGACGTCTAAGAGGGGGGTGAATTAGGTAACTTGAAAAACTTCAATTCTAAACTATAGCCTCTTTTTCTAACATTAGCAAAACCTATGCAAAAGATAAACTATCTAAATGTGCAACTACGGTTTTGCTAGTGTGTTGTTATCTCTACCGCAAAAGGAGTAATTCAATCAATGTAAATGCGGAAGCTAAAGAGCAAGGTAGAGATATGCAAACTCCCGTCGACGACTCTGGTATTTTTATCGAGGTATCGAGAAGCGCGTAAACTTCCCCCTAGTCCTCGTTGGAGCCCCTCGCAAGGAATCCCTCGCAAGGGCCAAGCTCCCGGTCGGGTAACTCCGTGAATAGCCACAGTCCTTCCCCATGCACAAGTGGGTCTCTGACATGCCTTCCGGCAAGCCTCTCCCGGATGCTTCCCATCGTCTTCACTATCAAGCTTCTGGCCGAAACGCCACGGGCCTTGTTCCCTCCGGTACACGGTGACAGCCACACCACAAACGTGGTTGGTGTGATCTCGCAAGACTTCAAGCCCCTCCGATGTACAACAATGGTGCTCGCAAGCACCAGGTAGCAAGAGGTATGCAAACCTCACTAAACACTAGGCCTAAACCTAGAGCAAGCGCATAAGCGGTGGTCTAATCAACCTAAACACTTCGCAAAGTACCTACGCTAATCACCTAATAAAACATTAAGCACTATGCAAGTGGAGATCACTAAAATAGTGTATCAACACCCTTGATATGTTTCCTCAGCTCTACACCTCTCATTTGGCCGGTTGGGGTTGTATTTATAAGCCCCACTGAGAAAGTAGTCGTTGGGGACGAAATCCCGCTTTTCTGCTATTGACCGGATGCTGGAGTCGTCCTGATCGTACGCGTCCGGTCGTCCCGACTGTTGGAGCCGCGAACACTTGATCGGACGCAGCCAGCGTCCGGTCACCTGCCACCGGACGCGTCTGGTCGTAGTTTCACCGCTCTAGAACCTCTCTGTACTTGATCGGACGCTGCTGCCCAGCGTCCAGTCGCTGCTGATGACGCCTGTCTGCCGAGCCTCCAATCCAGCGTCCGGTTGCTTCTTCCAGCGTTCGGTCGCCTCTGCGAGCTCGTTTCTTCACGATCTTGCGTACGGCTTGTTTCCTATCTTCATGCTTGGACTTTGCTTGATATCTTGAGTCTTCTCTTGTGCTCCTAAGGTCTTGGTTATAGTGTTGATCATCGGATTATCACGTCGCCTTTGTCCAAGTCATGTCTTGCACCCTATTGAACTACAAAACAAACACTTGCAAATTCATTAGTCCAATCTGGTTGTGTTGGTCATCAAACACCAAAATCCAAAGTAAATGGGCCAAGGATTCATTTTCCTTACAATCTCCCCCAACCAATATTCTATCAGTGGTTTCTAATTCTCGTCGTCTACGGCGAGTGACTTTTGCGGTCTTCAAAACCTTGTTTGGCGAGGGTGTTTACAGGTGTTCCTTTTCTTTGCTTTCTTTTTAGTGCGATTTCTTTGATGTCTTTTCAATGCGATCTCCGAGTTTTTGCAGGCTGTGGACGCTGGAAGGAAGAAGACGATCAATTTGGTCTTTAATGTACTCTTTTTTTCTTAGAGATCGTTTTGTGTCTTATCGTCTATTTTTTTGTATTGGTCTTTCTTTTTCTTCATATATACTCCCTCCGTCAACGAAAGAATGCAATTCTCGCTTTCCAAGAAGTCAATCAATTTAAACTTTGACAAAATTATATAAAAAATACTAATACTCCTAATGCAAAATTAGTATCATTAGATTAGTCATATAATATATTTTCATAATAAAATTATTTGGAGACATAAATATTAATATTATTTACTATAAACTTGGTCCAACTTGAACTACTTTAACCGACACGAATCTCATAATTACATTCTTTTCTGGACCGAGGGAGTATAAGATGTGAGACACTCTTTTGAGTGTCATTATAAAAAAAAGAATAATCAATGATTTGGCCAGTGTTTTTTTAGTGCTCTTGGAAATAAACTATTGATAAATTGTGAATTACACAGCGTTCTGTTTGTGGAGTAATACTTGCCTAGTTCAGTCTTCCAGATATCAGTTATCAATTCCCGATTGTTACATGTTTTCGAATGGGTACCTCTAACCTGTGACCCAATCTCAATTGACAGAATTGCTTCCAACATTCTAATACTGAGGTGTCGTTTGATGTTCAGGGCGGCTCTAGCCCCAGCTTCTTCTTGACGAGGAATCGTTTTTCTTTCTCTCGAAATAAACTAAAAAACACTAAAGCAAAAATAGTCACTATTTTTGGTTTCACAGACAATATGATGTATAACAAGTCAAAACCATGCCAAAATGTCTCTACGAAAGCGACCTCTATGCAGTAGGCATGAACTCATGGAGACGGGCAGTGGTGTTACGTTCCCGATTTCTGACCGGATATGTTCACCGTTCAGGCTGCGGAATTAGGACGCGTAAGAGCTGGAACAGAGCTTTTCCGTCTATAAGGCATCTCCGTACAGTGTTAATGTTATTATTCCGACTATTATTACTGTGGTACATACATGTGTTTCAAGTGATAGTGCCTCGTTTCGGCAGTGCTCATCAACGGTCAAACAGTAGTACGTTTTTTACCTGATATATTAAGGCGTATATAGATAGAACAGATGACAACACAAGTATGAAGCATCCTAACTAGGGCGGGCTATACAGGCATAACTTCAGTACATGATGATCTATGGAGACGCCCTAGCGGTCGCAGGCGCATATCTGGAACTTCCCTGAGACCATTTGTAGGGCGTTTCCGTTCTCAAGAGACGACTTCAGGAATGAGCTTCTGCAGGGCCAGCTTGTTTGTGTTCAGCAAACAACGTAGCAACAGATTCCAGTCACGTCAAATATATACCTGCAATGAGGAGCGGTTGGCCTGTGAATCCAGTTTATGAAAAGGTAAGGCGTTCCTGGGCATGCTTCCTATTCACATGGTCTTCTCATAAAAAATACCAACTAAGCATATTGCGTTTTGAGTCAGCTCAACTCCTGTGCAACTCATGAATGTATGATGATAAAATTAACCAAGGTGTACCTTTATTGTGGTTGCAGGAGTGAAACTTCTATCTCTTGTAAAGTCTTTCCCTTTGTTTCTACCACATGGCGCCGCACAAATATTGAGGCTACCACGCAGAATGACGAAAATATTGTGTAGAGAAGCTGTGGACCAAGTTGCTCCAGAAGACGCAAGAACAGCAAACTAACAAAGAAGTTCACAATCTGCCAAAGTTACATTCAAGGATTGGATGTCAATGAGATATATCATTTTAACTCTGAAAAATAACTCAAGAAACATGGATAAAACCATCTATAAAAACAAGCACAAGTGTAGACCACTCTTGCTAGTTTGGACTTTAATTGTTAGGAGAAAAAAGTTTTTTCTTTAGCCCATAGTCACTAGTGACTAGTTAGTTGATACTCATCTACACAAACAACAAGAAACCCAAAGACCAAAACATTTTTTAGAGAGATTAAAGGCAAACTCTATCCTATACAGAGTACTTCTGGCATAAATCAAAATTATGAGTTGAAATTTCAAGTACCTAGCACCAACTACATACTTCCAAATTAACTTTCAATTCTTTCATGTGGTATGTAGGCATGTAGCATATATAAAACTATGGAAATGGAATGTGGTAGATAAAGGAATGGCAGACAAAAGGTGCAGGAGGTGGGGCACACTCTTACGGTCTTATAAGAAAACATTAGCAGAAGACATGCTATGCCAATCTCCAACCATTTTGCGCATTCAGGTTGATTAAACAGTTTGGCACCCTTATACACCTTGTGACTAAAGCTGGGTTCCATCTAGCTGCTGTCACGACCTCTCCATTTATCAGTGCTATCAGCACTTAGGCCATTTACCACCAATCAAAAATTTAACTGGATTAAGGTGGCAAAAGCAACAACAACAACAAAGCCTTTAAGTCCCAAACAAGTTGGGGGTAGGCTAGAGTTGAAACCCAACAGAAGCAATCAAGGTTCAGGCACGTGAATAGCTGTCTTCCAAGCACTCCTATCTAAGGCTAAGTCTTTGGGTATATTCCATCCTTTCAAGTCTCCTTTTATTGCCTCTACCCAAGTCAACTTCGGTCTTCCTCTGCCTCTCTTCACGTTACTATCCTAACTTAGGATTCCACTACGCACCGGTGCATCTGGAGGTCTCCGTTGCACATGTCCAAACCATCTCAACCGGTGTTGGACAAGCTTTTCTTCAATTGGCGCTACCCCTAATCTCTCACGTATATCATCGTTCCGAACTCGATCCCTTCTTGTATGACCGCAAATCCAACGCAACATACGCATTTCCGCGACACTTGGCTGTTGAATATGTTTCGTAGGCCAACATTCTGCACCATACAACATAGCAGGTCTAATCGTCGTCCTATAAAACTTGCCTTTTAGCTTCTGTGGTACCCTTTTGTCACATAGGACACCAGACGCTTGCCGCCACTTCATCCACCCTGCTTTGATTCTATAGCTAACATCTTCATCAATATCCCCGTCCCTCTGTAGCATTGATCCTAAATATCGAAAGGTATCCTTCCTAGGCACTACTTGACCTTCCAAACTAACATCTTCCTCCTCCCAAGTAGTAGTGCCGAAGTCACATCTCATATACTCAGTTTAGTTCTACTAAGTCTAAAACCTTTGGACTCCAAAGTCTCCCGCCATAACTCCAGTTTCTGATTCACTCCTGTCCGGCTTTCATCAACTAGCACTACATCGTCCGCGAAAAGCATACACCAAGGGATGTCCCCTTTTATGTCCCTTGTGACCTCATCCATCACTAAAGCAAACAAATAAGGGCTCAAAGCTGACCTTGATGTAGTCCTATCCTAATCGGGAAGTCATCCGTGTCTCCATCACTTGTTCGAACTCTAGTCACAACATTGTTATACATGTCCTTAATGAGCCCGACGTACTTCGTTGGGACTTTATGTTTGTCCAACACCCACCACATAACATTCCTTGGTATTTTATCATAAGCCTTCTCCAAGTCAATAAAAACCATGTGTAGGTCCTTCTTCTTCTCCCTATACCGCTCCATAACTTGTCTTATTAAGAAAATGGCTTCCATGGTTGACCTTCCGGGCATGAAACCAAATTGGTTCATAGAGACCCGCGTTATTGCTCTCAAGCGATGCTCGATAACTCTCTCCCATAGCTTCATAGTATGGCTCATCAACTTAATTCCTCGGTAATTTGTACAACTTTGAATATCCCCTTTATTCTTGTAGATCGGTACCAATATACTTCTCCTCCACTCATCAGGCATCTTGTTCGATCGAAAAATATGGTTGAACAGCTTGGTTAACCATACTACAGCTATATCCCCAAGGCATCTCCACACCTCGATTGGGATACCATCCGGTCCCATCGCCTTACCTCCTTTCATCCTTTTCAACGCCTCTCTGACCTCAGATTCTTGAATTCTCCGCACAAAGCGCCTATTGGTGTCATCAAAAGAGTCATCCAACTGAAAGACTTGTGTCCATATTCTCACCATTGAACAATTTGTCAAAATACTCTTGCCATCGATGTCGGATCTCATCCTCCTTTACCAAGAGATGCTCCCTTTCATCCTTAATGCACTTAACTTGGGTTGAAGTCCCGTGTCTTTCTCTCACGAACCCTAGCCATCCTATAAATGTCCTTCTCTCCTTCCTTCGTAAAAATTATTTCTGTGAGGCTTCAAAATCTATGAAATACAAGCCTAGACTATCCACACCTCAATCCAGAAACATTTCGACACAATAAGGCCCCTTTTCATTTCTGTGTTAGTTTATGAGTTTGATCCCAAATCAACTAAACAAAAGGCTAGACATTTTAGAGATATATAATGTACAATTCTTCCATACTGGTATGCTTCTTTTCCATCTAACAATTCACATGCGTGCCTGATATCATGGCTCATGGAGTTCTTACCCAATGTACAGACATGCAGAGAGCCATAGCCTTAGCCCGGATTTTATTGGGGAAAATCTCAGGCAAAAGAAGTCCTGGGACTGGGCCTGCTCCTAGTGAAAATGACAAGACAAACCTGCGAAAATCCTAGTCGTAAGTAACTGGACCAAAAAATTTACAAAAGCTATACTCATAAAAAAGTAAACCACAATTGTCAAACAGAACAGGTGTGCTATGAACATAAAGGCAAATGACAGAATTTTAGCTTCTGGTATACAATTCAACCAATTCGAAAATAGTAAATACATATGGAGAACTGCTATGCAGCTTAGGTGATACAACATCATTAGGGAAAACAGATATCAAGAATGACAATGGAACACGTACAGTACCGATCTACTATGCTATTAGACAAAGATCAACCAGTAATTCAATCTCCTACACAGTAGCAATCAATAATGGAAGTAGTAGAGGTGTGGTCAAGACAACATCAAGCAAAATAAAAAAAATTAAAAACATGATCTGAACGTTTCATAGCCAATATAAAGTGACTTCCATTTATTACCAAGTTTTATAAGAACATAATCATCTAGGACAAATTAATGTAGAATGTTAGTATGAGGTACCAGAGGCAGATGTTTCAATTAGTTCAGTTCCATATGAAACACACAGAGAACTAAGCTACAAAATGTATCACGCTTGGAACTTACAACAGAATGCCACCAACTGAAAGATATACACTTGTAGAACCAAGATACTGACGGTTTGCTCCAACAGCCTGAAGCCCCATTGCAAAAGCCTATACCAGTAAAGTGCTGTCAGTGATGTTCAACATATTTTTTACTTTTTCAGTGTTTGCAATTTTTGATAAAAAAGTGCCATTTATCATGGTCGCTTACCATCCCAAGGAAAACTCCCTGAAAGAAGCACTTTTCTACCTAGCTTGTCCCATTAGAAGCATTGCTACAATTGAGCCTGCAAGACAGCACACAAAAATAAGTCATCTGATAAAATGAACATAATAACACTGTACAAGAACAACTTTGAGCGCACCTGATAGATTTGAAATCCCCATGCATATGTTGGCAAGGTTAGAGGGCACCCCCCACACTTCTGAACACAGTTGATGAGAAATAGAACACAGAATTTATGCAGATAACTGTTGTAAAGCAAAGAGCGTTGTGCCAATAAAAACAACTGTACCAAAAAAGGGACCTTGTAATGAACAAACTTCACGGCCAGACTGCAACTCAGGTTATTAGAAGTGCATAAATGCAACAAAAAGAATAACAGAATAGCTTGTACCATTAAAGTGGCGAACCATAGAACAACTCTGAGTCTTCACACTTTCTCACATATCTCCTCTTTCAGATCTAGAAAGTTCTGCCATGGCAGATTTTACATGAAGGGGGCCTAGAAGCTTTTCAAATTGCATATCTCTCTGCTTCACTCATTCTTCCACCCCTGCATACACAGAAAACAGGCCTCATCAAATCACTCTGGAGTCTCGAAGGTCTCAAATTTTTTTTTTATCAAACAAACAGGAGACTGTACAGGGTAATGTGTACTTAATACGGTCTACTTGTTATTTCTTATTAGCTATTTGAGGTGTTAATTAGCATCAACTTGCAGCTAGTGACTAAATACGCTAGCATTTGTGTACACGTTGATCTCCATAAGGCAAATTGGCCCCTCCTACAAGTTGTTCCTAGCTACGACACTGCTCAAGTATGTAAGGCTCGAACACAAGAACACACATACACAAACCACATATATCAATTCATACAAACAGTCACTGCAGAGCTTGACCAAATGGGCCATGGCCCTCCCTAATTTTCCATATTGCTTTGAGTTTTATACTTAATCATGCTTAAACACTGCTAACCTGGCTATTTTAGCACTAGTGGCCCCACATTTATGTGAAGCTTCACCACTGCATACAGTTAGTGGCTTTGACAATCAATATATCGCATCATAGTCATTATGAAGTATGCTGTACTAAATACTGAAGCAACATGAGACATGAGGTTCGTCGACCCGTGCCATTCATGTAACCCAACCATTTTCAACGAGTAAAAGAAAAACAGCAGCATTCATATGGGTGACCAAAGAAACAAACATGCATGTTTGACTTGATAAATCAGAAACATAGCATAGAAACCAAGCAATGTGCCAAAGCAGAAGTACCTTATAGAGCCACTGGGGGCTCTCAGCACAAAACTCCATACCAAGAGCTTGTAAAGTCGCTGGGATAGTGGCAACCCAGAAACACACTCTCCACCTGCCAACGGCAATAATAACTTCAACCAATGTTCTATCAGTGGTTTCTAAATCTCGTCGTCTGCGACGAGTGACTTTTGAGGTCTTCAAAACCTTGTTTGGCGAGGGCGTTTGCAGGTGTTCCTCTTCTTTGCTTTCTTTTCGGTGCAATTTCTTTGATGTCTTTTCAGTGCGATCTCCAAGTTCTTGCAGGCTGTGGACACCGGAAGGAAGAAGACGATTAATTTGGTCTTTGATGTACTCTTTTTTTCTTAGAGATCGTTTTGTGTCTTATCGTCTATTTTTTTTTATTGGTCTTTCTTTTCCTTCAGATATACTTCCTCCGTCAACAAAAGAATGCAATTCTCGCTTCCTGAGAAGTCAATCAATTTAAACTTTGACCATAATTATACAAAAAATACTAATACTCATAATGCAAAATTAGTATCATTAGATTAGTCATATAATATATTTTCATAATAAAATTATTTGGAGACATAAATATTAATATTATTTGCTATAAACTTGGTTCAACTTGAACTATTTTAACCGACACGAATCTCATAATTACATTCTTTTCTGGACTGAGGGAGTACAAGATGTGAGACACTCTTTTGAGTGTCATTATAAAAAAAAAGAATAATCAATGATTTGGCCAGTGTTTTTTAGTGCTCTTGGAAATAAACTATTGATAAATTGTGAATTACACAGCGTTGTGTTTGTGGGAGTAATACTTGCCTAGTTCAGTCTTCCAGATATCAGTTATCAATTCCCGATTGTTACATGTTTTCGAATGGGTACCTCTAACTGTGACCCAATCTCAATTGATAGAATTGCTTCCAACAGAGAACCGAGCGTAGCTCGGGTGGCGAGGCTCGGTGGTTGGAACCTTGCTGGCCGGAGTTCGAGCCCCCATGATTGTGAATTTCCGGTCTTTCATCGGGGTTTGCCCCCAATAAATTTCGTTGTCTCTCACGCGTGGAGCCACAAAGGGAATGCGACGCACCCGTCGTCTACGGTGTCATGGTTGGACCCAGTGATCTCTCAAAGGACACGATCTGGTGATCTGGGTGTAGTTGTAGGTTTGTTTATATACGTGTGGTGTGAATATGGTGTGCGTGTGTGAGGTTGGTGTGTACATGAACAGATGCTACAGCTGTATCCAGATGAGTGGCGTCAAAAAAAAAATTTGCTTCCAACATTCTAATACTGAGGTGTCGTTAGATGTTCAGGGCGGCTCTAGCCCCAGCTTCTTCATGACGAGGAATCGTTTTCCTTTTTCTCTCGAAATAAACTAAAAAACACTAAAGCAAAAATAGTCACTATTTTTTGTTTCTAGCCCCAGCTTCTTCATGACGAGGAATCGTTTTCCTTTTTCTCTCGAAATAAACTAAAAAACACTAAAGCAAAAATAGTCACTATTTTTTGTTTCACAGACAATATGATGTATAACAAGTCAAAACCATGCCAAAATGTTTCTCTACGAAAGCGGCCTCTATGCAGTAGGCATGAACTCATGGAGACGGGCAGTGGTGTTACGTTCCCGATTTCTGACCGGATATGTTCACCGTTCAGGCTGCGGAATTAGGACGCGTACGAGCTGGAACAGAGCTTTTCCGTCTAATAGGGCACCTCCGTACAGTGTTAATGTTATTATTCGGACTATTATTACTGTGGCACATACATGTGTTTCAAGTGATAGTTCCTCGTTTCGACAGTGCTCATCAACGGTCAAACAGTAGTACGTTTTTTACTTGATATATTAAGGCGTATATAGATAGAACAGATGACAACACAAGTATGAAGCATCCTAACTAGGGCGGGCTATACAGGCATAACTTCAGTACATGATGATCTATGGAGACGCCCTAGCGGTCGCAGGCGCATATCTGGAACTTCCCTGAGACCATTTGTTGGGCGTTTCCGTTCTCAAGAGACGACTTCAGGAATGAGCTTCTGCAGGGCCAGCTTGTTTGTGTTCAGCAAACAACGTAGCAACAGATTCCAGTCACGTCAAATATATACCTGCAATGAGGAGCGGTTGGCCTGTGAATCCAGTTTATGAAAAGGTAAGGCGTTCCTGGGCATGCTTCCTATTCACATGGTCTTCTCATAAAAAATACCAACTAAGCATATTGCGTTTTGAGTCAGCTCAACTCCTGTGCAACTCATGAATGTATGATGATAAAATTAACCAAGGTGTACCTTTATTGTGGTTGCAGGAGTGAAACTTCTATCTCTTGTAAAGTCTTTCCCTTTGTTTCTACCACATGGCGCCGCACAAATATTGAGGCTACCACGCAGACTGACGAAAATATTGTGTAGAGAAGCTGTGGACCAAGTTGCTCCAGAAGACGCAAGAACAGCAAACTAACAAAGAAGTTCACAATCTGCCAAAGTTACATTCAAGGATTGGATGTCAATGAGATATATCATTTTAACTCTGAAAAATAACTCAAGAAACATGGATAAAACCATCTATAAAAAAACAAGCACAAGTGTAGACCACTCTTGCTAGTTTGGACTTTAATTGTTAGGAGAAAAAAGTTTTTTCTTTAGCCCATAGTCACTAGTGACTAGTTAGTTGATACTCATCTACACAAACAACAAGAAACCCAAAGACCAAAACATTTTTTAGAGAGATTAAAGGCAAACTCTATCCTATACAGAGTACTTCTGGCATAAATCAAAATTATGAGTTGAAATTTCAAGTACCAGCACCAACTACATACTTCCAAATTAACTTTCAATTCTTTCATGTGGTATGTAGGCATGTAGCATATATAAAACTATGGAAATGGAATGTGGTAGATAAAGGAATGGCAGACAAAAGGTGCAGGAGGTGGGGGACACTCTTACGGTCTTATAAGAAAACATTAGCAGAAGACATGCTATGCCAATCTCCAACCATTTTGCGCATTCAGGTTGATTAAACAGTTTGGCACCCTTATACACCTTGTGACTAAAGCTGGGTTCCATCTAGCTGCTGTCACGACCTCTCCATTTATCAGTGCTATCAGCACTTAAGGCCATTTACCACCAATCAAAAATTTAACTGGATTAAGGTGGCAAAAGCCTGATTTAAAAATTATTTCTGTGAGGCTTCAAAATCTATGAAATACAAGCCTAGACTATCCACACCTCAATCCAGAAACATTTCGACACAATAAGGCCCCTTTTCATTTCTGTGTTAGTTTATGAGTTTGATCCCAAATCAACTAAACAAAAGGCTAGACATTTTAGAGATATATAATGTACAATTCTTCCATACTGGTATGCTTCTTTTCCATCTAACAATTCACATGCGTGCCTGATATCATGGCTCATGGAGTTCTTACCCAATGTACAGACATGCAGAGAGCCATAGCCTTAGCCCGGATTTTATTGGGGAAAATCTCAGGCAAAAGAAGTCCTGGGACTGGGCCTGCTCCTAGTGAAAATGACAAGACAAACCTGCGAAAATCCTAGTCATAAGTAACTGGACCAAAAAATTTACAAAAGCTATACTCATAAAAAAGTAAACCACAATTGTCAAACAGAACAGGTGTGCTATGAACATAAAGGCAAATGACAGAATTTTAGCTTCTGGTATACAATTCAACCAATTCGAAAATAGTAAATACATATGGAGAACTGCTATGCAGCTTAGGTGATACAACATCATTAGGGAAAACAGATATCAAGAATGACAATGGAACATGTACAGTACCGATCTACTATGCTATTAGACAAAGATCAACCAGTAATTCAATCTCCTACACAGTAGCAATCAATAATGGAAGTAGTAGAGGTGTGGTCAAGACAACATCAAGCAAAATAAAAAAAATTAAAAACATGATCTGAACGTTTCATAGCCAATATAAAGTGACTTCCATTTATTACCAAGTTTTATAAGAACATAATCATCTAGGACAAATTAATGTAGAATGTTAGTATGAGGTACCAGAGGCAGATGTTTCAATTAGTTCAGTTCCATATGAAACACACAGAGAACTAAGCTACAAAATGTATCACGCTTGGAACTTACAACAGAATGCCACCAACTGAAAGATATACACTTGTAGAACCAAGATACTGACGGTTTGCTCCAACAGCCTGAAGCCCCATTGCAAAAGCCTATACCAATAAAGTGCTGTCAGTGATGTTCAACATATTTTTTACTTTTTCAGTGTTTGCAATTTTTTGATAAAAAAGTGCCATTTATCATGGTCGCTTACCATCCCAAGGAAACTCCCTGAAAGAAGCACTTTTCTACCTAGCTTGTCCATTAGAAGCATTGCTACAATTGAGCCTGCAAGACAGCACACAAAAAATAAGTCATCAGATAAAATGAACATAATAACACTGTACAAGAACAACTTTGAGCGCACCTGATAGATTTGAAATCCCCATGCATATGTTGGCAAGGTTAGAGGGCACCCCCACACTTCTGAACACAGTTGATGAGAAATAGAACACAGAATTTATGCCAGATAACTGTTGTAAAGCAAAGAGCGTTGTGCCAATAAAAACAACTGTACCAAAAAAGGGACTTGTAATGAACAAACTTCACGGCCAGACTGAACTCAGGTTATTAGAAGTGCATAAATGCAACAAAAAGAATAACAGAATAGCTTGTACCATTAAAGTGGCGACCATAGAACAACTCTGAGTACTTCACACTTTCTCCATCATCTCCTCTTTCAGATCTAGAAAGTTCTGCCATGGCAGATTTTACATGAAGGGGGCCTAGAAGCTTTTCAAATTGCATCTCTGCTTCACTTATTCTTCCACACTGCATACAAGAACAGGCCTCATCAAATCACTCTGGAGTCTCGAAGTCTCAAATATTTTTTTTTATCAAACACACAGGAGACTGTACAGGGTAATGTGTACTTAATACGGTCTACTTGTTATTTCTTATTAGCTATTTGAGGTGTTAATTAGCATCAAACTTGCAGCTAGTAACTAAATACGCTAGCATTTGTGTACACGTTGATCTCCATAAGGCAAATTGGCCCCTCCTACAAGTTGTTCCTAGCTACGACACTGCTCAAGTTGCAAGGCTCGAACACAAGAACACACATACACAAACCACATATATCAATTCATACAAACAGTCACTGGCAGAGCTTGACCAAATGGGCCATGGCCCTCCCTAATTTTCCATATTGCTTTGAAGTTTTATACTTAATCATGCTTAAACACTGCTAACCTGGCTATTTTAGCACTAGTGGCCCCAACATTTATGTGAAGCTTCACCACTGCATACAGTTAGTGGCTTTGACAATCAATATATCGCATCATAGTCATTATGAAGTATGCTGTACTAAATACTGAAGCAACATGAGACATGAGGTTCGTCGACCCGTGCCATTCATGTAACCCAACCATTTTCAACAAGTAAAAGAAAAACAGCAGCATTCATATGGGTGACCAAAGAAACAAACATGCATGTTTGACTTGATAAATCAGAAACATGGCATAGAAACCAAGCAATGTGCCAAAGCAGAAGTACCTTATAGAGCCACTGGGGGCTCTCAGCACAAAACTCCATACCAAGAGCTTGTAAAGTCGCTGGGATAGTGGCAACCCAGAAACACACTCTCCACCTGCCAACGGCAATAATAACATTGGTACAGATAAATTTCACAAATATGAAATTCAAAAGGCATGTAAAGGACTAAAACAGAAAGCTTCTAACCATCCATCGATATCTTTGACAGGTGTACCAATTAGGAGTGATACTATAATTCCAAGGCAGGTTGCAATCTGAACAAAGCTACCATATGTACCCCTCACCGTAGGAGGAGAAACCTGCATTCCATCAGAGGTGGACATAGACAAAGAACCAGATGAAAATTATATCAGAATAGAAGGTAAACCATATGAGAACTTTACAATAGTCATTTGAGAAAACACGATCTACATACCTCCGTTATATAAAGTGAAGCAACTGGTGGACCCAATCCCATCCCTGTTCCTACCAAAAATCTTCCGAGGAGCATACCCTCCAAACTATTGGTGAGAGCACTGCAATTGTATGGTATTGTTTTAGTTACTTCTCATCATTAGCAATATTCTTACTCTAGGGCTTCTATGAGTGGCCAAGGAGCTTTCACAGTGCCCACATGAAAATGTAACAGGTAAGCTAAGTTTACCCCATATTTGGAAGAACTGCACGGTTCTTACAGGACCATTACATTATGTTACTTTACATCATTGTTCAGTTACTTTTTGTTAATAAGGAAAATTGTGTTGTTTCTTTGGCTGGGCAAGGAGCTTCCTGTGCCCAGATGATACCACAACAAGTATACTCCCACGTACCTCATATTCGTGGTTCATCTCCTAAATCTTAATAAAGTTAAATTGTAAAAAAAAACTCAACGATTAATTCATGGATTACTCAAGCAGTGCCTGTAAAAAAAGAGGTAGATATTTTACCCACAATTCAACTTTTCAGCAATTCTACAGAAGCAACAATAGACCGGCAACCAGTCAGCAGGACACTAGTCCAAGAGACCAATTCACCAGCAAGGCAGTCACCAGATGGTACACCCAAGGTCCAAGTAGTAGTACTTAATTGTTTGACAAAAAACAGACAACTTCCACTGACTCAACCAAAGAATAATGACTCTAAAAAAAACAAAGAATAATGAATGCTAGCAAGTGGCGCTTAAATACAACATTAAACCAATCAGAGACAGGATCTAGTGAAAGTGAAACAACAACAACAACAAAGCCTTTAAGTCCCAAACAAGTTGGGGTAGGCTAGAGTTGAAACCCAGCAAAAGCAATCAAGGTTCAGGCACGTGAATAGCTGTTTTCCAAGCACTCCTATCTAAGGCTAAGTCTTTGGGTATATTCCATCCTTTCAAGTCTCCTTTTATTGCCTCTACCCAAGTCAACTTCAGTCTTCCTCTGCCTCTCTTCACGTTACTATCCTGGCTTAGGATTCCACTACGTACTGGTGCCTCTGGATGTCTCCGTTGGACATGTCCAAACCATCTCAACCGGTGTTGGACAAGCTTTTCTTCAATTGGTGCTACCCCTAATCTATCACGTATATCACGTATATCTAGTGAAAGTGAAAGTGAAAGTGAAAGACAAATCAAGTGGCACATGATGTCACCTTATGGCAGCACCAATGATCATAGGCAGTGCACTGAGCTGGAACGCACGGCGTCGCCCAATCCCGTCGGCGATGGAGCCGCTGAAGAGGCACCCAACAAAAGCTCCTCCCAAGCAGATACTCACCACGAGCCCTGCACCCAACAGAAGCACAAGCACAACTCGAGTATAACAAGTAAATAAACTGACCAAAACCACTACAATTAACAGAAGAAATGCCCCCGTACCTTCAGCAAGCGTGTTGCCGGTGAAGCCAAGGTCAGTGGAGATGCTCTCCAAGGGCTCGTTCACCACCCTGCGTCATCACCATCACGGCACCAAATGATTCAGATGAGGGCAACAGAGTCCAGATGAGGGCAACAGAGCCATCAGAAGTGCAGAAAACGTGGGCGGAAGGGCACGCACCCGGAGTGGTATCCAAAGAGGAACGAGGTGAGCGTGGCGACACAGACATGCGGCAAGGACATGCGCCACGACGGCCCCGCGCCGCCGCCGCCGCCGCCGCTGTCCGTCATTCTCACTGCGGAAATGGAAATGGAAACGGAAATGGGAAAAGGAAATGAGATTCAAATCTCACCATAAATTAACCAAGTGGTAAGAGGAACGGGGGGAAACCGAGCGGGGTACGAACTTGGCGTCTCGACGTCGGGTTCCATGGCTGTTTCCCTGGATGGCACGCGCTTGTAGACGGAGGAGTTAAGCTTCCACCGCATCGCCGCTGATTACACAGAGACCAATAAGCGATTAAGCGATTCGGCCGCAGAACCAGTGCAGCATGGGGAAGGGATTGGAGGGTTCGGGAATGAGGACCCGAGAGAGAGAGAGAGATCTAGGCCGGTCCCAGGGGAGGAAGGTGACTAGGTGAGCGACGTGGGAGGAGGAAGGGGCGGCCGGGCGGGTCGGTGTATTAATAGCGGCGGTTAAGTAAATTAATCGGGAGTCGGAGGCTTGTTTACCTGGCCACCGCGTGCGCCTGCATCAGATCGCGCGGGGGAGGCGACGTGTCCGCCGTGCGGTGCTGGTGCAGTGAGGGCGGAGGCGGCGCCGGATCTGGGGAGGACGGAGGGAGCCGAGGGATTGCTTCGGCGTTGGTTAGTCAGATGATGATTGATCCCGGGCGGGTGGGTTTGGCGAGGGAGCACGGAGACCGAGAGGAGGGTGGTGGAGCGTGGAGGCCTGCCTGCCGAGCTGCCGGCGCGGAGATCGCAGGTGGGTGGGGTGGGGGGAAAGGGCGAAGGGGAGCTTGGGGAGGCTGTGCCGTGATGAGGTCGTGCTGCCAGGCCAACACGGGGGTGACATGCTGGCAGCTGGCAGGAGCGCACGGCGGAGGGGAAGGACAATTGCGTTCTAGCCCTTGATATTATTAAATTTACTCGGAACAAACGCTATGTTCGGCTGGGCTAAATTGGATGGCTGGGCTGGTTTTGGAGCCCAGCCGGCCGAACAACTGACGTAAAAGCCGACCGGCTGGCGTATTCAACTCCATCGGTCGTTCCGTTCCCCCGATAGCCGCTAGGGCTTGCGCTCGGTCGCCCCACAGCTTCTCTCCTCCGCGCAGGCCGCGACGGCCGTGAGCTCCGCTTCGCCGTGCCTGCCCTAGCCGCCGCAAACGGTTCCCTCCCCGCCCGCCTCGCAACGCCGTGAGGGCGCCCCGTCGTCGTCGACAGCCTTTCGTGGCGACCGCTAGCTCCGCATCCCTCCTAGAACCCGCCGCAGTCGAAGCCCGTCCGCCGGGGACAGGTAACCCCGGATACGAGGCCGGCGTCATCCCTCCCCCTCCGGATCTGACCCCCACGTGCTCATTTTGTAGGTGTATCCCGACCGCCGCCCATGGATCCGTATCTCAGCTCGTCGGAATTGCCTGCCTCTTCGCCGAATCTAGGGACCCTAGGTTCGTTCTCGTGCACCTGCGTCCCAACTCTCGCTAATCATGGTCGCCCTGCTGTGCCCCACCACGCCACTTTCCCTTCGTCGCTGACTCCCGGTAGACCAAACCCTAGCCAGGCGGCTCATGGCCGGGGCGGCTCATGTTAGTCTTGATTCTGTTGTTGGATGTGCATGCAACTAGTAATGCTATTGGATACTTGGGCTCATAGGCTCTTCCCTAGGTTTGCATGACGCGGCGCTCATGTTTGTACAAGTTCTATGATGCAACTAAGTATTAACAATCCCAACACATTTTGGCTGAGTGGCTAACCACTTGTTTGTTAATAATACTCATTGTCTAGTTATCCAATCATGCAAGAGCTGCGTCACCGACTTCTAAGGAACCTGGATCTCCTAGTCTTGTGACATTTCCACCTTTTGAACAAGAAAACACTCGCTTTCATGGCTAGATGCTAGACAAATGGTAATTTTACCCTCACTGTAAATTGTCAAAAGTATACTACGGTAGATAGAATTTTCTTGTATGTTGGTTGTAGCTCTACTGTAATGACACGCGCATGGCATGCTTAAAGAATGTTGGTGATGCAAACTATACCTTTGGGTGTACCTGTTGCTTGATGCTGCCGCTTTGATTGCGCACATATAATTTCATTTACAAGGTTTTTTCGGGTTTGTATCAGTGCACCGCTCACATTCGTAGTATTGCCATTTCTGCAGCCATTTAGTGGATGTGCTAACAAGTGATGCTTAATGCTGCCCACACTGGCAGCATCCTCCACTTCATCGTGCTCTTCGCCTGAAGGCAGGCACTACAACCTCCATTCAAAACGCGCAAAGCGTTTTGCCAAGGCATGCCCCATTTCTTACGCCCTAACTCTCCTGTTTGTAACTCTTAAAGCCGTTGTTTTTTCATCTATGCTACGTACATCATACCATACATTGTAAGCATGGCAACAGATATCAACGGATCGTGCAAACTGGGATGACGCCAGCTTGACGACCTTTCTGAGACTAGTGATAGAACAGAAAAACCTATTGCACTGGAACCAGCGAGGCCTCATAACCCTTGGCTGGGCAAATATCTATCCAGCATTCGAAAAGGCAATGGGGTTGTTGTATGACAAGAAATAGTTGTAGAACAAGTTCAATGAGATAAAGCGGGCATAGTTTACTTGGCGCGACCTTCAAACCCACACTAGCCTAGGCCATGACCCAAATACAGGAGGCATCACAGTTGACCCCTTGTTCTTTGAGGGTGGCAATGAGGCACTAACTTATAGCTAATTCCTTTCTAACCCCCTAACTACCCAGTACTAGGGATGTTCCCATTCTACTAATTCTAACCTGTGGATCCATGACACGTGCAAGAAAATAGCAAATCTATTGTGGAGCAGACCAAAATTCCCAAATGTCTTGACCTACTGAAAACTCTTTGGGGACACCCCCCGCGATAGGGGTTCGTTGCTATCTTTTGGTGGCCATCATCACGACAGGACACCCAGTAATTCAAGCCATGGTAGTCCATAAGACATGTCACCGGACCCTGTAGGTGTCCAGAGTGTTGGTCAGTCCTCCAAGAGATCCACTAGGGATTACTCTATCAACAACCCTTGTAGTAAGAAGAGTGCTTCCATTGATGAGTGTCTTAACGACCTGACCGACATCATTAAAGATCATAAGCTATAGAGGCCTGTATTAGCAAGCAGGAAGAGGAGATGGACAGAGTGGTCAAGATTATGAAAGAAGATGTTTTGCGAGAGTCTGATGCTGTTTATGCTCATGCTTTAATTATTTGCATGAACACACTGCACCGTAGAAACTTCCTAAGCATGGAAATCAAAGAGGGTTGCCTCAACTTTCTAGAGATCTGCTGGGAGGATAGGAGATCCAGATCCAAGTAGATGTTATTCGAACAAGCACTCCCACTGCGGTAGTCTATGTAGTTTCATTTTTCAAAACGTGCATGTTGAGTTATATAGTGTCTTTGCGAATATTTGTTTAACTTTCATCGTTCTAATGTGGCCTGTGGCCTGAACATTGTGTGCTATTTTTTCCAAGTATTCAAATAAAATGTGTTCTATGATGTAAGTATCTTTGTTCAACAGACATTTCTTTTTTTTCATGTGTTACGTGGTGTACTGTCTCCGCTTGGTTCAGGACGAGGTAGTTGTTGCAACCATCACGGAGTCCTGAATCCTTCTCTACATTTGTGTGCACATAGGCAGTATATGCTGCTGATAACTTCCTAACATGCTCTTAATTGTTGTTGTAGGTTCATCTACAATTGCAAACAGAGTATCACTATTAATTGGTGTTCTAGGTGCTGCTCACATGTAATGCCTCAATGGTACGTAAACAAGACAAGACTCTATTTTTGTACTATTGAAACCTGTAGACCCTTCATCTAGACCCAATCAATTTGAAGGTTCATATTTGATACTCAATTAACTAATTTCTTCAGAAACCAGCTGTCCAAATGTAGGACTAAATCATGTTTTTGCAGATGAGCACAACTGAGGTCTTCGAGAACAGCGATATCTCCAGCGAAGGACCGCCCATTTTCAACTTGGTGGCTGCTGTTGTCCTGTTTGCAAAGTACAAAGCAGTAGTGGCCAATGCGGCTCCAGTGGTGAACTCGGACCTCCCCTTCTAGAAGATGATCGGGCGACAGTGGATGGAAATCAATCTACGAGATGAGCGAAAGTGCTTGGATAACTTGCGTATGTCTCCTGATAACTTCTTGCATTTACATAATATTTTACTTGGGTTTGGACTAAAGGGTACACGAGAGATAGGATTTCTAGAATCTTTAGGTATATATGTGTGGACATGTGCTCACAACCAGGCATTTCCAAGGAGTAGGGATAGATTCAAAAGGTCTTTAGGTACAGTTAGTAGGAAGGTGAGTCATGTCACGGAGGTTATTTGTAGGTGGGCAGACTATATTCTTGTTCCAGCTGATAACACTTATGCTGGAGTGAAATGGCAACTTGGAACATATGCACCATTCTTTGATGGATGCATCAGGGCTTTGGATGGCACTCACGTTAAAGTTAAGGTGAATAAAGAGGCCAAAATTGACCATATAAATAGGAAATGAGATGTTAGTATTAATGTTTGTGCCATTGTCAACATGGATGGCCGCTTCACATATGTCGATGTGGGGATGCCGGTTTCGGTGCATGACATGTCGGTCCTGAGAGAATGTTGGGAGGAACCAAACTTCCCGCATCCACCACACGATGAGTGATGACTACCATGCAATTATGTGACCTACATTTTTTAGGTGCTTGGGCAGAATGGAAGAACTAATTGTGCAAATGGTTCATGTGTTGCAGACCGCTACTATTTGGTGGACGCTAGATACGCACTAGAGTCTAGATACATGGGTCCTTTCAAAAGTACAAGGTACCATCTGGATGATTTTAGGGGTGTACCTGTTGAGACTATGTCTCAACAGGAAAAATTTAACTTGACTCATTCTAGGCTTCGCAATGTCATCGAATGAACATTTGGGGTTCTGAAAGACCGATGGCACATTCTGGATGGGGTACCTTACTACCATAGGGCAAAGCAAAAGATGATTATTATGTCATGCTTTGCACTGCACAATTATTTGTTTATTCAAGAACATGAATTTGGATCGCTACCTACCCACCGTCTGCTTGGGTGCAGCTGAATGCAAGCAATACTATGACATCAATGAGGGAGTACATATCTTTGGGGCTCTAGGGAGAATGATTGTACAGAGGTGATGTAACTTTTGATGGAAAGTAGGTGAATTAAAGATAGATGGGTTGTGGTTTGAATTATATATGTATGATACTTGGTGGTGTATGCAGGCGAAGAACGAAGGCGAAGGTGTATGTGCAGCTGTAGGTTGCATGTGGACTTATCTAGCCGAAGACTTGTCCATGTAGTTTGCTTTGTGGCTTCATGAAGGCTAAAGTTTCGTAAAAGTGGCATGTATGCTTAATTGTATAATCATGGAATGGTCCAATATGTAGGTACTGCTATATTGTATGAAGTTGTTGCCTAGAATGTTGTAAAGGACTATAATTTGTATTTATGGTTAGAAGCAATTGAGGCATGCAAGAAGTGGTATGTAAACTTGGACCAATATTCCAAGTTCAACTGGGTCAATGTGTGTAATGTATCAAACTTGTGGTGTTCAATTCACTTGTTTGTTAACAGTTGATTGGAAGTGGCAATGGCTTGTCTTGTTGTTTGGTGCCAGAATTTGAATTTGTTTAGTCAACACTAGTTTAAAATTTGAATGTCATTTAATGCTGATGTGTACAGCAGCAGCCGGGGCGGCTTCTCTGTTCGGCTGAAGTTGGCTAATTCAGCACTGTTGGCTGATCAACAGTCCTACCAGCCAGCCCAAAACCATACTAGGTGAACAGAGCGAAAGAAAAAAGCCTATATATAAGCCATTTTCAAACTTATTTGGTTATTCTAGAATGACATTCTTTGAACTTTTAAAATATATTTTTAGGTTCTTAAACTTTTCTTGAGATACCATATAGATCTCTCACTCTTAAAATACCAATTTTTGTTTTTCACACTTCGATCTAGAGTGTCATCAAGACATCGAAATTACCACAGGATGTCATCTAGACCCAAACATATCTCAAACACCACTCCACGCCCTAACATGATATGCCATAGTGGATTTTAGTGGCTTAGCCCTTAAGCTATGGGTCTCACGAGAGGATAGTGTCAACATGTTGGATTCTAGTTCTAGAGCTCCATCCATATGCTCTTTCTACCTTGCACTTTGAGATAGTTGATTATATATGTGTAGTCATTATGGGATCTACTCCTAGAGAGTGAAGGAGAGGATTAGCTAAATTCAAGAGCAACCCTTGTGAACAAATGATGTATTGTAAATAATATTCTTTTGTGGCAAGTACTTAAATAGTAAACCCAAACCTCCCCCTCTATTCCAAATTACAAGACATTTTGGCTTTTTCTATATTCATTTCTTTTGCTATGACTTAAATATATAAATATGTCTAGATGTATATAGTAAAACCAATATATCTAGAAAAGCCAAAATGTCTTATAATTTGTAACAGAGAGAGTATATAGTAGCTCCAGGGATTAGGACTATCCTAATCTCATCCATATATAACAGGGCCACAAAAGCCATAAAGGTCCACCTTAACATGCAACTAATTACAACATTGTGCAACTAATAAAATAGGTTAAAATATAGATGTTCTTGGACAACTAAAAAACATTTATACACATATCATTCATGGACGACTGAAGTATGCTATAGAATATACAAACCTTTCGTGACTTACACATTCGCTATATTGGTCTCTTATCTCTTTTGGTCCTCATCGATGGATCGTTTGAAACATGAGCATTTCTTATGCCATTTTTAGGACCCTAAAATTGATGTTTAAGATCAACATGGTATTGCTTTATGTTATGGAACTCTTAGGTCCCCTCAACGACAAAATCTAGATTTTCAACGTGCACAAGAAAATTTTCTTTGGAATCTTTGAGGAGAAAAATGAGCCAGTAACAACTTTGAAAAAGAAGAATGGTTCTCTTAGGCAGTGTTTGGTTGAGGGACTTGTTTTTTGTTTGGTGTACTCACTAAAAAAGTGGGATAAGACCGCAATGATGTATGGGACCCAACTATTAGACGAGACAATGCTCACAATCCCATCCCACCTAGAATGACTCTGTCTCTCTTTTTTCAAGTAGAGACATCCCTCATTTAGGGAAATATTCTCTACTAAAATGTTCTTGATTTAGGGAAACAAACATCGCTTTGAACGTCTGACCTAATCCTTCTAACCAAACACAGCCTTACCAGACCTTTGATTACAAAAATAGAGATACGTGGCCCCCACGTTGCTCCCATGCGAGGGACATGGGAGGCGACCAGGAACCGTGCCGCCGCTCCCCTCCCTCCCTCCCACCGTGCCACCACCAGAGTAGGCCACCGGCATGGCCGTGCAGCTTGCCGAGAGCATGGCGGCGGGACCCTTCTTCGTGGTGGTCGAGGGTGAGCTCGCCTGTGGTGTAACACCCTGGTGTTAAGCATCCATTTGGCTTTGGCATTGCATAAGCACAGGCATCTTGATCATTCATGAGCATGAGCATCTCAAATTTTATCTCTATGATTGCGTATATCACATGTGTTGTCACTAAATGCTTTACATAGTTAGGGTTTACATGTGACCAATGTATAAAATGCTTGTGGGGCCTTAGGGGTACCTTAAACATGTTTAAAATGCCACATGGAACAACTTTGGTATCAATGACTTGGACCAATTGGGCCTCTAAGTCATGGTTATAGTGTAAGTTACCATTTTCAAGTTGTATGTTTGACCTAAGTTGAACTATAGCATAGAGTGTTTGCATGGCAGTGCACCCTTAAGCAAAGTTGTAGTACTTGACAGGAGTAACAACTTTTATTTTTGGGTCAAGACTTAATTCAGTGCATAGCATGCTCAAAAATAGCTCTCAAGTAGCAATAAAATGTTGTTTTCAAACTTTGAAAATTTTCGTCTGGGACTGATTTTTAGTTTCAATGTACCATACTTTGGAGCTTTGTATTTTGAAAACTATGGTGAATTGGATGTTGCTCCCTAAAGTAAAGTTGGAGTTTACATGTAGCTCTACAACTTTGATTATTACAATTTTCGCTGAATCACGCTGGTTTGAGAGTTCAAGAGTGAGGAAGGAGGTGGTTTCAGTCGTTTTGAAACGGCATAAGCCGAGTCAGAGCAGGTCGGTGGTGGCCGACAGCCGTCAGGCCGCACTCACCATCTAGCGGTCGTACACCGGCACGTGCCCCACCTGTCTGGCTAGGGAAGCCTTCAACATCGCCATGACGTGCCCGTCTGCTCTCTCTCGCTCATTTCCTCTCCCTCGCTCGCTCTCGCACCCGCCAGGCGACACCGAGCTCGCCATTACCGCCGTCAGCATCGCCGCCGCGTAGCGCCACCATTGTCGCACCATTTTCCAATCGATCATGTCAATAGCTCCGCCTTGTTCTGCGCTTCAACCTCCACCCCTTTGCTAAGCACTTCGAGTCTAGGTAGGAGTGCATTTTGCCATTTCCACCGCCAATGATCTCGCCGGAGCGCTACCGAGCTCCATGCTCATCATGGCCAATGCAAGCTCGAGCCTTTTCATTCTTTCTCTCTCTCATCTTGTCACCTCTATAGGTCGTAGGAACTCATGCCAGTGACCTTTTAGATGCTACCGCCCTAACAGCGCTGGAACATGGCTGCACACCACCGTGCCATCACCGTCGCATGGCCATGCACATGAGCAGAGCTCACCGCCGCCTCACTAGAACCCCAACCACCCTAGATAGCTTCGTTTCGTTTCTACGAAGCCATATCGCACCTCACTAGAGCATGTGATGGCCGAAGAACGCGGGCGTACTGCCGCGCTACCTCCGTCGTGCGCCATTACCACCGGCGAGCCATCTCCGGTGAACCCTAGGTAGCGTATTCGCCACCAACCGACGTGGCTTGGTTAGGGGAACACTTTGGTGTCACCGTCGTCGTCGGTGATCTCGCCACTGGTGAGATATGGCTGGACGGAGTACCTTCTTTGCTTCTGTATCACTGATGCGCGGGTCCTACAGACCAGCGGGCCCTATCTGCCAGTCACTGTGTGTCTTGGATTTCTTATTTGTTTTCATAGATTTGAATGTATGTTTCAAAAATTCTTAAGTAGAGTTATATATGTCCAGATGGGGTGAACCAAATTTTGTTGGATTCATCATGAAGTGTAATATTTAATAAAAATATGAAACCTACTATTTGGGATGTTATTCTAGGAGAATTAAATGGAGCTAGATAAGTGCTTTTAAATTGTTTGCAATCTTGTAAAATGCAAACTTGAGCTAGGAAAATGATAAAATTATGATTCTAATTTTGTTGATCTTGTGTTGACTTGCTCTAGTTAGGAAAAATGTTGAACTTGCAATAAACTTGATTGGAGTAGGGTCCTTCTATTTATCTTTTAATAAATTGTGTTTTCTAAGGAAATTCATAAGGATAAAAATAAGTAACATATTGCCATGCCAATTTTTGTACAGTGTTAATGGGTTTTAGGGAAGCTAAGAAAAATATGAAATATGTTGTTTGACACTTTTCAATAGGGATAACTATTTTCACTAAAATCAGCCCTTATAACTTGTCATTTATGTAGAGGGTGTTGTACTTGTCTATTTGGCATGAAATTTATACAATAGACTTTTGGGGTTATATGTAGGATACCATAATTTTCTCAGAATTGATTGTTCACTTTTGATATATTTTTCTTTTAAACCCTAATGTCTAAATAAATTAATAAAGGCAATTAAATAATTTATTTGGGCTTGATCATCATATTTTCTAGAGTGTGTATGATGCCTATAAACTATTGGTACCTTTGGTTGTGCCCAATTTTGATTTCTTGTATGCAGTAAAATATTATGGCTCTCAAATTCAATTATAGAAGTTGTTTTGAACTGATTTTGTTGCTAGGTGTTTTGCATAGGCAAAATGGAGTTTGCTGTAAAAATGGTTAATAACAAAGTTGTAGGGAATTTATTTATATATCTTGTGTCAAAATTTCAAGGCAATAGGCCAAATGGTTTGGAAGTTATAGGTATTAGAAATTGGTCTTCCGAAATGCTTACTCTCTGGATTTTCTTGATAGACCTAGGAAGTTTACCTATTTTGGCTAGGGTAGTTGTTGAATCAGCTTTTAGTGATTAAATAAAAGTTGTAGGCAATTTTATAAGCTTTCTAGAAAGTCTAGGATCATAGCATTTGGTTGAGTAGAACTCTAGTTATGATCTAAATTTGTAGCTATTGTGTTGTGATCTAGAAATGGACTTAGTGTGGATTCTTAAAATTTCTAGAGAAGAGATGTGCACCTACTCAATAAATAAGAATTTAACCTTGTTATCATCCTAATGACCTAATATGATAGTCATGATTTAACCATGCACAATATCATGACATGTCATCCATGACCCTTCTTATACATTCATGATTATCACTTTTTGCATATGCATGCAATAGGTGCGATGGAAGAAATCACCGTGTTGGAGTACGAGGCTGATCCCTAGGAAGAGCATCAGGAAGTGTAGCAACAGGAGGTCCTAGGAGAAGGCGAGCCCAATGGTGAACAGTTGCCAGAGTGCCCAGATTATCAGCCCTCAACCTTTATGAAAGGCTAGCTCCAGAGCATTCTAAGCCTCCTATGTTTTCAAACTATCAACTTGAGTCCTTTTATGTTGATACATTAAGTACTAAGAGTTGCTTGGAACAACTTGTTGCATATATCTTCCTTGCTCAGATATATATATCTTGAATCCTATGTAGATTCAGGATCGAATATATGCTTAGCCATGCTTAGTCGGTAGAAGTTGAGTGATTCCCTGTCACCTGTATAATATAACTAATCACGGTTGGCTATATGTGTTAGCGTGGAATATAACCATGTGTCAATGAATAAAGGAGACCGAGTGGGATCATGATAGAAAAGCAACAAGGCATGGAGGTCTTAGGTATCTATCTATCCCCGTCTATGTCTGTTAAGGACCGATTCGATATACGTCCTCATGTCATGTTGAACGCATGCCTAACACTTAGCTGGCCGGATCCGATGATACGACCTCGAAGCCGAGTAGCTCAATTCAGGCTAGGCCCCGATAAGTGAAAGTGCACACACTAAAGGCAGTAAGGATGTGCGGAGAGCTAGTGGCGTGAGTCCAAGGGCAGGACCAGATCCCGATCTTCCTAGTAGATTGGTAGAATCTCTGAGGGTGCGGTGCTGATTAGACCCGTGAGTTAGTCCTGAATTGTACCAAAGGTGACCTGAGGCTACCTTCGTGAGGTGTGCCTCGGTTTGTGTTAGGAATAAATTCCCTAGCTGGGTAGGAATCAATTCGAATCGTTGTCTCTCCTGGATAGTGAGAACTTGACTGAGCAGCGGCAACATAGAGTAACTTAATGGAAACTTGATGGTTATGATGATGCTCAAATGATTCTAATACTGAATATGGTTACTAATGCTTGTTAGCTTAATCAAGTAATTGCTCTAGTATAGGTGCTAATCTAGATATGCTTAATTGAATAGGTATTCAAATTGATGCTAGAGGTACTAAATCTCCAAATTATGTTACTAAAGCGTTTATGCAAAATGTTGTCAAGCTAACTCCACCTTTAAAGTCATGCATACTCCTTGGTGTCTTATTATTTAGTTTATGACAGGTAAGTCTAGCTAAGTACATTCTTGTACTTAGGGTTTATTCTCATTTGTTGCAGATAATGTGATGTACCATGGTTATTGCAAGCATTGCATAACTCCTGCGGTTGATGGAGAGTAAGGCCAAGGGCATGGTCATTCTATATCATCTCCTCTATGTGCTTTTGTTGGAGATGCTCTTAAACTGGTTATGTATTTGAACTATCTTAATATTGTTTCAAAACTATGTTGCTTCCGCTACTTCTAAATTTGAGTTGTAATAACTTTGTTAAAACTCTGATGTATGAGAACTATTTGTGAACCTATTGTAACATGTGACTGGTTGTGTTGAATCATGTACGATCTTGGTTTGTACGTTGGTTTGTTTGAGGTCCTTTGTGATTTCATCTGACTACTAGGTTTATATGGGTTCAAGTATGATGGTTCGATCACTTCAGTAATTGCTATTGTACTTGTGCTCTTATAAATTGGACGATTCTGTTATATGTGGTGTCCTAGGGCACGGCGTGCGGCAGCGTCGGCATCAGTAGTGGCGGTCTAGGACTTTAGGGACTGCCTCCTCGCCTTGGTGTCTGGATCCGGTGGGGTTTGGGTTGGATCCGTGTGGAGCTCCTATGCTTAGCCCCTGGCTGGGCGTTTGGCGACGACCATGGCGATGGCTACAACCTAGGTCACTGATTCAGTGTCGGGGGACGCATGCAGTGATGGCTATGCTGGCCTAGGGTGTTGGGGCACTGAAAGGTCCTAATGGCTAGAGTGGGGTCAACAGCCTATAAATTTTTTTTATAACAACACTTAAGCCAAGAAGTTAGACAATCAAACGGCGAAGCGAGTGTTGCGCTACCCTACTAAAAATGCAAGCCACCTATCCACAATTCTTGTTGCTATAATCTCTAATTCACACAAAGAGGCTAAGTCACTATCCATCATTATGAGATTATACCTTAGTGGCCTTAGCCATGAAGCAAGCCGATGGAGTATCGAAGAGAGAAGGTTTCTCATTTATGGCAATGCTTGCAAGAGCCTTCTTCTTGGTGGTCTTGTCATCATCACTTGAGGAAGCATCACTATCCTAAGTGACCACATATGAACCACCCTTCTTCTTCTTCTTGAAGGTCATCTTATCATTCTTGTCCTTCTTGTCCTTATTTTTGTCCTTCTTGTCATCATCTTCATTTTCACTATTGTAGGGGCACCGAGCAACAAGATGATCCTTGCTACCACACTTGAAGCACCTTCTTGCTTCTTCCTTGTTCTTGGATGATGACTTCTTTCTCCTTACATGATAGCCCTTCTTCACCATGAATTTGCCAAACCTCTTCACAAAGAGAGTCATCTTCTCATCATCAAGTTCATCAAAGCTTGAGCATTCATCTTCACTTGATGTTTCTTGCTTTGCCTTGCCATTGTAGGATGATGTAGCAATGAATGCCACACTCTTCTTATTTTCATCTTTCTTATCATCTTTCTTATCACTCTTCTTCTCTTCCTTCTTATCATCATCTCTAGATGTGTCATTGGTCATCACATCTCCCAACATTTGATTTGGTGTCATGGTGTCCAAACCACTTCTGACTAACCAATTTGCCAAATCTTGATGGTAAGCATCTCAAGAACTTGTGGGAGAAGTTCTTGTCCTTCACTTCTTCACCAAGTACTTTGAGATCATTGACTAGCACTTGGAGCCTATGGAATATCTCTGGCACACTCATCTTCCTTCATCTTGAAGCTATCAAATTTCTCCTTGAGGATGTATGCCTTAGCACCCTTCAATGCTTGAGTGCCCTCAAATGATTCCTCCAACTTCTTCCAAGCATCATGAGCTATCTCAATATTCTTGATTTGCTCAAATATTCTCTCATCCAAAGCATCATGAATGGCACTAAGAGCAATGTCATTGTTTTGGTGCAATACTTCTTCGGCTGTAGTGGGATTTTCTAGATCGGCTACCTCAAATTTGGTCTCCACCACCTTCCACTCCTTTCTATTGATTGACTTGATATAGGTGGTCATCTTTGCCTTCCAATATAAATAATTTGAGCCATCAAATTGGGGTGGCTTCTTGGTGTAGTTGATTTGAGCCATTTTCACATCGTAGGTTGTTAAGCCTCAAATCATGGTAACCACAGCTCTGATACCACTTGAAAGGTCCTAATGGCTAGTGGGGGGGTGAATAGCCTATAAAAATTTCTACAACAACACTTAAGCCAAGAAGTTAGACAATCAAACAGTGAAGCAAGTGTTGCGCTAGCCTACTAAAAATACAAGCCAACTATCCACAATTCTAGTTGCTATAATCTCTAATTCACACAAAGAGGCTAAGTCACTACTTTGTAAGTTAGTGAGCTCTCAAAGACTAACTAAAGAGCCTCACCAACTGCTAGACATGACACAAGCTAGCTCTCAAAACTAATTACACTGAAGAGCTTAGCTACACTAGTAATATAAATACAAGAGAGGTAGTGAATGTTATACCGCCATGGCAAGAGATGATCAATCAATCACAACAAATACCAGTGAAATCCTTAGAGACAAGATGACATAATGATTTTTCACCGAGGTTCACTTGCTTGCCCGCAAGCTAGTCCTCATTATAGTGATTCACTCACTTGAAGGTTCACGCGCTAATAGGCATCACACGCCTAACCTACAATCGAGTGTCGTACAACCAACACAAGATGAGGATCCACAAGCCACGAGCAATCACTAGAGTACCTTTTGGCTCTCTGCTGGGGAAAGGTCAAGAACCCCTCACAATCACCATGATTGGAGCCAGAGACAAGCACCTTCCTCTGCTTGATGATCCTTACTGCACCAAGCCATCTAGGTGGCAGCAACCACCAAGAGTAACAAGCAAAATCCATAGCAAAACACAATCACTAAGTGCCTCTAGATGCAATCACTCAAAGCAATGCACTTGGATGCTCTCAAATCTCACTAGATGATGATCCAATCAAGCAAGGTGAGTTAGAGAGTGTTGGCTATGCGCACAAGGATGTATTCTCAATACAAATGGCCAAGAGAGTGAGCAAGAGCTGGCCATGGGGCTTAAATAGAAGCCCCCACGAAATAGAGCTATTGGGCTCAATAGGCAGCTCACTGCGGGCTGACCGGATGCACCGATTAGAGGTGACCAGACGCATGCCACCAGCGTCTGGTCAACCGATGAGCGCCACATGGCCTTGCCTTTAAATGAGAGTCGCACATCTTCAACGGTCGAGTGCCTCCCTATGCGTGGTTACTTGATGATTGGATGCACCGACCATTGACCTAACGCACCCGATGCCACGGCCGCTCACGCAAACTAGCGCTACCAACACCTCATGACCTGATGCACCGAGGAATAACCGGACTCGCCATCAATGCAGCATCCTGTCACTTCTAGAGAGTATGCAAAGAATGATTTTTGTGACCTGATGCGTCCGGTTAGGGATGACCTGACACGCTCAGCGCCCGATCTTCTCTGGCCACCCTCCACTACCTACGTCATGGTACATCAGCATTGATTGGACTCATCCTCTGCACGTCCTATCATTCTCCTTCTCCAGCGTCTAGTCAGAGACCGAGAGTGCACCCTTCTTTGCCATGATGACAGGATGCACCCCTCAGGTTCTGGTCTAGAGTCTGGTCATCTCGAAACACTTCTTCCACTTCATAAACTTCTCCACCCTTAATCAAATGTGCCAACCACCAAGTGTATCACTTTGTGCACAAGTGTTAGCATGTTTTCACAAACATTTTCAAGGGTGTTAGCCCTCACTAGAATCTAAATGCATATGTAATGAG
This sequence comes from Miscanthus floridulus, assembly GCF_019320115.1. NCBI lineage: Eukaryota > Viridiplantae > Streptophyta > Magnoliopsida > Poales > Poaceae > Miscanthus > Miscanthus floridulus. The sequence goes on along the minus strand of NC_089586.1, from coordinate 54,046,636 downwards.
TTAGAACCTCTAGTGGCACTTTGATAACCGCATTTTGATATGAGTTTCACCCCTCTTAATAGTACGGCTATCTATCCTAAATGTGATCACACTCCCTAAGTGTCTTAATCACCAAAACAAAATGGCCCTATGGATATCACCTTTGTCTTGAGCCCATTTTGTTTTTCTCTTTCTTCTTTTTCAAGTCCGAGCACTTGTTCATCACCATGGCCTCCACCATCATCATGATCTTCACCATTTGCTCCACCACTTAGAATGTGCTACCCTATCTCATGATCACTTAGAGCAATGGGTTAGCACCTAGGGTTTCATCAATTCATCAAAACTAAGAGCTTTCAATCTCTCCCTTTTTGGTAATTAATGACAACCCCTTCACAATGATATGAATTGAAATCATTTTGAAATCTTGTTGCTTACCCAAGCATTTTTACCATGTGTAAAGGATTTGGACAAGTTTCATAATCCCAAGTTGGTAGTATTAGTTCCCCCCTACTATATGTGCTAAGAGTTTGGATTGAAGCTTGCACATATGCATAGATTAGAGTTATGGGAGAGTAATGTCTACCAAATAATGCTAAGGTGTAAGGGATAGACCTTTGAAGCATGATATCAATCGGAGTACACCAATAATACCATCCTTAGCACCATGGTTAGTTAGATACAATTTGGAATCACTTGCAAAACACAAACACTAGATACCTCATAAGATCAACATTATATGCAAGGCTCTAGTATCACTTGAAAACAAAACCATGGCATATCTAACTATCATCCTATGCATGCTAATTTTACATTTCATCATTCCAATCTACAACTAGCATACACCACACAAGCATGTATATTGAATTTAAACTTTTCAAATGAAAACAAGCATATGTGAATGCACATTCAAATGCATCAAACAAATTCATGAGCTTGCTCCCCTAACTTGTGTGCTCAAATTTTAATTGATTCCTTTACTTTGTTATGTATCTCTCCCTATGTCAAAGTTCTCCCCCTTTGTCATTCAACCTTATCTTTGTGCAATTTCTCTCCCCTTTGTCATCAATGACTACAAAGGTTTAATTTTAGATAGGTTAAGATTATCAATGTCAATCAATGGGGTGAGGATCATTTTCCCAATACTTGGTTCAATCTAGAACACTTGCCAAAGATATTTAACTTGGTTTGATCCAAGGGCAAGCTTCTTCACACCTTGTTTCAAGGGTTATCTTGACCATGTTGAGTTAAACACTTATAGCTTAATTTCTAGATCAAACACTAGGTTCACAAGCCCACAAGCATGTCATATGCTATCACTAGATCAAGTCAAGCATAGAAGCAATAGTGATACCATACAAGCATCAAATTCATTTGATTTTCATGAATGAGCCTATTAAACATGAGGAATGACTAAATGCACTAAACATGTCCTTAGCAAAGGATGTATGTCATGCCAATCAACTTTTATCTTGGACTGCTCAAAGGAGAGGCATGTCATATAAGTGGGGGTGCATCAACATATATTTGAGAAATCCAATATGTTCAACTCATTCCTAAGCTTGCAAAACATTTGCTCATCAAGTGGCTTAGTGAATATATCGGCAAGTTGATCTTCAGTGCCCACACACTCAATGCAGATGTCCCCTTTTTGTTAATGATCTCTTATGAAATGGTGACGGACATCAATGTGCTTTGTTCTTACATGTTAAACCAGATTGTTGGTTAGCTTGATTGCACTCTCATTGTCACATAGCAATGGCACTTTCTTGAACTTGATTCCAAAGTCATTCAATGTGGCCTTAATCCAAAGAATTTGTGCAAAACAACTACCAGCGGATATGTATTCGGCTTCGATTATTGATAATGCAATACTATTTTGCTTCTTTGATGATCAAGAAACAAGTGATCTTCCCAATAGTTGATATGTGTCTGATGTGCTCTTCCTTTTAACCTTGCATCCTGCATAATCCAAGTTAGAGTATCCAACTAACTCAAACTTTGCTCCTTTGGGATACCACAAACCAATATTTTGTGCATGCTTAAAGTTTCTCAATATTCTCTTTATAGCCATCAAATGACTTTCTCTTGTTAGGCTTGGAATCTTGCACACATGCACACACTAAACATGGCATCCGGCCATGATGCGGTCACATAGAGTAGGCTTCTAATCATAGAGCGATACAACTTTTGATTTATCATGTTGCCACTTGCATCACTATCCAAATTTTCATTTATTCTCATTGGTGTACTAATTGGCTTTGCTTCATTCATACCAAACTTCTTAAGCATGTCTTTGATGTACTTGCCTTGACTCATAAATGTACCATTCTTTATTTGCTTGATTGAAGACCAAACAAGTAACTCAACTCTTCAATCATGGACATCTCAAACTCGTTAGCCATCATCTTCATGAACTCTTCACAAAAGTCTTGATTGGTTGATCCAAATATGATGTCATCTACAATAGATTTGCAACACAAATAAGTCCTTGCCAATCTTCTTGGTGAAAAGAGTGGTGTCAACCTTGCCCATAATGAACCCTTTAGAGAGTAGGAAGTCCTTTAAGCTCTCATACTATGCTCTAGGTGCTTCCTTCAAACCATACAGTGCTTTCTTCAATTTGTATATATGGTTTGGCTTCTTGTCATCTTCAAAACCGAGAGGTTGCTCAACATAAACTTCTTCATTGATGTAGCCATTGAGAAATGCACTCTTGGCATCCATTTGATATAGCTTGATGTTGTGGGCACAAGCATAGGCTAGCAAGATTCTAATTGCTTCCAATCTAGCAACCAGGGCATATGTTTCTCCAAAGTTAAGACTCTCTACTTGAGTGTAACCTTGTGCTACCAATCTTGCTTTGTTCCTTACAACTATCCCATCTTGATCTTGCTTGTTTCTAAAGACCCATTTAGTTCTAATTACATTATGTCCCTTTGGCCTCTCAACTAACTCCCATACTTGATTTCTTGTGAAGTTTTTTAATTCTTTATGCATTGCATTTACCCAATCAACATCCCTCAAAGCTTCTTCAATCTTTTTTGGTTCAATGAATGATATAAATGAGAAATTCTCATAAAATGAAGCCAATCTTGATCTTGTTTGTAGACCTCTAGAAATATCTCTAATTATAGTATCCAATGGATGATCTCTTACAATATTGGCTGGTTAGAGAATTGAAACATTGCTTGCACTTGCATGATTATTCAGTTGAGATGATGTACTAGCCACTTGATCTTGCATATTGTTATGAGATCCACTTGTACTTGCTTGATTTGTGTCATCTTGCACATTTAAATCAGAGAGCACTTGCACTTGATCATCTTCTTCATCCATCACTTGTCTAGGCCTCAATTCATCAACATCTATGTTCTTCAAGGTATTTGAAAGTTAGATGCCTCTAACATCATCAAGATTCTCATTCTCATCTTGGGAACCCTTGGTTTTATCAAATTCTACATCATGAACTTCCTCAAGAGTACCACTTGTGAAATTCCAAACTCTATAAGCTTTGCTAGTGGTTGAATATCCAAGTAAGAATCCTTTATCTTATTAAATTTGCTCAATCTAGTGCCTTTCTTCAAAATGTAGCATTTGCAACAAAAAACCCAAAAATATGCAAAATTGAGCTTTCTACCATTCAAGAGCTCATAAGTGTCTTCTCTTTCAATGGGTGATAATATAAGCGGTTGATATAATAGCAAGTCATGCTGATTGCTTCGGCCCAAAAAGATTGACTCACATTGTACTCACTAAGCATAGACTTTGTTATGTCAATAAGTGTTCTATTCTTTCTCTCAACAAGGTCATTTCATTGTGGAGTGTACTTGGCCGAGAATTAATGTCTAATTCCAAAATTATCACATAACTCATCAATTCTTGTGTACTTGAACTCACTACCATCGTCACTTCTAACTCTCTTGATAGTTGTTTCAAACTCATTATGAATGCCCTTAACAAATAATTTGAAAGTTGCAAACATATCCCTCTTGTCCACTAGAAAGAATGCCCAAGTGTATCTATTGTAATCATCCACTATCACAAAGCCATATTTGTTTCAACTGATGTTAGTGTATTATGTTGGCCCAAACAAGTACATGTGCAACAACTCAAATGATTTACTAGTGCTTATCATGCTTTTCTTAGGATGGGTGCTTTCAACTTGTTTTCCGGCTTGACAAGAGCTACAAAGCTTATCCTTTTCAAACACCACATCTTTCAAGCCTCTAACTAGATCATGCTTAATCAATCTATTCAATTGTTTCATTCTAACATGACCAAGCCTTCTATGTCGTAACCAACCCATGCTAGACTTAGTGAACAAGCATATTGATAATTGAGCTTCACTAGCATTGAAATTAACTAAGTATATATTCTCATATCTAAAGCCTTCGAAGATCAAATTAGAGTCATCTACACTTATGATCTCTACATCATCTACTCCAAATATGCACTTAAATCCAAGATCACATAATTGAGCCATGAATAGTAAATTGAAGTTCAAGCTCTCTACTAGCAACACATTGGAAATGCTCATATCATTGGATATTGCAATCTTACCAAGCTCTTTGACCTTGCCTTTGCCATTGTCATAAATGTGATACTATCATAACCATTGCTATCATTGGTGTTGATTGAGTTGAACATTCTTATATCACTGGTCATATGTTGAGTGCACCATATCAAGAACCCACTGTCTTCCTCCGGCTTTATAATTGACCTATAAAAGAAGATCAATTATTTTTAGGTACCCAAACTTGCTAAGGTCCTTGAAGGTTAGTTACTAAGCTCTTTGGTACCCAAATGACATTCTTCTTTAGGCCCAATATGGATGTACCAACAAACTTAGTCTTCACACCATTGGCACCTTTAGTGAGCAAATAACAAGAATCAAACGTGATTGAGGATACAATAGCATTCTTGTTCTTCTTCTTGCAATCATGCTCTTTTGTGACCAACTTGCTTGTAATTAGTGCAAAACCGACCATTGTCCTTCACAAAACTAGTCTTGTGAGGAGCAAAGATCATCTTGCCTTTCTTAGAGGTATAGCCCAATCCCTCTTTATAGATATATGCTCTTTGGCTACCCAAGCACATAAGCAAGCGGTCCTCACCACCATAGGCTTCGTCTAAGGCAAGAGTGAGCTCATTGACCTCCTTCTTTAAGGTCTCATTCTCAACTATAAGTGAGGCATCATAAGTGAAACCATCACTCATAGGTAAAGTGGAAGTGGATGATCAGCTACAAGAAGGGGTAGCAGGAGCAGCAACAATAAACTTATAGAAAGATTCATCAATTATGTCACATGTGAAGCCTTTGTCACATGTTACAACATGCCCCTTCTTATTTTGCTCATCAAATAGAAAGGAATGAGCTTTTTCAAGCTTCTTATGAGCCTTGCGAAGCTTCTCATGGGCTTCCTCTAGCCTCTCATGAGATGCATTGAACTCATCAAAGGCTTGCTTAAGGGCTTTTAGTTCCTTATGCAAGTCTTTGCATTCTCTTCTCTTGATGTCAAAATGTTCTTTAGCATCTTCTAACATATCAATTAGTTCATCTTTAGTTGGTTCATCATCATCATCACTTTCACTTTCATTATCATGTTCATCATCACATCCATCATCATGAGATTGTACCTTAGTGGTCTTAGCCATGAAGCAAGTCGATGGAGTGTCGAAGAGAGAATGCTTCTCATTTATGGTAATGCTTGCAAGAGCCTTCTTCTTGGTGGTCTTGTCATCATCACTATCATCATCATCACTTGAGGAAGCATCACTATCCTAAGTGACCACATATGAACCAACCTTCTTTTTCTTCTTGAAGGTCATCTTATCATTCTTTTCCTTCTTCTCCTTCTTGTCATCATCTCCATTTTCACTATATAGGGGCACTGAGCAACAAGATGATCCTTGCTACCACACTTGAAACACCTTCTTGCTTCCTTGTTCTTAGATGATGACTTCTTTCTCCTTGCACGATAGCCCTTCTTTACCATGAATTTACCAAACATCTTCACAAAGAGAGTCATCTTCTCATCATCAAGTTCATCAAACCTTGAGTATTCATCTTCACTTGATGTTTCTTACTTTGCCTTTCCCTTGGAGGATGATGTAGCATTGAATGACACACTCTTCTTTTCATCTTTCTTGTCATCTTTCATATTATTCTTCTTCTCTTCCTTCTCATCATCATCTCTATATGTGTCATCGGTCATCACATCTCCCAACACTTGGTTTGGTGTCATGGTGTCCAAACCATTTCTCACTAGAATATTGACCAATGTGTCAAATCTCGATGGTAAGTATCTCAAGAACTTATGGGAGAAGTTCTTGTCCTTCACTTCTTCACCAAGTGCTTTGAGATCATTGACTAGCACTTGGAGCCTATGGAACATCTCTGGAACATTATCATCTTCCTTTGTCTTGAAGCTATCAAACTTCTCCTTAAGGATGTATGCCTTAGCACCCTTCACCACTTGAGTGCCCTCAAATGATTCCTCCAACTTCTTCCAAGCATCATGAGCTTTAACACCTCGGGTGTTTAAATATTAAAAACAGGACATGTCATCATGTGCATTGCAAGGCATTGGTCATATTGCAAACTTTGATATGCATTCACTAAAACAAGTTTACATTTATGTTATGAGTGTTGAATTGAATTGTTTGAATCAAGTTCAAAATTTGGTTTGGATTTAAATTTTTGAGAAAACCCTGATTTTCAGCATTTAAATCCTACCCTAAAAATTCATTTCAAAATCTAAGCACATTTTGGGTTGAGCCCAAAAGAAAAAGTGTAGAGCTTATCAAGTTATACAAAGTTTGTTTTTGGAGTTTTCAAAGTTGTTATGAAAAATTTGAAGAAATTTGAAAAGGCGTAATTCGTTAAATATCCCCTATTTGAATTCAAAAGTTCATTTCAAAATGTAGACCCAATTAGGGATTGGTTATAAAAGCAAAGTTGTAGAACTTTGAATTTTGAACAACTTTTATTTTTGGAGATTTTTGAGTTGTTATACAAATTTGGGAGTAATTTGAATTTGAAAACGCATGGTAATTCTGTAATTACTGTGAACAGTGTTCACTACCTAAGCTACATGGCCAGCAATCTTCTTCGGCATTCCAGGCACGTCGTGGCCGTCTATGGTGTCGTGCTGGCATGGGGAAAGGCTCCGTCGTGTCTTCCTTGAGCTTTTGAGCCGTGTTATAAATACCGAGACGCCGTCGTCGACCTTCCCTTCGCTACTCTATTTTTCCCATCGCTCTTGCTCATCTCTGGCGAGCCCTCATTGTTGAACCAGTGCCTCTGCCATTGCAGCAAAGCATCCATTAGTTTCACCTACTCCTTGCACGCCTAGCCATCCTACTGTGGTCATCTGATTCCATCAGGAACTGCCGCTAGCAACCCTTCTTCCTCTCGGCCGGTAGCCTCACCTGCGATTCCGTTTCACCGTGGCCAGCGTCATCCGGTGAGCCGTTGCCCTTGCTTGTTGTCCCTACAGCTTCGTCTAGATGCTATGGTGCTTAATCCATTCTTGCTTGGTCATTTTGCCCACTACAGTCGCCGAAACACCGTCGTCGACGAAGTCTGCTCTGTCGTGACCGCTGTCACCATCGACCCGTGTCACCGTAGCTTCTCCGGCCTCGTTCTTTGCTTCTACACGTTCGGGGTGAGATGTTGATCCTTTCTAAGCGCTTAGTTTGACTGTTACCAACCTTGTTTCACTGGCATAGTGTCGCCGAGACACCGCATCAGCCATGGCCGACGTCGAGCTAGTATAGGGCCGTAATCAGTACTAATAGGGACGTCAATCGATGAGCCTAGTCATGGTGATCGTTTTGGTACCTTGGCCGTCGTCGTTGGACTCATCGTCGGCGAGTTTACGTTGGTCAGCGCAGTCGCCGGCGTGGTCAAACGCGCGAGGTTAGGGATGACAGGTGGGACCCGTATGTCAGTGACTGTGTAGCTCAAAATGAATTTCTATTTTTCAGATTTGAATGAATAGTGCATTTTTTTGTTATTTTTGTGTAGATTTATTTAGAGCTCCAAAAATTATGAATGTTTTTGTGTGACCTCTCTGTGATGAATATTATTTAGAAAAAATATGAAATACTGATTTACAGTACTTTTTGAATGTAATGAAAATTGCTATATTTATTAATAAATAGATTTCCATGATTTTTCTAGGATTATTTAATTGTCCAAAAATTATGAAATTTGTTTTGCCACTTACTTATCATGTGATGAACCTTTACTAAAATTTTGAGCTCAATTAGAATAAGTTGATTTATTTCATAATTCTTAATTAATTAATTAATTAATTAATTAATTCATAAAAGCAAATAGTAACATTTAATGATTTAGGTTTTGTTTGAAATTTTGGATTGAGTGATGACCTTGGGTCATTAGTTGATAATGATCCTTGGCAATTGATGTATGTGTTACGAAAAAGATTTAGTTAGTTTAACTTGTAATTGTACCGCGAAGGAAAGTTGTATTCCAGTTGTTAACTTTTGCATCCATCATCGAGCATCATGTTTCATATTCCACATCATGTTAAACATGGCATTGTTACTATGTGTAGTGAATGAAGGTGAACACGTGGTAGTTAATCAAGTTGCAGAAGAGGTTAATCCGTCTGTTGAGGTCGGATCGAATACTTGTGAAACGTCGCAGGAACTGGACTTTTCCGTCAACGATGGCAAGCCCCGGATGCATACAACCCTATCTTGTATTTTACAAATTGATTTCGCTTTTGCTTTTCTTTATTGCATTAAGTGATTAGGAGTTAAGTGAAAACCTAATTGGTGCATTACCAACCTTGTTTTTCCATATCTACCTTGTTACCGGTTTTAATTCGTATATGACTAGTTGTGCTTAGCTATGCTTAGAACGATGAAAGTCAGGTGATTACCTATCATCTGCAAGTTTTAAATGGATCTTTAGTTACTTATGTTATCATATGATATGGGACTATGGAGTAATAAATTTAGACCGGGCGAACTCAGTGTATGGGAGCCACAAGACGTGGAGGTCTTGTGAGCAGGTTCTTTCCGCCTGTATCGGTTAAGGTCCGTCCGTTGTTGAACTGTGTGTGGTGAGACTTTATAGTACTAACCACATACTCTGGTAAGCCTTAACTTGGCTATTCTATTACGAGAATGGCTACTCACGCACTAGGAGTGGAGAGATGGTGGGAATAGCGTGTACCCACATGGCAATGGGCTAGATTGGTGGAGTACTGTATTCTCGGGTGGTGCAGACCCGTTCTTATTTTAGAGGATCTAAGAGTAGGTTGATATATGTAGGTCGGGGACCTGCATATGTCATGTGGTCCAGAATTCCCAGCTGGGTTTATAATCAGTTTGAATCGTCGTTGCTCCTCGGTTATGGAGACTCACTTCTCTGTTCATCATCGTAGTTTAATAACCAAAATTTAAGAAGGTGTTGGATATGAAGTTTCATGATCTCAATACGGATCGTGTCATCTTTATATATGATTATATGAAGTTTAATGTCAAATTAAAGAATTTTGTTAACAGAGCTTTTTTGCAAAATAACTATGATTATTGCTAAAGCTATACCTTGAATCCCTGAGACTACATTCCTGAGTTTATCAGTTCATATTTTGGTTAAGTTTTGTTGAGTACTTTTGTACTTAGGGTTCATTGACCCTTACTGCAGGTGAGCCTCATGAGCAGATCTATTTTGGATCATGCTGCATGACTATTGTTCGATCTTACGATGAGAAGTAAATGTGTGACCCTTGGGCAGGGCAGTTCTATTGTGTGTTTTGTATTATGTTATAATACCACTCCACTACTATGTTTTGTATTAATTATCGAACTTAGTTGTAAGGTTTGAAACCACTGGTTTGTAAACTAAGTTATTGTAAGACTTCTGCTGTTTTTACTCTGATGTAGATATTTGAATAAATGTTGTAATACTGCAATGACTCTATAATGGGATCCTGTTCAGAAATCATGGATGATTCGGGGTTCCCTGAGGACACCCGATAGTCTTCTTAAGTTACCAGGAACATATGCATGGTCGTCAGAGGTCGTTGGATAGTGACAGGTGCATGTGGGTCCTATAATTTAGGAGGTTCTGCCACATAATGGTATTAGAGCGATCGTTACAAAGTCTTTGTTGTATTGTTTTACAAAAACTTCAAAATGATTTGGGACAAATAAATATAACTTGTTAATTTGGTCTAAATTACTTCTGACTTATCTTATTTCTTTCTCACCATTCCTTATTTGATTAAAAAGGTTTTGTGTGGTGGAGTAGTAATCTTACTATGCCCTATATAAAAACAAATGTTGTTTATGTACATTATAAGCTTTGATGATTTTGGTTCGTAAGAACGATTCATGCATCATGATTAATTCACTCATTACTTCCTTCACCTCTGAGTCTCGAGTTGAGTAGTGAGTCTGGTTTGAGTAATGTAATCTATTCTACCTGCTCTTTAGACTTTGATCAAGTGGTCGTACTTGGATTAAATTGGCTTCCTACAGTATGGCTCATACCATGATGACGCCCCGTAAGTCCACTAGACCTAAAGGAGTTTCTTGTCACCAACTTGCCCCTAGGAATGACGGTGCTAGCCGTAGCAGCTCTAAGCCTAATCCCTAGGCAGAGATATAGAGGCTTTTGATTGAGTTAGCATAGGCTACAAGAGATAGAACTTTGGATGCTATCCAGGTAGGAGAACTACAGGATCAATTGAGGTGTCTCACCACCGCGCACAGGAACTGCGAACGCATGTTAGTTCGTACGATGGAAGGAAGGAATGAAGCTTGGCATAGGGAAAATGTAGCTAGAGCTAGGACTCATGAGCTAGAATTCTATGTGGAAGATTTAAAAGAAGCTACTTGGGAATCAGAAGATTACTTATTAGAAAAATTTCCAGAGTTTCTTGCGTCAATATAGAGTAATGTTAGTTAAGCTAGGTTGTTAAGAATCATACTTGTAAAGGAACCTCAGCTGTTTTATGGACAAGTTTTGGATGTTTTTGGACTGACACATTTCCTTTTCCATTACTTACCCTATGGCTTTTAATCTCGGGGCGAGATTTCTTTTAGGGGGAAGGATTGTAACACCCCGGGTGTTTAAATATTAAAAACAGGACATGTCATCATGTGCATTGCAAGGCATTGGTCATATTGCAAACTTTAATATGCATTCACTAAAATAAGTTTACATTTATGTTATGAGTGTTGAATTGAATTATTTGAATCAAGTTCAAAATTTGGTTTGGATTTAAATTTTCGAGAAAACCCTGATTTTCAGCATTTAAACCCTACCCTGAAAATTCATTTTAAAATCTAAGCACATTTTGGGGTTGAGACCAAAAGCAAAAGTGTAGAGCTTGTCAACTTATACAAAGTTTGTTTTTGGAGTTTTCAAAGTTGTTATGAAAAATTTGAAGTAATTCGAAAAGGCGTAATTTGTTAAATATCCCCTATTTGAATTCAAAAGTTCATTTCAAAATGTAGACCCAATTAGGGATTGATTATAAAATCAAAGTTGTAGAACTTTGAATTTTGAACAACTTTTATTTTTGGAGATTTTTGAGTTGTTATACAAATTTGGGAGTAATTTGAATTTGAAAACGCATGGCAATTCTGTAATTACTATGAACAGTGTTCACCGCCTAAGCTACATGGCCGGCGATCTTCTTCGGCGTTCCAGGCGCGTCGTGGCTGTCTGTGGCATTGCACTGGTGTGGGGAAAGGCTCTGTCATGGCTTCCTTGAGCTTCTGAGCCGTGTTATAAATACCGAGACGTCGTCGTCGACCTTCCCTTCGCTGCTCTATTTTTCCCGTCGCTCTTGCTCATCTCCGGCGAGCCCTCATCATCGACCAGTGCGTCTGCCATTGTAGCAAAGCATCCATTAGTTTCACCTACTCCTTGTGTGCCTAGCCATCCTACTGTGGCCGTCTGATTCCGCCGGGAACTACCGCTAGCAACCCTTCTTCCTCGCGGCCGGCAGCCTCACCCGTGATTCCGTTTCACCGCGGCCAGCGTCATCCGGTGAGCTGTTGCCCTTGCTTGTTGTCCCTACAGCTTCGTCTAGATGCTATGGTGCTTAATCCATTCTTGCTTGGTCATTTTGCCCACTACAGTCGCCGAAACACCATCGTCGATGAAGTCTGCTCCGCCGTGACCGCTGTCACCGTTGACCCGCGTCACCATAGCTTCTCCGGCGTCGTTCTTTACTTCTACACGTTCGGGGTGAGATGCTGATCCTTTCTAAGCGCTTAGTTTGACTATTACCGACCTTGTTTTGTCAGCGTAGTGTCGTCGAGACGCCGCGTCCGCCATGGCCAACGTCGAGCTAGTATAGGGCTGTAATCAGTACTAATAGGGACGTCAATCGATGCGCCTAGTCATGGTGATCGTTTTGGTACCTTGGTCGTCGCCGTTGGACTCATCGTCGGCGAGTTTACGTCGGTCAGCGCAGTCCCCAGCATGGTCAAACGCGCGAGGTTAGGGATGACAGGTGGGACCCGTATGTCAGTGACTGTGTAGTTCAAAATGAATTTCTGTTTTTCATATTTGAATGAATAGTGCCTATTTTTGTTATTTTTGTGTAGATTTATTTAGAGCTCCAGAAATTATGAAAATTTTTGTGTGACCTCTCTATGATAAATATTATTTAGGAAAAATATGAAATACTGATTTACAGTACATTTTGAATGTAATGAAAATTGCTCAATTTATTAATAAATAGATTTCCATGATTTTTCTAGGCTTATTTAATTGTCCAAAAATTATAAAATTTGTTTTGCCACTTACTTATCATGTGATAAACCTTTACTAAAATTTTGAGCTCAATTAGAATAAGTTGATTTATTTCATAATTCTTAATTAATTCATTCATTCATAAAAGCAAATAATAACCTTTAATGATTTAGGTTTTGTTTGAAATTTTGGATTGAGTGATGACCTTGGGTCATTAGTTGATAATGATCCTTGGCAATTGATGTATGTGTTACAAAAAAGATTTAGTTAGTTTGACTTGTAACTGTACCACGAAGAAAAGTTGTATTCTAGTTGTTAACTTTTGCATCCATCATCGAGCATCATGTTTTGTATTCCGCATCATGTTAAACATGGCATTGTTACTACGTGTAGTGAATGAAGGTGAACACGTGGTAGTTAATCAAGTTGCAGAGGAGGTTAATCCATCTGTTGAGGTCAGATCGAATACTTGTGAAACATCGCAGGAACCGGACTTTTCCGTCAATGAAGGCAAGCCCCGGATGCATACAACCCTACCTTGTATTTTACAAATTGATTTCGCTTTTGCTTTTCTTTACTGCATTAAGTGATTAGGAGTTAAGTGAAACCCTAATTGGTGCATTACTAACCTTGTTTTCCATATCTACTTTGTTACCAGTTTTAATTCGTATATGACAAGTTGTGCTTAGCTATGCTTAGAACAATAAAAGTCAGGTGATTACCTGTCATCTGCAAGTTTTAAATGGATCTTTAGTTACTTATGTTATCATGTGATATGGGACTATGGAGTAATAAATCTAGACCAAGCGGACTCGGTGTATGGGAGCCACAAGACGTGGAGGTCTTATGAGCGGGTTCTTTCCGCCTGTGTCGGTTAAGGTCCGTCCGTTGTTGAACTATGTGCGGTGAGACTTTGTAGTACTAACCACATACTCTGGTAAGCCTTAACTTGGCTATTCTATTACGAGAATGTCTACTCACGCACTAGGAGTGGAGAGATGGCGGGAATAGCGTGTACCCACATAGCAATGGGCTAGATTGGTGGAGTACTGTATTCTCAGGTGGCGTGGACCCATTCTTATTTTAGAGGATCCGAGAGTAGGTTGATATAGTAGGTCGGGGACCTACATATGTCGTGTGGTGTGGAATTCCCAGCTGGGTTTATAATCAGTTCGAATCGTCATTGCTCCTCGGTTATGGAGACTCACTTCTCTGTTCATCATCGTAGTTTAATAACCGAAATTTGAGAAGGTGTTGGATATGAAGTTTCATGATCTCAATACGGATCATGTCATCTTTATATATGATTATATGAAGTTTAATGTCAAATTAAAGAATTTTGTTAAAAGAGCTTTTTCACAAAATAACTTTGATTATTGCTAAAGCTATACCTTGAATCCCTAAGACTGCATTCCTGAGTTTATCAGTTCATATTTCGGTGAAGTCTTATTGAGTACTTTTGTACTCAGGGTTTGTTGACCCTTGCTGCAGGTGAGCCTCATGAGCAGATCTGTTTTGGATCGTGCTGCATGACTATTGTTCGATCTGACGATGAGAAGTAAATGTGTGGCCCTTGGGCTGGGCAGTTCTATTGTGTGTTTTGTATTATGTTATAATACCACTCCACTACTATGTTTTGTATTAATTATCGAACTTAGTTATAAGGTTTGAAACCACTGGTTTGTAAACTAAGTTATTGTAAGACTTCCGCTGTTTTTACTCTGATGTAGATATTTGAATAAATATTGTAATACTGCAATGACTCTGTAATGGGATCCTGCTCGGAAATCGTAGATGATTCGGGGTTCCCCAAGGACACCCGACAGTCTTCTTAAGTTACCAAGAACATATGCATGGTCGTTAGAGGTCGTTGGACAGTGATAGGTGCATGTGGGTCCTATAATTTAGGAGGTTCTGCCACATGAGCTATCTCAGTGTTCTTGATTTGCTCAAATATTCTCTCATCCAAAGCATTATGAATGGCACTAAGAGCAATATCATTGTTTTGGAGCAATACTTCTTTGGCCGTAGTGGGATTCTCCGAATCGGCTACCTCAAATTTGGCCTCCACCATATTCCACACCTTTCTATTGATTGACTTGATATAGGTGGTCATATTTGCCTTGCAATATGGAATTTGAGTCATCAAATTAGGGTGGCTTCTTGGTGTTGTTGATTTGAGCCATTTTCACACCATAGGTTGTTAAGCCTCAACTCATGGTGACCACGGCTCTGATACCACTTGAAAGGTCCTAATGGCTAGAGGGGGTGAATAGCCTATAAAAATTTCTACAACAACACTTAAGCCAAGAAGTTAGACAATTAAATGGTGAAGCGAGTGTTACGCTAGCCTACTAAAAATATAAGCCACCTATCCACAGTTCTAGTTGCTATAATCTCTAATTCACACAAAGAGGCTAAGTCACTATTTTCTAAGTTAGTGAGCTCTCAAAGACTAACTAAAAAGCATGACTAACTGCTAGACACGACACAAGCTAGCTCTCAAAACTAATTATACTAAAGGGCTTAGCTACACTAGTAATGTAAATACAAGAGAGGTAGTGAATGTTATACCACCGTGACAAGAGATGATCAATCAAACACAATGAATACCAATGAAATCCTCAGAGACAAAATGACAAAATGATTTTTCACCGAGGTTCACTTGCTTGCACGCAAGCTAGTCTCCGTTGTGACGATTTACTCACTTAGAGGTTCACGCGCTAATAGGCATCACACGCCTAACCCACAATCGGGTGTCGCATAACCAACACAAGATGAGGATCCACAAGCCACAAGCAATCCACTAGAGTACCTTTTAGCTCTCCACCAAAGAAAGGTCAAGAACCCCTCACAATCACCATGATCGGAGCTAGAGACAAGCACATTCCTCCGCTCGATGATCCTCGCTGCACCAAGCCATCTAGGTGGCGGCAACCACCAAGAGTAACAAGTGAAATACACAGCGAAACACAATCACCAAGTGCCTCTTGATGCAATCACTCAAAGCAATGCACTTAGATGCTCTCAAATCTCACTAGATGATGATCCAATCAAGCAAGGTGAGTTGGAGAGTGTTGGCTATGCTCACAAGGATGTATACTCAATACAAATGGCCAAGAGAGTGAGCAAGAGCCAACCATGGGGCTTAAATAGAAGCCCCCTATGAAATAGAGCCATTGGGCTCAACAGGTAGCTCACTATGGGCTGACCGGATGCGTCGGTTAGATGTGATCGAATGCACGCCACGAGCACCCGGTCGCTTGATGAGCGCCACATGGCCTCACCTTCAAACAAGTGTCATAGATCTTCAATGGTCAAGTGCCTCCCTATGCATGGTTACATGATGATTGGACACGTCAACCATCGACCTAATGTGCCCATCACCGCATCCGCTCACGCAAACCAGTGCTGCTAGCACCTTGTGACCTGACGCACCGAGGAATGACCGGACTCGCCATCAACACAACGTTCAGTCACTTCCAAAGAGTATGTAGAGAAGGATTTTTGCAACCAAAGGTGTTCGGTCAGGGTTGACCTAACGCGCTCACTGTCTGATCTTCTCTAGCTATGCTCCACTACCTACGTCATGGTACGTCTGCATCAATCGGACTCACCCTCTGCGTGTTTGATCATTCTCTTTCTCCAGCATCTAGTCAGAGACTAAGAGCGTACCCTTCTTCACCACGATAACTGGACGCACCCCTTAGGGTCTGGTCTAGAGTATGGTCATCTCGAAACACATCATCCACTTTACAAACTTCTTCACCCTTAATCAAATGTGCTAACCACCAAGTGTATCACCTTGTGCACATGTGTTAGCATGTTTTCACAAACATTTTCAAGAGTGTTAGCACTGAGTAGAATCTAAATGCAAATGCAATGAGTTAAAACCTCTAGTAGCACTTTGATAATAGCATTTCGATACGAGTTTCATCCCTCTTAATAGTACGACTATCTATCCTAAATGTGATCACACTTCCTAGTCTCTTGATCACCAAAACAAAATGGCCCTTTGGATATTGAAAGGATCAAGATGGCCAAGAGGGAGGTGAATTGGGCTAATTCTAAATTCTTTGCGATAATTAAGCCCTACACTTAGCCCACTTCACCCCTTATGCCTAGAATGTGTTTCTATTGTTCGAATGCACAAAAGTTTTACACCCTAAGTTCCAATACTACTCTAGCATGACAATTCTAGGAATGTAAAGACTTGAAATGAATTGCTCAAATATAAATGCTCAAAGTAAAGAGAGGGAAAGGAATGTGGCGATGTTTTCCTAAGGTATCATAGAGTCGTCACTCCCCACTAGTCATTGTTGGAGCATCCGTGCAAGGGTGTAGCTCCCCCTTGATCTGTGTAAGGATCAAGTGCTCTCTATGGGCTAATTCTTTGACACTCCATCGTGGCGAATCGCCCATAACCGCTCACAACTTGACTTGGGCCATCCATAAGCTCTGCTAGATGATCACCAAGCTCCCAATCACCACCGAGCCATCTAGGTGATGGAAATCACCAAGAGTAACAAGCATAAACTCTCACTTGACCACGACAAGCCTAATGAGAAGGGTGGATGCACATTTGCTACTCTCCTTGCACTAATGAGGACCTTAATCTTGGATTCTCAAATCTTAATCACCTCACTAGGCTCTTGCTCCCCCTTACACTCTCAAGGTGTTTCTCAGCTGAACAAATGGGCAAGAGACCTCCCTTGGATGAGTGGAGTAAGTATTTATACCCCCTCATTCAAAACATAATATTTGGAGGCTGAGTCAGCACTCTGCGGGTTGACCGGATACTCCAATCAGGGTGACCGAATGCTCCGGTCAGTTATCCCCGCCACTGTGTCAGAAAGAGACATTAAGTTTTGACCAAACTCTGACCAGCGTCCGGACAGCACTGACTAGATGTGTCCGGTCAAGAAAAATGCTCTCTATAACCTTACTGATATTGACTAGATGCTGGCACCTAAAGTCTGGTCACTTCACTGTTCAGCGTTCGGTCAGGTACTGGATCCTGACCATGTCTTGTCAGCACTAACCAAATGCGTCCGGTCATGAAACAGTCTTTCTGGAACCTCTTTGGAGTTGACTAGACACATGTACCTAGTGTCCGGTCCACTTTCACTCAGCATCTAGTCAGTACTAGACGACTTTAGTTGATCAAATGAACTGACTGAACTCACCCTCTATCATCCGGTCACAACCAGACCAGCGTCCAGTCAATCATTTGACCCTCCATTCACTTCCAACTCAAAATCCTATGTGAATGAAGTTTACTCCAATTGATCTTAGGGCTATTCCTGAGCTACCTAGTGCTAGGTTTGACAAGTGTGCACCACACCTAACCCACTAGACTTACCTAGATCAAGCTACAAGTCCATACCCCCTTAATAGTACGGCCAAAGGAAAAACAAGATCCTAAACTACTCTAAGTGTCTCTCCAACACCAAACGACAGTTAGAACTAGTTTGTCCTTAACCTTGTCGTCCATCCTTTGAAAACCGAAACGATTTGCATCGATAGGGGCATGACAACCATGATTGCCCAATCAATTTCCATTACCATGACCTAACTCAAATTGCCTCTTCAAAACACATGTTAGTCATAGTAATCTTGTGTCATCATTAATCACTGAAACCCAACTAGGGGCCTAGATGCTTTTAATCTCCCCCTTTTTGGTGATTGATGACAACACAACCTTGAGTATGTAGAAGAGATGAGTGAGGTTTTCAACATGCTTGGTTCATATAAGCTTTTGATAATAAGAACAAAGGGGGTTAGACATGCTTATATGACCCAAGCCAACATGGTGTACTCAATAGATATGAATTAAGTATGAGTACATGAAGTAAAGCTTATTTGAATCGGAGTAAAAATGCGAAAGCAAAGCAAATGAGCATAACCAAGTCACATGACATATATATAAGTATCAATGTAGAGAGCACACATGTCACATAAGTCTTATCATCACATGTAAATAAGACAATGCATGAAAGTAAACGTGAATGCATGAAGTCTCACAAAAGAAATGAATCACAAGCTCCCCCTAGATCTAACGCTCCCCTAGATTTAACATACTCGCTCCCTCTCCCCCTTTGGTGTCAAGCACCAACAATAGGATAGGAGCAGTCGAGTCAGACGCTGAGGTGCGGTGAGAGATCTAGAACTGAGCTGCATCATCCTCTGACCCTGAACTCTGAGCGGTTTGACCCTCTATAGCAGGAAGTGAAGGTAAAGTGGTATGGGTCTACTCAGTGACTGGTTCGGCCTATGACTCTAGAAGTATCATTATACAAAGTGGAGCCACATCTGTCTCTACCACTGTCGCTGAATCCTCAAGTGTAGGTGTGACTATCTGAGGTGGCTCGGATGATGCAATAGACGATGGAATCATCTTGGTAGTCCTAGTAACTGGAGCAACTATGGTAGGAATAGGGACTCATAACTCTAGAGGTGTAGGCTGCCCTATAAGCTCACTAAAGGTAGCACCAAGACTCCTAGAGACTGGGGTGTCCATCACTAATACCAAAGAACTCTGGGTTAGAGTGAAGCCCATGATAATAGGAGTAAAGTGAGGACCCTGAGCTATCATTGGTGAAGCAAACCACTAGGACACCTGCTCTATAGGTGATGTAGACTGAGTAGCTAGTGGTCCCTGACTCTAAAACCCATTGGGTTGTACAGCTAGAGTCACTGGAGTGGTGGTAGTAGGCTAGCCTATTAAGGTGTAGACTGCTGAGGAGCAACCCCAATAGCAGTGAATACATGCTGCATGAAGCCAAGTAACTGTTGCTGAATCACAAGCTGCTGCTACTGCATGGCCTGTTGCTGCCTCTAAAACTCATCCTATCAAGCCTAAACCTGAGCAAGTGTAGTTGCGGTCTCCTGTGCCTAGCATGCCTGGTCCTGCCTCATCCGCTCAAGTACTGCTAGAAGTGTTGGGTTAGTCTGCGATGGCTGTGGTGGAGCGAAGCTAGAGCCACTGGCCTCTCTATCATGTGGTTAAGGAGCCATCTGCGGAATCGGCTGATAGTCATCATCAGAGCTGTCACTTGGGTCGCTCTCGACCACATCCTCCTACGGAGCATCAAGCTACTCCTCCTCTATTGCTGCAATGCCCTTGATGATCTCATCCTACTAGGTTGTGGTCTCTAGTACCTCTGGGCGATGGCTCAGCTGGCGAGGTGTCCTGGCACAACTATGACATAGCATCTGGGTCATGTCATATGATGAAAACTCAAAGTAGCACCTGTGTACTCTACCATTATCTTAGGAGACTTCTGTGTAACTGCCTTTTGGATTAGGTGATCCAATGAGCATATGGCAGCTGATGGTGACCTTTGAAGTCCTCTTGTAGGGTATCCTCCATCTCTGAAAGTATCACATCCCAAATATCAAAGACAGTCTGAGACACCAGGTGATACACTAGCCATAGCTAAATATGTGTCAGGCCCTCACGGTAACCTATCCTCAGGAGCAGAGTCCTCCTCATAATAGCATCAAGAAGCCGAGCTGTAGGTGTAAGATCACATTGTGTCCTGCTCGACCCCTCACCAAATGGCTCTGTGAAGCAAGGTCTGACAATATCTGTAGGTGGCACAAGTCTACCATGGGGGCGTCTTGGAGGCTCTGTCTGTCCATAGCATACCTCATGAAGGTGAATAGGGGAATCTAGAATCCTTAGTATCTCTCTGACTCTTGAGCTCTAGGGCCTGTAATCATGGCCTCTGAATGCAAAGTGAATGAATTTGTGCCTCGAGTCAATCCATAGAGAGGAGTAGAACTCATGAACCCATAATGGAACATAGCAACCTATCTGTCTAAGAAGATCTATCAACCCTGGCAGATAAGAGAGGTGAGGATGGATCTGCTCACCTATAGCTGCAACTAAAGACTCTATGAAGTAGACCCACTGAGATCTGAAGGCAACTTCACTATTAAGATAAGCATTATAGAAATCCTCCTGCAACACAGTATAGAAGTTCTCTGATGCATGCTCATCCTGCCTCGGTAGAAACCAGTCCTCAAACTACACAAAATTGTAGCTACTGTACCTATCTGGCTGAGGCTACCCTTAGATCAAGGTGAACCACCGGAGGCAGACCCTATGGTCTAGGAGGTGGACAAGAGCCCCTCCTCTATGTCTCAGGCCTCGATGACACCTGAGTGCATGTATGACCAGAGCATTAAAGCCATGGCTGTGCTGCCTGCTCTGTCTCCTAAATCTACTTTGTCTGATGAGTACCCTCTATCTGCTCTGTTGACTGTGTCTGTGTAACACCTCGGGTGTTTAAAATACTAAAACCTGACATGTCATCATATGCATTGCAAAGCATTTGGCATTTGGTGAAAACTTTGAGATGCATACACTAAAACAAGTTTATATTCATATGGTATGTATTGAATTATATTGGTTGACTTAAATTTAAAGTTTGTTTGGATTTTTGAATTTTTCGAGAAAACCCCGCTTTTCACCATTTAAATCCTACCCTAAAAATCCATTTCAAAATCTAAGCATAATTTGGGGTCGATCCCAAAAGCAAAAGTGTAGAGCTTGGCAAGTTATACAAAGTTTGTTTTTGGAGTTTTTCAAGTTGTTTAGAAAAATTTTGAGTAATTCAAAAAGGCGTAATTCGTTAAATTTCCCCATTCGAATTCAAAAGTTCATTTTAAAAATCTAGACCGAATTTGGGGATAGTTATAAAAGCAAAGTTGGAGAACTTTTGATTTTGAACAACTTTTGTTTTTGGAGATTTTTGAGTTGTTATGAAAATTTGAGAGTAATTTATGAATTTTGGCAAATGGCAATTTTGTAATTTCTGTGAACAGTATTCACCGCTCTTGCTACATGGCCGACAACCTTCTTCGGCATTCTAGGCGCATCGTGGCCGTCCTTGGTGTCGCGCTGGCATGGAAACGACTCCGTCGTGGCTTCCTTGAGCTTCTGAGCCGCGCTATAAGTACCGAAACATCGTAGTAGTTTTTTCTTCTTCCTTTGTTTTCACCGCCGCCGTTGCCATCTCGGTAAAGGCCATCCTAGTTCTGTCTTTTCCTTGCGAATCCAGCCAGGTAACATTGGTCGCCTGGAATTGCCGAGAATCCGCTGCCCACGTCTTTCTTTCTCGCGGCCGGCAACTTCACCGCCGCGGGCGTGTCATCGTGGCCAGAGCCCTCCGGTGAGCCGTTGTCCGTGATCAGTGTACTTACGGTTTCGTCTCGATGCTATAGTACTTAGTCAGTTGTTGTTTACTCATTTTGATCACTGCAGTCGCTGGTTCTCCCTCACCGACGATCTTTGCTCCGCCGTGATCACCATAGTCATCGTCACGCCTCTCCGTTACTCCTCTGATCCTGCTCATTGCTCAATCGTGTTCGGGGTGAGGTGCTAAACCCTTCTATGCTTAGTGTTTAACCTCTATCGTGCTTGTGTCTCCGGTGTAGTGCGGCCATGCCATCGTGCCCGCCATGGTCATCGCTGTGCTCGGTCCAGTATGGAATTGGAGTGGTGTATCAGATGGTGTAGTGGTCGGAGAGTTCACC
Source organism: Miscanthus floridulus (assembly GCF_019320115.1). NCBI lineage: Eukaryota > Viridiplantae > Streptophyta > Magnoliopsida > Poales > Poaceae > Miscanthus > Miscanthus floridulus. The sequence continues at coordinate 54,024,363 of NC_089586.1, read as the reverse complement.
GTAGTGGTCAGAGAGTTCACCGTAGTGGTCGGAAAGTTCACCGTAGTGGTCGGAGAGTTCATCGTAGTGGTCGGAGAGTTCACCGTAGTGGTCGGAGAGTTCACCGTAGTGGTCGGAGAGTTCACCGTAGTGGTCGGAAAGTTCACCGTAGTGGTCGGAGAGTTCACCGTAGTGGTCGAAAAGTTCACCGTAGTGGTCGGTGCTGGCGTGGTCACATCAGTTACGAATATGGTTTGGATAGTTTGGCTTGTAACTGTACCGCAAAGGAAAGTTGTATCCAAATTATTAATTTTTGCATCCATCATCGAGCATCATGTTTCATATTCCGCATCATGTTAAACATGGCATTGTTACTACGTGTAGTGAACGAAGGTGAACACGTGGTAGTTAATCAAGTTGCGGAGGAAGTTGACCAGTCTGTTGAAGTCGGATCGAATACTTGTGAAACGTCGTAGGAATCAGACTTTTCCGTCAACGAAGGCAAGCCCCAGATGCATACAACCCTACCTTGTGTTTTACAAATTAATTTCGCTTTTGCTTCCCGTTACTGCATTAAGTGATTAGGAGTTAAGTAAGAACCTAATTGGCGCATTACCAACCTTGCTTTTCCATATCTACCTTGATTACCTATTTTATTCGTAAATGACTAGTTATGCTTAGTCATGTTTAGTCGGGTGATTACCTGTCACCTGCGAACTTTAAATGGAACTTTGGTTAATTATGTTAACATGTGATATGAGAATGTGGAGTAATAAATCTAGACCGGGCGGACTCGGTGTGTGTGAGCCACAAGACATGGAGGTCTTGTGAGCGGGTTCTTTCCGCCTGTGTCGATTAAGGCACGTCCGTTGTTGAATTGCATGAGGTGAGACTTTGTAGTACTAACCGCATACTCCGGTAAGCCTTAACTTGGCTATTCTATTATGAGAATGGATACTCGCGCACTGGGAGTGGAGAGATGGCGGGAGTAGCGTGTACCCTCATGGCTGAAATGTGGCCGGATTGGAGGTGTGCTGTGCTTTCGAGTGGCGTGGACCCGTTCTTGTTTTAGAGGATCTGAGTGCAGGTTGATATATGTAGGTCGGGGACCTACATATGGTATGTGGTCTGGAATTCCCAGCTGGGTTTTAATCGGTTCGAATCGTCGTTGCTCCTCGGTTATGGAGACTCAACTCACTGTTCATCAACATAGTATTAATAACTGAAACTTGAGAAAGGTTTGCGAAAGAGATTGATATGAAGTTCATGATCTCATTACAGATCATGGTAGATTCATATGTGGTATTTATAAAGTTTTACCTTTGAATTAAAGAATTTTGTTAAAGAGCTTTTACGCAAAAGAACTTTGATTATTGTTAAAGCCATACCTTGAATCCCATGAGCCTGCATTCCTGAGTTATCAGTTCTTATTTCGGTTAAGTCTTGTTGAGTACTTTTGTACTCAGGGTTCGTTGACCCTTGTTGCAGGTGAGCCTCATGAGCAGATCTATTTTGGATCGTGCTGCATGACGGTTGTTCCTTGTGATGACGATGAGAAGTAAATGTGTGGCCCTTGGGCAGGGCAGTTTCATTGTGTGTTTTGTATTATATTATAATGTCACTCCACTACTACTATGGTTTGTAATAATTATCGAACTTAGTTTGTAAGGTTTGAAACAACTGGTTTGTAAACTAAGTTATCGTAAGACTTCCGCTATTTGTTTTTACTCTGGTATTGATATTTGAATAAATGTTATAATACTGCAATGACTCTATAACGTGATCCTGCTCGGAAATCGTGGATGATTCAGGGTTCCCCGGGGACACCCGACAGTCTTCTTAAGTTACCAGGAACATATGCATAGTTGTCAAAGGTCGTTGGACAGTGACAAGTACATGTGGGCCCAATAATTTAGGAGGTTCTGCCATAGTCTGCTGCTCAGTCTCCCCCTAAGTCTGGCTCTCCTCTAAAGAGACATGTCGTCCTCCTAGTATGACAGTCCTAGGTGGACTACCATTATGAGTCTCAACCCTCTCGACGGTGGCCCTCTGAGCTGGTGACAACTAATCATCTATACAAATGCCACTCCTAGATCCACCTCTCTCCACTTGCTCCTATGGCGGCTGCCACTGCTGCTGCTCTCTCTATCTCCATATCAGCGAACTTCTGCTTCTTCATTGTAGTCTTTTTTGCCTTTCCTTTTTCCTAAGAAGTCAGGCAAGGCGGAGGCCTTGGATCCTCATCACCGAGGCCACCTCTAGCATCCTTACTAGAATTACTTCCTCTAATAGGAAGCAACTACCAACTGACACTTGTGAGGCTTGGCCTTAATCCATACTCGGGGGCTTGGCCCCGAGTTCACTGACAACTGCCAAATCAATCACAAGAGCACCAACTCGCTACACGATGGAATAGATAGAGAATATAAATAATCACTATATTCATCTAGAGGTGCAAAACCCTAAGAAGCAAGCAGTAGATAAGAAATTGAAAGTGATGGCTTGCTACTAGATTAATTCCGATGATCCAGTGAATGACAAGAAAAGGAAAGGGTCATGGGGCACCACTGGGATAGGCAAGGCTATGCCAGGGGTTAGGGTTTGGTGGCACGAAACTGTATGGTGGCCAGGAAGGTGCGTGGCACAATGCAGGTGCAGCACAGGCATGATGAGGTAGTGCAGACGTGGGCATGGCGGTGTGACGGCGGAGGCGGGCGCGGCGGCACAAGTCTGGCATGGGTGCGGCTAGGTCAAGCGCGGACGCGGACAAGGTAGGTGTGGGTGCTGGCGAGATGGCGTGGCGGAATAAGGCAGGCGACAGTGCGGGCGCTGATAGGTTAAGGCGGCGTGGGTGCATGATGAGGAAAAACAATTCAAGTGCCCCCGCATGATAGAGAATAAGAAGAGAATAGAAAGCTTCTGCTTGACCTTCTGTGACCAGACGCACAGGTGGCAACTACCGAACGCTGCCACTCGGAGTCTGGTCAACAATAGAGAGGTCCAAAACTCCTCAAATCATGACCGGACGTGTTTGATTACCCTTGACCGGACGTAGGGCAGATTTCGGTCGATCTTGACATCATCTTCTTTGTTTGGCCGGACATAGGACCATCTTCACACCGGAGACCGAAAGAACACTGTGCAGCGTCCGGTCACTCCTATGTTGCATTTGTTCACCTCCTATGAACTGATCGGACGCTGGAAGCAGAGTCTAGTGCAGTGTCTAGTCACTATTTTTCAACAAATCTTCAAAGTTCCTTCACGCTGCCTTTTCCCAATCAAGTGCCAACTTCAATAAAACGCAAATAAACACAAATTGGGAATGATGTGAGAGACCTCTCTCAAACCCTCAAATTTTTTAAAATATTTTGCCTTAGGCTATAATTATTTTTAAGAAAATATGCAATAAACGGGGCGGGGAGAACCATGTGACCACACAAGAGGGTTTTATGACCAATAGAAGCTTCACATGCTCTCCCTATTTGTTGGCAAACACAGCGGGTGCTCAAAAGATAACCAAAATGAAATGACAAAGCAACACACATGCATATGCAATGCAATACTTGAAAGTAAATCTAGTTGCTTGTCAAGTTTGATCCAAGGTTAAGCTTCTTCACATGCTTTTCGACGGTTGTCTTAACCATGTTAGACAAGCCCTAAGTGCATTACAAAAAATCAAACATGTTTTATATTACAATGCAATGCAAGGGACAACACAAGCTCATTTTTTAGTGAAGTTACTAAAATCAAGCACATTGAGCTCATTCCTCAACCGACAAAATGTAGCCTCATCTAGCGATTTAGCAAAGATATCCACCAATTGATCCTCGGTCCTTACACCTTCTAGTGATATATCATTTTTAGCAACATGATCTCTAAGAAAGTGATGGCCGATCTCTATGTGCTTGGTGCGAGAGTGTTGAACCAGATTATTAGCAAGCATTGCCATGCTCTCATTGTCACACAAAAGAGGTACCTTTTGGCTTTTCTAGAACTACACCATAGTCTAGCAAAGTTTGCTTCATGTAAAGAATTTGTGCACAACAAGCCCCCGCGGTAATGTATTCCGCCATGGCGGTGGACAAAGCTACACTATTTTGCTTCTTGAAGGATCAAGACACTAGTGATCTACCAAGCAAGTGGCACTCTCCGGATGTGCTTTTTCTATCAATTTTGCAACTATCATAATTCGAATCGGAATAGCCAACTAGTTGGAATCTAGCTCCTTTGGGATACCAAAGACCAATGCTTGGTGTGTGCTTAAGATACCTAAGGATTCTTTTAACGACAACCATATGAGCCTCCTTAGGATTAGCTTGAAATCTAGCACATATACATACACTAAATATGATATCAGGCCTAGATGCGGTCAAATATAACAAGCTACCAATCAAAGAGCGGTAGAGAGTTTAATCAATCATTTTACCTCCCTCATCTAGGTCGAGATGTCCATTTGATGGCATAGGTGTCTTGATTGGCTTATATTCATCCATTTTGAATCTCTTAAGAAGGTCCTTGGTATACTTTTCTTAAGAGATGAAAATCTCTTCTCTCATTTGCTTGATTTGAAAGCCAAGAAAGAATGTAAGCTCTCCAATCATCGATATCACAAACTCCTTCGACATCAATTCACCAAACTCTTTCCAATAATCTTCATTTGATGAGCCAAATATGATATCATCAACATATACTTGACAAATGAAGATCTCTCCATCAAGCTTCTTGGTGAATAGTGTGGTATCGACCTTCCCAATGGTGAAGCCCTTCTCTATGAGAAAATTCCGAAGGCGTTCATACCAAGCTCTTGGGGCTTGCTTGAGCCCATATAGGATCTTGGACAACATATAAACATGATTAGGATATCTAGGGTCTTCAAACCTGGAAGGTTGATCAACATAGACTAGTTCATTTATGAAGCCTTTTAAAAATGCACTTTTAACATCCATTTGATATAATTTTATTTCATGATGCGATGGATATGCAAGGAGGATACGAATGGCTTCAAGTCTTGCAACCGGTGCCAAGGTCTCTTCAAAATCCAACCCTTCAACTTGGGAGAACCCCTTCGCAACTAGTCTTGCCTTGTTCCTCACAACAATGCCTTGATCATCTTGGTTGTTGTGAAACACCCACTTTATTCCAATGACTCTTGCACCTTATGGTCGCTCTTCAAGTGTCCAAACTTCATTGTGGGTGAAGTTGTTCAACTCTTCATACATGGCATTTATCCAATCCAGATCTTGAAGACCTTCTTCTATATTTGTAGGCTCAATGCAAGAAACAAACGAGTGATCTTTAATAAATGAAGCAAGTTTTTAAGAGCGAGTCGTTACACCCTTTGAAGGACTCCCTATGATGAGATCTTGTGGATGTGCTTGTAGTAGGGGTGAATTTCTTCTATCAACCACTTGAGGGGGAGGTTGTGGAGCATCAACATCTTGAGCTTGTGCCACCATTTGATCATGGGAGACATGAGTATCTTCATTTTTTACTCTCCCATCTTTATTATCATCTTGTGGCACATTTGATGAAGAAGGTGGATCAATCACTTGTACATCATCTTCATCATCTTTGGGCTTGATGTTTCCAATCGGAATGTTCTTCATGGCCTCCCTCAATGGTTCATCACCTACATCATCAAGATTCTCATGTGCTCCTTGGGAGCCATTAGATTCATCAAAATCCACATCATATGTTTCTTCAACCAAACAGGTGGCATGATTAAATACTCGATATTCTTTGGAGTTTGATGAGTAACCAATAAGAAAACCAATATAACAACATCTTTGGAACTTCCCTAGGTGTTGCCGCTTCTTGTAGATGTAGCATTTGCAACCAAACACCAAGAAGAATAAGATGTTTGACTTCTTCCCATTGAGCAACTCATAAGGGGTCTTGCCAAAAAAAACTTTTGAAGAAATAGGCGGTTAGATGCATAACATGCGGTGTTGATAGCTTCCACCCATAGAGCTTCGGGTGTATTGTACTCATCAAGCATTGTTCTTGCAAGTGTGATAAGTGTACAGTTCTTTCTCTCTACTACACCATTTTATTGAGGAGTATATGTTGCGGAGACCTCATGCTTGATGCCTACTTCAACACAATATGCTTCAATGTTTGTGTTGTCAAATTTTTTTCCATTGTCACTTCTTATCTTCTTGAGCTTCACTTCAAATTCATTTTATGCCCTCTTGACAAACTTCTTGAAATATGATGTCACTTCGGTCTTGTCATGAAGGAAGAACACCCAAGTATATCTAGAGTAGTCATCAACAATCATAAGACAACAGAGATTTCTTCCCAAACTCTTGTAAGTTGTTGGTCCAAATAGATCTATGTGAAGGAGCTCTAAAACTCTTGTTGTTGACATATAAGCTTTTATTGGATGGGTGTTTACAACTTGCTTGCCGGCTTGACATGCACTACAAAGCTTGTCCTTCTCAAATTTCACATCCTTCAAACCTCTCACCAATTCATTCTTCATTAGCTTCTTGAGTGAGCTCATCCCAACATGTGCAAGTCTTCTATGCCATAGCCACCCAAGTGAAGTTTTGGTGAATAAGCATGTCTTCAAGTTTGTATCTTCGGAGGTGAAATCCACTAGATATAAGTTATTGTATCTAAAACCCTTGAACATAGCTTGATCATCATGTTTCTTTAATACAACTACTTCCTTCTCAGTGAACAAACATTGAAAGCCAAGATCACACAATTGACCAATGAATAGCAAGTTGAAGCTCAATGAAGCAACATATAGCACATTTGATATTGCAACTTTGCCCAATCCTTAAACTTTGCCCTTTGAATTATCACCAAATGTAATCCTTTTTTGACTATCTACTTCTTCATCTACTGAGATGAACATACGGGGATCACCGGTCATATGTTGAGTGCAACCACTATCAATAACCCAATGACTTCCACCGGTCTTGTAGTTCACCTACACACAAGAGATCAAGCTTGATGTTTAGGGACCCAAACTTGATGGGGACCCTTGACTTTCTCAACAAGTGACTTTGCAACCCAAATTTCCTAGGCCTATTCTTGTTGGGTGGACTTAAGAACATGACTTTTATTTTTCTACTAGAATTCTTTCTAAGCATGTAATGAGCATTGAAAGCAAAGGGTCTAGCATGCTTGGGCAAGGGTTGTGGTGGTGGAGTTTGACACTCATGGGCAAAGTGACCTTCTTGTCCACACTCAAAACATCTCTTTGGCTTAGGCTTTGACTTGTGTTGTTGTTGATGTTGAGCTTGAGCTTTCTTCTCTTAATTTGCCAAGTACCCAATACCACTTCTATCCATCTTCATTACGGTGTTCATGAGTAGCTCACTTTAGAGATATTGACCTCTTGTGAACTTGCTCAAACCGGTCTTGAGATGTTCTTTCTCCAACTTGAGCTTCTTGTTTTCTTCTCTAAGTTCATCATGATTTTTCTCCATCTTGAGTCTATTGTTCTCTTCTTTAAGCTTCTCATTCTCAAGAGCTATATCACAATCATTGTCAAGATTCTCTATCACAATTGTGTTGGTGGTTGATAGCTTTTCAAGATCTTTCTTGAGCTTTTCATTTTCATTCTTGAGCTTGACATACTCATCATAGTTGTCGGACTCAACTACTTTCTTGCCTTTGCTACTAGAACCTTGCTCAATGCTCTCAACAGTCAAGTCATCACATGATGTAGCTATATCAATTTTAACAACATTGTTAGTAGCATCATGTGGCTCATTGGATAATAGCTTATGAGAAACAACAAGATTATCATGATTAACCTTGAGATTAGTGTACTCTTCTTTTAGCAAATTGTAGCTAGTGGTGAGCTCATTATGGGACCGTTTGGTGCCGCTCCTGATGGCTCCGGCTCCGTCTGCCACGGCACTGTACCACCCTCTCTAGCTCCGCCTAGGAACTCCTGCAAAATGAAGAGGAGCCATCAGAGCTACGTTGATGTGGCTCCACCATAGTGCTTGCATAGGACTGCTACAGGGAGAGAGCCGGAGCTATGAAGAGCCCAGCCAAACAGGCCATATGTATCCCCTCAAGTTTATCATGTTTTTCTTTAAGCTCCTTTTTAGAGGATTTGAGCTCCTTGAGTTTGGATGACATAGTTTTATTTTCTTCTCTAAGCTCAACACTTGCTTTTTCGGCTATGTCATATTTTGCTAAGAGTGGGTCATTCTCAAGTTCTAGCTTTTCATTTTTAGCTCTTGTCTTTCTAATGATTTTAGTGTATTGATTGAGCAACTTGACAAGATCATCATAAGAAGGTGATTCAAATTCTTCATCACTATCATCATTGCTAGCATTATCATCACCACTACTATCATCATCATTTTGTACCTTTTGTTCACCCTTGGCCATAAGGCATAGGTGTGTAGAGGATGACGGCGGTGATGTCGGTGAAGATAGTGAAGAATCAATTACAATAGCGGCCACCTTCTCATTCTCACTTTCATCATCGAATGAGTCACTTGATGACTCAATATCCATGAGCCAATCACCAATAATGTATGCCTTGTCATTCATCTTCTTGTGATATTTCTTCTTCTTGCCATCCTTCTTCTTGTATGGCTTGTTTTTCTTCTTCTCATCATCATCTTCATCACTTGAGTCATCTTTCTTGCCCTTGAACTTCTTGTACTTGTCTTTCTTGGGTTTAGGGCATTAATGAGCTTGATGACCAAGTTCTCCATAATTATAGCAATCTATTTCAAAGATGGGCTTCCTTCTATTGCTAGTGAAGAATTTCTTCTTCTTGCCATCAAACTTGACACCGTTCTTGTTGAGCTTCTTGAGCATCTTGGCGTTTTTTCTAACCATGAGAGCAAGACTTGCATCATCAATTTCATCATCACTTGAGCTATCATGATCAACTCTTGATTTGCCCTTATCTTGGCTAGCCTTGAATGCCAAATCTTTCTTCTTGGTGGAAGAAGAGCCATCTTATGGTGTGATGTGCATGTACATCTCATGTGCATTGATCTTCCCCAAAATTTGAGTTGGTGTAGCGGCAGAAAGATCATCTTGATGTAGCACCATCACAATATGTCCATATTTGTCAATGGGGAGGACACTCAAGATCTTTCTTACAACATTAGATGGTTGCATTTGTGTGAGTTCAAGCCCATTGACTTCCTTTATAAGAACATTCAAGCGTGAATACATCTCATTGGCACTTTCTCTAGAAAGCATCTCAAATGAATTAAGCTTTTTCATCACAAGATGGTAGTGTCCCTCATGCTCCCTCTTGGTTCCATCATGGATCATGGAGCGCACGTGTGACCATAGTGCATGGGCGTCTTTGTGGTTCCACACACGGTTAAAAACATTTTTGCAAAGGCCTCTAAAGAGGGTGTTTCTAGCCTTTTCATTCCATTTCTCATAATTAACTTCATTGCCTTGGAGGTTTGTGGGATCCTTAGGTTTTAGAAAGCCTTGTGAGACGGCTCTAAGAACTCCAACATCTAAAGCTTCTAGATAAACCTCCATACGAATTTTCCAATAAGGAAAATCATCTCCCTCAAAGATAGGAGGGGGGTCCATCTCTGTGGGACATCTTGCTCTAGGCAGTTAAACCTAATTTAGAGCGCACAAATGTGTGACCATAGTGCATGGGCGTCTTTGTGGTTCCGCACATGGTTAAAAACATTTTTGCAAAGGCCTCTAAAGAGGGTGTTTCTAGCCTTTACATTCCATTTCTTATAATTAACTTCATTGCCTTGGAGGTTTGTGGGATCCTTAGGTTTTAGAAAGCCTTGTGAGGCGGCTCTAAGAACTCCAACATCTAAAGCTTCTAGATAAACCTCCATACGAATTTTCCAATAAGGAAAATCATCTCCCTCAAAGATAAGAGGGGGTCCATCTCTGTGGGACATCTTGCTCTAGGCAGTTAAACCTAATTTAGCGAGCATGAGGCTCTGATATCAATTGAAATGATCAAGATGCCCAAGAGAGGGGTGAATTGGGCTAATTCTAAATTCTTTGCAATAATTAAGCCCTACACTTAGCCCACTTCACCCCTTGTGCCTAGAATGTGTTTCTATTGTTCTAATGCACAAAAGTTTTACACCCTAAGTTCCAATCCTACTCTAGCACGGCAATTATAGAAATGTAAAGACTTAAAATGAATTGCTCAAATGTAAATGCTCAAAGTAAAGAGGGGAAAGGAACGCGGGCAATGTTTTTCTAAGGTATCAGAGAGTCACCATTCCCCACTAGTCCTCGTTGGACCACCTACGCAAGGGTGTAGCTCCACATTGATCCGCGTAAGGATCAAGTGCTCTCTATGGGCTGATTCTTTAACACTCCGTTGCGGTGAATCGCCCACAACCGCTCACAACTTGACTTGGGTCATCCACAAGCTCCACCGGACGATCACCAAACTCCCAATCACCACTGAGTCATCTAGGTGATGGCGATCACCAAGAGTAACAAGCACAAACTCTCACTTGACCATGACAAGCCTAATGAGAAGGGTGGATGTACACTTGCTACTCTCCTTGCACTAATAATGACCTTAATCTTGGATTCTCAAATCTCAATCATCTCACTAGGCTCTTGCTCTCCCTTACACTCTCAAGGTGTTTCTTAGCTGAATAAATGGGCAAGAGACCTCCCTTGGACGAGTAGAGTAAGTATTTATATTCCCTTATTCAAAACATAACGTTTGGAGGCTGAGTCAGCACTCTGCGGGTTGACCGGATACTTAGGTCAGGGTGATCGGATGCTCCGGTCAGTTATCCCCGTGACTGTGTCAGAAAGAGCCGTTAAGTTCTGATCGAACTCTGACCAGCGTCCGATCAAGAAAAATGCTCTCTGGAACCTTACTGATGTTGATCGGACGCTGGCACCTAGAGTCTGGTTACTTCACTGTTCAGCGTCCGGTCAGGTACCGGATCCTGACCATTGTCCGATCAGCACTAACCGGACGCGTCCGATCACGAAACAGTCTCTTTGGAACCTCTCTGGAGTTGATCGGACGCAGGGTACCAGGTGTTTGGCCCACTTTCACTCAGCGTCCGATTAGTACTAGATGACTTCAGTTGATCAAATGAACTGGCCGGACTCACCCTCTAGCGTTCGGTCACAACCAGACCAGTGTCCGATCAATGATTTAACCCTCCATTCACTTCCAACTCAAATCCTATATGAACGAAGTTTACTTCAATTGATCTTAGGGCTATTCCTGGGTTAGGTTTGACAAGTGTGCACCACACCTAACCCACTAGACTTACCTAGATCAAGCTACTAGTCTATACCCCCCTTAATAGTACGGTCAAAGGGAAAACAAGATCCTAAACTACTCTAAGTGTCTCTCCAATACCAAACGACACTTATAACTAGTCCGTCCTTAACCTTATCATCTATCCTTTGAAAACCGAAACGATTTCCATCGATAGGGGCATGACAACTATGATTGCCCAATCAATTTCCATTACCATGATCTAACTCAAATTGCCTCTACAAAACACATGTTAGTCATAGTAATCTTGTGTCGTCATTAATCATCGAAACCCAACTAGGGACATAGATGCTTTCAGATATCACCTTTGCCTTAAGTCCATTTTATTTTTCTCTTTCTTCTTTTCCATGTCCGAGCACTTGATCATCACCATGGCCTCCACCATCATCATTATCTTCACCATTTGCTCCACCACTTGGAATGTGCTACCCTATCTCATGATCACTTAGAGCAATGGGTTAGCACCTAGGGTTTCATCAATTCACCAAAACTAAACTAGAGCTTTCAAGCGGGCTTCTTCTTCCTCCTCGTGGTGGCGATGTGCGCAGCAGCGGGCCAGTGAGGCGAGCCCTCGCATGAGCTGCGTGGGGCTCAGCGGGGCCACCCGCTGTAGCTACAGCGGTGCCGGCCAGTGCCTATGCAGGCGCCGGGCGGCGACGGGGGCTTCTTCTTGCTCCCTCGCATCCTCCTTTCAGCAATGGCGAGGGAAATCCGGGTCTGGTGCCCTGTAGGCTAGATCCGGCGTCCCTAGGGCAGGGGGAGGCACCCGTGAGGCAGGGTGTGACGGTGGCTGGTGGAGGTCAGCGTGTTGATGGTGGGTGCTTCAGCCGGCGATGGCTTCGCTGTGGGATAAGGGGACGTGCGTGGCAGAGTGTGGCCGATCTTCGGCATGTTGTCTGGTTGATGGGGGTTGCCGACGTAGCTATGCGGCTTCTCGAGCAGCCGGCGCGTCAATGCCCCTCTGGCGAGGTTGCTGTGGGATGGTCGGCAGCGACGACGGTGGCGACAGGCTGGGGTCCGACATCTTGGCCGACGTCTGTGTTGGGGGTACCTTGGGTGAAAGCCTAGCGATGGCGATGCCTGTGGGCGCCGCTTCCCTGTTGAGGGCGTCGTGTCCCCAGCAACTGTCTTCCACGGGTGAAATCCTGGTCCATTCGTAGACGAGCGATGGCGGTGCATTCGACGTCGTATCCTTCCTGAAGGCATCACTATGGAATTCGACTCGGTCGTGATGTCTCCTGTGGCGGATGTCATCCGCTTCTCGGCGTCCGGTCTACGATGACCCCTTTTTCGATGGCTGGGTTTGCTTGGATGCACGGCATTCGCCGCGGGCGGGGCGTGAGATCAAGGTTGGAAGTCAGAGCTACTCTTTGCGACGCGCTTGAGCTCGGCAACGATGACCTGCCATGGCCTCCTTCCTTGGGCTGTCGGTCTCAAATCTTAGTTGGATCATCCATGTGTACTCTGTTGTGTTTGCGTGGGTGGGCTAACCTTTTATGGTGTTTGACGTCATGTTTGTCTGTCCTTGTACGTAAAATTGTCCTATTCTTATCAATGTCCGGTAATGGATCTTTCGAAGAAAAAAAATAGACTTTTGATTACTGTTTCACGAGATACCAGTGTGTATAAATACTAGCTAGAAATCTAGAATACTCCGAAGTTGACGAGGTGTTAGTGCAAAGTGACCAGAACGAAATCCGAGGAGCAAGAGGTCTCGTTCCCAGCGTGCGCGCGACGCCTGGCCGCGAATCGTTGTGCACGGCGCACCCGGCCACCCGTCCCGCTCCGGCAACCGATTCCACCGCGCTGCACACACCGTCGTCGGTGGGTGTGTGGGTCGGCGCGAAAGTAGGTAGACCGGACCGGAAGAAACATGTGCAGAAAATGCTTCGTTTTTCCCGTTGCAGACACGCGACAGTGTGCGAGTGCGACACCCTTTGCAATACGAAATTTGCGAATATAGAATCACTGTGGCCCACCCATCAGTGCTCCCATGACTAGACAGGCTACAGGGGGCTCTGTACGTGGCGCGTCCGAGTGCTCGGAGAGAGGATCACGGCCTCGTTGGCTGCTCTCTAAATCGTCGCCGGATAAAAACACTATTTCGCTTTAAAAAAAAAGTCAAACAAATTGAATATAGAGTAAATCGAATAGGACCTGGTTACTCAGTGTTCCTTCTTTTTTCCATTTCTGGTGGTATGTCTTTTTCGCACGGCACGGTCTACCCCCTGTTGGACTGTTGTAACGTGTTGATGATGTTCAGCCTGTTCGCTTGTTGGTTTCAGCCAGTCCAAATCAGCCAGCTAACAGTGTTTTTCTCTCACAATAAATCAGCACCACCCAGCCCAAACCAGCCCAGAAACCAACCAGCGAACAGCACGGTGACTGTTGAGCAGTGCACGTTTGGTCCCTGCGTGCGAGAAGGGTCTCAACTTATCTCGTGGGGGCCATGCGAGGAACGTGTTTGTGCGACTCACAAGTCATACCTTACCTTTGCGTCCGTGCGTCTTTTGCGTTTGGTGCACTCTACCAAATCGTTTGTGGGATCCTATGGGTGTATATGGTTTTAAAAAAACAAAGTAAATAGAGTGCGATTGTTTATGGTTGTTTCTATTTATAATATCAAATGTTTTGATTATTTCTGCTTCTTCTATTTAACGTTTTAAAATTTTGAACTGGCAAAATCAGATCCCTTTCACAGGTGCTACTTTCTTTGGGCGGGAGTTGCCGACGCGCGCGGAGCAAGGACAGGGTGCCTAAGGGACAGGCAAAGCCTGCAGACTGAGGCCTGTTTGGAACACGGGAACTTTTGACCAATTTAAGACATCAGACGCCTGGAAACCGAATCACATCACATGCCAATACTATTTCAGCATGTCACTGGATTTGTAAACTCAATTCCTTTAACCCAATTCATTGCCAGCATCCAAACCGACCCCTCAATTCCGTCACCCCAATTCACTGGATTTGGAAAGTTCCTCGCACAAGCTTGCTTTATCATAGTTGTTGAGGAAAAAAGTTGTATGGCATCAGTTTCTAGTATATACCTACTGAAGATGCAAATATAAGCGCTACATATACAACCTTCTTCTTGAAGGGAAGCGCACGCTACACATCAGGAAGGAATATTGTCCAAGGATCCAAGCCATGAGCCTGTGCTGCTGTGCGTCATGGAGAGTCCCATAGAAGACATGGAGCTCGTGTCATTGTCATGAGGGAAGCTCAGAGGCACTATTTAGGGCCGCTCGTCTTCGAGGGTCCAGCACGCTCCACCATTACATCGTATAGTTGTCGGCCATTCTGTGTCATAGCATTGGTTGAATACCGTGGTATCGGAAAATAAACTTGGTTGACTGGGTAAAAACTGATGAGCTTACGAATATCACAGGGAAGAAGTGGACTTGTCCTTCGGGCTTTGTTTGGGTCTCCTTGAAGTAAACCAAGATAGGAAACTGTGGCCACCATAGTTCCCAATTTACAAACGTTGAATACCTACGCATGTCTTGGATTATTAGATCGTGAACCACTTATCATGATAAAGAAAACTGACAGGATTTAAAAGGATTAGCAGGTCTGTGTACTTCCAACGGTTCTTGCCGCCGACAAATACATTTTCACCGGACTCCTGCAGCTGGTCTCCAACTTTCACCTCCTACATGACACAAGCTTGTTAATGAACATTATGAAAAAAAAAAGGTATTTACAGCATTTCATATGCAAAGAGAACCAAATATTGAGTTCAGATAATGGACTCCTCATCATCTAGTTTTTTTAAGGAAAGGCAGGAACTTCTGGCACTCAATGTAGAGAAAGAGAATGAAGCTGTGAAGTACAAATGGTTGGGCAGAAGCCACGACGCTCTGCACCATCCTGTGAAGGGCAGCACTAAGCAGCCCTTCTAACACAACAGAGGCGGTAGTGCCAAGGTGCAAGGAAGAACCACATGGTTACACAAATTGGTTCATCTTCTTTTTCTCCCCAAAAAACATTCTGTGCAAGTACTCTCATCATGCGATCCAGCAAACAGTTCTAGAAGCATTTTCATGAGTTGACTGGCATGCTCTCTGATGTTAAGTTTACTCTCAAGAAAAGTGAAGGGTACGAACCAGGGCCTCATTATCAAAGACGAACCTCACTCTTGTAGTCTGCAGAGAAAGAATGCAGCAAGGCAGACATTAGAAAAAGACTGAATCATATTTAAAAACAGACACAGAGGACCTAGAATACATTAATTTCCTTTTATTGATCTTTAAGGGTGATACTGTTATGTGGTTGCTAGGATTGAGAGGAGAGAGCTGAGGGTCGCGACGGCGGCTGGACGCGCTACAGTACCCCGCGCCGCTACAGTGTCGCGGGTACTGTTCACAGCGGCGGCGGCTAGGGCTGCAAGGGCGCTGGGGGAGGCCGGGCGCGGGACTTCGCCCACGGCCGGCAAGAGAGAAGGGATTTCCTTCTAATCTCTTGCTTCCTTATAGATTGATACATCTCCTCTCATTATATAGAGAGGTCTGACTTGGCCCCTAAGCAAGCGACTAATTAACCCTAATAGGGCTAAGGCCCAATAGGCCCTTGACTCCTCTAACAGATACAATCAGGGGTGCTAAGTTGAATAAATATGTTGCTTAGCAGGAATGAGAAACACCTCAACATCTGCACAAATAATAGAAAAAAATAGATCTTCAGTGGAGAATTTGGTTTGAACTGAAATGCTGTAATATATGCCCTCGAAAACAACACTATTTATATGCTCCATTATTTAACTTGCAGACGCTCTTCTAGAAAAGAGTAGAATTCTCTGATAATATGTCATCCTCTGGTTTAAATTTTTACAAAGAGTTGGCCTACAGAACGTTGCACCACAGAATGGGGACGAATCATTGATGGAGTGAGAGAACAACTTAAGAAAAGTCTTTGAGGGTTTGTCACCTAATCTAGCTAGAGTGGTTATGCTCGCCAGTGAGGATCTCTATCTTTGGAGTTTTGCCGGGGCTAGAGGCATTTCATTCCTCCTTGCCCTCACGCTGTTGTTGAACTGAGTTTTTTTAGGTCGAGTTCGGTTTTACTTTGGGTAAAGGCGCTATTGTTGCATGTAGCTCTCTCTAGAGTGAGTGTGTTTCTGTGCGGGTTCTCACACCTTTTTTCTCTTCTTAATATAATGATACACAGGTCTCTTCAATGTTTGAGGAAAAAAGATAATATGTTATCCAATATATCCATATGCTCCATGAGCTAACTTACAGATGCTATTGCATAAAAGAATAGAATCCTCTGATGATATGTAATAATCATCAACTCAAACAGATGTTCTGAACTCCAAAAGCAGCCTGGTTAGGGTATGCTGACCTGGAACAAAAGAAGAAGCCCCAGCAGTCCTACAGGTGCAGCAGCTAGAAGATTGTCTGCATATGCAAAAGCACTAGCAATCCCTGCATTTGGACAATAGCTGTTATTAAATACCTTAATAACCATGCTAAACCCATGCCATCTTCTTATATTGATGTAAAATTACATGTTAAGAGATGTTCTACTTACTAACTTTAGAGCTCACCAAGTATAGCAATCGGTAACCTATAGTCGGGGTCCGGGACAACTGTTTCTTTGGTCGTTGACTTCTTCCTTCCAAGCTAGAAAGACGGATACCCGATCAAACAAGTTGCAAACTAAATTGACTTGTAAAGAACGATCTTGTAACATAATTTCTATGTAGCAAACTTGCAATGAGGCATGGTGAAATTTTACTTTTCCAGAACCCTTATAAGAACACTCATATATTATCACTATGTGGAGTTAGTTTAATCAACAGGTGTGGCATGGATTTATATGAATATGAAGTTTGAAAAGGAGACTAGAAATATGCATGTCAGGTCAAGCAGTGTAACAGTGATTTTTCCACTGATTTTGCTAAAAATCATAGGGGCAGCTGACCCCAATAAAGGGGCCTACTCCGTCCCTATTATAGAGTACATAGGCAACCAGTGAGATAGAGACAGAGAATATGCAAGGTTAAGATAAGCTTAAAATTTCCATTTTCTCCTTTGAATTTTGTAGTGCACAAGATCATCACTCATTTCCTTTGCTTTTATGATATACTGCTAATAACAAGAAATTAACCATTAAGTGAACATGCCTAGCCCTTTTGTGTCACTGAACAACCTAGATCATGCAAATGACATTTTATAAAGCAAATCACACTAGAAGAGGAGGTACTGAGAAATGGAGGCTGCACTAAGAATTTTGCTGACCAACCACAGATACTATTGCCATTCGTCGCTGTTGCTCCCGATCATGAACCCTACTCATGTAGCCCTTGCCAAGCACATTTACAGTGCTCAGTGATATTATTTTTTCTCAGCTAACCAATTTACAGCTTCCTTTTTAACTAAAACCAATTACAACTTCTCTCACAGCACTAATCCTCAAGACTCGATGGACGCAGCAGATGCATAAGATATGCAGGCTTTTGCCAGAAATGATAGCCACCGCTACTACTATGCACTATGCTATGCTGAACAAATTGAGCGAACTTAGCACATATTCATCAGTACCCAAAGGGAGCATGCCATTTGTTGCGTAGCTAAATCAGCCGGGGTCCGGGGACTCTGAAGCTGAAATTCCGTCTACGCTGGAAACAGTACCAGGACGGCTAGGCGAGGAGCGGATCGGGTGAGAGTGAGAGAGGAGATCGTGGAGGGAAGGAGCAGTTTACCTCTGGCCGGAGCTCCGAGGAGGAGGGGAGAGGATAACGAAAGAGTGGTAGCCATGGCTCCGCCGGCTTCTGCTCTCCACCCTCTTCAGGCTACGGCTCCGCGATTGTGCCCTCCTCCTGCCCGGCACGGCGGCACCAAGCGGCAGGCGCTGTCCGTGTGCCGCCCCTGGTTTGCCACGTGCACCGCCCCCGGGCTAGGCTGTGTTTGTGGGCCGGATCACGTCTTCCTTTAGGTTTCGGTGGGCTAACAGCTAACTGCCCGGTGGCTCTATTATTTCTCCCGGGAGGCCTGGATACTGCAGGTCCATATTTTCCCTTTTTATTTTAACTAGCAAACATGCCCTACATTGTAATGTGATAAAAATTATTAAACATTCATAGAAAATGAGAACCAGAATGGTACATATCTATTTTTTTATCCTTTCTATATAATTTTGTAAAAGTATAGTTTATCTTATGATGACTATGACTTCCACAGTATAAATTAATGTTGGCAATAATATAACAATGTCCTATTAAGATTGTAGCAATTTACAAAACTATATTGATAGATTTTTTTGTCTCACTTTGCAAAGCACAGAAATATTTACTTGTAAATGTACCGGAACTTTAATTTTATACTATTCATATGTTCGAAGGGTTAAATATGGAGTTCCCAAATGGTAGCCCTTGTCAAGAATGTACCCATACATACATATAATTTGAAGACACATTTATTTATATTGGACTGGATACAAAAACTTTGATTACTTGGACCATAGGATGAACCATGTTATGATAAAATAACTTTTGTTTCTAATAAAAATGCATTAACAACTTTGGGGTGGAAATTTCTCTTTCTTAAGATCAATGGCACAAAGATCATATATTATATTTATTATATGTTTTTATATTTATGGGGAAAATGGGAAAAATAGAATGAGAAGGTGATAAAAAATTCAAACAGAAAAGGAGAAAACGAGACAGAGAAAAGACACAAGTGAAAAAAAACAGAAAACAAAAACCGATCATACCCTTTAAAAAATCTGGCCGTATCGGACTTGAAGGACACAACACAAGACAGAAAAGAAAAAAAAAATAGATAAAAAAAGGTGTGAATAGAAAAACAAAAGCAAGACAAAACAAAAAAAATCATTCTAGACTTAAATATGATGCAGAATCTGACACAAATGGGAAAAGAGAGTAAAGGACGTAGAGAATGTGTTCTCGGTTTGATATTATATTTTTAGTTTAATATTATGTAGGAAATAAATAGAAACAAAAAAATAAAAATACCAAATCAAGAAACTCTTTGTAATTTAATATTAAATAGCAAATGTGCCCAATTCGTTGCAATGGAATAGAAATTGGACTTCGTATCCTTGCTAGACAAGAATTATTCTAACTCTTATGAGTAGGAGTCATGTCTTCAGGGATCACACATGAGATACGAAGAGAGTGACCCAATACGTCTTGAAATTTGACTCCATATGAATCATCGTGCTAGACGTGAGTTGTCCTAACTCATATATTATCACGGGTCATGAGTCTGGGTTACATACGAAACACGAAGTGCTTTAGGATAGTAAAATTAGTGGGATGAATACTTTTTCCAATGTCCGGCTAGTTAGAGCGAGGTGGACGAAAAAATGGGTTGAAATTTTGGCTCTTTAATATTAGGTATAGATTTGGTGTTTAAATCTATTCTGTCGTACTTTGGAAAACAATTGTGTAGTAAAGACCTTGAAATTTATATTATTTTTAAATGAGAACGATAATATATGTGTCATTGTTAGATAAAACAAAAAGTACATCATTAAGATTTTTTTAAAATACCTAAACACCATTTAGATTTAAAAACACTTTCAATTTTGAGTATCAATATCTAAAACATTATATAGATTAAAACATATGATTAAGGCTAACAATTTCATAGTGAAGCATAATTTTATCATATGTAAAAAAAATTATTTGATGTATATTTTCAAAAATATTATGAGCTGAAGTGTTATATTCGAAGGGATGTGTTGATGTTCTAATGGACTTGAATCGTAGAAAGTATAATGAGCTTAGGTCCTGTTTGGTTTCTATAAGTCAGGTGACTGAAAACAAGTGACTTATAAGTCATGCCTGTTTGGTTGTAGATGACTTATAAGCTCATTAAAGGTGTGGGCCCCACGCGAAAAAGGGTGACTCATAAGTTATAAGCAGGGGTAAACCAACTTAAAACTTATAAGCAGAGGTGACTTATAAGTTGGTGGTGTTTGGCAAAATAAGTCACTTTTTTCACTTTTTAACTTATAAGTAGGTGACTTATTTGAAACCAAACAGGGCCTTAATCATTGTACCGTTAGCAGCAAATATCCATGTGTTTAGCAGACTTATTTGGCAGTGTCCTGAATTTTTGTACCATACTTCTCCTAATTCGATATCTGGTGCATGTCTTTCAAAGGGTAAAATGTAACTTCTATCCCCCATAAATCTTCATAAGAATCATTAATCATCAACCAATAAATGTCACAAAAATTCGAGTTATGAAAGGCAAATGCACTATTAAGTGACGTGGTTGGTCACCGAGTAGTAGGTAGGCGAGATTCAAGTTTTTTAATTATGCCTAATAAAACTAAAAAGCATAAAGCTAAATGAATGAGGTAGTATTCGCAAGAAGGAAGAAGAAGATACAATTTTTTACCAAAAACTAAAAACAAGAAAGAGGCAGTAAAAAATGGAGAGAAAAAAGAGGTAATGCTAGAGTAGAAGAATAGTAATGGGAATAATGAGCCTGCCTATTCAAAACCAGTCCAATTTCTATGTCCTTGTTATCGCTTTCATCGAACTTCAAATTTTAATGGAACCGGTCGCCCTATTCATTTGAGCTAGTTTACCTTATAAAGCCATGGTTGAAAGTACTGTCGGCTGGTTTAGGTGTGAGAGAAAAATATTATTTGTTGGCTAATAAGCTAAATACGACCAAGCGAACATTACCGGGTACCCAAATCCCCCAGCCGTCCAACCTTTCAAATCAATTCAAATCCATCCGTCCAATTCAAATCATCCTCTCCCCTGTACAGGAGTTTGGCAAAGAGAGAAATAATAAGAGAGTAAATGCTTAAAATACTTCAGATTCAAAAAAAACTGCGAAGAGAGACCAAACCTCCCCTCCATTGCCCCGTCGTAGCTTCTTCTCCCCCAGCCCAGCCCCAGCACCACCCCCTCCTCGATCCCAAACTCCAGAAAGATTTTGCCTTTCCTCTTATCTTCTCCCCAAATCTAATTCCTCGTAATCTCCCTTGTTGGGGTCGATTCCTTCGATCTGCTCCGTTATTGCCCTCCGGCTTCCCGCTGTTTATTGAGTTTTGGACTCTGCTTGAGTCTATGAACTCGCCCTTGTTAAAGGATTCATTATCCAATTCGGACAGCTCGCGCAGCAAGATTCGGCTTTTGAGCCGGTGCGCGACGCCCAGATTGCTGAACCCACCTCGACGTTCTGGCCTGTGACCTAATTCGGTGCCATTCTGGTGGGGGTGATGGAGCAGGGGCGGAATCAGCAGCACCCGCAGCAGCTGTCGATTCCGCCTGTTTTGGCCGCCGCGAGCGAGACGAAGGCCCCTGCGGTGGCTTCGCAGCAGCCCAAGCCGGCGGCCCCCCGTGATGCCGGTGCCTAGACAGTGGCCGATAGCCTTCAACCCCCTGTGAGGAAGCTCCTCCTCAGCTTGGGATTCTGTTTCCCTTTTGTTTGTGTGTTTGCATATGGTTTTGTTCTTGCTTCGTGTGGCCTGTTGGGTTTAGCTCAGGTGTTTTAATTTACCTCTTGTTGCTTGTTGTTGGTGGTACTACCATTCTGTTTAAATGAGTTGGAGATTTTTGAATATTTCTAAGAATTATGAGGTTCTTAGAGTTAGAAGGATCCATTCCCTCGTCTCACCTATAGTAGCAATTCTCACCTACGACTTCTGTAAGAATGTTTGAGGCGTAGTGGAGCTTAGAGTAATTTTTAGTATTGTAGCTTGTGGGTGAACATATTGTGCTAATCAAAACAGATGGCCCTGCACAGCCGTGTGAAAGGCAAATGTGAATGAATACGTTTTTGCATATCATGGTTTGCAATTGATTAGCATTGATGCTTAAACATTTCTTGCTTGTGGAAAGGCAAGTGTGTCATGACTGAAATTGCTATTGGCTATCATGGTTTGCACTAATATTGGCGCTTCAACATTTCAATATTGTTGTTTGGGCACCTGGTTTGAAATGTTGACGTCTTTGAGGTCAAACATTACATACGTTTCAAGGTCGAGTGTTGCAACTTTTACGGGCAGACCAAGTGTTATATTCTTCAATGTTGTCAACATAAATGATCAGGACTTGTCTTGCATGTCTTCCTACAGAAATTTGTATTTCTACTTTCTTGTGATATGATTCATTTACATTTAGAAAAACAAAAAGAGCATACTGCTGGAAACATATTCCTTGCATTGAACTTTGCACACTATTTTTTTTGCAGGAAGCCTTCCACTGAAGTGAAAAGTGTTACTCCAAAGAAAAAGAAGCATTGTAATTGTAGAAACTCAAAATGTTTGAAGATGTGAGTGTTATTTTTTGTTTCACATACACTTTCATGTATAGAGCAAAGCAAATATAAATTCGTGAAAATAGATATCTTTTTCATGTTATGTGCAAAATGGTAGGATCTCCATCAAACATTAACGATATCCATTCTTAGCTACAATTTGTTATCATCTTAAGAGTATTGAAAAGAACTCAATGAGGATGGTATAACTGGTACTATGGTAGCATTGACCATTGAGAGCACTCTGCTCTCTTTACTAATGAGACAGTACATAGATAAATTATATGGTCTTGTTTAGTTAGTGGACAACAGGGCAGTAGGCTGTACCCTATTAAAAATAGAGGAAATGAACCACCAATCCTATATCTGCACATTCGATTTTGGTTTATGGAATAAAAACCTGTTGCCTTTTGTCTTATTGTAGTTTTATTTCTTTTGCACTTTCTATTCTCATCCACTTGCCGGCTATTCCTATTATTCCCACCTTAATATTTTGGTTTGGTGATCTCAAGTATTTTTCTTAATAGCTGTAATATTAGTTTGCACTTTTGTGTAATTATTTGAATATTTTCTTTATATAGCATGTTTTGCTATGCATTAAAGGTTAAGCTCGCTGGCTTGGTGTTTGTTTGTTAGGTACTGTGAATGCTTTCAAGAACTTCAATACTGTGATGGCTGCAACTGTTCAAATTGTGGAAACACTGTTGGCAATGAGAACGCCAGAAACGAAGCAATTGAGGCAATTCGTCAACGTAATCCGTCTGCTTTTCAACCTAAAATTGAAAATGGCCCAAATACACTCAATGTTCGAAAGGTACTATCCTTCAATAGTTTTCTTTAGTTACATGTTGGTAGAATCATATTATGCTATCTGAACCCAACAGTAGTTTCATGTGTCTTCGCTATCTGTTCCAGAGGCAATTTATTTTAGTTTTTTTACTGACATAGATTGTTTTTCTGCTAGTTATCAATGAAATAAGCAAAGCAAGGTAATGCAGATGTTTATATAGCATATGCATTAGTAACTCTGTTTCTTTAGCACATTGTGCTTACTACTGTACTTGGAACTAAATGGGTATGACATCCTCTGAGCTAACATTTTGGCTGGCTGATCTTTCCTGGATGCTCGCTGTTAGCTAGCATTCCTAGCAATTGAATGATCAACAGGCAGCATCTGGCCAAGTCCAAGTTTTCTTTTTCTTCTCCTCAATGTAATATATTCTTACTGAGTTAACGGTACTATCCAAATTGGAAAAAGTCTACTTAACCCCCCCACCTATCATACTTGGTCTACTTCACCCCCTCAACTATGAAACCGTCTGTTTTACCCCCTGAACTATCTAAAACCGTTTGTTTTCCTGTAGCCTTAGATTAATTGGAAAATCCAATTTTGTCTGTAATTAATTAGAATTTATCTATAACTAAGTTATACATAGTCCAATGAGTACGAAATTTTTACTATAGTTCAAGCATACAATAATTAGCGTACCATAAAAATTTCACCACAATTGGACCATAGAAGCTGCAGCTATGAATTATTCCAATTAATTACAGACAAAATTAGATTTTCCAATTAATCTAAGGCTACAGTAAAAATTTTGTACTAAAGTATACCGTATTATATATTCACTATGTAGATCTACTCACGTGGAGTCCAATAAAATTAGATTTTTCTATGATCCACTATGATTTTTCAAAAATTCATCGAAAATAAATAAAAAAAAGAAAATTCAAAACCACGGACACTGCAGCAACCCACCGCCACCGCCGCTGACCCGCTGTTACTGTAGCAAACCGCCGCTGAAAACCGCCCCAGGGGGTAAAACAGACGGTTTTAGATAGTTCAGGGGGTAAAACAGACGGTTTCATAGTTGAGGGGGTGAAGTAGACCAAGTATGATAGGTGGGGGGGGTTAAGTAGACTTTTTCCTATCCAAATTAGCCTGAAAAGCTGGATATTAGCTAGCCTGATTGCCTGAAAAGCTTTACCGATTCTATCCAAATAAAGCTTCTCAGGTAATATTTTCAGGTCTTTACCAATGCTACACAGCTAATATATTCTTCATTTTTCCTAGGTCTTTTTTTTTTCTCTCTATTAGTTAGCAGGATATTTATCTGTTTTCTGAAATTAATTCTGAAATGAGCCTAATCTGTATTTATTTGTGCTATTTCCCAACCAATACACTCTAGTTTCTTTGCTTGAGCTGCATGTGACCACTGTACTACTTGACTATTGTCTATTAGGATAATTCTGGAGCAGTGCCTCTTGTACCAAAGCACCATAAAGGTTGTCATTGCAAGAAGTCAGGATGCCTAAAGAAGTACTGTGAATGCTACCAAGCAAATGTTTTTTGCAACAAAAATTGTAGATGCATGCACTGTAAGAACTCATGAAGGAAATGAAGACACAGAAACTTCAATTCAAAGGGACCATGCATCTGACAGAAATCACATTCAACAAGCAGCTAATGTAGCATTCAATGGTACTGTTGGATCATCAGGGTATATCTGTTCTCTGAGTAGAAAAAGATCTCATGAAGATGCCCTAGGTGTTAGGATAAAGTCTGAAGGAAGCATGCCAGAGACACAATATCAACAGGTATGTTCTCTTACTTCCAAACCATTTGATCAGCACCAAATACACTGCATGCATGATGCATGAATTCTGAGATGCAAAAGGAATTTAACCAAATACTGAGTTAACTAGATAATTTCTTCTTGTTATTGACATCACTATTCCTTTCAACTCTAGCTTGTCCAACACCGGTTGAGATAGTTTGAACATGTCCAACGGAGACCTCCAGAGGCACCGGTGCGTAGTGGAATCATAAGTCAGGATAGTAATGTGCAAGAGAGGCAGAGGAAGACCGAAGTTGACTTGGGTAGAGGCAATAAAAGGAGACTTGAAAGGATGGAATATACCCAAAGACTTAGCCTTAGATATGAGTGCTTGGAAAACAGCTTATTCACGTGTCTGAACCTTGATTGCTTTTGCTGGGTTTCAACTCTAGCCTACCCAACTTGTTTGGGACTTAAAGGCTTTGTTGTTGTTGTTGTATTGACATCACTATTCCTTGGATGCTTCTGCTGAAGGACACTAGCAGTTTCATTCTTTTCATTGTCTTTGTTTCTACGATATATTTTTTGACAAATGCTTATTTACTTGTCTAACTGTTATTTTTGTGACTGTTCTTGTGTGCTAGGGTAACCATGCAGATGTTTCACTGCTTGCACCAGCACCCTGTTCCACAGGATTTGATAGGCACAATGCTGCCAATTCTAAATCAAATAACCCAATCTACAGGTAGGTTGAAAGGTATTTAGCTTTTTTTTTTTTTAAATAACGCAAGAGTTGATCAAAATGAGCTGGTGTCGTGTTAAGGACATGGAATTACTCAAGTGCCCAGCCAACCAACACAAAAGGTGCTCTAGGCCCTTTGGTCTACTTCATAAAGGGAGAAAAAACTTATCTGATCTGGTGCCATCCTGGAGGGCACTACCCCTCAGAGCAACTCCAAGAGCTTCTTTATATCCTACCTTATTGGTAGGAATAGAGATTTTGGTGAAAAAAGTGCCCTCCAACAGCTTCTTTAATTAGATCTCCAAATGTTGCCATTCTCTATTCCGGATTTCTCTCTAGCCAAAGATGAAGAGCAGGGGTTGGCTCTCTAGAGTGCGCACAAGATATAGAGATATAGAGATGCTGTTGGAGGGTGGAAAGACTTACAATCTATAACATAATATATATCTAGATACGCAGCAAAAGCTATGTATCTGGAAAAGCCAAAATGACTTACAATTTGGAATGGAGGGAGTAACAAACAATTTTGTTCTCCTCTCTGTTTACTCTATGTACCTTCTGATGAGATGTAAATCAGGTCTCCGCTAGCAAACACCATCCACCTCAGGGAGGTCCATGATTTAGTCAAGCAATTGGTGATGGTTTGCAGAATGGCTGCAGCGACAGTAGCTGGTATAGAGTCTTTGTCCATTATTCCTTCTTTTTTTATGAATATTTAAGGAACACAAGATTTGCATAAGCATCAGTTCTAGGTGAAGTACTATAGATCAATGAAAGAGTTTTGTGCATTGGCAATAAGAAAGGCATGAAACATAGAAGGCACTAACCCAGTCGTACACACCTGTCCCTTTTTTCAAATCCAAGTTATTCAAATTTCTTTATTAGCAGCATTTTCAGATTGTTTGTTAGTTCCTTAGATTTCCCACCATATTTATTTCCAGTCTTGAGACTTCACGTAAGTTAACTAGAAGTGCAGAGCCAGTCTGGACCAAAGCTTTTAGCATTATATGCTCCGCAAAAGAGAGAATAAAGTAATAATATTGGTAAATATCATAGTGTCTTAATTTAAGATCAACATGAGAACATATGGCATCTTATGCTATTCTTTGACCTCACAATTATGTGTGCAAGTTGTATATTGTATACAAGTGACATCGATTAATTGTCATAACCCTAGATATGTTTTTAACTTTTTTTTTTTTCTGTTGCTTGTATTTACAGATAATGAAATTGATTTGATTGCAGAAGAGAAGGGATTCCAGTCAAATAATGGGTTAAGCAATGGTAACTGCAAACAGCAGGACTTCAAAGAAGCCTCCTCGATGGACATCCTTAGCAAAGGATGTAGTCATCAACCGAACATCAATGAAATGGGCTCCCATTGGTCTGAAACTTCGAATGTTTCTAGGCCTGCATCTCCAACAACACAAGCACTAATGTGTGATGAACAAAATACCACATTTGCAAATGAGCCTGCTTCTCCAACAACACAAGCACTAATGTGTGAAGAACAGAATACCACGTTTGGAAATGAGCCTGCATCTCCAACAACACAAGCACTAATGTGTGAAGAACAGAATACTACATTTGGAAATGATTATAGAAGTTCATTTCCTTTGGTTTCGTGTGATCAAGATATTTCTAAGATAAATGCTGTGCAAGAAAACCTAGTATTGACTGGGCTGCGACAATATCTCTGTGCAATTATCGGACGTGGAAGAACAAATGGTGAGTCTCTTATTGTTGTGGCCTTCATAAAATGTGTCATTCAATTTTTTACATGTGGATGCAATGCTACCGTGGGACATTTAAACCACCAAATCTGACCATTTAAGATTCATCAAATCTGAAAGAATATCTCATCTGGAAACAGGAGCTAGACTACTTCCCTATGTATGGAAATCGACTCTAATTTAGCACTCATTAATCGCAACATTTATTGATGAGATTTGGAAATATTTATGCAAAAGGTTGTTACTTTACCTGCTAATATGAACCGAAGCTATGAGTCCCATGCTTTTCCATATATCCATCTATTGTTTCCTTTCTAATAACCAAGATCCTAGAAACTGGCACTTCTCGCTCAACCATAGACCACCAGTTATTGGATCTAGTCCTCCGTGAAAACTAAGAAATTCTGAATATTTGGACTCATGCAATGCAACTATTATATGCTTATCGTTATTATAGAAAATTGAGTAGATGCAGCTTCTCATACCCACAAATGCATGTCCTTTTAATGATTACATTCAAATGAGCTTTCCATTTTTGACATTGGTGCTTATGTCGCAGAACACAAATCCTCATTAGAGGCAGCAAGAGAATTGGATGCCGGACAGCATCATGGAGCACCACCTGCTTTTTCTGCAATAGAAGCTGAAGAAAATTTTCATTCTTCAAGCACTATTGAAACCCCAAGAACTAATCAACAACCTACACCAAATGGTGGATCGAAAGATAGTATTTGAAGCTAAATAAAAGTAGGTGCAGAACTCGGCCTCTTCATTTCAAGACGCCTGCACTGCAAATGATTTCTGTACATAAATGGGCATTGGGCAAGATAGATAGTATAGTCCTTGTTGCCATATCTGGCAACCGGCCTTGTAGGAACAGGACAACCATTCATGAGACGTTTTGTAGCAGGCAGAAAAACATTGCCTGCTACATTTATGTAGTAATTCAATAATTCATTGTTTGATGCTCGAGTTGACTGACTCTGGTTTTCTGTAAAGCTGATCCTTCCTGATTTGATTACTGAAAATAATCTTCAGTTTCCAGGCTGAGTATGTGAATACGTTGCCATGTTATGTGAAGTTGTATTCTGAAACAGAGAAGCCGTTCCATGCACATAGCTGTCCTCCGAAGCTGAAATATTGAAACATTGTAGTTTAACTGCAAAACAAGAAAAAAAAAGTCATTCACGGACTGGTTGAGGAACTGTTTCTGTAATTCAAAAGGATGGTTAAATCATGACAGCTTGCTTGTGACATGCTGCATCGTTTTCCGTCTTCTCACAAGTTTGTTTGAATCTTATGGTGGAAATTTACATTGCTAAAGATTATCATGGAAACTATACAGAATCCAAAATGTTATTGGAATTGGGCCTGTCTCCTTGTCAAGTGCTTGTTTCACTCGTTAGGTCTTCATCCAACAGCCGTAGGCCGCCAATTCAAAATAGCAGGAGACTGCGAACAAGTAATTCTGAATGTTATTTGTTATGAATGAAGTAATACCAATAGATAGACAAATTAAAGTGAAATGGGTGGTCGTATCCCCACGAGCGAAAATGACCTACTGCCTCCTTCCCATAGAAAAAATATCATTCTCGTTTCCTAAGAAGTCAAACATTTTTAACTTTAACCAAATATATATATGAAAATATTAATATTTATGGTATATAATTAGTATTATTAGATAGATCGTTGAATTTATTTTTATAATAAACTTATTTGAAGATACAAATGCTTGCTAATGTTTTCTATAAACCTAATTAAACCTAAGAAAGTTTGACCAAGTCCTATAACGACTCTTTTTATGGGACGAAGGGAGTCGAAAGCAACAGATCGAATTGATGTCCACCTCATCGATCAAGTCCTGTCCTTGTCGCAATCAATCAATTTGATTGGGACCGATATGGTACACTAAATCGGCCTTCACCTATGCAACGACAACAGATGCAGCACAACAACACTTCAATCCACGTTCTAGACTCATCCGCAGTCAATTCGCACGTGCATTTGTTACTTATGGATGGGCCTGATCCTCATGAGGTCCACCTTCCAGTGACAAATGCACTGTAGAGGATTCCAGCAGTTCAGAACGGGGTCGTCTACAACAACACCACTGGTGCGTCACGGGGCTCTAGCTCTACAATATAGTTGTTGACGCTACCTCCTTCGCTACCTTCCGTGGCTAGCGCACCTGGACCTCAATCATAATAGCCTCAGTGGTGCAGGCCTACGTTGACATCGTCGATTCCTCGGCTCATCCCTTCGGTACCTTAATCTCTCCTACACGACCGTGTAAAACTGGTAGTGATAAAGTTTTCGTCGTTGGTTCGTAACACAATGAAAATGACACGGTACTAAGCCTCTTCTCCCTCTTCTTCCTCACCCTCTACTTCTCGCCATTGATTCATTATTGTTGCGGTCATTTTCACCAATTTGCTCACGGAAGTTCCTAATTTTTAGAGTATGCACATCAATTTCTTGTTTAAATATTAGTTACTAGCAATCATTTAAATTACTAGCTACATCTTTGGCTAAACATTATACATCTTTGGGATGAATGTAATGGAAAGTAACTTTGTTCCTTTTTAGAGGGCGTCTTGCAATTAATTGATCATGGAGACTCCGAAACTTTGAAGGTTGCACCACACCAACTTACTCTAAGGTTAGTATATCCTCTCATTTAATCATTAGCTTTTTTTGCTTAGTTAGATTGTTTACAATATATTGAGTTGAATGTGATCGAGAGTAGGGTTCTTACCTCTTTCATTTAATTTTTTCATTTTATACGATATTTTTTACTAAATTGTTCTAAAGACTCCCAAACTGTAAAGGTCGCACATCACCAACATTACTCTAAGGTTGGTACCGAACCACCCATTTAATGTTAGCTTGTTTGATTAGTTAATTAGATTGTTTCCAATATAGAGATGAATGTGATGGAGAAACTTTTTAATTTCTTTATTTAGGTCATTGTTGATATTTCTTATGATCAAGTGGATGGGTTCTGCAAGAGCATAGAAGTATGTTGTAGCATTTCACCTAGAAGTATTTCAGTGTATTGTATTTACTTTATTTTATCCACATGAAAAGTGGTTGAAAAGCCTTAGTTTGGTTTTGGATAATTGATGAAAGCTAGTGTACTAACCCTTGTCATTAAGTGTTGGATATGAGATAGGGTGGTACACACCAAGTGGTGGAGCTAGATGATGGTCATGGTGGTGACCAAAAGAGATGATCAAGTGCTCTAGCTTAGAAAAGAAGAAAGAGAAAAACAAAAACCAAGTGTTGATCGAGGCAAAGGTATCGAATATGTTTTTGTTTTGGCACTCAAAACATCATAGAGGGTGTGAGTGTATTTAGGATCGATAGCCTGTACTATTAAGAGGAAGAAATCTTTGGCTAAGCGGTTATTGAGTGCCACTAGGTGAAATGATTTTTGCATATGCATTAGGATCTAGTGTGCTAACAAATTAACCCTTGAAAAATGCTTGAAAATATGCTAACACACGTCCACATGAGTTATACACTTTGTGGTTAGCAATTTGGAAGCAAGGGTGAAGTGGTTGAAGAAATAGAAAAAGAAAAGGAGAAGGAGGTGTGAACCGGACCCTACTGGCTGCAGGGGGTATGGCCCCTGGCTAGGGCTGGTCCAGAACCAAACCCTTGGCTAGAGGGTAGCGGCAGTTGCTCCGGACCTTGCTCGGGGGCAGGTCGGGACCATCTCCCATGGGTTCGGTGGCTAGTAGCAGCAACGGCAGAGAGGAGGCGCGCTCCAGACTCTAGCGCGCTGCGAGTCCGGACTCAGGCACGCTGGTCCGGCTACGACGCGTTCAAGCGAGGAGGCGATGTGGTGCCTGGAGGAGATCCGGACTCGCATCGTGCGTGGTTTGGTAGCCAGGAGCAAACTAGGTCCGGAGCCAAAATCGCTCTCGGGGAGCTCTCTGCATGAAAATTGGAGCAACCAGATCCGTAGGCGCTGAGGGTCCGGTCCGATTGTACTGACTAAGTGCCGTTGGCGCGGTTGGAATTAGCCGTTGGGATCTGACGAACGCGGTTGAACGCGAGGACACGTGGCGCCGATCAACGGTCCGTACCCACACCGTGGATAGTGTGCGGGTCCGAAGCCGCCCCGAGGGAATCACGGCTCTATCTTTTGGGGGCTCTATAAATAGAGCTTGGATGGTTTTGGCTCACTCCCTTGGTCATTCTTACATGTGATAGCATCCTTTGAGCTGAGCCAAATCTCTCTCACTCATCTCCATCATTGATTCAACATCAAAGTGAGATTGGGAGTGATTCCTAGTGCATTTACTTGAGTAATTGCAACTAGTGGCACTTAGGGGATCGTTGTGGATGCGGATTCCCTGTTACTCTTGGTGGTCGCCGTCACCTAGACGGCTTGGAGCAACGGAGGAGTATTGGCACGAGTTGATGATTGTTCGTGGCCATCTCCCAGGTGATTTGTGCGGGTTCTTGACCTTCTCCCGGCGAAGAGCTAAAATGTACTATAGTAAATTGCTCGTGTTCATTGAGTTACCCTCACTTTGGGTAGTTTCTTGTGGCGCCCTAGTGTGGGCTTGGCATGGTGCCAATTAGCTCGCGAACTATCAAGTGTGTGGTCGACACAACGGGGACTAGCGTGTCGGACAAACACGTGAACTTTGGGAGAAAAATCGTGTGTCACTTGTCTCTTGAATATCTCCCGGTGTTCATTGGTATTCATATTGATTGATCGTCTCGCTTGCCACGCGCGGTATACATCTCTCTACCTCTTGTATTTACATTCCTAGAAATATATTGTGTAGAGGTAGTTAAGTAGCTAGTGTAACTTAGTTGGTAATCTAGTTGTAATTAGTTAGCTCACTAGTTAGTGAAGTAGAGACATAGCCTTGTGTGTGCTTAGTGATCTTAGCAACTAGAATTGTTAGTATAGGTGGCTTACAACCCTTGTAGAGCTATAGCAAAATTGTAATTCGTCATTTAGGTTACTAACCCTTTGCTCTAGTGATTTTGTAGAGATTTTTATAGGCTATTCACCCTCTCTAGCTATTTAGGACCTTTCAGTGATGGCTAAGAATATTTATAAAAAAAATATTTTTCTTATATCATAATTAATATACCAGAGTCTAGTGGGGTGAACAATAGATAGACAGGTAGTGTCACACAAGAGAGGAGAGCAACTCAAATAAAGATAAAGGTATAGCTACCTTGGGAGAGCAACGAGTGAGCGCAAGGTTTCTAAAATATTTCTCTACTTGGTATGGTTCTAAGTTAGCTAGACTCACTCTAACTCCTAGGAGCTAAACTATCCTACAATTATTACTACTAAAAGTGTATTGGAGCTCTTCTCTTCTTCTTGGTTGTCTTGAGAGTGAGGAGGTAACCCCGTATTTATAGTAACTGGAGGTTGGTCCATGAATCCAAGTGAAGTGACTAGTGACCTTCAGATCAAACTGCCATTCATCCCACGCCCCAAGATTATGAGGAATGTGTTACCCTACATGTATCCGAAGATGAGGCGATTTTGTGGACTTAGGGTGTCGAGTGACTGCAAGCCCTAATTTAGTTTTAGTAATTGAGTGATAACTAGTAAACTAATGCTTTCAATAGAGATGATTGAGCTAGGTTCACACGAAGGAGTTGAGCAAGGCTATAAGATGGTGGATATGATGATCATGACCATGTGGAAGTGCTCAACATTAGAGAAGTGAAATGGAGATGGAAACAAGCTCGAAGGCAAAGGTATATGCATAGAGATTTTGTTTCACCAGCCAAGGTGCAAGTAGAGGACACGATCGGATTTATGATAGATAGCAATACTATTAAGAGGGGAGCTCTAAAATAATTACGGTTATCTAGTACCACTAGGTGATGACTAATAATGCATGTGCATTACACCTAGTGACGTGGTGAGGAAGCAAGAGAAAATCTTTGAAAAATATTTTGAAAATACTAACTCATGTGTTTGAAGTGTTGGTGTTCATTTGAACACTTGTTGGGAGTTGGCACATTTAAAAGGCTTTGAGAGGAAGGCTTAGTGCAATTTCTGTGCACTCACCGGATTTATCCGGTGCGCCTGGAGGGGAAAGCAACAGAGTTTGGCCTTCTCACGGCATGTGTTTAAGACTTGCTGGTGGGCTGCTTCTGTTAGGCCTCGAGGTCTGACTGGCTCTTCATGCGGTCTGACCGCTAGGGCGGCCTAGCTCTGAGTGCTCGCGGGAAAACGTTTTCCAACTGAGGCGTTTACTCCGATGTGTGTGGCCACGTGTCCACCATAGCGTGCGGATTGCATGGTCCTACCGCCAGGTGTTCCATCATATAGAGCAGAGGCACGAGCATATTTTCTGTGCACATGCGCTCAGTCCGGTGGGGTCATGTGTGGATCACTGGACCTTTCTAGTGGGTCCCTAAATCTTCTGCAAATAGTTTGTGGGGCTATCGGATTTGTTCGGTGGGATCACCGGAGTTGCACCAGATAAAGAGGAGGGAGTTTTTTTTTTAAATTGTACAGCCGACCATTGATTTCTACAGGTGTCCATTGGAGGCATCGTGGTCAGACCGCCACCCACGTAGAAGCTACTAAGTGTGTGCTCGACGTGTGAGGCTCTCTTGGCCAATTTTACTGACTTTCATCCATCCTTAGAGCTCAAGAACCTCTCTCTCACATCTTGCTTGCTTCAGATTGACTTTGAGTGAGATTGGAGAGAAATCTAGTGTGGGCGCGTTTAGTTCCGGCCGGATTCGGCATTCGCACAGTGTTTGATGTAACGATAAACACTGTAGCAATTTCGTTTGTATTTATGAATTATTGTCCAAACATTGACTAATTAGGCTCAAAAGATTCGTCTCGCAAAGTTCAACCAAACTGTACAATTAGTTTTTGATTTCATCTACATTTAGTACTCCATACATGTACCGCAAGTTTGATGTGACGAGGAATCTTCTTTTTACATAGTGCCAAAGTTGGGAGTTTGGGGGAACTAAACAATGGCTGTATTGCATTGAGAGTTTGCATCTTGTGGCATTAAAGATCGTTGTTGTTGAAGTGCTCTTATTATTCTTGGTGTTTGCCATCACCTAGGGGTAGGGATGAAAACGGTACGGATATTTTCCGACCGTATTCGAAACCGAATCCGTTTAGAGGAGTTGAGATCTGTCCGTATCCGAGTCCAGATATCCAACATCCGATACCGTATCCGTATCCGAATACTCAAATCACATATTTATGATGTCGATATCCAATCGTATCCTATCCGATATAGTTGACACTATCCGTATTCGAATCCGAATCCGGACAGAAATATGAAAACAAATGTAATATCGGTGATATCCGTCCGTATCCGATCCGTTTTCATCCCTACCTAGGGGACTGTGTTGTTGAAATGCATCAAGTGCCGCTTGG
Source organism: Miscanthus floridulus (assembly GCF_019320115.1). NCBI lineage: Eukaryota > Viridiplantae > Streptophyta > Magnoliopsida > Poales > Poaceae > Miscanthus > Miscanthus floridulus. Next base: position 53,989,458 of record NC_089586.1, on the reverse strand, counting down.
TGATTGTGCGGGGACTCGGGATGGTGACTTTGTGCCCATCCCCACAGGAGTTGGTGAAGAGAAACTCTAGTGGAGTCAAGTCTTGCAAGTAGGATGCTAGCAAGTAGCCAAACCTCGAGAGAAAAAAATATTTTTTCATCAGTCTTGTGGTTTTCTCACTTCTTCTCAAGCTATTTACTTGTCCATTTGATTGCTTGTGTAGTTGCTAAATTAGCCGGCTAGTTTAGTAGTGTAATTCAAGTAGTTGCTTTACTTGTGCAGCTCGATTTGTTGTTTAATTAGCCTTGTTTAGTTTGAGTGAACTAGTGTAGCTTGTTCTTTCTTGGTCACTACAATTATATAGGAGGCTTGCTTTGATGTGTTAGGCTAGGCTTGTAGAATTATTAGGTGAGCACGATGGCCTTGATGTCGTCGTCCCTGCTGCGGAATTGAGTAGTGAGAGGAGGCCTAACCGGTGAGCACGATGGCCTTGACGTCGTCGCGGGCCATGGCCTCGCCGTACTTCTCCCGGAGCCCCGCGAAGACTGCATCGGAGCACCGAGCACGACGGGGCCATCAGGCGTAAGGAAACAAGTCGAAAAGAGGCGAAGGGGAAAAGCGGGCGTTGTTTACTGGCGGGGTGTAGGGCGTTGACGGGCGGGCTGCACATGGTGATGAGCGCCATGCCGTCTGCGCCCACCTCCATTGTCACACGCATCATCGTCCCCGCCGCCACGGCCCGGCCGTCCTGACTCCTGGTTGTTCTTGTTCGCTGGATCACGGTATACCTCTGGTTGGTGCAACACTGATAGCACTGGTACCTGGTTGGTGCAAGCGATTAGCACGAGAAGACGACGCACTGATAGCGGCATATATTTCCATTCTTTATTACATACGTATTGAACATTGTTGTACACATGACAGCGACATACAGGCACAATTAATGCATGCCACTTTGTTCACAGAAACTCTACCATAGTTACAGTTCAAGGCATCAAAACTGTTACAAACCCATTTATTTTTTTTTCATCATTTCTGTGCCTAATTTTGTGTTCACGGAGGAGTTTTGATCTGCGAAGAAGCTGTCTGGCTCATCCCACCAGTATTCTGTATTCTTCTGCCCAATAAAGCCCCTCACATGCGTGACCTCGCCGAACCTTGCTCCGATGTTCCTGGTGCGCTCTGCGGAGAATATAAAAAATGGTTAGCATGACGAACAGCCTGTTCTCGTCGTAGCGTCACACTATTTTCTGCAGCAACAGCAGTACTCTAGACAAATCGGTAACTTTATGCTAAATGATTAGCACAAGACCAAAGGTAAATTCGCATCTATATCAAAATAGAAAAATCTATGTGCATCTATATTAAATTGCACTCCCAACGTTGATTAGCAAAGAATCAGACGTCCTATAAGGTACACACTCATGAGAGTGTTGACAGTGAGAGCTTACCAATGGTACACCACTTTTAGCTCGTTGTTCCAAATACGATGATGGTTTGAAGAAGGGACCATAAATTTCAGCCCACTTGCTTAGCTTCGAATGTATGTAAGGTGCTCCAACAGTGTCAGCCCAGAAGACAAGACCACCCCTGCAAAAAAAAAAAAAAAAGTAAATTCAAACTAAATACTCATAATAGGCACCACACCTCCTTAAATCCATAAACAATACAATGTCGAAATGCATAAATGGTAAATGGACAATAATCATTGCATTAAAAGAGGTTTAGCTTGTATTGACACTAGATAGAATTAGGTTCAATATTAATTACAACTCTCTGCAGAACTATGTATAAGTCAAGTATAGAGGAGTATCAGACATTTCAAACAATGAGGAACCAGATCAGTAACTAGATAAACTATACACATGTTAGATACCATATGCCCCACAATCATAGGATCATAGCTTAGCCCGCTTAATTATTAGAGTAGGTACATTTGTTGTACCAGTGGTCCAGTGCATTAGCAAGGTGCTAAATTTTAAGACATGCCGCTTAAGTTTATTTCCAGAAATTGCAAATCCCACCCATCGCATTGTCTATATATGATCTATTAAGTGTTCCTCCAGGAGTATCATCAACCTGTGGTTTTAGTGAGATTTGGGATTCATGAATTCAAATTGTAAATTCATTCAGCAAACATGAGCAAAAATGAATGTGCCAGGGATGAAAAACTGCAGGTTCAATGGAATAAAGTAAAAAAAAAATCATTTTGTACAGAAGTAACTATATAAATAAACACAGTTAAAAGTTCAAGCAATTCTTACCTGTATTTGGGAAAGCCCATTCCAAGAACAGAAGCAATATCAAGATCAGAAGCTCGAATTACAACATTTTCATCCATAACCCTGCATGCCTCATTCACAACTGGGAAGAAAATCATCTCCAAAATATCTTGATCCGATAAAGTAACAGGCTGCAACATATAATTTTGTCAAATAAGGATCTTACTCAACACAGGAATAGAATGAAAATTCTAATAAATGCACAAGCCATGTGTTAGACAGGAGTGAGAAAACAATACCTTTCCACCAGGCATTGCGTTTGCCTGCTTTCGGTACTCCTCGATCACATGCATAACACTTGGGTCTGGCTTTGGCTTCCCGCCCTTCTCATAAATGTAGTAACCTTTGCCATTTGCCTTCCCTGTAAAACAGTAATTTGGAAATTTCACTTCTCAAGAAAAATATACAAAATGTGCATTCATCTATTGAATGGTTTGTGCCATCATATAGGGATCAAATTATGAAATAAGCAAAAGTAGGTTAAGAAGTATACCCTGTCGTCCATCCTTTACTATCAAGTCCACGAGGTTAGATTCCAAATTTCTTTCCCCAAAGGCATCAGAGTAGATATCTTTTACTGCCAAGGCCACTCCATACCCAGCCACATCTTGGAGTCTACAGGGCAGCAAGGAAAAATGTCAAATATAAGAACTCACATGAATCATGGAAGCAAAATTTAGAACAGTCAACCAACAATAGCCATTTAAGAATCAACAGAGTGCCTCAGATCTGCAGTGTTCATTTTAACAAGCTAGCTAAGGCAGAGCACAGCATACTAAAGATGTCACATTATTCTTTGTCCAGGTGATGGTTGATTCCCATCTGGAAAAGGAAGATAATTTGGACCAATAATCTAGTACTGAATACACTCACAATGGTTCAAGTCCCAGAATAGCACTATCTACATTTTAATTTGACCTAGGTTCAACCAATAAGGATATAATCAGAAGCCTGGCCCACGTGTTGACAGGATGTCAGTTTATTTTCTAACATTGCACATGTACAGTGCCATTAGTAAAAAAATGTGGTATGACTTCACAAGGATAGTTTCATTAACCTTTTGTATGAATTGCACTTCCTACGTAATTTTGTACAATTAAATCCTTTTTCAAGATGAACATTTATAATGGCCATCTAATACTACATACAAATGTTAGGAAACAGAGCAAAGCACTTACTGAAAAGGTCCCATTGGCATGCCGAAGCTGCTTATTACTCGATCAATTCTGAAAACATCAATACCAAGACTGACTAGAAGATGAGAACCCTGTGTGTAAGGAAAAAATGTACGGTTGACTGCAAATCCTGTGCAGTTGCCGACCACAACAGGGACTTTCTTTATTATCTTCCCAACGGTGACGAGATCAAGGATAGCTTGTGGTGATGTCTTCTCCGTCCGGACAATTTCAAGCAAGGGCATAATATGAGCAGGGCTGAAAATAACATAGCATAATAGCATTAGCAACCTGTGGCTATTAGAAATCTGTAGTTCAACTGGAAAACTGCAGTACATGTTTTTTTTATTTTAACAAATGTGTTAATCCATAATTCATAAGCATACTCGTACTCTTTTGCAACACTAGTATTCAAGATCTTCCACAAATCCAGTAATCAGAATTCACGAACCTGAAAAAGTGAGCCCCTATAATTCTATCTTGAGAATTTGTCTTCTCGCCAACAACATTCAAATCAATGGTGGATGTGTTTGTCGCAAGTATGCAATGTTTCGGACAGATTTTCTCAATGTCAGAAAATATTGATTGCTTCAAAGGAATCTTCTCGATAACAGCCTACAAGAGAGGAATGTGTCACAACAACCTAACAAACAAATATTCTATGAGCATGTACACATGAATTATGTAACTAAATACAGTTCTCATGAGATTCATGAACACAAAATGTAGTTCAATCACAACAGATTCAAAAAACGTATGAACACTAACCTCAATAACCATATCAACATCCTTGAAATCTGAATAATCCAAAGCGCCCTTGAGAAGCAACAATGCCTTGTGCATCCTATCCTTTGTTAGTGAACCTCTTTTGACCAGGCCCTCAAGATTACCTGTTACAAAGATTGTTAGATTTACTAGTAAGGTAACTTATAAATTTAACTTTAAGATCCTAAAGCTCAAGCACATGGAGAACTCAAAAAGGCATAGATACACTTAAGGTTGAAAACGGACGGAAAAAATCCCGTTCCGACCTGTTCCGTTTTCTACTTTCTTCCGTCCGTTTTCGTATTTGTGGGATCCTGTTTCCGTATTTACGGAAACGGGAAAGGGGTTTTCCGGTCCGTTTCCGCGAGATCCCGTTTTTATCCAGAATTGACCCGTATTTATTCCGTTTTTCATCCCGTTTTCAATCTATGTGAGATATGTCTAGAAATTGATATGTTCATAAACCTACTAATCACAAATTATTCATGTTAACACATGGTATACTAGTGAATATTGGACCGATAATTTCGTACGTGTATATTATTTTGTGACTTTGTTCATGTATACTCAAGAATATTTGATCATGTTATTCTAACTTATTTTTCCAGCTCTCCATCCGTATTTGTCTGTTTCCGTATTTCCGTATATCCCCATCCGTTTTTAATTCCGTTTTTTTCCCGAACCCGATCCCGTTTCCGCGAAAAATATAGAAACGGAAATGGGAGAGTTTTTCCGCCCGTTTCCGTCCGTTTTCATCCCTAGATACACTAGAACATTTTCTCAAGAAATGCAACAGCTGTATAAAGAGATTGACCTGCTATCATTTTCTCTCCCCTTTGCAGAAACTGAGGGTTTACTTCCTTGAGCACAACAGAAATGTTGCTAACAAGAAGTGATGTAGCAATTCCAGAGCCCATCAGACCACCACCAATAACAGCAACTTTTCTAATTGGCCTTGGTTTCAGTTGAACATCAGTTACACCTGGCACCTATACATAATCAGCAGCATAAATCACTGCAGTAATTTAGCTTCACTGAACTTGACTTCATCTACAGTTTTTTTACTATTTTTTCTATTTGAAGAAAACCAGTCATGTTACTACAATACAAATGAACAAATTCTGCATATAAACATCAGATCATTTCTAAATAATTAAAAAGAAAGGGTGATGCATCTAAGGTTTGAAGGTATTCAAGGACTGGATGATGATTTGATGGTAAATCATAAAAGAAAGGTAAACTACACTGGAGGACAACCTTTGTCGTGGAACGTTGTGCAAAGAAAACATGGACAAGAGCCTTTGATGTTGGTGCTATCACCAGCTCCTTGAAAACCCTGGCTTCCTGCATTTATTGGTGTCTGTTAAGTAAACATGTAAATAGTCTATATAGTTAAAAGCAGAAGAAACAGGAATGCATCATCCACTATTGCAGGGTGTTTACTATTTTTAGTCAAAGAGCATTGATCCCAGCACAAATGCCAAAATAAAGCTAAGATAGCCTACACTCCATTGCAGGATTATTTAATATATATATTTAAGTGTTTTACATAGCCTATGGAAATTCCTGAGAAATAAGATGCCGAACTAGCTGTATAACTAAGAGAAGTTGAAAATAGTAGATATTCTCGCCTCAATTCCCTATTTGAACGAGACAGGTACAGACACATACCTTCAAAACACCAGCTTGGCCTCCATATAATATGCCTTCTTCCATTACATCAAGGCAGGCCTGGTGCTGTGGCATGTTTGGTGCAATCTTCATTGCTTGCTGTCTTGCTGCATTTAATACAGCACGAGCTTCAGATAGTGATCCAACCCTATCTGTTCTGCCAAGAGATCTCATCCAAGGTTTACGGGAATTAGCAATTTCCAGAGCCCAAAGACGTGATGTCTTTATCAATTCATCAGGAGAGCAAAGGGCATCAATCAAACCACGTTCCTTCCCTTCCTTTGCCGTAATGAACTTACTTTGCTGTTAAAGTCATACCAGATGTCCAATTCAGAAGACTGAAACATCACATGCTAGATGATTACAGTAATTAACTAAAAACATGGAACTTGTTTACAGACAGGTCATTACATCCACAGTTCACAAAATAAGTAACTGGATGCCTACTGATTGGCTTCTCTTGAATTAAATGAAGGCTATGGTAGAAATAAATACACACATTAAAGATTTAAGCAAAGATTCATATTTATGGTCTCTCTTTTTTTTTCCCCGAATTTGTTCATCGCTTGATATCAGACTAAGCAGTCAAATATTAAATTCAATATGCCAAAATTTTCTAAAGCAACAAGACGTGGCTTCACTATTCGGTGTGGACAATTTGACATTGCCTAGTTTCGAGTATGGAAATTATCTACATTTGACCCAAAAAGTTCGCATGATTATATTATAGAAACAAGCAAATATCACAGGGTGAATCTGTAATAGTGAAGGTGAGCTATTATATATTCTTCTGGAACAAGCATATGATTATGGACAAGTACCCACTAAAATATCCCCTTCAGACATCTTCCCTTAAGCAGCCTAGTGCAGTGGTGAGAGCTGTCTCACTAAGTCACCAGGTCGCGGGTTCAAAGCAGCCTCCGCAGATTTTGCGGGGGGAAGGCTTGCCTCAGTTTTTCCCTTCCCCAGACCCCACTCATGTGGGAGCCTCCGGCACTGGGTCTGCCTCTTTAGACATCTTCCCTTAAGCCTCCCATCCGCCCAGTTCTGCCATTGGCTAAATTGTTACTGGTTGTTTCATCCCTTTCCTACCCTGGACACCATAATAATTCAACTCCTGGACCCACTTCCCCGTCCACATGGACACCATCCATACAATTCAGTAGCTTACAATTACTTACAGCCTAAAATAATATACTGAAATCAAGGTTGATGTCATGGGGGAAAACTGTAGAGTTTAGTAAATGAGTTTTTACCAAGTTAAAAAGAAGAATTCACTTATACAAGAAACAGATGAACTCAATTACTCACCAGCATCATTTCAATTGCTTTGGGTAGACCTACAAGCCTCGGCAGACGTTGGGTACCTAGATAATAAGTTAACACAGTTAGATCCAAGACATGATAGAATCCAATACAAAGCAGGGTAACTGGAGAAATAGTTATCTGTTCAGGCACAGATATATCCATACCTCCAAATCCAGGGATGATGCCAAGGGTCAGCTCTGGCAATCCAAGTTGAGCTTCAGGAGTAGATATCCGAGCATGACAACCCTGAACATGTCATTTACGGATGCAATGGATTTAGACTAGGTTCAGCTGCAAGCTTAACAATCAACAACATCTGGCAGAAGTGGCATACCATAGTCAACTCTAGGCCACCACCCAACGCAAGACCTTGAATGGCTGCAACAGAAGGTTTTTTGCCCTCTGCAAAAAAAAAAAATGGGTCCAGGAATTGTGATATTGGTAATGAAAGCAAATGCAAAAAAAAAAAGATTAAGTGACATACAACTATACAAGTGATGTGGCAAAAAACTATACCTTCCATCATGTTTGACACAAACTCGAGAGATACATCCGGCATAAGTGATACATCCCCTGCATGCCACCAATGTTGCACGTGTAAGCCCAGGCAAACAGCTCCCCATAAGCAGAAAGCCTAGCATAGAACTAACAACAGCACAAGTGAAAGGCATTCCGTTACCAGTCTGATGAACCTTTGTGAAAACGTTGATATCAAATCCTCCACAAAACTTGCCTCCAGCACCTAGGCAATTCAGAATCCAGGACAATGACAAGAATCAGAAACAGAACATCTCTTTCACATACCAGTCTAGTGTACGGATTTGGCAGCACGTCCAAATTAGTTACCAATTAAACAAGAAAAAAAGGGTTAAAAATGTGAGTTATGTCGAACAACTTGAAAAGGTATCAGGATACTTTCAGTTTACTAGAAAGGTAGAGCAGATACATAAATATCTGCCCAGCGTTGTCGAGGAGCATTTCAATGCAAAGCTCTATTATCAAGTATCAAGTATAGAACAACGGCCCTGTTTTCTTGTTTCCACCACTTAAGTTCTATCTCTGCCTACTTGAGCAAGATGATATCTCAAGAGGCCAACGCAACTGGCAAGTAAGTAGGCAGTTCAAGGTGGACTGGGGTGAGCAGAAATAGTAGAAAACTAGGAAAGCGACGTTTCCACGACTATCCATATCAAACGTGGTCCGTGGATAGCACCAAACATTAAAATGGCTGGTATACTACAGAGAGTAGAGACAAGATCCCCACTCCCCAATATAAAAGGAGATATTGAATTACTTCGGCAGTCCTTTTCAGCGAACGAACAATGTTTTCCTCTAAATTTCAGCGAAACGAACAGGGCCATATTATCTAATGATAGTTGATAGAAGACCAAATTAAATAATGAAGAGGAGAGATGAATGAAGAGGAGAGATGAGAGATCTGACCGGTGAGCACGATGGCCTCGACGTCGTCACGGCGCATGGCCTCCGCGTACTTGTCCTTGAGCCCGGCGATGACTGCAGGCGAGGGTTGGAGAGCACGACGGGATTAGACCGCAAAAAAAACGGAACTCCGCCGAAACGAAAATCACGGCAGAATTGAACACCGAGGAAGAAGGAGGCGTCGGTCGGTCAGTCGCTTACTGATGGGGTGGAGCGCGTTGACCGGCGGGTTGGCGATGGTGATGAGCGCGACGCCGTCGGCGCCCACCTCCATGGTGACCCGGATCGACCCCGCCGCCATGGGCACGGTCCGCGGCGCGTAGGACGCTCGTGCTCGGTGGCTGGATCGCCGCGACTCCGCGAGACAGAGAAAGGGGAACGATGGAGGAAGGGTGGGAGAGTGGGACAAGGAGAGAAGACGACGGTGGATTGGGAAGAGTAGACCAAAGCTTCCACGGCACGACCACTCGGGCCTCGGCTGATGAGTTGGCTCTCACGGGGGGCCGCCGATTTATTGGCCGGTGCGGTATGTGTGGGTCGACTCGAGTGGGTGTGGTGTACTGGTGTGGTATTTTTCGTTGCAAGTACTTCCTTTCCTATGTGGCAAAATACGTGTCGTTTTAGATTTTTAAGAAATAATTTTGACTAAATATATATTAAAAATATTAATATTTATGGTATATAATTATTATTATTGAAAAGATCTTTGAATCTAGTTTTTAATAAATTTGTCTGGAGATCAAATATTGTAATTTTTCTACAAATTGAGTCAAACTTGTGGCAAGTACACCAATAACGATAGTTATTTAGGGACGGAGAGAATAGATCTTAAAGTTTTGTTTTAGATTCAAGTCACAAGATTCACTGACACTCAGTAACAGGGCATGTTCAAGAGCTAATTATTAACTAGCTAAAAATTGTTAAAATTAGCCTGGTCTCAAATGGGCACCTTACCTAATTTTAGCCCTGACTAATCAAACAGGTCCATAGTTAGCTTGAGTGAGTTGACATTCAAAAAAAATGCTAGCTATTGTTTTTCAAAAAATACTAGCTAACCAAGCAACCTTACCTAATTTTTTTCCTCTTCGTTAGGGGCGTGTTTAGTTTCCAAAATTTTTTACCTCCTACCAGTAAAAGAGCATGTTTGGACATATGCATGGAGTACTAAATGTAAACGAAAAAAACTAATTACACAGTTCTCGGCAAAATCGCGAGACGAATCTTTTAAGCCTAATTAGTCCATGAAAAGCCTTAAGTGCCACAGTAACCCATATGTGCTAACGACCGATTAATTAGTATCATTAGATTCGTCTCGCAGTTTTCTGATGGGTTCTGTAATTTATTTTTTTATTAGTATCCAAAAATCCCTTTCCGACACATCCGATGTGACACCCAAAATTTTTCACCTCCCCAACTAAACACACCCTAGATAGCCGTTGACATTCAAAAAGAACACTAGCTAACAGTTGCTAACTACTTGGTACCTGTTGTAATTTATTAGTATGGGTTGTATATATGAATTAACCTGCTAATAGATTGCTATAGATGGCTGGAAAGTTTGCTGGAGATGCAAATTAAATTATCCATGATGCCCTCAGTTAGTTACCTAGTTCCATCGTAAAGAGGGTCATATGTAAGGCTGGACAAAAAAAACTCGAAGTTCGTTAGCTTATTCGGCTCGTGACTGGCTCGGCTCGGCCTAAGATTTTAGCTCGTTAGCTATAATGAGCCAACTCGAGCCAGCTCACGAGCCGCTCGCGAGCTAAACGAGCCAAGCTTCTAGAAAAAAATATCATTTAAGGTTGTTAGATGCATGAATACTATAGTATTTTATTATACTTGTATATATATTAGCACATATTAATTTTTTTATTCAATTTAAGGTTGTTAGATGCATTTCTTTTGTATTATTATTATTCTCAAACTTTAGATAAATGCAAATATTATATTTTGTGTATTTTTTTATACCTAGCTCGCGAGCTTAACGAGCCAGCTCGAGCTTTTAACGAACCGAGCCGAGCTGGCTTTCTGGCTCGTTAGGATAACGAGCCAGAGCCGAGCTAGCTCATTATCTTAACGAGCCAGAACGAGCCGAGTCGGCTTGTTATCCAGCCTTAGTCATATGAGGGTTGTTTGTCCATGCAGCAAGTGTTGGATTAATTGAGCTTGACCCATAGGTTAGTCTAGCAATTAATCAAAGAAATTCCAAAGGCCCACAATAAGTGTTAAGTGGGAGTCACTAAGAAGGTGAGAAGAAGAGTTGGGGGACCGGACCATTCCACGATCGTCTGGTGCATTCCACGAACATTTATGACTAGTGCATTCTACGATCGTCTGGGACTAGTGCATTCCACGACGGTCCGAGGCTCCTATAAAGGCTAAGCGTTTCATCCTTCTCATTGTCTGCTGTGTTCTTGCTCTTGTGCTGCTCTCTACGTTCTCCAGTTCGAGCCCCTTGCGCGCACAAGGGGCTTAGGTGAGCAGGCCATTGAAGCTCCGTCCGCTAGCGTACCTGCACGGGTAGGTGGCGATCAAGTTTTTGGGAGCGCATCCGCGTGACTGCTCCTTGTCGCTTCTGCAGCTGTGCTCTTCCCCGAGCGTCCGCTCCAGCAGTTGGTTCTTCCCGAGTGTCCGTTCTTCCCCAAGCGTCAACTCCGGTAGCTGCGTTCTTCCCTGAGCGAACAACTACGTCGACGACCATCTGCTCGTGGGAGCCTGCATCGACTTGAAAGGACCTAATGACTAGAGGGGGGTGAATAGCCTATTAAAAATTCTACAACAACACTAAGACAAGTGATTAGTAAATAAGATGCGAAGTGAATTTTGCGCTAGCTCTACACTTGTGTTGCAAGCCACCTAATCAATTCTAATTCTATGATCTCTAGTATACCACATAATGGCTACGTCGCTAATTCTACCACTAGTGAGCAACCTAAACAAGTAATTCAACTAATTACTTCTATGCTACACTAGAGAGCTAATCTACCTCTACACAAGATATCTCTACAAAAGTAAACACAAGAGAGGTAGAGGGATCAATACCGAGCCGGGCAAGCGAAAAAACAATCACAATGAATACCAATTGACAATGATTTTTCACCGAGATTCACTTGCTTACCAGCAAGCTAGTCCCCGTTGTGGCGATTCACCCACTCGGAGGTTCATGCGCTAATAGGCATCACATGCCTAACCAGCAACCAGGTGCCGCACAACCAACATAAGATGGGGATCACATAAGCCACGCACAATCCATTAGAGTATCTTTTGGCTCTTCACCAGGGGAAAGGTCAAGAACCCCTCACAATCACCATGATCGAAGCCGGAGACAATCACCTTTCTCTACTCGATGATCCTCGCTGCACCAAGCCATCTAGGTGGCGGCAACCACCAAGAGTAACAAAGTGAATCCCACAGCAAAACACAATCATCAAGTGCCTCTAGATGCGATCACTCAAAGCAATGCACTTGGATGCTCTCAAATCTCACCAAATGATGAATCAATCAAGCAAGGTGAGTTAGAGAGGAATGACTAGGCTCAATAGGATGTATTCTCAATAGAAATGGCCAAGAGAGCGAGCCCAAGCCGGCTACCACGTATTTATAGAGCCCCCTAACGAAATAGAGCTGTTAGGTCTAAAGAGGGGGTCACTGCGAGGTAACCGGACGTGCAGGTCCAACCGACCGGACGCACCAGCCCTAGCGTCCAGTCGCGTGATGACCTCCACGTGTCCCCCGCGTTCAAGCTCGTTCACACGATTCCAACGGTCTACTTCAATCGCGCGCGCAGTTAAGTGATGACCGAACATAGCGAAGGATGACCGGACACACCTGCCCCACGTCAGGTCCTCGCATGCCCACACGCTAAGTGCCAATGATCGGACACGACGTCGCAATGACCGGACTCTCCACAACGTGGAGTCTGGTCACTTCTAGAGAGGGTCTAGAGATGATTTTTCTCGATCGAACGCGTTAGATCGACCATGACCGGACTCGCCCTAAGTCAGGTCATCACCCGAGCCACGTGCTAGCGCCACACCACCACCACTGGACGCAGGAATAGTGTTCCAGTGGCATTCAGTCACGTGCCTCCATCAGAGTCTGGTTAGGACCCGAGGCCACGTCAACACCTCACCACTGACCAGACACACCCAAGCAGGGTCTGGTCCTGTGTTCGGTCGCAAGAAACAACGCCTCCTCTTTTCCAACTGCTCCACCCTTGTTCCCAAGTGCTAACCACCAAGTGTATCAGCAATGTGCACGTGTGTTAGAATTTTTCACAAGCATTTTTCAAGGGTGTTAGCGCTCACTAGAATCTAAATGCGTATGCAAAGATTTAAAACATCTAGTGGCACATTGATAACTGCATTTCACGATGAGTTTCACCCCTCTTAATAGTACGACTATCTATCCTAAATGTGATCACACTCACTAAGTGTCTTGATCACCAAAATAAAATAGACCTACCAAATATACCTTTGCCTTGACCCCATTTTGTTTTTTCTTTCTTCTTTTCCAAGTCTGGAGCTTGATCATCATCACATGTCCAACACCATCACCTTGGACTTCATCTTTGCTCCATCACTTGGCTTGAACCAACCTATCTCAATTTCACACTTAGAGCATAGGTTAGTACCTAGGGTTTCATCAATTCATCAAAACCAAACTAGAGCTTTCAATCTCCCCCTTTTTGGTAATTGATGACAACCCTTTCACAAAGATATGAATTAAAATTCATTTGAATCCATGTTGCTTGCCCAAGCATTTTTACCATGTGTAAAGGATTTGGACAAGTTTCATGAACCCAAAATGATACCATTGGCTCCCCCTACATATGTGCTAAGAGTTTAGATAGAAGCTTGCACATATGCATAGAAAGGAAATGTGGGAAGGCAATGTCTACCAAATGATTCTAAGGTGTGAGAGATGAACCTTTGAAGCGTGATACCAATCGAAGTGCATCAATAATACCATCCTTAGCACCACTGTTAGTTAGATATCACTTGCAAAGACAAAGAACTAGATACCCCATGAGATCAACACTATAAGCAAGGTTCTAGTACCACTTGTGAAAACAAAAGTAAGTCATATCTAACTATCATCCTGTGCATGCTAGTTTTTCATTTCATCAGTCAAACCTACAACCAGCATATCCCACACAAGCATGGATATTTAATTAAAAAACTTGTGCCATACAAGCATACACATGAAATGCACATTCAAATGCATCAATCAAATTTATGAGCTTGCTCCCCCTACTTGTGTGCTCAAATTTTAATTGATCTCTATCGGGGTTATAACCCTAGGGTGTCTCAGAGCACCGATTAGTTGGTAGGCCATGCAGCCCACAATACACTAGCTAGCGAAAGCTCAAACGACTAAGGCCCATATGAGCCAAGCAAACTAGGCCGGATGCTAAGGCCGGGGTTAGCCGTGACCCCTTCCTCATGCCTTAGCCGCACGATGCTCGAAGGGCGCACAACCTCTCCCTCATCACGACCCCTGGGAAGAACGAGGAGAGGTCGAGCCCAGCCAAGCGTGCCTGTTCTGACAAGAACAAGCACACCACACTGACCCCGCAAGGGCCAAGAGGATAGCAGTCACCTCGATTCGATCAGACGCCAACCCGGGGCGGTGACAACAGGTACAATGACCACCGGCCAGATACGACCCAACAAGATGTATGTATGACCCCACCCACTATGATATGGGATCATGTTGATAGAATATCGTTGGTAGTCCTTCGAGGGGTATCCCACAAAGTAGATTAATCGGCAAAGATGCGTGTAATCGAGAACAAGAAGGCAATAGAGACACACGAGTTAGATAGGTTGGGGCCGTTAGCGCGACGTAATACCCTACTCCTATGGTCTGTTGGATTGTACTGGCTATCGTATGATATTGTGTGCGTTTGGAGGGGGTCCCTGCCCACCTTATATAGTCTGGGGGTAGGGTTACAAGTCGGTTAGATCTAGGAGATAACCGGAAAAGTTATAACAGATTATAGGAATCATGGGATCATACGTATCCTAACAGATCTCGTAGTACCTTCAGGATATCTTCCCGGTGTCTTGCGGGACGCGCCAAGCAGCGTCGTGCTCCGCAAGGCTTCGTCTCATGGGCTAAGCCACCCCTAGGGGCATAGCCCATATGGTCTGCCATGGGTATCTAGAGTCATACCCCCCACAGCTAGTCCCTGAGCGCCTTGTATCTATTGTGCAACGCCGTCTTGTGCTTGTCCAAGCAGTCATGAACAAAGCCGAGCAGTTAGACTCATAGTCCGACCACCATGATGAGTTGTCGAGCAGTTGTGAACCGTTGCCGAGCAGTTGTGAACCATCGTCGAGCAGTGTGAACCATCACCGAGTAGTTGTGAACCATTGCCGAGCAGTGTGAACCATCGCCGAGCAATGTGAACCATCGCCGAGCAGTGTATCCCAAGTAAGGCTTGCCCTAAGGATGTAAGGAGCTCAAGTTCAAAATCGAAAATTTTCTCACAATGGACCAAGTGTGCCCACTTAGAGTCCAACCATGAGAAAGGGAGATAATCTTCTTCAACTTTGGGAGGCACGGTGTCTTCCAGATTAAAGCAAACACACTCACCGCAAGGTGAAGTGTGCCCACTTAGTCCTCGAGCCTGATAGTAGGTGATGCAGTCACGTGGTGCTAGGGTCTAAAGTAAAAGAAAGCAGAAGACCAGCTAAGCAGGCAGCCAGTCCCTGGGTGGAGCCTTGAATAGAAAAACGCACATTCACTGTAAGGTGAAGTGTGCCCACTTAGTCCCCGAGCCTGACAGTAGGTGACGTAGACACATGGTGCCAGGGTCAGAAACAACAGTAACTAGTAGAAAGTCCCTAGTGTGGTGAGGAACCAAGTCATATTGATAAGGTAGTCCCCGAGCCACAAGTGGAAACCTTGGAGAAATCAAATCGTGGAGAAAAAACTGGAGTAATGGCTGTACAGTAGTGGTTATTGAGCCTTAATAAATGGTGGCGAAGTCGGCGAGAACTTTGGTGTATAGTTGCAAGTTGCGGCGAAAAAAAATGGGCGGTATGGGCTGCGGTTGCGCGGAAGCCCAAGTAACGGCCCACCATGTCGCACCGGAGAATTCAGAGAGGCACAAATCGTGGAGCAGTTTCCCAAAAACCCTCGAATGCGAAAGGTGGGGGGAGTGCTTTATAACTGCACCGCCGTACTCCACGCTCCCCCCTTCGCCCCTTCGCCTTACTTCTCAGCCCTTGTGCTTATAGATTCACACGCACTTCCACCGCCAATCCCAAACCAGATCTGAGAGATGGCGCCGAAGAGGGGAGTTGGAAACCCGAAGAAGGCGGCCATCGGAGCCAGCCGTGATGATGAGTGGGTGCTGTCGAACATGGGGGAGGCAGAGATCAATAGGATGGTGGAGGCGGGCATTCTTCCAGACTGTGTCACCGCCGGATGGTGGCCAACCAGTGATGAACCCTACCCAATGCCTCATATCGATGAAGCTGTAGTTTTTGAAGATTATTTCTGGCGTGGGTTAGGATTTCCTGTTCATCCTTTCTTGAGGGACCTGTTGGAGTTCTAGAGAGTTAGTCTGTGCAATCTCCACCCAAACACCATATTGCACATATCTATCTTTATCCATTTATGTGAGGCGTATCTTGGAGTTATTCCCCACTTCAACCACTTCCGACACCTATTCTGGCTGAAGAAGAAGGGCGACGGTAGTTCCAAGGTGGTCGGTGGTGTATATCTTCAACTTCGCGATAGAATGGTGAGCGAGTACATCACTGTACCGTAGAACACCTTACAGAAGGGGTGGAATGCCAGGTGGTTCTACATGAAGCAGAGCCACCCTGCCATCCGTTGCGACGTTGACCACATTCTAGAGAGCTAGAAGAGCTGGTCGGAGAAGCCGAGCAGTACTGATATGGATCAGGTGAGGGAGCTCCTCAGCCTGATAAAGGGCGTAAAGATAAATGGCGGACTGGTGGCGGCAAGCTTCATAGTGTGCCGCATCCAACCCTGCAGAGCTTTGACTTCAAGGGGGACACCAACGGCACCCGGGAGAGGACGGAGATGCTATCGAAGGATGATGTGCTAGAGCGGGCTGCAGAGCTATTCGCTCCAAATACCTCATTTCGCATGTTGGGGCAGACTAGGCCCTTCAACTGTACAAACCCACCTCCTTAGGTAAACATCTCAATTGTTTGTTCCTAATCCTTTTTATCATGTACTGTTGCTGAGCAGTGAACTGATTCACTTATGGAAAGATCCATTCGCAGGAAAGAGCGGTGTACTTCTCAGGCGTGCCGAGGGGCGATTGGTCGTAGGCAGTAGATGCTCGGCCACCAACTTAGCCTGAGGAAGGTGCCGTCAGTGCCTCGTCAGAATCTAGAGGTATAGACGCTGGTCGGATGGAGAGTCCCCCCGGTGTCGTATAAAGTCTGGGGGAAGAGGGCGACGGCAGATGAGCCGGCCTAGAAGAAGAGGAAGACGGCAGGTGCTGTTCCCCACATGCCGAGCGACATCTCGCTTAGCGGTGACCAGACCACTCGAACACAAAGTGCGGCGATGTTCGAGTGGTCGGATGATGATAGGGCTCCAGTAGCTACTCCTCCAAGCACTAAAGCGCCTCCACGCAACGCACGCGTGGAGGTGCAATCGAAGGGAGGGGATGGAGTCCCTGAGCAGCAGGCGAAGGGAGTCACAGAGCAATAGGCAGAGGAGAGGCCAACGGCGGAGGCCGTGAGACCTCCACCCCAAGGTGCGCGAGTCAACCCCAGGGCCACGCCTAGGGGCTTGGGTAGGAAGCGCCGGTTTAGAAAAGTGTACCGGTAGGCCGACGTGTAAGTATCCTTTCCTTGGACTTATTTTGCTGTCGGATCCTTATCGTTGTGGTGATTGATGAGCTAATCTGATGCAGTGCGAGGTGTACGGAGGATCTGAACCTGCCCGTCCATACTAGCGAGCAGCCAAGGGCTAGTCCTAGCGCGGAGGCAATGCCGGCAGACCCCGTCCTGTTGTCCCCAGGTGCTTGGTGGCCTACGGAGTAGTCGACCGCTGCTGTTGATGTACTTGGCAGCGGCGAACAGTTGGCACCAATGGCGGACGGGTCAGCGGCGATGCCCGGGGCAACGGCGGAGGCCGCCGGGTCTTCGGAGGCAGAAGCTAGAGTTGCCAACGCCGCGGCGGAGTCTAGGGCAGGGAGGCCGGTGGAGCTGGAAAAGCAGGCCACACACCCTAAGACGACGGAGGGCGTGGTCAGACGCACTGTGCAGCCATTGAGCCCCCAAGTGGTGCCCCTAGCTGCAGAGGAAGAGGATGAGGTGGAGGAGATTGAGTGTGAGGAATCACTGCCTCAAGCCATCTGGATCCTCCGTAAGCAGGGGGATGAAGTGGTGGTCGTTGAAGAAGAGGACACCACCAGGGAGCCTAGGAGTATGGAGTCCTCCCTTTCCACAGTGATGAAGTAGATCAAGGTCAGTATTGCATCTGCAATATTCGTCTTTCACGTTGGAGATTGGAGTTCTTCATAACCTTGGCGCTTTTGCAGGGCTTAGCTCGCACTACCAAACAACGGTGATAGCTGATCAAGAGGATGGAGCCCCTCGCTGAGGAGAACGAAAAACTAAAGGAGGCGGTGAAGCTTATGGAGAAAAACATCTAGAGGGCCTAGCGTGAGCGTGATCTTTCCAAATCCAATGCGCGAGATCTGGAGTACTAGAAGGGTGTCCTATCCAAGCAGCTAGCGACCGTGTCCGAGCAGTTGTGGGGCAGCTCTGAGCAGCTAGAACGCAGCTCTGAGCAGCTGATGAGCCTTTTCGAGCAGCTGGAGCTCAAATCTGAGCAGTTGAAAAATGTCTCTAAGCAGAGAAAAGGTATGGCAAATCGGTGAATTTGCTTTGCATTGTTGAACAGTCATATTGTTGCTGATGACCATCATGCTTGTAGAGCAAGATGCGGAGCTTGGCCAGCTATGCCAAACTGTCGGGCAACTCCGAGAGGAGAAGGAGAAGGCGTCAGGGCGAGTGGAGAAGCTGGCCGAGGAGCTGAAAGGTGAGTAGTTCGTGGTCGGAGTTATTGCTAGATTGATTTCTTTGCTTGATGGATCATTGTGATGTCTATAGACTATCGTCGGAGGGCCAAGGCGCAGTTCGACATGCTGGAGCAGGAGGCCAGAACCTAGAGGAGTAAGCTCAACACCGTAGTTCCTAGAATCAAGCCGGTGCTCGACTGCATCGACATGGAGGCAGCTCCTCAGCTCGACGATAGGCCGTCCTATTCGGACACCTTCATCGATAGGTGCAAGGCAGCATGGGAGAGCTACAAATGCGATGCCACTGTCTCCATCGTGACCCATGCTCTAGCGGTGGTTCAGTCCCATTACCCTACCATTGACCTTCAAGCGATAGGGGCCGGATTTGCTAGAGGGACGGGCGCAACGGAGCATCAGCAGCTGGAAGATGAGGTGGAAGACACGATGAAGAAACTGGCCGGCGATATCGACCTATTCGGTGAGATGGACGGAGAGGGCCAAACATAATGACCTGCTCGGAGAGTGATCTATAATAGCTAGAGAGGACAGTTAAAACATGTGAGGGCGTAGAAAAACATTTATGTATGTGTATAAATGTTGTAAAGTGACATGTGCATGTTTATGCAATTTGCTAGTATTTCGGTGAAAAATCATTGTAATATTAACAATAACACGATTATATGTGGTATAAGTAGCGTCCAAGCAGTTAGTTCGTTACTGAGCTCTTGGCCTTGGCTAGCCCATATTCCATAATGTCGAGCGCGGAGCCCGTGCACATGTAGGAGGAACAGGTGTGACCGAGGAACCTCAGCCGACCACCCATAATGTAGAGTGCGGAGCCCGTAGCATGTGTAGGGAGAGATCGAAGACTGGGTCTTCTCCAAAGAACACAGAGCAGAAAGTGTGCTGCTCGGCGGTTGGCAAAATATCTTGGAGATTTGGAGAAACATGGTGGAGAGTTTATGGAGATCATGTATTGGAGTTCGTTAAGGAGTAGCTTAGAGCTGGCGACCGCAAATGGAGATTAAACCGTAATGGAGAAATAATGGAGACAAATTATGGCAATGAAAACTTTATTCATCATGGAGTGGAGAGTACATATCTAGAGCGTTTTAAGGATAGAAACGTATAAGATGCTCGATGTGCCATGAATTGGGGATATCGATTCTGTCCAAGTCGCATCGTCGGTAAGACCCTGGTCGGGTAACCTCTTTGACCATGTAAGGCCCTTCCTAGGGGGAGGAGAGCTTATGCATCCCTTTGGTTTTCTATTTTCTGTGGAGAATGAGGTCGTCGATATCAAATGAATGACCTTTGATGTTGTGGTTGTAGTATCTTCGCAAGCCTTCTAAGTATTTGGCTGTGTGGGTACAAGTGATCAGGCGTTCTTCCTTGGCCCTGTTGATGTCCTCTATCTGAATAGCTATGGCTTGCTCTTCATTATAATGTTCCACCCTAGGTGCTCGGAAGGCAATGTTCACTGGAAGTATGACTTCTGAGCCGTAGACCAAGAAATACAGAGACACACCGATGCTACGACTAGCTTGAGTGTGTAGTCCCCAGACCACAACTAGGAGCTCTTTGAGCCATCTGCCCAGATGCTTTTCCTCTTTCTGATATAGCCTCTTTTTGAGTGCATCAAGGATCATGCCGTTCGCCCGTTCGACCTGGCCGTTGGCTCTAGGATGGGCAACGAAGACGTATTTGACTTAGATGCATCGGTCTTCGTAGAAGTCCCAAAAATGATGACCAGTGAATGTAGTTCCGAGGTCAGTGATAATGCTGTTCGGGAGACCAAATCTGTGGATGATATCTTTGAAGAGCTTGACTGCATTCTTTGTAGTGGCCGAAACAAGCGGTTTGTATTCAATCCACTTGGAGAACTTGTCAATGGCGACATACACGTACCGAAAACCACCTGGCGCTGGCTTAAAAGGGCCGATCATGTTGAGTCCCCAGCATGTGAAAGGCCAAGAAGCTAGGATAGTTTGCAACTCCTGCGCCGACACGTGTATCTGCTTGGCAAAAAATTGATATCCTTCACATCGTCGAACGAGGCCTTCTGCGTCGGCGATGGCCATGGGCCAATAAAAACCAGCTTGAAAAGCTTTGCCGACTAGGTTTCTCGAGGCCACGTGATTGCCATAGGAACCAGAGTGAATTTCAAAAAGTAGTTTCACTCTCTCTTCTTGGGTGATGCATTTCTGCAGTATCCCTTCCTTGGCACTTTTCCTCATCAAGTTCCCATCTACTAGCATGTAATGCTTGCTACGACAGATTAGGCATTCAGTTTCAGTCTTGTCAGCGGGTACGTCGGCGCTGGTGAGGTACTTGATAAACTGTTCCCTCCAATCAGCGGCCGGCGAAGGTACTGTAAGTACCAACTGCTCAGCAGGGGGGATTTCTTGAACTTCCTTCTCTTCCTTAATGGATGGCGTAAAGAGATCTTGAACAAAGACCCCAGGCAGAATCATGGTGCGAGAAGATCCTATCTTAGATAGGTGGTTGGCGAGCTGATTTTGATCTCGTACCACGTGGTGGTACTCGATACCGTAGAACTTCCCTTCAAGTTTCCTAATTTCGGCGCAATACGCGTCCATCTTCTCATTGGAACAAGACCAGTCTTTGTTGAGCTAATTGATGACCAGCGCGGAGTCTCCGTATACCATGAGACGTTTGACGCTGATCTCAATGGCTATACAAAGTCCGTGGAGACATTCTTCATATTCGGCAGCGTTGTTGGAGGCTGGAAAATGTATTTGGAGGACGTATCGGAGCTTGTCCTTGGTCGGCGTAATGAATAAAATGCTAGCACTAGCACCGTTGATGTTGAGGGCGCCATCAAAGTACATCACCCAGTGCTCGGGACAAGTAGCGGGGATGGGCTCTTGGATCTCGGTCCACTCAACAATGAAGTTAGCGAGCGCATGTGACTTGATGGTAGGCCTGCTTCTGAATTCGATGGAGTAAGTGCCAAGCTCGACAGCCCACTTGATGATGTGGTCGTTGGCTTCTTTATTGCGGAGGATGTCCCCTAGAGGGAACTCGGTGACCACAGTGATCTTATAATACTCAAAGTAATGGCGAAGCTTGCGCGACATGACTAGAATGGCGTATAGCAGTTTTTGCACTTGAGGATAATGAGTTTTGGACTCATTAAGAACCTTGCTAATGAAGTAGGCCGGATGTTGTACCTTGTAGGCATGTCCGGCTTCCTCGCGCTCGACGACGATAGCTGTGCTAACGACGCGAGAAGTGGCGGCGATGTAGATCAGTAGGGTTTCATTTGGTCGAGGCGCCGTCGTGATCGGAGGCTTCGTTATAAACAACTTGAGCTACTCGAAAGCTGTATCTACCTCCTCTGACCAGGAAAAGCACTCAGAGGCCTTGAGGAGTTTGAAGAACGGTAGTCCCTTTTCACCGAGGCACGATATAAAATGGCTGAGAGCAGCCATGCAACCTGTAAGCTTCTATATGTCGTTTACGCAAGTTGGTCGTTTTATGTTGGTAATGGTAGAGACCTTGTTGGGGTTGGGCTCAATGCCACGGGCGCTGACGATATAGCCCAGGAGTATGCTGGATGGAACTCTAAAGATACACTTTGAAGGGTTCAACTTCCATCTATACCTTTTTAGGTTGGCAAACGTTTCTTCGAGGTCGGTGATAAGATTGTCGGCGGTCTTAGACTTGATGACCACATCGTTGATGTAAGCTTCGACATTGCAGCCTATCTATTGATGGAGGCACATCTGGATGGCCCTTTGGTAGGTCGCCCCGGCGTTCTTGAGTCTAAAGGACATGGTGGTATAGCAATACGCACCAAAAGACGTGATGAATGATGACTTGATATGGTCATCTTCCTTGAGGGATATATGATGATAGCCAGAGTAACAATCGAGGAAGGAGAGCAGTTTGCAGGTGGCGATGGCGTCTACAACCTTGTCTATCTGAGGCTGACCAAAGGGGTCTTTAGGGCAGTGTTTGTTGAGATTAGTGTAATCAACACACATTCTCCATTCTTTATTCTTTTTTTGAACAAGAATAGGGTTTGCTAACCACTTCGGATGATACACTTCTTTTATAAATCTAGCAGCTAGGAGCTATTTTATTTCTACCCTAATAGCCTCCTTGTCTGGCACGAATCGTCAGAGTTTCTGCTTGATCGATTTGGCGGTCGGCGAGACATTCAAGGAGTGCTCGATCTTCTCCCGTGGTACCCCCATCATGTCTATAGGTTTCCAAACAAACATGTCGGCGTTGGCATGTAGGAAGGAGACGAGCGTGCTTTCCTATTTGGGGTCGAGGTGAGCTCCAATCTTGATGGTCTTGGAGGGGTCGTCGAGGCCGAGGCCGACCTCCTTTGTTTTCTTGGACTTGGTGGAGGAACAAGGAGGCTCCAGCGCTAGGATCTCCATGTCATCGGCAGGCACTGTCTTAGTGTCGGTGACCACGCTAGCCATCTAGATGGAGAGGTCGGCGGCTTCGGCGAGGGCAAGACTTTCTGTCTCGTAGGCATAGGCGATGGAGAGGTTGGCCCATAGGGCCAAGACTCCTATGGGTGAAGGCATCTTCAGCACCAGATAGGCATAGTGTGGTATGGCCATGAACTTGGCCAGAGCTGGCCGACCAAGTATGGCATGGTAGGCGATGTTGAAGTCAGCAACGTAGAAGTTGATATGCTCGACGTGGTAGTTGCTGGCCATGCTGAACTATACTGGGAGGGTGATCTCTCTGAGTGGTTTGGATGCCCTACCAGGTACCACACCCTAGAAGGAGTTGGAGGGTGTGAGGTCTCCTATCCTAAGGCCCAGCTCCTTTAGGGCTCCGGCGAAGAGGAGGTTCAGAGCTCTCCCACCGTCAACGAGCACTTTTCTGAAAAAGCACTTTCTAGATGGTTGCATCAAGGACGAGGGGGAAATGCCCTATGTAAGGGATGTCCACCCACTAGTCTACCCTGACGAAGGTGATGGGGACCTCAAACTAGGGGCGATAGCTGGGGTTGGCGATGATGTCTTCTGCGTTGACGGCGAGCACCCGATGGGCAGTGAGCTTTCGATCTCTTCTGCTTTTGGCGGCGGTGAGGCCTCCGAAGATGGTGGTGACCACTTTGTCATGATCCTGGAAGGTGTTGTTGTTGCCCCTAGGTGGTCGGTGGCCTCTAGCTCTGTCATTGTTGTCATCGTCTGGCTTCTTAGCCTAGAACTCCTTGGCCAAGCTGAGGCAGTCCTTAATCTTGTGCTTGCTGTTCTTATGGAGTGGGCACGGTCCTTCGAGGATCTTATACTGCTCGTCATAGTTGCGCTTGGCACGAGGTTCATCGGCGGCAGTGACAATGTGGTCTGGTCGGCGGTGGTGATATTGACCAGATTTGGATCCTTCTGGCTGATCACAGCCATTGTCCCGATGGTGACCGCGATCATCATAGCGGCGGTCGCTGTGGCGTCGGTCGTCGGGACGCTCATCGCTGCGGCGAGTTAGGTGATGAGTGCCTGCATCCTCGTTGAAGTGTACTTTAGCCTCTTCTACATTGGTGTACTGATCGGCGGTCATAATCACCTCGCCAATCCCCTTTGGCGGCTTGCGATTGAACTTGGAGCGGAGGTCACTGTGATGGAGTCCTCGGACGAAGGCGGTGATGACCTCAGCTTCTGTGATGTTAGGAATAGAATTCCTCATCTCGGAAAAATGTATAATGTAGCTATGGAGGAGCTCAGACGGCTTCTGGTAGATGCGATTTAGATCATGGTTGGTGCCTGGCTGAGTACATGTAGCCATGTAGTTATCGGTGAAGACCTTCTTTAGCTCTTCCTAGGATCCGATGGAGTCCAGGGCAAGGCTCGTGAGCTAGTTCATCATAGTTGGCCTGAGCATGATGGGAAGATAGTTTGCCATGACGCTGGTATCTCCCCCGGCAGCGCTGAAAGCTCTAGTTTGGTTTTGGTGAATTGATGAAACCCTGAGTGCTAACCTAGTTTATCAAGTGATCATGAGATAGGTAGCACACTCCAAGTTGCAAAGCAAACAAAGATCATAGCATGATGATGATGCCATGATGATGATCAAGTGCTTGGACTTGGAAAGAAGAAAGAGAAAAACAAAAAGCTCAAGGCAAAGGTATAAAACCATAGGAGCTATTTTGTTTTGGTGATCAAGACACTTAGAGAGTGTGATCATATTTAGGATTGATAGCCGTACTATTAAGAGGGGTGAAACTCGTATCGGAATGCGGTTATCAAAGTGCCACTAGATGCTCTAACTCATTGCATATGCATTTAGGATCTAGTGGAGAACTAACACCCTTGAAAATGGTTGTGAAAATATGCTAACACATGTGCACAAGGTGATACACTTGGTGGTTGGCACATTTAAGCAAGGGTGAAGAAGTTAGAGGTGAAATGGAGTTGGTCGCAATGATGCTCGCGTCGGTCAAAGGACCGGACGCTGGGTCGATCAGCGACCGGATGCTGAAGGGCTACGTCCGGTCGTGTTGTCGGTCGGCATAGTGATTAGGGTTAAGCACCGGACGCTGGGCTGTGTTCGGTCAAGCATGACCGGACGCGTTCGGTCGGCAAAAACATGTTTTGGACCCTTACTATAAATGACCGGACGCTGAGGGTCCAGCGTCCGGTCAGCTCTGTCAGAGCGTCCGATCACCATGTTGACCATTGAGATCAAACATTCACTGTTGAACATAGGAGACACGTGGCCGCCATCAGGCGACCGGACGCTGAGGAGCTGCGTCCGATCAGTTGGACCGGAGCATCCGGTCAGCCCGTGTTATGCCCAGTGAAGGGGTATAACAGCTCTATTTCATGAGGGCTTCTATTTAAGCCCCATGGCCGGCTGTAGCTCGTAACCTTTGGCCATTTTCATTGACATAGCAACCTTGTGAGCTTAGCCAAAGCCCTCCCACTCATCTCCATCATTGATTCATCATCATAGTGAGATTGGGAGTGAATCCAAGTGCATTGCTTGAGTGATTGCATCTAGAGGCACTTGATGTTCGTGTTTCGCTGCGGGATTCACTTGTTACTCTTAGTGGTTGCCGCCACCAAGATGGCTTGGAGCAGCGAGGATCGTCGAGCAGAGGTTGGTGATTGTCTCTGACTCTGATCGTGGTGATTGTGAGGGGTTCTTGACCTTTCCCCGACAGAGCACCAAAAGGTACTCTAGTAAATTGCTTGTGGCTTGTGTGATCCTCATCTTATGTTGGTTGTGCGGCACCCTATTGCGGGTTTGGCATGTGAAGCCAATTAGCGCGTGAACCTCCAAGTGAGTGAATCACCACAATGAGGACTAGCTTACCGGCAAGCAAGTGAACCTCGGTAAAAAATCATTGTGTTCATCTTTGATTCCGAGGTGATTGGTCTTCATTGTTATTCATCCTTATGATTGATTGGTTCCTTCATCTACACGGTGGTATAACCTTCTTGATCACTCTCTTTACATTACCGTAAACTAGTTGTCAAGCTCTTTAGTGTAGCTAGGTGTGAGAGCTTGCTTGCTTGGTTAGTGTGGCTCTTTAGTTAGCCTTTGAGAGCACACTAACATAGAGTAGTGTCATAGCTATTGTGTGAATAGATACTATCTAAACTAGAATTGTGGTAGGTGGCTTGCATTTTTAGTAGGCTAGCGCAACACTTGCTTTGCCTCATAATTGTCTAACCATTTTGTTAAGTGTTGTTGTAGAAATTTTTATTAGGCTATTCACCCCCCTTCTAGCCATTAGGACCTTTCAAGTGGTATCAGAGCCGAGGTCACCGTTATTTAAGGCTTAACAACCTTCGGTGCCAAAATGGCTTAAATCAACAACACCAAGAAGCCACCCCAATTTGATGGCTCCAACTATCTCTATTGGAAGGCTAAGATGACAACTTATATCAAGTCAATCAATAGGAAGGTTTGGAAGGTGGTAGAAACAAAAATTGAGATTGAAGATCCAGAAAATCCCACCATGGCCGAAGTACTTCTCCAAAATAATGACATTGCTATAAGTGCTATTCATGATGCAATTGATAAAAGAACATTTGAGCAAGTCAAAAATATTGAGATGGCTCATGAGGCATGGAAGAAGTTGGAAGAATCATTTGAGGGCACTCAAGCCATAAAGGGTGCTAAGGCATATATCCTTAAAGAGAAGTTTGCAAGCTTCAAGATGAAGGATGATGCGAGTGTGCCAGAGATGTTCCATAGGCTTTAAGTGCTTATCAATGATCTCAAAGCACTTGGAGATGAAGTGAAGGACAAGGACTTCTCCCACAAGTTCTTGAGATGCTTACCTTCAAGATTTGGTACATTGGTCACCATTCTAGTGAGAAGCGGTTTAGACACCATGACACCAAACCAAGTATTGGGAGATATAATGACCGATGATACTTATAGAGATGATGATGAGAAGGAAGAAAAGAAGGAGAAGAAAGATGAGAAGAAGAAGAGTGTGGCATTCAAAGCCACATCATCCAAGGGCAAAGCAAAGCAAGAAACATCAAGTGAAGAAGATGAATCATGGGATGATGATGATGATGATGAGAAGATGGCTCTATTTGTCAAAAGATTTGGCAAGTTCATGGTGAAGAAGGGCTACCATGCTAGAAGAAAGAAGTCTTCATCCAAGAACAAAGAAGAGTCAAGAAGGTGCTTCAAGTGTGGAAGCAAAGATCATCTTGTTGCTCAATGCCCATACAATAGTGACAATGATGATGACAACAAGAAGAACAAGAAGAAGGACAAGAAGGAAAAGAAAGAGAAGAAGGACAAGATGGCCTTCAAGAAGAAGAAGGGTGGTTCATATGTAGTCACTTGGGATAGTGATGCTTCCTCAAGTGATGATGATAATAGTGATGATCATAAGACCATCAAGAAGAAGGTTCTTGCAAGCATTGCTATCAATAAGAAGCCTTCTCTCTTCGAATCTTCATCATGCTTCATGGCTAAGGCCACTAAGGTACAATCTTGTGATGATGAAAGTGATGAAGAACATGTTGATGATAATGAACATGAAAATGAAAATGATAGTGATAGTGATGATGATGAACCTACTAAGGATGAATTAATTGACATGCTAGAAGATGCTAGAGAACACTTTAACATCAAGAGAAGGGAATGCAAAAGCTTGCGAAAGGAACTAAAAGACCTTAAGCAAACCTTTGATGAGCTCAATGCATCTCATGAGAGGCTAGAGGAAGCCAATGAGAAGCTTGGGAAAGCTCACAAAAAGCTTGAAAAGGCTCATTCATCTTTGCTTGATGAGCAAAATAAAAAGAAGCATGTTGGAACTTGCAATGTAGGTTTAACTTGTGATATAATTGATGAATCATTATCTATGCCTATCATTGTTCCTCCCACTAACCCTTCTTATAGTACTTCTACTTCTACCTCATCTAGTAGTGATGGTCTCACTTGTGATGTTTCACTAGTGGTTGAGAATGAGAACCTCAAGAAGGAGGTCAATAAGCTCACTCACACCTTGGCTAAGGCTTATGGTGGTGAGGACCGCTTGCTTATGTGCTTGGGTAGCCAAAGAGCTTCTCTCTACAAAGAGGGATTGGGCTATACCTCCAAGAAAGGCAAGGCGGCCTTTGCTCCTCACAAGACTAGTTTTGTGAAGAACAATGGTCGGTTTTGCACTAGTTGCAAGCAAGTGGGTCACAAAGAGCAAGAATGCAAAAACAAGAACAAAAATGCTAATGTATCCTCCATTAAGCTTGATTCATGCTATATGCTTACCAAGGGTACAAATGGTGTGAAGGCTAAGTTCATTGGTAAACCATGGATGGGCTCAAAGAAGAAAGCCATTTGGGTACCAAAGAGCTTAGTAACTAACCTTTAAGGACCCAAGCAAGTTTGGGTACCTAAAAAGGATTAATCTTCTTTTGTAGGTCAATTACAAAGCCAGAGGAAGGCATTGGGTTCTTGATAGTGGGTGCACTCAACACATGACCGGTGATGCAAGAATGTTCAACTCAATCAACACCAATGGCAATGATGGTTATGATAGTATCACATTTGGTGACAATGGCAAAGGCAAGGTCAAAGGGCTTGGTAAGATTGCAATATCCAATGACATGAGCATATCCAATGTGTTGCTAGTAGAGAGCTTGAACTTCAATTTGCTATCCATGGCACAATTGTGTGATCTTGGATTCAAATGCATATTTGGGGTAGATGATGTAGAGATCATAATTGTAGATGGCTCTAACTTTCGTCTTCAAAGGTTTTAGATATGAGAATCTATACTTGGTTGATTTCAATGCTAGTGAAGCTAGATTAGCTACATGCTTGTTCACTAAGTCTAGCATGGGTTGGTTATGGCATAGAAGGCTTGGTCATGTTGGAATGAAATAATTAAACAAATTGGTTAAGCATGACTTAGTTAAAGGCTTGAAAGATGTTGTGTTTGAAAAGGATAAGCTTTGTAGCTCTTGTCAAGCTGGCAAACAAGTTGGAAACACCCATCCTAAGAAAAGCATGATGAGCACTAGTAAAGCATTTGAGTTATTGCACATAGATTTGTTTAGGCCAACACAATACACTAGCATCAGTGGTAACAAATATGGTTTTGTGATAGTGGATGACTACACTAGATACACATGGGTATTCTTTCTAGTGGATAAAAGTGATGTGTTTGCAATATTCAAATCATTTGTCAAGGGCATTCACAATGAGTTTGAAATAACCATCAAGAGAGTTAGAAGTGACAATGGTAGTGAGTTCAAGGACACTAGAATTGATGAATTAGTGTGATGAATTTGGAATTAGACATCAATTCTCAGCCAAGTACACTCCACAATCAAATGGCCTTGTTGAGAGGAAGAATAGAACACTCATTGATATGGCAAGGTCTATGCTTAGTGAGTATAATAGTGAGTCAATCTTTTTGGGCCAAAGCTATCAACACGGCTTGCTATTGTAGCAACCTGCCTCTATTATCACCCATTGAAAGAGAAGACACCATATGAGCTCTTGAATGGTAGAAAGCTCAACATTGCATATTTTCGGGTCTTTGGTTGCAAATGCTATATCTTGAAGAAAGGCACTAGATTGGGACAAGTTTGACAAGAAATGTGATGAAGGATTCCTACTTGGTTATTCCACTACAAGCAAAGCATATAGAGTTTGGAATTTGGATAGTGGCACTCTTGAGGAAGTTCATGATGTTGAATTTGATGAAACCAAGGGTTCACAAGTAGAGAATGAGAACTTGGAAGATGTTAGAGGCATTCAACTTTCAAATGCCATGAAGAACATGGATATTGGTGAATTGAGGCCTAGGCAAGTGAATGATGATGAAGATGATCAAGTGCAAGTGCTCTCTAATTCAAATGTGCAAGATGATACAAATCAAGTTAGTGCAAGTGGCTCTCATGACAATGAACAAGATCAAATGGCTAGTACATCATCTCAACCCAATGATCAAGCAAGTGTAAGCAATCAAGTTCCAATCCTCCAACCAACCAATGTTGCAAGGGATCATCCATTGGACACTATCATTGGTGATATTTCTAGAGGTGTACAAACAAGATCAAGATTGGCATCATTTTGTGAACACTTCTCATTTGTGTCATCTATTGAACCAAAGAAGATAGATAAAGCTTTGAAGGATGTTGATTGGGTAAATGCTATGCATGAAGAATTAAATAACTTCACAAGAAATCAAGTATGGGAATTGGTAGAAAGACCAAAGGGACACAATGTGATTAGAACCAAATGGGTCTTTAGAAACAAGCAAGATCAAGATGGGATAGTAGTAAGGAACAAAGCAGGATTAGTAGCATAAGGCTATACACAAGTTGAAGGTCTTGACTTTGGTGAAACATATGCCCCAGTTGCTAGATTGGAAGCAATTAGAATCTTGCTAGCCTATGCTTGTGTCCACAACATCAAGCTCTATCAAATGGATGTTAAGAGTGCATTTCTCAATGGCTACATCAATGAAGAAGTATATGTTGAGCAACCTCCTGGTTTTGAAGATGATAAGAAGCCCAACCATGTGTACAAGTTGAAGAAGGCTTGGTATGGCTTGAATCAAGCACCTAGAGCATGGTATGAGAGATTGAGGGAACTTCCTACTCTCTAAAGGGTTCACCATGGGCAAGGTTGACACCACTCTTTTCATCGAGAAGATTGGAAAAGACTTGTTTGTGTTGCAAATCTATATTGATGACATCATATTTGGATCAACAAATCAAGATTTTTGTAATGAGTTTGGAAAGATGATGGCTAATGAGTTTGAAATGTCCATGATCGGAGAGTTGAGTTACTTCCTTGGTCTTCAAATCAAGCAATTGAAGAATGGTACTTTTATAAGTCAAGGCAAGTATATCAAGGACATGATCAAGAAATTTGGCATGTGTGATAGCAAAGTCATTAGCACATCAATGGGAACAAATGGCAATTTGGATAGTGATGCAAGTGGAAATATGGTGGATCAAAAATTATATCGGTCTACGATTGGAAGCCTACTCTATGTGACCGCATCAAGACCGGATGTCATGTTTAGTGTATGCATGTGTGCAAGATTTCAAGCCTCACCAAGAGAAAGTCATTTGAAGGCTACAAAGAGAATATTGAGGTACTTGAAGCATACACCAAATGTTGGTTTGTGGTATCCCAAAGGAGCAAAGTTTGAGCTAGTTGGTTACTCCGACTCGAATTATGCGGGATGCAGGGTTGAAAGGAAGAGCACCTCAGGCACATGTCAATTGTTGGGAAGATCACTTGTTTCATGGTCATCAAAGAAGCAAAATAGTGTTGCATTATCAACCACCGAAGCCGAATACATATCCGCCGGTAGTTGTTGTGCACAAGTACTTTGGATGAAGGCCACTTTGAGTGACTTTGGAATCAAGTTCAAGAAAGTGCCATTGCTATGTGACAATGATAGTGCAATCAAGTTAACCAACAATCTGGTTCAACATGCAAGAACAAAGCACATTGATGTCCGCCACCATTTCATAAGAGACCACCAACAAAAAGGGGGCATTTGCATCGAGAGTGTAGGCACCGAAGATCAACTTGCCGATATATTCACCAAGCTATTGGATGAGAAAAGGTTTTGCAAGCTAAGGAATGAGTTGAACATATTGGATTTCTCAAATATGTGTTGATGCACCCCCACTCATATGACATGCCTCTCCTTCGAGCAATCCAAGGTAAAAGTTGATTGGCATGACATATAGCTTTGCTAAGGACATGATTAGTGCATCTAGTCACATTTTCAATTTTATTAGGACCTTTCAAGTGGTTCTATTTTATTAGGCTCATTCATGAAAATCAAATGAATTTGATGTTTATATGATATCACTATTGCTTCTATGCTTGATTTGATCTAGTGATAGCATATGACATGTTTATGGGCTTGTAAACCTAGTGTTTGATCTAGAAAATGAGCTCTAAATGTTTAACTCAACATGGTACAAGATAACCCTTATTTGGAGGTGTGAAGAAGCTTGTCCTTGGATCAAACCGAGTTAAATATCTTTGGCAAATGATCTACATTGGACCAAATTTGGGAAAATTATTCTCACCCCATTGATTGACATTGATAATCTCGACCCTACAAGTAACACTATCTATATTTTGAACCTTTGTGGTCGTTGATGACAAAGGGGGAGAGAAACAAAGATAGTAGCAAAGATAGTGAAAAGGGGAAGAAATATCATAAAGGGAGAGAAACATAAAGATATCTTGATATATGACATAGGGGGAGATATATGACAAAGGAAAGGGATCAACTAAAATTTTGAGCACACAAGTAGGGGGAGCAAGCTTATGAACTTGTATGATGCATTTGAATGTGCATTTCATATGTTTGCTTGCATGGCACAAGTATTAAATTTAAACATCCATGCTTGTGTGATGTATGTTAGTTGTAAGATTGAATGATGAAATGAAATCACTAGATAACTTTCTTTTCCAAGTATTGTTTCCAAGTGGTATTTAGCTAACCATGGTGCTAAGGATGGTATATTGGTGCACTCCGATTGGTATCACGCTTCAAAGGTCCATCTTTTATACCTTAGCATCATTTGGTAGACATTGACTCCTATATTTCCTATCTAAGCATATGTGCAAGCTACAATCCAAACTCTTAGCACATATGTAGGGGGAGCAATTGCTACCATTTGGGTTTCATGAAACTTGTCCATATCCTTTTACACATGTTAAATATGCTTGGGCAAGCAACATGGATTCAATTGAATTTCAATTCATATCTTTGTGTAAGGGTTGTCATCGATTACCAAAAAGGGAGAGATTGAAAGCTCTAGTTTGGTTTTGGTGAATTGATGAAACCCTGAGTGCTAACCTAGTTTATCAAGTGATCATGAGATAGGTAGCACACTCCAAGTTGCGAAGCAAACAAAGATCATAGCATGATGATGATGCCATGATGATGATCAAGTGCTTGGACTTGGAAAGAAGAAAGAGAAAAACAAAAAGCTCAAGGCAAAGGTATAAAACCATAGGAGCTATTTTGTTTTGGTGATCAAGACACTTAGAGAGTGTGATCATATTTAGGATTGATAGTCGTACTATTAAGAGGGCTGAAACTCGTATCGAAATGCGGTTATCAAAGTGCCACTAGATGCTCTAACTCATTACATATGCATTTAGGATCTAGTGGAGAACTAACACCCTTGAAAATGGTTGTGAAAATATGCTAACACATGTGCACAAGGTGATACACTTGGTGGTTGGCACATTTAAGCAAGGGTGAAGAAGTTAGAGGTGAAATGGAGTTGGTCGCAATGATGCCGGCGTCGGTCAAAGGACCGGATGCTAGGTCGATCAGCGACCGGACACTGAAGGGCTACGTCCTGGTCATATTGTCGGTCAGTCACAGTGATTAGGGTTAAGCACCTGAATGTTGGGCTATGTCCGGTCAAGCATGACCGGACACGTCCGGTCAGGCAAAAACATGTTTTGGACCCTTACTATAAATGACCAGACGCTTGAGGGTCCAGCAGTCCGGTTAGCTCTGTCGGAGCGTCCGATCACCATGTCGACCAGTTGAGATCAAACATTCACTGTTGAACGTAGGAGACACGTGGCCGCCATCGGGCAACCAGACGCTGAGGAGCTACGTCCGATCAGTTGGACCAGGAGCGTCTGGTCAGCCCGTGTTATGCCCAGTGAAGGGGTATAACGGCTCTATTTCATGAGGGTTTCTATTTAAGCCTCATGGCCGGCTATAGCTCGTAACCTTTGGCCATTTTCATTGACATAGCAACCTTGTGAGCTTAGCCAAAGCCCTCCCACTCATCTCCATCATTGATTCATCATCATAGTGAGATTGGGAGTGAATCCAAGTGCATTGCTTGAGTGATTGTATCTAGAGGCACTTGATGTTCGTGTTTCGCTGTGAGATTCGCTTGTTACTCTTGGTGGTTGCCACCACCTAGATGGCTTGGAGCAGCGAGGATCATCGAGCGGAGGTTGGTGATTGTCTCTGACTCCGATCGTGGTGATTGTGAGGGGTTCTTGACCTTTCCCCAGCGGGAGCTGCCAAAAGGTACTCTAGTAAATTGCTCAGTGGCTTGTGTGATCCTCATCTTGTGTTGGTTGTGCGGCACCCTATTGCAGGTTTGGCGTGTGAAGCCAATTAGCGCGTGAACCTCCAAGTGAGTGAATCGCCACAACGAGGACTAGCTTGCTGGCAAGCAAGTGAACCTCGGTAAAAAAATCATTGTGTTCATCTTTGATTCCGAGGTGATTGGTCTTCATTGTTATTCATCCTTGTGATTGATTGGTTCCTTCATCCACACGGTGGTATAACCTTCTTGATCACTCTCTTTACATTACCGTAAACTAGTTGTCAAGCTCTTTAGTGTAGCTAGG
Source organism: Miscanthus floridulus (assembly GCF_019320115.1). Taxonomy (NCBI): domain Eukaryota; kingdom Viridiplantae; phylum Streptophyta; class Magnoliopsida; order Poales; family Poaceae; genus Miscanthus; species Miscanthus floridulus. The sequence goes on along the minus strand of NC_089586.1, from coordinate 53,954,980 downwards.
TGTGAGAGCTTGCTTGCTTGGTTAGTGTGGCTCTTTAGTTAGCCTTTGAGAGCACACTAACATAGAGTAGTGTCATAGCTTATTGTGTGAATAGATACTATCTAAACTAGAATTGTGGTAGGTGGCTTGCATTTTGAGTAGGCTAGCGCAACACTTGCTTTGCCTCATAATTGTCTAACCATTTTGTTAAGTGTTGTTGTAGAAATTTTTATTAGGCTATTCACCCCCCTCTAGCCATTAGGACCTTTCAAATGGTATCAGAGCCGAGGTCACCGTTATTTGAGGCTTTACAACCTTCGGTGCCAAAATGGCTTAAATCAACAACACCAAGAAGCCACCCTAATTTGATGGCTCCAACTATCTCTATTGGAAGGCTAAGATGACAACTTATATCAAGTCAATCAATAGGAAGGTTTGGAAGGTGGTAGAAACAAAAATTGAGATTGAAGATCCGGAGAATCCCACCTGCAGGCCGAAGAAGTACTTCTCCAAAACAATGACATTGCTATAAGTGCTATTCATGATGCAATTGATGAAAGAACATTTGAGCAAGTCAAAAATATTGAGATGGCTCATGAGGCATGGAAGAAGTTGGAAGAATCATTTGAGGGCACTCAAGCCATAAAGGGTGCTAAGGCATATATCCTTAAAGAGAAGTTTGCAAGCTTCAAGATGAAGGATGATGCGAGTGTGCCAGAGATGTTCCATAGGCTTAAGTGCTTATCAATGATCTCAAAGCACTTGGAGATGAAGTGAAGGACAAGGACTTCTCCCACAAGTTCTTGAGATGCTTACCTTCAAGATTTGGTACATTGGTCACCATTCTAGTGAGAAACGGTTTGGACACCATGACACCAAACCTAAGTATTGGGAGATATAATGACTGATGATACTTATAGAGATGATGATGAGAAGGAAGAAAAGAAGGAGAAGAAAGATAGAGAAGAAGGATGAGAAGAAGAAGAGCGTGGCATTCAAAGCCACATCATCCAAGGGCAAAGCAAAGCAAGAAACATCAAGTGAAGAAGATGAATCATGGGATGATGATGATGATGAGAAGATGGCTCTATTTGTCAAAAGATTTGGCAAGTTCATGGTGAAGAAGGGCTACCAGTGCTAGAAGAAAGAAGTCTTCATCCAAGAACAAAGAAGAGTCAAGAAGGTGCTTCAAGTATGGAAGCAAAGATCATCTTGTTGCTCAATGCCCATACAATAGTGATAATGATGATGACAACAAGAAGAACAAGAAGAAGGACAAGAAGGAAAAGAAAGAGAAGAAGGACAAGATGGCCTTCAAGAAGAAGAAGGGTGGTTCATATGTAGTCACTTGGGATAGTGATGCTTCCTCAAGTGATGATGATAATAGTGATGATCATAAGACTACCAAGAAGAAGGTTCTTGCAAGCATTGCTATCAATAAGAAGCCTTCTCTCTTTGAATCTTCATCATGCTTCATGGCTAAGGCCACTAAGGTACAATCTTGTGATGATGAAAGTGGCATAAGCTTGTAGGCACTATGTGGGGTTCATTCGTCCCTCGTAGGGCTCGACCCCGGTGATTTTGAAACCATGAGGCCACTGGAGTGTTCGGAGTGCCCTTGTGAATGCTCTGGGCCCCTTAGGATCATCACCTGTCTATGGCATTGCCAGCATTGAGTGGCTAGAGGGCTGCGTCCGGGTCCCTAAACTCTTGCTCGTACTCTTGTCCTCGGCATACTTCTTCTTCGTGGCGAGAGAAATGGCGCCACTCGATATGACGTCACGTGTCTTGTAGATAGTTGAGGTGCACTCGGATGTCTTGTTTGACCTCTTGGTTGTGCTAATGAGGGTGGCCGAGGTGGTCCCCCCTAGCTCGCCCCTAGAGGGGTTGTGCATCATCACGATGCTGGTCGGCGAAGCGGCTCCTGCTAGGGCTGGCGATTAGATCTAAGGGCAGTGGATCGGTGAATCGAGCTCATCGAGTATGAAGGTCTCTGATCCTAGTGGATCTCATTGACCTGGCAGTGCACCACTTTAAGCATGGCGGCGACCTTGGCGACCTTTGGTGTTTGTGTGAGCCGGGCGAGCTCATTGGTGACCACATCCAAGTTGGCGCTTAGGGTCTTGTAGACGTCATGGCCGTCCACACGGACAAATTCATTGTCGAGGTTGTGGTGAAGCGGGCGTGGCCTTCCTTATGAGTCGAGCTGATCATTGCGAGCAGCCTTGGATAGCACAAGGGCATCCTCGTTTGCTCAGTGCTATGCACAATTGATGTTCCTATTGACATGGGCGGTGCGTTCCTCCTCGGTTTCCCCATCCTATGGGGGGCTATCGACGTTGACATTGAAAATTCTACCTCCACAGAAGGACGGGAAAGGAGGTTGTACGACGGAGGTTTCGGTGATAGTCTCCGTAGAGCCCTGGGACTCAAGTCTAGATTCTCCTCCAGGATGGTTTGGAAGGATGCTTCGGGGCATCGGCCGATGTGTAGCATGTTGACAGTTGGCGAAAGCTGGTCGGCGATCTAGTCGACGAGAGGATGGATATCTCCAACCTAGTCGGTGAATTTGCCCCTTAGGGCATCTTGATAGGTGGTGGTGGTGCTAGTGAGCCCGAAGGGTAGGGCCGTAACCCCTGGAGTTTCCTAATCAACCTCCAATAGATTTGAATCAGAGGGTGGTCAGCGCTGAACCAGAGTGGTCAGAGCCGATTCTACGATGGAGAGGCAATCGAAGAGCTTCTGGCCGACTTGATCGATGGATGTGATTAGATCGTCATTGTTGATCTGCCTCCTTGGGTAGCGAGGAAGTAGGCATTAGTTGTTGATGAAGGCAACCTCGGAGGCAGTTCTGAGATCAGATCTGCAGTTGTAGGTGTTGGGGTGATCGGTGTAGAATTGATCTACACCGGCTCAATGAGCTCTCCGATTCCATCAGCGCTGATGATCTAGGAGATCGATCCGATCGTGAAGATCTGGCCAGGCTGTGGGAGGGACGAAGAGCCTACAAAACGTACCATCTTGTTTGACATGGAAACAACACGCACACCCCTACCTAGCGCACCAACTATCAATAGAATATCATTGGCAATCCTCCGAGGGGTATCCCATGAAGGTTGATTGATCGGTAGAGATGCGTGTAATCAAGAACAAGAAGGCAATAGAGACACACGAGTTAGACAGGTTCAGGCCGTCAGCGTGACGTAATACTCTACTCCTATGGTCTATTGGATTGTATTGGCTATCGTATGATATTGCGTGCATTTGGAGAGGGTCCCTGCCCTCCTTATATAGTCTAGGGGGGCAGGGTTACTAGTCGATTAGATCTAGGAGATAACCAGAAAGTAATAATAGATTACAGGAATCATGGGATCATACGTATCCTAATAGATCTCGTAGTATCTTCAGGATATCTTCCTGGTGTCTTGCGGGATGTGCCGAGCAGCGCCATGCTCCACAAGGCTTCGTCTTATGGGTTGGGCCACCCTGGGGGTGTAGCCCATGTGGTCTGCCGTGGATATCTGGATTCATACGCCCCATAGATCCACAATGAAGGCTTTGACTTAAAGGACATCCAGACCGGTGGGGAACCATGACCCTAGTGATCGGGGTTGTGGCCCTCAGCTCCTCAAGACAACCAGGCGATCAATGGCCTAGGGGCAGCTACCAACTCTCGTACAACACCCCAGGAAACCAGGAAGCGATGATGAAGGCCACGGCAGAGACCATATCGCATAGGACGGATGGCAAACCACCACCGTGCCTATAGAGCTGCCATGGCTAGCATAGTAAGCACCACACCACACCACGCCATGACGTGGCCATAGGACCATGATGACAACCATGCCCGGACATGCACCTCAAGACGATGTAGCTTGCAAGCCAAGTTAGCTAGGACCTTCCTCAGGCTCATGACCCTTTGGTCGGGAGAACCTCCTCCATTGTATGCGCCCTAGCCCTGAACTCTATATAAGGGTAGCCAGGGCACTCGTCTCAAGATATCCTGAGTCCCCTACTCATTCGCTCACTCTCCATCATAGCAGGGCTCCTGAAGCTTCCCTTTAGGCTACCCCTCTCCTAGCTCTAGCTCTTCTTCATCTTCCACCATTCTTGCAGCCCCCATTGTAAGAACTTTAGAGCATTCAAGCGAGGAACACGCACTCAATCATCTCTAAGACTGGACATAGGGCTCTGGCCTGAACCAGTATAACTCCTCGTGTCTTCCTAGAGGAGCGTGGCAACCGTATAAGTTTACTAGTCTAGTTTACAAAACACCGATAGTTGGTGTGCCAGGTAGGGGACAGTCACGCGCTCTCATTTGTTGAGAAGGAAGCAATGGCTCCTCGCATTGTTGGTGGACTCTCTCATGGAATGGCCCCCGGTGGTCACATCTGCCATGAAAACTATGAGTTCACTGGTGTTAAAGGGCCAGCGCCCGCGTTCGCCTATAGCCATGGCCCAAACCTCCACCATGGAGATCTAGGATATGTGGCTCGCCATGGACACACTCTCAGAACTACCCCTAGCGGCAACATCCTAGAGTTCACCTACATAGGGGGCGTAACCTCTCTCATCACCAGTCATGGCCAAATCCTCCACCTAGGAGGCCAGAAGCCCATGGCTCATGACGAGCTCACCCAAGGAATGGCCTCAACCTGGCCACATCCTTTTGGGGAACCATGAGGTATTCCATACTAATGGGTCAACACCCATCACCACCTTCTACCCCATCCAGGCCAACCGCGTGGGAAGCCAAGATCGAGTAGTAAAACTATGCCCCGAGTAGTGTTTTCATCACCGGCAGAACACGACACGCTGCAACAGAATCACCCACTGTCGCACGGCAGCATCATAGGTGATCAGGTGGCTAACCGATGCCACACCGCTCAAGGCCAAGCCTAGAACCTAGATCTGATCCTGCTTAATGGACAAGTCATATGACACATCTCCGCAATCTGTCAGTTGTCTCTCGAATGCATGTGCATCCAAGGAGGTGGGCTCCCCGAGCACACCATGCACCGCAATGAGCGAATCAAACTATGTTGCACTCAAAGCCAGCTCCCGTAGCGACAGGTCATGGTAGCTTTCCGTCGAGAGAGAAAACTACACCCAGAGGCGGAGACACGGTGACAACGACATCATCAGGCCAGGAGGACTCAAGCACCAGAACGACGAGCTCTCCTAGCTTGAAACTACAACAAGCCAGACGCGAAAAAGTCATCCCCGGGGGCTCATGGGCCCTTCAAGGGCATCGAGTTAGTAAGGACCGGCCCAAGGCAGCCTAAGAAGCCGATCCATGCCAGTTACGACTGTTCCAAGTGGTAAAGAAGCGTCCCCATCAACTCACGACCTAGGGGCTACGATGACTCCATTGTGAGCAAGAGCTCGAGGGCTCGCAACATCCTGAGCAATGGCAATCAGTCCCACAATAGCTTCGAGTGTGTCGGTCAGTCACATCCACTTTGACCCTAACCTCTCTACCTAAGCACGTACACATACATATACAAGCCCACCAATAGTCACAAGAACTAAGGACCAACCCATAGAGCAAACCAGACAGCATGAAGCCCATACGCTTCATCCTAGCAGCGCTTAACTCTCGAGTGACTCGATCTGGCTCATGCTTGCAACGGACATGACTCACTCATGGGGTTACACTCATGGGCGCATACACATGACCCCCAATGCAACACTATTTATCATCATCCTTGTGACTGAGTCTCTCACTCTCTTTTCGCATCATACTGGATCTACAATCTACCCTCGATGTCTCATTGGTCCAATGGACCGCACACCCGTAAGCCTGACGAACTAGTCCCCAGGCTAACATGCGCATTCATGAGCACAAGACTAAGGGGGACGAAGCACATTCCAATTTGAACTAAACGAAAAGCGAAAAGACAATAGGACGACAAATGAATGTGTCAACCACATATCACACAAGATTAAAACATCCACATCAAGAACGCTCAAGCATTGGAAGACTGGTATTGGAGGTGAATGCTCGCTGCCAACATCTTGCTCGCAAGGACCTCCACACCCTAAGCGGTGGCACTGTCGATGGCGAGGACACCACTCTCCAATTTCCCCGGTGCATACCCTCATCCAACAGCATCGAAGTCAATGCCACCGTAGTGCGAGCCAACCGACATCAAGGTGGCGTGAGCACCACAGCAAACCCCGTTAGAAATAAGGGAATCCACTTGGAAATAGGCCTCACCAAGACAATGCGCTAGCTGCTGAAAGGTCCTAAATAGCTAGAGGGGGGTGAATAGCCTATAAAAATTTCTACAAATACACAAGAGCTAGAGGTTAGTACACTAAATGGCAAAATACAATTTTGCTCTAGCTCTACAAGGGCTATAAGCCACCTATCCAATAATTCTAGTTGCTATGATCTTTGTTGGCGGTCCTTAATGCCTAAAAATAACAGCCAACTCCCATATAAAATCCTCCCATATAAACACCAAACTTAGTATTAGGGATTATAACTAACAAATTCCATGAGTTTTGGTGATTGTTCATTTGTAGGAGAATATATCTAGAAAACAACGAAAACACAAGTCAAAATGCACAATTAGGCAAAGTGTAAAGCAGAAACAAACAAAGAAAAAAGAGAGAGAGCCCATCCAACTACAAAACCTAGGCCAAGCACCAACATAAGGAGTGGCCTAGGCCCAACCAACAACTGACATGCAAAGGACGGTCATGGGGAGGCGCCACCAAGGTGCGGCCACACCTAGTGCACCGCCTTGCCTCCTCCTTCCACATGGCGTCATCTTGTGGTCTCCCCTACGTCGGTTGCATGGGGACATGCATGGAAAGTGCCTCTAAACCGACCAGTGCCATGGCTATAAATAGATGGGGGAGGCCTCCTCATTCCACACACCTACACTTGTGTTACATTCTTCATCTATATTTAGTAGTAGTGTCCCACTAGGTGCATGACACCTAGTTGTAAAAGAAAATAGGGAGAGAGGAGAGGAAGTGAATGGAGGAGGAGCCAGGTCTATTGGATCCTCCTCAACTTTGTACCTCTACGGAGCCGACTCTATTCTTGAGTAATATCCAGGTTATACTTTGGTAATTCCAAGCTTTCTATTTGGTTAAGTTCAAGTCTTACTTCACTTTACTTATGAGAACTCCGCTCGACCGAGTGCTCCAGTTATCATGTGAGACTAGAGTAGTAATCGATAGTGTAGACGAGGTGTCTAGACTATAGGTTACCTAAGTTTGTGCCTAACCCAATGGATAGTTGTGGTAACCCCAGGAGGTGATAGCTCTGACTAGGCCTTTGTAGTCCACCACATTTGGATTGGTGTTTCTGTAGAGCTTTTTGGCAACCTGACCCCAATCACCTCTTCCCAATCTTTTCGAGGATCAGAAAGGTACTGTTGCTCAGAAGTAAGTGAGTTTAGTAAGCCTAAGTCTTGGTTATCTAGTCGTCTTGGGAAAACCTTAGAAATCCCCTCTCTACCCACAAAAATACTTCTCCCTTGGACAACCTTGATCTTTTCTAGTTCACTTCACGTTCCCCGTGGAAATCAATACCTAGGAATACTCTGGGTGAAAGCTACAGTGGTATCCATGCACTTGTAGATTTATCTGTTTGCGTAACAAATACCAACAAACTTTCTAGAGCTGTTGCCGGAGGAACGATAGCTGTTCTAGAATCGAACCAAGTCGTCTGTGTATCTTTTTTTCTTTTACCACCATCATATGCACCCTACCACCACCACCATCCCTACCAGATGGATTCCACTCCTATCTTTAAATACTCTGCTCCAAAGGGCGAATCATTGGAGCCGCACAATCATCATATCCTATTCTTACAAATGGCTATGAGCTTTGCCTTGCTTTTATAGCCATGGTTTGGGCACAACCCTTCTCTGGGCGAGAACATGAAAATCCTTATACCCACCTGCACGAATTTGAGCAATTGTGTTCTTGCCTAATTTTTTTCTAGGATGACACAAGAGACCATTAAATGGAAATTGTTTCCATTCTCCCTTTTGGGAAGAGCAAAACAATGGTATGCTCACACCGTAGGAGGCACACATGAAAATTGGGATGAACTTGGAGATAAATTTTGTCTTGCTTTTTTCCCTCTTTATCGAATTGCCGCCCTTTGAATAGAACTTCTTACCTTTTAACAAAAGGAGAAGGAGACTCTAGGAGCAGCTTGGGCTAGGTTCTTGAGCCTTATCAATTCCTAGTCCAAACCTTTCCTTGCCCAACCATGTCCTTCTTTACCACTTACATCTTGGTCTTAGCAAGGAAGCTACTCTCCAACTTACCTATCTTCAGGAGGCTCGTTCACACACAACTCCATTAGTGAGGGGAAATCCATTCTTGAGAAAATCCTTGAAAACACCCCTTACACTAGGCATTTACGATGAGTTTGCGAAAGAAACAATTGAGTTAGGCTCCGACCAACAAAAGGAGGCATATGCAGCTGAACCCAAAATTCCTTCAAATCCTTCCTATGATCTGGTTGCCAAAGAACCTCCCATTTAGGGGACACATCACACTTCTAGGGATGATGAATCCCATCCTTTTACATGTCCCTTTGAATTCGAGGATGATCTTTTCCTTGACGCTGATCCTGGGAACACTTTAAAGCCTCCCAATTCAACATCATCTTATGCCTCGAATTCCTATATGAGACACCAGGAACACTCCAAAGATGGAATATCAAGCGAACCCATAGAGGGAGAATAAAGATGGAATATCAAGCGAACCCATAGAGGGAGAATCAATTCATATAGAAGCCATTTCTATCCTCTCCCCCTCTATGCCCACATTCAATGTCTCATCAAAATCTGTTCTTAGGTGTGAGCTTATGTCCATCTCTATAATAGCCATGAGTCATGAGAAAGAAAATGTTCCCCCTAGAATGGAAGATTTTTTCGATGAGCATGGAAGTTATTTTCTAACCATCCCATCAATTCCATGCTCATATGAAAATTTTCCAAATCATTCTATATCTCTGCCATCACCTCCAAAGTCTACAACCCCTACATGCTCCCGGTCCATAAAAACTTTGAAAGGGTTGTTGTAGATGCCTTTGTCTATCATAAATTTTGTAAATTTCATGGTGGCTTGGCATGAGTTTTATAGATAGGTCCGCAAAGGTTGGTGTTGGAGGGGAAACCACTTCACCAACATAGAGATGCAATTCAAAAAGGGTTTCCCAAGGAGGAGCTTTTGTCCTAAAACAAGCACTTCCAGGAGATAACCCATCCTTTTGACATAAATTTATTCTTTTGGTAGAAGTTTTTATAATAATTCTTTTACTTCCATAAAATAAATACAATTATAATTAATAACATGACTTTTGAAAATGAGCTTAGGACATATTTGTGAATTTGCTCCTTCGGGTATTGTTGTCACTAACCTTTCAGGTTTTTAACAAAAGAACAAAGGGTTGAAACACAAGGTAAATACAACCAAACAACATTCAACACCAATGAAGCACATTCAACAGAGAGTGCTACCATCCAAACTTGATTTTGCATACTGCAAAATTCAAGTATAGGGGTGAACTTCTCTAAAAACATCTCATGGCACGCTTCACTCATTGATTTTGTCTTGGTTGTCTCTACTTTGTTTCACCTTTATGCCTTGCTCGCTATGCTAAAGTCACTCAAAAAAATATATAATGATAATTAAAAAAACATGCTTTTTTCTTTCTTTTTAGTTACTAGAACTTTTTCAATAATAAAAAAATATAATATATATATATATAATAAATATATATTTGTTTTGCATAATAATCTTAGCTTAGTCTTGTTTTTTAAGAATAAAGCTATAACCTCCTTTTCTCCCACAATAAAAAAACTAGTTGCTAGACAAGTTCCCTTCGGGTATTCTTTGTCACTAACAATTACATAAACGAAGGATGAACGATGTCTAGGAACATGGGTGCTGCAATACACACTAAGGAGATGCTCCAACATTCACACTTGCTTTTAGTGTCGAATGACATAAAAGTCCAAGTGTGGGGGACCCGACCCTACCATGCTTTTTCTCTGGCCCACTAGTTTGCACTCCATCTTCTCACCCATGCCTTGCACCTGTAAGTTTGATTGTGTTTGAAAATGCCATACATGATAATCAAACTTAAAATATGAAAAAAGCACCGAACCATATCATGAACTAGTGGAGAAGCCTGTACACAACTCAGTTTGATTCCTTCCCACTTATTCATGTGCTTGCTCCTGATTCTACACTCATTTAAACATACAATTTTAAAAGAACCAAGTTTCACACTTAGAGTAAATTTTGAAAATGAACATGAATATAGCTCTTCGAGATTGGCCTGCATAATCTTTATTCCTTACATACACATAGTGCTTGCGGGAAAAATATCATATAGGAAAAACATATTGACTAAGTTGTTGTGAAGTGAGATATGGCATTGACATGGAAATCCAACCTTTTCTATTCAAAGTACTTGGAGAATTTTCTTTTTATAAAATGTCAAATTCCATAGTTTCTCACATACTCCTCAATGGTAAAGAAATTCCTACCAAGGCCAAATATCATGATAAAACCTTCTACATATGCAACTTGTTTTTGTGTTGAGCTTTGTCAAACTTTGTTGACCCGTGTTGAGAATGTAATCATGCTTTTAAAATCAACATCACGTACACGCCACCAAATAAAGCACTACTCCTACACTGGGAGTAGGCGCAAAAATATGCCTTTCACCTAGACCCATCCAAAAATGTTCTAGTCGTACACTGGGAGTGAACAAAAATATGTTTCTTAGGTTCCATCAAAATAAATGCTCTAAATCCTTGTTGATATCTCTCTGAAAAGTTTTGTTGCAAAAAGAGGCTTAAGGCTATCATCAAAAAGAAAGAAGAAAAGAAAAGAGAAAGAAAGGAAGAAAAAGAGAGAGAAAGAAAAAAGAAAAAAAAGAAAAGACATGAAAAGAATAAAAGAAAAGATGAGAATAAAGATAGCCCATGTTCTCACAAAATTTTCTAAAGTCCAAATAAAGAGAGAGATTTGTTTTAAAGAGCATAGTAGAATTAGGATAGCCACCCTATAAATCTTCCACACACATGCACATCTTGATTTGATTGTATGGCACCTTTCTCCTTGGATCCATTGTTTGACTTAGCAAAATATGCAATGCAAGTATGCCCTCATACTTTTCCATACCTAAGCTCCACATAAGTTTCTTAGAAGTAGGAAGAAAAAGAAGGCAATGCTATGATATGCCTTGGTGAGGAACCAAACACCTTTGAGTGATTTGAGAGTACCATTTGAGGAGTACATGTGAACTATGCTTTATTTCAAAGTTTACAGAAACCTCCAAGTTACTAAGATAAGAAAATGGGAAGAGATGACTTTGTTTTGGAGCCGTTCCACTTTTCAACCACTCAAAAAGATATGTTAGCCACTCCACATATCCCACAGGTTCGAAGTGAAGTTTTGGAATAAACCTTATGCTAGACCATATCTTGAATAGTTATGCTTATATTTACTTTATCCTCAACCTTTGCTTGGGATGAGCAAAGATCTAAGTGTGGGGGAGCTTGTTGGCGGTCCTTAACGCCTAAAAATAATAGCCAACTCCCATATAAACACCAAACTTAGTATTAGGGTTTATAACTAACAAATTCCATAAGTTTTGGTGATTGTTCATTTGCAGGAGAATATATCGGGGAAACAAGGAAAACACAGTCAAAATGCACAATCAGGCAAAGTGTAAAGAAGAAACGCGCAAAGAAACAAGAGAGAGCCCATCCAACTACCAAATCTGGGCCAAGCATCGATGTAGGAGAGGCCCAGGCCGACCAACAATCAACATGCAAAGGATAGTCATGGGGAGGCACCACCAGGGTGTGGCCTGCACCCACCCCAGTGCACCGCCTTGCCTCCTTCTTCCATGTGGCGTCCTCTGGTGGTCTCCCCTACGTCAGTTGCATGGGGACATGCATGGAAAGTGCCTCCAAACTGACCATGCCATGGCTATAAATAGATGGGGGAGGCCTCCTCATTCCACACACCTACACTTGTGCTCCATTCTTCATCTATATTTAGTAGTAGTGTCCCTCTAGGTACATGACACCTAGTTGTAAAAGAAAATAGGGAGAGAGGAGAGGAAGAGAGCGAAGGAGGAGCCAGGTCTGTCGGATCCTCCTTAACTTTGTACCTCTACGGAACCGACTCTATTCTTAAGTAATATCCAGGTTATACTTTGGTAATTCCAAGCTTTCTATTTGATTAAGTTCAAGTCTTACTTCACTTTACTTATGGGAACTCTGCTCGACCGAGTGCTCTAGTTATCATGTGAGACTAGAGTAGTAATCGATAGTGTAGATGAGGTGTCTAGACTATAGGTTACCTGAGTTTGGACCCAACCCTATGGATAGTTGTGGTAGCCCTGGAGATGACAGCTCTGACTAGGCCTTTGTAGTCCACCACGTTCGGGTTGGTGTTTCCGTAGAGCTTTTTGGTAGCCTGACCCTGATCACCTCTTCCCAGTCTTTTCGAGGATCGGAAAGGTACTGTTTCTCTAAAGTAAGTGAGTTTAGTAAGCCTAAGTCTTGGTTATCTAGTCATCTTGTGAAAACCTTAGAAAACCCCTCTCTACCCACAAAAATACTTCTCCCTTGGAAGACCTTGATCTTTTCTAGTTCACTTCACGTTCCCCGTGGAAATCAATACCTAGGAATACTCTGGGTGAAAGCTACAGTGGTATCCATGCACTTGTAGATTTATCTGTTTGCGTAACAAATACCAACAATCACTAGGCACAAGCAATGGCTATGTCACTACTCACTAAGAGTTCTCAACAAGTCTACACTAAAGAGCTCCACTAGGTGATACCAAACTAGCAAACAAACAAGCTCTCAAAACTAGTTACACTAAAGAGCTTGTTACAACTACTTTGCAGGTAAGTAAAGGAATAAGTGGGATGTTTATACTACCATGTAGAGGGATGAACCAATCACAATATGATCACTAGTACAATCACTGGGAGAAAGCCAATGGCAAGAGACAAGTGATTTTTCTCCCAAGGTTTACGTGCTTGCCGGCACATAAGTCCTCGTTGTGTCGACCAACACTTGGTGGTTCGGCAGCTAAAGGTGTTGCACAAACCTCATCCACACAATTAAACACCGCAAGAACCTACCCACAAGTGAGGTAGCTCAATGACATGAGCAATTTACTAGAGTTGCCTTTGGCGCTCCACCAGAGAAGGCACAAGACCCCTCACAAGCAACCGATTGAGGCCGGAGACAATCACCAACTCCACTTAATGATCCTCCAAACACCGGGCCATCTAGGTGTTGGCAAACACCAAGAGTAACAAGCTCACAACCAGTCCAAATCACCCAACTAGTGCCACAAGATGATGCAACTCAATGCAATGCACTAGAGGCTCTCGAATCTCACTCAAGATGATGAAATCAAGTGAACAAGTGAGAGGAGGGTGTTGCTCAGCTTCCAAAGGGTGTGCACAAGTGTAAGACGTGCCAAAAGAGTGGCCAAGGCCGGCCACACCCTCTATTTATAGCCACATAAGCAAATAGAGCCATTACCCCTTGGAGCTACTTTTTGTGAGGGCACCGGACAGGGCGGTGTGGTCACCAGACAGGGGATGATGGTGCCCCCAATGGTCAAATTCCAATGGTCGACCATTGGCTAGTTGGTCACCAGACAGGGTGACGGTGGCAGTGACCACTCAGTCGAGCTCATGTTTTCCCTACTCTCTAGATAGATAGGGTGGTGCACCGCCGCACCCTGGCGGTGACCAGGGTGGTGCCCCCTCGGTTCCCTTTGCTCTTTGCCAAAAAAGGCGGTGGCATCGAACACCCTATGGCGGTGCACTGCCATGCCAAGTGGCGGTGAACACCGGTAGGGGCGGTGACCACCCTGAAGTAACTGCTCTCGGCCATGGTTAGTAGATCACCGGACAGGCCTAGGCAATGCACCGCCGCACCTAGGGCGGTGACCACCCCGAACCTATTGATCTCGGTCATGTCTAGGTGGCCACCACCACAGGGGTGATGGTGCACCGGACAGGGGGTGGCGGTGCCACCTAGGCACCACCACTAGCTCACTAAGTTGCAAACTTTGTTGAGATTCAATCCACGTCAACTCAAGCTACTCCCCGCAAGCGATGCTAACTCTCAAAGTGTTTTCCTAAAATATGTTAGAGCCAAGTTAGCATTTCTCAAAGCATTTTCGATAAATATTTTTCACTTGCTCTCTGATGTGCACTAGGCCTAAATGCAATGCATGAAGTCCAACACCTAGTGGAACTAAATGACCAAATTGTCTAGTTATTAACCCCTCTTAATAGTATGGCCATCTACCCTAAACGTGATCACACTCTCTATAGTGTCTTGATCACCAAAACAAAATCCCTAATTATACCTTTGCCTTGATCTCCATAGAGTTTTGTTTTTCTCTTTCTTCTTTTCTAAGTTGAGCACTTGATCATCATCACATGTGGCCATCTCATCATTTCATGTGATCAACATCACCACTTGAGTGCCACCTTTCTTCACAACTTGGATTGGACCACCTTTTCTAATCTACACACTTAGATCAAAGGTTAGTCCTAGGTTTCATCAATTATCCAAAACCAAACTAGGGCTTTCAATCTCCCCCTTTTTGGTAATTGATGTCAACCTTTCACAAAGATATTTAATGAAAAATTTCTTAGATTCATGTTGCTTGCCCAAGCATATTACCATGTGTAAAGGTTATGGACAAGTTTCATAAACCTGAAATTGGTAGCATTAGCTCCCCCTACATATGTGCTAAGAGTTTGGATTTGAAAGCTTGCACATATGCATAGATTAGGAAGAGTGGGGAAGTAATGTCTACCAAATGATGCTAAGGTGTTAAAGAATGGACCTTTGAAGTGTGATACCAATCGAAGTTGCCATTTGAACATCATCCTTAGCACCATGATTTGCTAGATATCACTTGAAAACAAAAGACACTAGATACCTCATGAGATCAACATTAGAAAACAAGGCTCTAGCACCACTTGTAAAACTAATTCAAGTGTCTAGCTATCCTATGCATGCTAGTTTTCATTACACCAATCATTTCCTACAATCTAGCATACACCACACAAGCATGGATATGGAACTTAAAACTTGTGCCATGCAAGCAAACATATGTAATGCACATACAAATGCAACATATAAGTTTATGAGCTTGCTCCCCCTACTTGTCTGCTTCAAGTTTTAATTGACCCCCTTCATTTCTCCTATCTTATCTTTGTGTTACTTTCCCCTTTTTGCAATATCTTTGGGAATTCTCTCCCCCTTTGTCATCAATGACCACAGAAGGTTAGCTCAAATTTTAGATAGGTTGTGTGAAACTATGTGAAGTGAGGATCATTTTTCCAAATTTGGTTCAATCTAGATTACTTGCAAAAGATATTTAACTCGGTTTGATCCAAGGACAAGCTTCTTCACACCTACAAATAAGGGTTATCTTGTATCATGTTGAGTTAAGCACTTATAGCTCATTTTCTAGATTAAAAACTAGGTTCACAAGTTCATATGCTACCACTAGATCATTTCAAGCATTCAAGCAATAGTGGTACCATACAAGCATCAAATTCATTTGATTGTCATGAATGAGCCTAAGACATGATTGGAATGACTAATGCACTAAACAAATCCTTAGCAATGGATGAATGACATATCAATCAACTTTACCTTGCTTTGCTCGAAGGAGAGGCATGTCATATAATAGGGGTGCATCAACACATATTTTAGAAGTCAAATATGTTCAATTCATTCATTAGCTTGCAAAACCACTTCTCATCAAGTGGCTTGGTGAAAACATCGGCAAGTTGATCATCGGTGCCCACACTCTCAATGCAAATGTCATCTTTTTGTTGGTGATCTCTAATGAAATGATGGCAGACATCTATGTGCTTTGTTCTTGAATGTTGAACCGGATTGTTGGTTAACTTGATTGCACTCTCATTATCACATAGCAATGGCACTTTCTTAAACTTGATTCCAAAGTCATTCAAGGTGGCCTTCATACAAAGAATTTGTGCACAACAACTACCGGTGGATATGTATTCGGCTTTGGTGGTTGATAATACAACACTATTTTGCTTCTTTGATGACCATAAAACAAGTGATCTTCCCAACAATTGATATGTGCCCGAGGTGCTCTTCCTTTTAACCTTGCATCCTGCATAGTCAGAGTCCGAATATCCAATAAGTTCAAACTTTGCTCCTTTGGGATACCACAAACCAACATTTTATGTATGCTTCAAGTACCTCAATATTGTCTTTGCAGCCTTCAAATGACTTTCTCTAGGTGAGGCTTGAAATCTTGCACACATGCACACACTAAACATGACATCTGGCCTTGAAGCAGTCACATAGAGTAGGCTTCCAATCATAGATCGATACAATTTTTGACACATCATGTTGCCACTTGCATCACTATCCAAATTGCCATTTGTTCCCATTGGTGTGCTAATGGCCTTGCTCTCATTCATGCCAAACTTCTTGAGGATGTCTTTGATGTACTTGCCTTGACTCACAAATGTACCATTCTTCAATTGCTTGATTTGAAGACCAAGGAAGTAACTAAGCTCTCCAATCATGGACATCTCAAACTCATTAGCCATTATCTTTCCAAATTCTTCATAAAAATCTTGATTATTTGATCCAAATATGATGTCATCAACATAGATTTGTAATACAAACAAGTCATTGCCTATCTTCTTTGTGAAGAGAGTGGTGTCAACCTTACCCATCTGGAACCCTTTAGAGAGCAAGAAATCTCTCAATCTCTCATACCATGCTCTAGGTGTTTGCTTCAAACCATACAATGCCTTTCTTAGCTTGTAAACATGGTTGGCCTTCTTCTCATCTTGAAAACCAGGAGGTTGCTTAACATACACTTCTTTATTAATGTAGCTATTGAGAAATGCACTCTTCATATCCATTTAATATAGCTTGATGTTGTGGGCACAAGCATAGGCTAACAAGATCCTAATTGCTTCCAATCTTGCAACCGGGGCATATGTTTCACCAAAGTTAAGACCTTCAACTTGAGTGTATCCTTGAGCTACTAATCTTGCTTTGTTCCTTACTACTATCCTATCTTGATCTTGCTTGTTTCGAAAGACCCATCTAGTTCCAATCACATTGTGTCCATTAGGCCTCTCAACTAACTCCCATACTTGATTTCTTGTGAAGTTGTTTAGCTCTTCATGCATAGCATTCACCCAATCAACATCCAATAAGCTTCATCTATATTTTTAGGTTCAATGGATGACACAAATGAGTTCACAAAATGATGCTAATCTTTATCTTGTTTGTACACCTCTTGAGATATCTTCAATTATAGAGTCCAAAGGATGATCTCTTGCAACATTGGTTGGTTGAAGCACTTGCACTTGATTGCTTGCACTTGATTGCTCATTTAGGTGAGATGTGAACTAGCCACTTGTTGTTGATCTTACACTTTGTCATCACTCGTACTAGCTTGATTTTGATCATGAGAGCCACTAGCTTGCACATTTGAGTTAGTGAACACTTGATCTTTGTCATGTTCAACTTCAATCACCTCTCTAGGCCTTATGTCACCAATATCCATGTTCTTCATTGCATTGACCAATTGAGTGCCTCCTATATCATCTAGATTCTCATCTTCCTCTTAGGAACCCTTGGTTTCATCAAATTCAACATCATGCACCTCCTCATGAGTACCACTAGCCAATTCCAAACTCTATAAGCCTTGCTAGTAGTTGAGTAACCATATAAGAAACCTTCATCACATTTCTTCTCAAACTTGGTCAATCTTGCGTCTTTCTTCAATATGTAGCATTTGCAACCAAAAACCTAAAAATATGCAATGTTTGGCTTTCTATCATTCAAGATCTCATAAGGTGTCTTCTCCTTCAATGGATGACAATAGAGTCAGGTTGCTATAGTAACAAGCCGTGTTGATTACTTTGGCCCAAAATGAATGACTCACATTGTACTCACTTAACATTGATCTTGCCATGTTAGTCAAGGTCCTATTCTTCCTCTCAACTAGGCCATTTGATTGTGGAGTGTACTTGGCCGAGAATTGATGTCTAATCCTAAACTCATCACACAAACCATCAACTCTTGTATTCTTGAATTCACTTCCATTGTCACTTCTCATTTTCTTGATAGTTGTTTCAAACTCATTGTGAATTCTCTTGATGAATGCCTTGAAGGTTGCAAACACATCACTCTTGTCAACAAGAAAGAACACCCATGTATATCTAGTGAAATCATCCACAATCACAAATCCATATTTGTTTTCACCAATGCTAGTGTATGTGGTTGGTCCAAATAAATCCATGTGCAACAACTCAAATGCCTTAGATGTACTCATCATGCTCTTCTTAGGATGTGTGTTGCCAACTTGCTTTCCAGCTTGACATGCACTACAAAGCTTATCCTTCTCAAATATGACATCTTTCAAGCCTCTAACTAGATCATGTTTAATCAACTTGTTCAATTGTTTCATTCCAACATGACCAAGCCTTCTATGCCATAACCAATTCATGCTAGACTTAGTGAGCAAACATGTTGACAATTGAGCTTCACTAGCATTGAAATCTAACCAAGTATAGATTCTGATATCTAAAGCCTTTGAATATCAAGTTAGAGTCATCTACACTTATGATCTCTACATCATCAACTCCAAATATGCACTTGAAACCAAGATCACAAAGTTGAGCTACTGATAATAGGTTGAAGTTCAAGCTCTCTACTAGTAGCACATTGGAAATGCTCAAATAATTGGATATTGCAATCTTATGAAGCCCTTTGACTTTACCTTTGCTATTATCATCAAATGTTATACTATCAATCCCATTGTCATCATTTGAGTTGATTGAATTGAACATTCTTAAATCACTGATCATGTGTTGTGTGCACCCACTATCAAGCACCTAATGCCTTCCTCCAGCTTTATAGTTTACCTACAAAAGAAAATCAATTCTTTTTAGGTACCCAAACTTGCTTGGGTCCTTGAAGGTTAATTACTAAGGTCTTTGGTACCCAAATAGCTTTCTTCTTTGAGCCCACAATAGGTGTACCAATGAACTTAGCCTTCACACCATTCACACCCTCGGTAAGCATGTAACAAGAATCAAAACAAATTGAGGATACATTAGCATTGTTCTTGTTCTTGTTCTTTATGCAAGATTGCCCTAAGTGCCCTACTTGCTTGCATCTATTGCAAAACCAACCATTGCTCTTCACAAAGCTAGCTTTGGGAAGTAGCAAAAGCCATCTTACCTTTCTTGGGGGTATAGCCCATTCCCTCTTTGTTAAGAGAGAACCTTTAGCTACCCTAAGCACTTTAGCAAGCGGGTCTCACCACCATAGGCCTTTCCTAGGGTGTGAGTGAGCTCATCCACCTCTCTCTTGAGAGTCTCATTCTCAACCATTAGTGAGGCATCACAAGTGAAACTATCACTAGTAGTAGAGGTAGGAGTGGTAGTGGTGGTGGATGATGAGCTACAAGAAGGGTTAGTGGGAGCAACAACAATAGGTTCATAAAATGATTCTTCAATAATGTCACATGTTACACCCACATCACATGATACTATGACCCTTTCCTTATCTTGTTCAAGAAGCAAGGAGTGAGCCTTTTCAAGCTTGGTGTGAGCTTTGCCAAGCTTCTCATGGGCTTCCACTAGCCTCTCATGAGTAGCATTGAGCTCATCAAAGGATTGATAAAGAGCACTAAGCTTCTTTTACAATTCTTTGCACTTCTTGCTTTTCTTGTTAATTAATGAGTCGGCTTGTTCTAGCATGTTCATTAGTTGTTCATTTGAGAAATCATCATCATCGCTATCATTTTCACTTTCACTATCATCATTTTCACTCTCATCATATTTTACCTTGGAGCCCTTGGCCATGAAGCATGATGGAGTGTCAAATAGTGAAGCCTTGTTGTTGATAGCAATTCTTGCTAGAGCCTTCTTCTTGGATGTCTTGTCATCATCACTTGAATCATCATTGGTGGAGGCATCACTATCCCATGTGACAACATAGGATCCACCCTTCTTCTTTTTCTTGAAGGTCATCTTCTTCTCTTTCTTCTCCTTCTTCTCTTTCTTGTTCTTCTTCTTATTATTATCCTCATTGTCACTATTGTAGGGAACAATCCGCTACAACATGATTAGGGTTCTTGCACTTGTAGCATAACCTCATATACTCCTTGTTCTTAAAGTGATCTCTTCTCTTTGTTTCACCATAGCCTTTCTTCTTCATCATCTTGCCAAACTTGTGCACAAAGAGAGCTAGTGCTTCATCATCACTATCATCATGAGAACATTCTTCATCACTTTATTCTTCCTTCTTAGCCTTGCCCTTGCTCTTATCATCATCACATCACCAAGCACCTCATTTGGAGTGACATCCTTCAATCCACCTCTAAAGATGATAGTTCTCAATGTCTTGAATCTCTTTTGGCAAACACATCAAGAACTTGTGAGAGAAGTCCTCATCCTTCACCTTCTCACCCAAACTCTTGAGATCATTGATGATAACTTGTAGGCTATAGAACATCTCTGGAATGGACTCATCATCCTTCATCTTGAAGTTTGATAGCTTGTCTTTGAGCATGTAGAGCTTGGCACTTTTTTACCATTGAAGTGCCCTCATATGTTTCTTCTAGTCTCACCCAAACTTCACTTGCCTTCTCAAGATTTTTGATTTGCTCAAACACCTTTGAATTAATGCCATTGTATATTGTGTTGAGTGCCATAGTATTACAGTGCTTGTTGATCTTGTAATTGTTAGTGAGATTAGTAGGGTTCATGATCACAAACTCATTCTCTACCACATCCCACACCTTGTCATTGATTGAACCATGGTACATCTTCATCTTTCTCTTCCAATAATCAAAAGATGTGTCATCAAAGAACAGTGGTTTACCCCCAACATGGTTGAACACAATTTGAGCCATATTTTGCACTGAAGGTTGTTAAGCCTTGAAACCAACGGTGACCATGGCTCTGATACCACTTGAAAGGTCCTAAATGTCTAGATGTGGGATGAATAGCCTATAAAAATTTCTATAAATACACTAGAGCAAGAGGTTAGTACACTAAATGGCGAAATGCAATTTTGCTCTAGCTCTACAAGGGTTGCAAGCCACCTATCCAACAATTCTAGTTGCTATGATCACTAGGCACAAACAATGGCTATGTCACTACTCACTAAGAGGCTCTCAACATGTCTACACTAAAGAGCTCCACTAGGTGATGCTAAACTAGCAAACAAACAAGCTCTCAAAACTAGTTACACTAAAGAGCTTATTACAACTACTTTGCAAGTAAGTAAAGGAATGAATGGGATGTTTATACCGCCATGTAGAGGGATGAACCAATCACAATATGATCACCAATACAATCACCGGGAGAAAGCCAATGGCAAGTGACAAGCAATTTTTCTCCTGAGGTTCACGTGCTTGCTGGCATGCTAGTCCATGTTGTGTTGACCAACACTTGGTGGTTCGCAGCTAAGAGGTGTTGCACAAACCTCGTTCACACAATTTGACACCGCAAGAACCTACCCACTAGTGAGGTAGCTCAATGACACGAGCAATTTACTAGAGTTGCCTTTGGCGCTCCACCGGAGAAGGCACAAGACCCCTCACAAGCAACCGATCAAGGCCGGAGACAATCATCAACTCCGCTCAATGATCCTCTAATCACTAGGCTGTTTAGGTGTCGACAAACACCAAGAGTAACAAGCTCACAACCAGCCCAAATCACCCAACTAGTGCCACAAGATGATGCAACTCAATGCAATGCACTAGAGGCTCTCTAATCTCACTCAAGATGATGAAAACAAGTGAACAAGTGAGAGGAGTATGTTGCTCAGCTTCCAAAGGGTGTGCACAAGTGTAAGAGGTGCCAAGAGAGTGGCCAAGGCTGGCCACACCCTCTATTTATAGCCACACAAGCAAATAGAGTCGTTACCCCTTGGAGCGGCTTTCTGTGAGGGCACCAGACAGGGGGTGATGGTGCCCCCAATGGTCAAATTCCAATGGTTGACCAATGGCTAGTTGGTCACCGGATAGGGTGACGGTGGCACCAGCATAGGGGTGGCGGTGACCACTCAGCCGAGCTCCCATTTTCCCTGCTCTCTAGATAAATAGGGTGGTGCACCGCTGCACCCTAGCGATGACCAGGGCGGTGGCCCCCTTGGTTCCCTCTGCTCTCTACCAAAAAATGGCGGTGGCACTAGACACCCTACGGCGGTGCACTGCCGTGCTAGTGGCGGTGAACACCGGTAGGGGCGGTGACCACCCCAAAGTTACAGCTCTCGACCACGGTTAGCAGATCACCGGACAGGCCTGGCGGTGCACCACCGCTACTAGGGCAGTGACCACTCTAAACCTGCTACTCTTGGTCATGTCTAGGTGGCCACTGCCACAGGGGTGATAGTGCACCGAACAGGGGGTGGCGGTGCCACCTAGGCACCACCACTAGCTCGCCAAGTTGCAAACTTTGTCGTGATTCGATCCACATCAACTCAAGCTACTCTCCACAAGCGATGCTAACTCTCAAAGTGTTTTCCCAAAACATGTTAGAGCCAAGTTAGCATTTCTTAAAATATTTTTGATAAATATTTTTCGCTTGCTCTCTGATGTGCACTAGGCCTAAATGCAAAGCATGAAGTCCAACACCTAGTGGCAATAGATGACCGAATTGTCTAGTTAAGAACCCCTCTTTTAATAGTACGGCCATCTACCCTAAATGTGATCACACTCTCTATAGTTTTGATCACCAAAACAAAATCCCTAGTTATACCTTTGCCTTGATCTCTATAGAGTTTTGTTTTTTCTCTTTCTTCTTTTCCAAGTTGAGCACTTGATTATCATCACATGTGGCCATCTCATCATTTCATGTGATCAACATCACCACTTGAGTGCCACCATGCTTCACAACTTGGATTGGACCACCTTTTCTAATCTACACACTTAGATCAAAGGTTAGTCCTAGGTTTCATCAATTATCCAAAACCAAACTAGGGCTTTCAGTTAGGCACTCCCTTGGTCGGCGCCAAGCATAATGTTGCAAAGAGCCCGACCGAAGGTGGCCAGCGTTGCCAGCTGGTTATCCACCTCCAGCATTTTCTGGCTCATGGCTGCCTTCTCCTCCTGGTCCAAAAGTGCCCTCGTGCATAGCCCTAAAGAAAGACATACCGATTTACTACCGAGCACAGCGACAAAATGGAGGCACAATGCAGAGTCGATGAAGACTCACCACTATAGGCGGAGGTGAGCTCTGTCTCTTGGATTCGAGGCACTAGCGCTCCTGCCTGGCCGTGTCCTGAGCAGTGCTAGCCGAGGTGAGCTCTGTCTCTTGGATAGCCATCATGTCCTTGAGGCCGGCCATCTAGGATGTTAGAGCCTCGATTTAGGACCAGGCTTATGCCTCGTGGCGGGTCAATTTCTCTTTCGACCTCTAGGAAGCCTCCAATTCCCCATGTAGGCGCCGCACCTCGGCCTTGGCCACATCTAGTCGGTAGTGGTTGACGGCGCCTCCTACCACGTCTAGTAGGCTAGGCATAGGAACCAAGACTTCACCATCGAAGTCCTCTTTAGCCCCTGCATAGTAGAGGGGTGATCAGACGACTACATCAAGAATGGAGCAAGCACGACGAGGATAGAAAACGGGAAGGCCCACCTGCGCTTGGATCGCCACCTCATTGGCCATCTAACGCTAGGCCTCCACGCCTAGCCGAGTGACCACGACGATCACGTCATCCAGTCTAGACAAGGTCTCTCGGACACCCGCATGACTCTGGAAGGTAGCTTCCCCCGTGGCTCACTTAGACGCATCATCCACCATGAACAGAGCCTTCCTAGGGTCCATGGGGTGTGGCCAAACAAAGAAACCCTCGCCCAGCTTTGAATCCTCCCCACGGAAGGAGAGGGTCAACATGGCCGACCCATCTAAAGTCACTTCCACAAACGGGGTGCTAGCTGTGGGTGATGAACCTGCATCCCTTCTAGATTAATGACCGCTTTGGACCCTTTGACGGTCGGCCTCCTTCCCTCAGCCTCACCCACCTCTATGCCAATGCAAGGGAAGTTCCCCACCAAGGTGGGACCCTATTTAAGGGGTTAGCGTAGGGCTGTAAAAGAAGGGAGCCCAGCCAACAGCCCAGAAACCACACCGTCACTCAAGGATGGCTCTGGCCGTATAGGAGAACACGCTGCGCCTGGTGATGACTTCAGGATAGCGAGTCCTATGGGGGGTTCGCTGCATCGAGAGGTCGTCATGATCAGC
Source organism: Miscanthus floridulus (assembly GCF_019320115.1). Classification (NCBI taxonomy): domain Eukaryota; kingdom Viridiplantae; phylum Streptophyta; class Magnoliopsida; order Poales; family Poaceae; genus Miscanthus; species Miscanthus floridulus. Next base: position 53,930,691 of record NC_089586.1, on the reverse strand, counting down.
CAAAGAAAAAATGTCAATAACCCCGATCGAAAGGGGAATAGTGGGAGCATAACATACCTAGTGGAGCAATCCACAACAGGCAAAGCAATCCGCCCTTCCCTGCATGACACCGTAGGAGGGGTTGGGATAGGTGTCGCAGAACCAACCAATTTATAAGAATACAAGTACAATGGCAATCCGCAAGCGGTCGCACTGTCATACTTGAACCCATATAAACCCGGTAGTCCGTCGAGTACCGCGATGGGTCTCGATAAACGATTTACAACAACCAAGATCGTACATGATTCAACATACATGCCACATATTACATAAAGTTCACAGATACTTTTCATCATCAGAGTACGAATAAAAGTTATTACAAACCCAGTTTGATAATTAAAGCGGAAGCAAATAAGTTCGAAGATAAAGTTTCCAACATAGTTTGATACATTGCCAAGCCAGATCATGGTCCACAAAAGCAAGGATAGGAATTACTAAAGAAGCCTGCCCAAGGCTTACTCCTCATCCACGGCGGGATAGAAGCAACTCTTGCAATAACCATGATACACAGTGCCATCTGCAACAATGGGAAAATAAACCCTGAGTACGAGAAGGTACTCAGATAGACTTACCCGTCATGAACCAGAAATAAAATGACTCCAAGGATTATGCAAGGCTGTATAAGTGGACGTAACTTGACAACATTTTGCGTAAAAGGCAATTACCCGTTGTACAATTATGATTCCTTTATCAAGTTAATTATAACTATCCATTTCTAGATTAGCAACTATCCTGTGCCAAACATGTGGTATATCATTTAGAAGCATACAATAGTAACCATAGAAGGTATTGTAATTCCATATTCATCTGAACCATCATGTTTCATAATATAGTTGCTACGATGTTGGGACTAGCCAAGTTTCTCACTATCCGGGAGAGACGGCGATTCGAATCGATTTCTACTAGCTGGGAATTTATTCCTAACACAAACCCAGATCTACCAGCCATGATAGTCTTAGGTCACCTTTGGTACAACTCAGGTACACATTTCGCGGGTCCATACCACGCCGCATAATCTGGAACACCAGATGCCAGGATGCTCAGGCCAAGCCTGCCCTTGGGCTCAGTCTGATCGTTCCCCGAAAGGAGCGCACAATAGAACGGTTCCCGGCCTGAGTTGAATTACTCGGCTTCACGGTCGGAACGAGTTATCCGGCCAGCTAAGTGAGAGGCATGCGTTCAATCTTGTCAGAAGCGCCAACAACGGTACGGTCCTTAATCGACACAGACGGGGATAAATCCACACCCAAGACCTCCATGTCTTGTCGCTTCTCTATCGACTTCCCATCCGGTCTCAATTTACTTTTACCTCATGGTTCTGTTCCATGATAGCAGATATAGCCAACCGTGCTCCGGTATCCACCTACATCTCGCAGGTGATAGGACATCACCCGACTTCTACCGGTCTAAGCATGGCTAAGCATATATTCGATCCTGGACCTATACCGGTTAAAGGGTTAATATCTGCATAAGGAATTTACATGCATCAAGTGGTTTCATTCAACTCTTATAACCTAATGCATTAATCATAAGTACGTAAGTAAACATTTGTAAATTACTAGGAGACTTATAATGCTCCGGGGCTTGCCTCGCAGAAAGGAAGTAGGGCGGTGGTCAGGACACTCCGGAAGCTCTTTAGGGTTCTGCTCCACGCCTTCGGGAGCTGCGGCTTGCGGATCCTCCTGCTGGTTCCCTTCCTCTGCTTCTTCGAATTCCAGCAACGTGATCTCTTCCTCCGATCCTAGATGCATGAGTATGGCATAAGTATTACGAATGCATACTGTTAACAAGTGCATCATGTTTATTGAGTAGGTGCATATCTCTTCTCGATTATTACTGAATCTACTTCGACAATGCATCGACTATGCCACAAACAGTAGCTACTTGTTTCACTCATAACTGGAGTTCTACTAATCCAAAAATAGTGATCCTAGACTTTCTGGAAAGCTTATCAAATTATCTACAACTTTGTTATTAACCATTTTTACAGTATACATCAGTTTCAATCATGCAACTCATCGCACTCTAGAATTAGTTCGGAAACTATTTAACATGCAATATAAAGTAATAATACTTCTACTTCATGTAATCATTCAAAATTTGACAACATAGAATCTACCAACAGTTTAAGCATACCAAATACATTTAAGATAATATAATGGTGAAGCCCAAACTATTTATTTAATTACCTTTATTATTTTATTTAGATATCTAGGTTAAATACTAAACCTATATCAGACATACTTATTAAATTCTCAAAAATTTACAGTGCCTTACTAATGCTATAAAAGGACTACTATAAAAATTTCATATCATTTTACTAAGTAGAACATTCTATACAGAAATGATAAGGCAGCAAGGCTTGAAATAGCATAAATGGAAAATCCAATTGAAAAGTGTCAAGCAATAGATTTCCTATTTTTCCTAACATACATATGGTACTAGGATTACCTCCAACAAATTTCATGAATTTTGGACTCATAAATAATTTATAAAAATTCATGCAAGGATTGACTAGCCATAAAAGAAAAATCTATAACTATAATTCTACAAATGCACTGGTCTTCAAATTTTTACCAAAGTTCATATATGCTAAGACTAGCTTATCACAAAAATTTCATAATTTTTGGAGCACAGGAACTCTAGATATAAAATAAACAAATTTGAATGCATTCAAAAGCACATTTCAAATCCTTATTTAAATCTCCAAAAATTTCTACTGTTGAAACCAAGAACATATTTTTCTTAAATACTACACTTCCTAAGGAACACAACCATATTTATTTCACAATTTTAGAAGCTACCAAACTGAAGATATGAAAATCACAAAAGAAATCAAAAACTGGAATCAAATGAGTTAGCCTTCAAACACGGAGTCGCTGACCGGTGGGACCCGGTGGTCAGGGGACCCCACATGTCATTGACTCAAAGCAAAGCAGCGGCGCTGCTGGGCACTGCGCGGCTGCGGCTCATCGATGGCGAGCTTCACCGGCGATGACATCTACGCTATGTGATCTACGTGACCTAGCGAACCTACTGAGCCACATGGCCGGACTTATCGTTGACCCTAGAGCTAACGGCGGTGACCATGGCGGAACGGCGGGGCGGGACGTCGGCGGTACGCCGGAATAGGCCACGGCGGCTCAACCTAAGGTGCGGACAAGCATCTATGAACGCTGGGGGACCTAGCGCGCTAGCTAACGGAGCAGGAGAAGGACTGTGGCGGCGTGGCCACGACGATGGGGCTCACGGCGGAACTCCGGCGAGCTTGTATGCGCTGCGGCGGCTTACCAAGTGCTGTCAGCGGGCACGGGGATAAGCAATGGGGTGCTGGGGAGACGGTGGAGCTATCGCGGTGGTGTGGGAGTGGCTAGGCGCGAGCTGTGCGCGGCTATGGCGACGGCGGAGCTGCGGGCGCTCGGTGGCTACTGCTGGCGCTGCGAGACAGCGAAGGAGACCGAGGTGAAGCAAATGGGTGCTCGGCTGAGTGCGGGCGGGCGCTGGCGTGATGAAGGCACGCCTAGGCGCGTCGTGGCCTGCGCGGACAGACCGGCGGCAACGCGCGGCCGTTTCCCGCTCCACGCGGCGTGCGAAGCCTGTCGATGTCGGCCACTGAACAGCGCCCGATTCAGTTCGTCAGAGCATCGTTGGCCGCGTGACAGTGAGTTTTCACGTTGATTTATCAGCTAAACCAAAGCTCCAACGTGCAAACGATCTACACGACTTGTGTAGTCCTATGTACCAGCTAGAACTTTGGTTCAAGGCACTTGTTCTAATTCGTAATAGAAACAGAGAAAAATCGTGCTCAAGGTTGGCCTGTCAGGCTATCAGGGTTCCTGACTTAGCAAAATTTGCTAAGTGTTGAAATCAGTGATTTGATGATTTTTGAAATCCAAAATCAAGCATGTTAGGAGCTGAATCAATCAATGACCCAAAAATAAAAGTTGTTCCTTATGTCAAACACTTCAACTTTGCTTTAGTGAACTCCTCCATGCAAGGTCTCTAACATCAAGTTCAACTTTAGTCAAACCTGTCACTTTGAAATCATGATACATACTTAAACCCTGACTAAATGACCAAACTAGCCCTAGCACTAAATACCAAAGTTGTTCCTAATGATATCCTAAGCATGTTTGAGCAATTTGCAAGTCCATTCAATCATTTCATGTAGTAGTCACTCATAGAGCTATCCAGGTCAACACATGTAATATTACTTAAGTGCTTGATCATGAAAGGTGACCTTCATGAACAAGGTTCCTTTTGTTAACCTAAGTGTAGCTAAGGTGTTCTAGTGACTAGCATTACCCACTTGCATTCATTTGCACATGATCATATGCATATGTTCCAAGAAACACGAGATAACAAGCAATGTTTCATATGCTTCGATCAAATGTTTCAATTGTAAATGATGATTTATGAATGCTTGATGCTCATGCTCATGTTATGCAAGTCAAATTATGCAAGGCTAACACCCAAGGTGTTACAGCCCCTCCCCCTTATAAAAATCTCGTCCCGAGATTTGCAAGACCTACCATTCTTGGAAAAAGGCGAGATAAACTTCTCGCAGATAATCTTCTCTTTCCCACGTAGCATCTTGTTCACTATGATTGTTCCACACCACCTTATAGAACTTAATAATCTTACTCCTTGTCACTCTCTCCATTTCTTCTAATACTCTAATTGGCTTTTCTTCATAGGTCAAATCCGATTGAAGCTGCACGTTGGTGGTTGCAATAGCTTCTTCCGGTACTCGAAGACATTTCTTTAACTGAGAAACATGGAACACATCAAAGATTGCACTCATCTCTGATGGTAGTTGTAGCTTATACGCAACATTTCCTTTTCATTCCAAAATTTTGTATGGCCCTACATATCTTGGTGAAAGCTTCTTTTTCATCCCAAATCTTTTCACACCTTTCATGGGTGATACTCTCAAGTATACATAGTCACCCACTTCAAAAGTCAGTGGTCTTCTTCTCCTGTCGGCATAACTCTTCTGTCTTGATTGAGCTGCCTTCATGTGTTGTTGGATGATATGTACTTGTTCTTGATGGTCACAGCATTGAGTGGTCTATAATCTACACACATTCTCAGTGACTTATCCTTCTTTTTCACAAACAATGCTGGGCATCCCCATGGAGATGAGCTAGGTTGGATAAGACCTTTGTCCAATAGATCTTGTAATTGAACCTTAAGTTCTGCTAACTCATTGGGTGGCATTCTATAGGGCCTTCTGGATATGGGTGCGGTACCTGGCACTAATTCAATCTTAAATTCCACTTCCCTATCCGGGGGTAGACCTGGTAATTCTTCTGGGAATACATCTGGAAACTCACAAACCACTGGGATATCACATATTGTGGTGGTTTGGATAGCACAGGCTAAATGTTGGGGTTCGAAATCGTGGGAGAGTGGGACTAGAAAAGCATTCCCTCCTGTGGGTTCTCTCAGCATAATAGTGCGTGTACTAGTGTCAATAAGAACATCATGATCCTTCATCCAATTCATGCCTAAGATTACACTTATTGACAACCCCGGCAATATTATCAAATCTGTTGTATACTCCCTCCCTTGTATCAAGATGAGTACATTTTTGACTATCTTTTTGGTAGTAACAGTACCCCCTGCTGAACTTATGTTATAACCCCCTTTACTTACTTCAATTATTTCTTGATCATGTCTAGATGCAAATGCTTGACTCATAAATGAATGAGAAGCTCCCGAATCAAATAAAACAACAGCGGGATGCTTGTTGACGAGAAACATACCAGTCGTGACAACTTCTCCGGCGGGCACTTCCTCCACAGCGGTATAATGCACTTGTCCCTGACGTGCCCTAGCATTCACCTACCTCTGATTGTTCTGATTTGGGTTGCCATTCCTCTTGGGGTGGGGGCACTCCTTGGACCAATGACCCAGTTGGTTGCAGTTGAAACATGGTTGATTACTTCTGAATCCGGTGGAGCTGTCCTGATTGCCATTTCCTTTTGGTAAGGCAATAGTGAACACCTTACAAAATGGTTTCTGTGGCCTATTATTCTGAGCTTTCGGTGGTGGAGGCCTGAACTTGGGTGCAGGTGGACGGAATTGTAGCCTAGCTGTGATAGGCGCTTTCGACTGGAAAGATCCAGATGCACCGGCCTCATATGCCCTCTTGCTACCTTTAGCAACTGCATGCATGTTGTTGTGGTTTTCTTGGGTCAATGCATCACTAATAAACTCATTGTACGTGGCACATCGAGAATTTGCCATAGTCTTCATTAATTTGGTACCCAACCCTCGCTTGAAACTTTCTATCTTTTTCTCCTCGGTATCCACAAAACTTGGAGCATATCTTGACAAGTTGTTGAATGCGTGCATATATTCTGTGAGTGACTTTGTTCCCTGAGTGAGCCTCATAAATTCGGCTGCTTTCATGCGCATCAGGCCCGGGGGAATATGGTGTCCCCTAAAAGCCATCTTGAATTGTTCCCAGGTCACTCTCGCATTAGCAGGCAGGGATGACAGGAAATGTGTCCACCAGATCCCTGTTGGTCCTTGCAATTGATGAGAAGCATACTCTGCTTTCAGATGTTCCGTGACCCTTAGCAGACGAAATTTCTGCTCGATGGTATTCAGCCACTCATCAGCCTACAGTGGTTCCTCAGCCACCTTGAAGATCGGAGGCTTCGTGTCCAGAAACTCCTTGAATGAACTGTGCTGATTTGGCTCGGCCCCCAGTTGCTGTGGGTGGCCACGAGCAGTGTTTTGCGCGATGAGGCGCAAAGCTTCTTCCATTGTCCTCTGGCTACCCAGGAACTGGGTAAAGAATTCCTGAGCAGACGGCGGTGGTGGGGGTGGCAAGTCATCCTGGTTGCCATCCTGGCTGCCACTAGCTCCAGCACGGGTGCGCGTCATCTGCGAATTTGCAACAATAAGCGATTATTGGTTGATGCCAAGAGATTGCAGATGAATTAGGTACTCATGCCAAACTGAAATTACTGGAGAAAATTATCAAAAGCACAATAAAAACAGAGGCATAACAATTCATTCTCGCAACATGACATCACCAATTTGACCACTTATCGTGCTCATAACGCATGCAAATTTAAAGCGTGATTACCGACAAAGAACTGGAATTGCATTGACGTTCATCCAAACGTGCGATTAACATTACATGATAGCCTGGTTACTAATGCCAACTTCGAACTACAGGTCCATTACATGAATAAAGGTGATACATTAGTCTTCCCACTACATGCTAAGCGATCTAATCCTCATCATGATCACTATCGAGGTCAGACGCAGAATCATCTCCTTCCTCAGGTTCTACTTCTTCTTCAGGCTCCACTTCGTCTTCTTCCTCGTACCCTTCTAGATCCATTTCTGCGGCTCCAGGTGGGACATAAGGGTGGAGCTGATTGTTCAGTAGATGAACCTCTTCATGCAGATTATCGTTATATTCTTCCGCATTGGCCAGCTGCTGTCCCAGCTCAAACTGTCGAGCTCTCAGGACATCTTCCCTGGACCAAGCTGCATTTCGCTGGTGAGTTAACCGAGTCATCTCTTCAGTGAGCCTCTCAATCTCAGCGTCGTGCTCCCTCTAAAGCTGACATCAGTCCTCGCGGGCATGACCAAGAGCACTAGACACACGTCTGAGGCTACCTTCTACTCCATCTAACACTCTCATCACTGCGAACATGGCACTCATTGCAGGGTTATCACTGTTCTGCCCTTCTGCTGCACCAATCTCCAAAGATCTTCCTCTTGCCTACTGCAATGAGTCAGTGGAGGGGTTACCTCTTGGAAAGACTCCAACCAAAGCGGCTGCCAGCTCTTGAGGAAAACGATCCATGATATCCCTCAGGATCCCAAAGGCTGCCCTGCCAGCTGCTTCTTCAGTAGTCCTGCCAGTTGACTCATAACACCAACCTGTCCACTCAGAATCGTCACCTCGGGGACGAACAATGGCCTCTACAGTAACTAAGAGACCTTCTCCCAACCGCTCATTCGCCTAGAAGTAGCGGGGTTCCATTCCATTAGGATAACCTACATAGCTGAGCACTCTCCACAAGAGTGTAGGCATCCCAAACTCTCCAAGGAACGTGTGACGTTGATGGGTACGTGGAGCAAGTTGATGGCTAGGAGCTCTGCCTCCGGTGGACTTGCGAGCAGTCTGCTTGGTGCGTGCCATCTGCACCATTAACATGTACCCCTTGGTGAGACAATACCATAATGGATAAGAGTTACATAACCGAGTAAGAATTTTATAAGGGGAGGAACAATGTAATTATGTGAATGGTAATTTAACATGATGCATGCTCGTGCCGTACGTCCTTACAAACTTAGGAAAAATTTGTTTCTAATGGTAGACACGGTGGCATACATACGTTCTCTCATATATATCGTAACTAGTCGAGCTACACGTTTCGTTGTTAGTGTACCTGCATAAAATTTCATTTCAGCCCTAAACCCATAATGAATATGCAGAATGTAATTGTAAATACTTCCATATATGTATACCCATACATATACTTCCGTATCAATCTACCCGACAAGAATTTAAACCACAATTAAATACGTACCATATACACATGCAAGCATGTATACATAGCTGTACCAAAGCTAACTCTTCCCGACCGCACGCTCACATCTTGCGGTCATACACTCATCTTACCTTGGCGTAGTGGCATTTGATCCATACATTACCACTCAAGTGAATGGCATCCATACTATAGCACGCCGTATGGACGACGAAGTAAAAACCCCCATGTTAGTACTTAAATAGCCACCTAATAGTCCTTAATTTGGGCATAAGGAAAGTGATCATTGGCACACTTTAGATTTCAAATACCTATTATAGCACTATTAGTTGCTAGAGAAGGGTTTTTGGAAAACAAAAACTTTTGTTTTAAATACACTTGTGTCAAATAACGTTGAATCTTGCTCTGATACCAGCTGTCGCAGAACCGACCAATTTATAAGAATACAAGTACAATGGCAATCCGCAAGCGGTCGCACTATCATACTTGAACCCATATAAACCCGGTAGTCCGTCGAGTACCGCGATGGGTCTCGATAAACGATTTACAACAACCAAGATCGTACATGATTCAATATACATGCCACATATTACATAAAGTTCACAGATACTTTTCATCATCAGAGTACGAATAAAAGTTATTACAAACCCAGTTTGATAATTAAAGCGGAAGCAAATAAGTTCGAAGATAAAGTTTCCAACATAGTTTGATACATTGCCAAGCCAGATCACGGTCCACAAAAGCAAGGATAGGAATTACTAAAGAAGCCTGCCCAAGGCTTACTCCTCATCCACGGCGGGATAGAAGCAACTCTTGCAATAACCATGATACACAGTGCCATCTGCAACAATGGGAAAATAAACCCTGAGTACGAGAAGGTACTCAGCTAGACTTACCCATCATGAACCAGAAATAAAATGACTCCAAGGATTATGCAAGGCTGTATAAGTGGACGTAACTTGACAACATTTTGCGTAAAAGGCAATTACCCGTTGTACAATTATGATTCCTTTATCAAGTTAATTATAACTATCCATTTCTAGATTAGCAACTATCCTGTGCCAAACATGTGGTATATCATTTAGAAGCATACAATAGTAACCATAGCAGGTATTGTAATTCCATATTCATCTGAACCATTATGTTTCATAATATAGTTGCTACGATGTTAGGACTAGCCAAGTTTCTCACTATCCGGGAGAGACGGCGATTCGAATCGATTTCTACCAGCTGGGAATTTATTCCTAACACAAACCCAGATCTACCAGCCACGATAGTCTTAGGTCACCTTTGGTACAACTCAGGTACACATTTCGCGGGTCCGTACCGAGCCGCACAATCTGGAACACCAGATGCCAGGATGCTCAGGCCAAGCCTGCCCTTGGGCTCAGTCTGATCGTTCCTCGGAAGGAGCGCACAACAGAACGGTTCCCGGCCTGAGTTGAATTACTCGGCTTCGCGGTCGGAACGAGTTATCCGGCCAGCTAAGTGAGAGGCATGCGTTCAATCTTGTCAGAAGCGCCAACAACGGTACGGTCCTTAATCGACACAGACGGGGATAAATCCACACCCAAGACCACCATGTCTTGTCGCTTCTCTATTGACTTCCCGTCCGGTCTCAATTTACTTTTACCTCATGGTTCTGTTCCACGATAGCAGATATAGCCAACCATGCTCCGGTATCCACCTACATCTCGCAGGTGACAGGACATCACCCGACTTCTACCGGTCTAAGCATGGCTAAGCATATATTCGATCCTGGACCTATACCGGTTAAAGGGTTAATATCTGGACAAGGAATTTACATGCATCAAGTGGTTTCATTCAACTCTTATAACCTAATGCATCAATCATAAGTACATAAGTAAACATTTGTAAATTACTGGGAGACTTATAATGCTCCGGGGCTTGCCTCGCAGAAAGGAAGTAGGGCGGTGGTCAGGACACTCTGGAAGCTCTTCAGGGTTCTGCTCCACACCTTCGGGAGCTGCGGCTTGCGAATCCTCCTGCTGGTTCCCTTCCTCTGCTTCTTCGAATTCCAGCAACGTGATCTCTTCCTCCGATCCTAGATGCATGAGTATGGCATAAGTATTACGAATGCATACTGTTAACAAGTGCATCATGTTTATTGAGTAGGTGCATATCTCTTCTCGATTATTACTGAATCTACTTCGACAATGCATCGACTATGCCACAAACAGTAGCTACTTGTTTCACTCATAACTGGAGTTCTACTAATCCAAAAACAGTGATCCTAGACTTTCTGGAAAGCTTATCAAATTCTCTACAACTTTGTTATTAACCATTTTTACAGTATACATCAGTTTCAATCATGCAACTCATCGCACTCTAGAATTAGTCTGGAAACTATTTAACATGCAATATAAAGTAATAATACTTCTACTTCATGTAATCATTCAAAATTTGACAAAATAGAATCTACCAACAGTTTAAGCATACCAAATACATTTAAGATAATATAATGGTGAAGCCCAAACTATTTATTTAATTACCTTTATTATTTTATTTAGATATCTAGGTTAAATACTAAACCTATATCAGACGTACTTATTAAATTCTCAAAAATTTACAGTGCCTTACTAATGCTATAAAAGGACTACTATAAAAATTTCATGTCATTTTACTAAGTAGAACATTCTATACAAAAATGATAAGGCAGCAAGGCTTGAAATAGCATAAATGGAAAATCCTACTGAAAAGTGTCAAGCAACAGATTTCCTATTTTTCTTAACATACATATGGTACTAGGATTACCTCCAACAAATTTTATTAATTTTGGACTCATAAATAATTTATAAAAATTCATGCAAGGATTGACTAGCCATAAACGAAAAATCTATAACTATAATTCTACACATGCATTGGTCTTCAAATTTTTACCAGAGTTCATATATGCTAAGACTAGCTTACCACAAAAATTTCATAATTTTTCGAGCATAGGAACTCTAGATATAAAATAAACAAATTTGAATGCATTCAAAAGCACATTTCAAATCCTTATTTAAATCTCCAGAAATTTCTACTGTTGAAACCAAGAACATATTTTTCTTAAATACTACACTTCCTAAGGAACACAACCATATTTATTTCACAATTTTAGAAGCTACCAAACTGAAGATATGAAAATCACAAAAGAAATCAAAAACTGGAATCAAATGAGTTAGCCTTCAAACATAGAGTCGCTGACCGGTGGGACCCGGTGGTCAGGGGACCCCACATGTCATTGACTCGAAGCAGAGCAGCGGCGCTGCTGGGCACTGCGCGGCTGCGGCTCGTCGACGGCGAGCTTCGCCGGCGATGACATCTACGCTACGTGATCTATGTTACCTAGCGAACCTACTGAGCCACATGGCCGGACTTATCGTCGACCCTAGAGCTGACGGCGGCGACCATGGCGGAATGGCGGGGCGGGACATCGGCGGTACGCCGGAATAGGCCACGGCGGCTCAACCTAAGGTGTGGACAAGCATCTATGAACGCTGGGGGACCTAGCGCGCTAGCTAACGGAGCGGGTGAAGGACTGTGGTGGCGTGGCCACGACGACGGGGCTCACGGCGGAACTCTAGCAAGCTTGTATGCGCTGCGGCGGCTTACCAAGTGCTGTTAGCGGGCACAGGGAGAAGCAATGGGGTGCTAGGGAGACGGTGGAGCTATCGCGGTGGTGCAGGAGTGGCTAGGCGCGAGCTGTGCGCGGCTATGGCGACGGTGGAGCTACGGGCGCTCGGCGGCTGCTGCTGGCGCTGCGAGACGGCGAAGGAGACTGAGGCGAAGCAAATGGGTGCTCGGCTGAGTGCGGGCGGGCGCTGGCGTGATGAAGGCGTGCCTAGGTGCGTCGTGGCCTACGTGGATAGACCGGCGGCGACGCGCGGCCGTTGCCCACGCCACGCGGCATGCGAAGCCTGTCGATGTCGGCCACTGAACGACGCCCAATTCAGTTCGTCAGAGCATCGTTGGCCGCCTAACAGCGAGTTTTCACGTTGATTTATCAGCTAAACCAAAGCTCCAACGTGCAAATGATCTACACAACTTGTGTAGTCCTATGTACCAGCTACAACTTTGGTTCAAGGCACTTGTTCTAATTCGCAACAGAAACTGAGAAAAATTGTGCTCAAGGTTGGCCTGTCAGGCTGTCAGGGTTCCTGACTTAGCAAAATTTGCTAAGTGTTAAAATCAGTGATTTGATGATTTTTGAAATCCAAAATCAAGCATGTTAGGAGCTGAATCAATCAATGACCCAAAAATAAAAGTTGTTCCTTATGTCAAACACTTCAACTTTGCTTTAGTGAACTCCTCCATGCAAGGTCTCTAACATCAAGTTCAACTTTAGTCAAACCTGTCACTTTGAAATCATGATACATACTTAAACCCTGACTAAATGACCAAACTAGCCCTAGCACTAAATACCAAAGTTGTTCCTAATGATATCCTAAGCATGTTTGAGCAATTTGCAAGGCCATTCAATCATTTCATGTAGTAGTCACTCATAGAGCTATCCAGGTCAACACATGTAATATTACTTAAGTGCTTGATCATGAAAGGTGACCTTCATGAACAAGGTTCCTTTTGTTAACCTAAGTGTAGCTAAGGTGTTCTAGTGACTAGCATTACCCACTTGCATTCATTTGCACATGATCATATGCATATGTTCCAAGAAACACGAGATAACAAGCAATGTTTCATATGCTTCGATCAAATGTTTCAATTGTAAATGATGATTTATGAATGCTTGATGCTCATGCTCATGTTATGCAAGTCAAATTATGCAAGGCTAACACCCGAGGTGTTACAATAGGAGACACCACCGACGAAACCATGGGGCTGAAAGCCGATGAGGCTTCTCTAGCCACAGCAGTGGCGCCAACATCTCCCGCGTCAAGCCCCCAGGCGGCCTCTGCCTCCAACATTTTGGACGCCTCAAAATGAGAAGCCAAGGAAGTAGGGCACTCAACTTCCACACAAACAATTGGGAGAAGGAGGAGGTCACCATCCTTGCCTTCAGATCCCTCCGAGGAGTGGTGGCCCGCGCCGTCCGCTCCTAGCACCGCCCTTGCCGCCGTAGCATCCTCGACATTCTCCCCTTGGACAGGCACTTCACCGCCCACCAAGGAGGGATCAGTAGGGGTGGGAGACAAGGGGCTTTGACCGCCTCCCACGGCGATGTAGGGGCACTTCGGACTTGGCCCTTGTGGTAGGGATGGAGGCGGGCGCTTCTAGGTGGCACTCCTGTCCGAAGCGCCCGCTGAACAACCAACACTGCCTGGTCCGGTGGCATCACTAGAACCCTGCGGAGCATCAAGGACCGCTAGGTCCTTGTCCATGTCCTCGGCATTCTCATTGTCATCGCCATCATTATCATCCGATAATGAAACCCCATGCTTCTGGCATGCCTTGTGTTTCCTCGCCTTCTCATGGTGGAGCCGTTTCTTCTCCTCAGCAGCCGCCTTCTCCTGTGTGACGCGCTTGGTGCCCCCAGGTGAGGAAGGTGGAATCGGGAGATGAACGAAGGCACGAGCTATGAAAATGGGACCAACAAGATTAAGTGCCCCAGAAGAAAGGAAGATATGGAAGAAAAAGAAGACTCACCAGATTTGGCTGATAGGTGGCCAAGAAAGCCTCCATAGCATTCTCGACCACAACAATGGTGGAGGGGGTGACCAACCCAGCAACCCATTTAGTAACCTCGCCAGCCTCAAGCACCTTCCTGGTCTCCTAGGTTGGATCTCCGCCCTCGGCGTTGTTGCACAACAAGCACGCCCGTAGCTTCAGTGGCTGAATGCGCCATTCAACCATGATGCGCAGATCTGCATCGCTGTTCAGGCCAGCTAACACTCAACCTTCAAGGATCCTAAGGGTCTCCTATACCTTCTTTGACCGACTTTGCTCACACCCCGACTCCATGATTCCAGCCTCACTGGCACGACAATGGAGAATAGAGGAAGAGGGCGGTGGCATCATCACGAATATAGAACCAATTCCCATGCCAGCCATAGTTCGAATTCCTCAACGACAGGCACAGGTAGCTGTGGGACGTACCGTAGCACATCTGAATATTCATCCTATCCACTAGGGCAAGCATGCCACTATCGGAGCCATGTGCCTTGCAGGTCTTGACCTCGAACACCCGCTAGAATAAATCCTTATTAGGCTCAATCCCCAAGAAAGCCTCGTAGACAACGATGAAGCCCACCAGCTACAGCACCATGTTAGGAGGAAGGTGCTATGGTTGAACGCCGTACTCATGGAGGAATCCACGAAAGAAGTCTGACACTGGGATCATGAACCCATGCTCATGGAAGTCAGTGAACAACACCACCTCACCAGGCTATGGGAACAGGAAGACATCCTCGATGGTAGCCATCCACCTGGCAACCTCCTTCAAAGGAAGAAGGCCTTTCTCCACCAACCGTAGTAGCCTTGCCTCTATCATGTCCAAACGTACCCACTCACCCATTTTCGCCACACAGGAGGAAAAGAAGGGCAATGACAATAGAACCAATAGGGGACGATGAATATACCATGTGGCAGTGAACAGTAGCACGCAAGCTAGGTAAAACTCTCAGGCCCGACCTCCCAGTTCCCTTTTGCTCTTTCATTTGTAACGGATGGCAATAGGAGGCAAAGGCAAAGGTAAGGGATAGACCAAGGCAAAAGGGGCTATTTTAAGTGGCGACATCCTAGGACGTGAACCATGTCCATGTGAAGTCCCACTAGCCCTCAAAACCCAGAGAGGTCAACCACTATTGGCATTTCTTAGCACAATCACCAAGTGAGGAGGTTTTAAGTCCATCACTGGCAATGGTGCTAGAAATGCCTGTTAGTATTTCTTAACACCACTACTAAGATTTAGTTAATCTTAGCAACACCACCAAGAAACACCAACTACAATAGTTCTTAACGATTATAGAAATATCCATAAGCGCATGGATCCATCGTTGTAGCATTTCATCCGGAAGTATTCAGGGTATCGTTATTTATATTTTCCCAAAGGAGGGAAAGGTATTAAGAGTCTAGCATGAGCATAAACATGATTACATACTTGCATAGTGGACCATAGTGCATGACAGGGGTAAAAATGATATATCAAGGATAGTGGACACACATCTGGGTCAACATGATTACATAGTTAGAGCTAAGTTTAAGATGGATGGGGAGATCTCCAAGCACTGGTCTACCAGCAAGCATGAGAGACATTAAAACTCCTACATAATACCCAAACATGGGGGATTACAAAGGACGGACAGGGCTGTCACCACCTGCCACCTACCCCTAAATCGTGGGATAATGTCATATCTGATGGTTCCCGTGTACAAGGAAACTACCTATATCCCCCTAGGACTCCAACCCTATGGATTGACAAGCAAGAATATAGGCAACCCCAAAGGAAATATGAACCGCCACCTCAACCCTAGTTCTACTTCTACTCATACAAGTCATATGAATGGTTAAGCATAAAGTTAGACATGTTAAGATCATAACACACAAACTATATGCTAGTTCATATATCATGATTATAACATGAAAACTATACTCTAGTTCATATGCACTACTATATAAATGATATGAGAGCTTGCATATGGAAGAACTCTTCATAGTATTATTCATACCAAAGTTGCAATTCTTCTAAGGAGACAAGCTCTCCAAGTAGCTTTGCTAGCTCCAAATACTACTAAGAACTAAAGCTAAAAGAGTACAAGAGTAGGGTAGTGAGGTGTAGCTCCAAATGATGTGTGTGTAATAGGTGAGCTCTAGCCCTCTTTATATAGTGGAGTGAGGATGGTTTGGCGCTGGAAAATAAGGAACCCCTAGGGAACCACCATAGCATGGCGGCATGCAACCGCCATAGAAGACTGGGGCTGAGTAGAGGCGGTTGGGGTGTGGCTGCACCCAGGGTGCGCTCGCACCCTGGTGGGCCCATCTCACATCCGTCTTTGCCTAGTCGGTTCCTAGATGGGCTTGGGTCGCGTCCTCGGTGGTATTCTACCTAGTTAAGTTATGTAGGTTGGCTTCTCATCTTATTTCCTTTATGCATTTCTGCTTTACGCCTTCTATTTGCATCTTTTGGTATGTTTTCCACTTGTATTTGAATATGTGACCTGCAAAACATGTTTTCTTTAATATAAGGTGAACTAGATCAAAAGTAAAGGCATATGTGTCAAAAGTATGTTTGTTTCTCCTATTTTAGACTATAATTGGCGATTAGAAATAGTCGTTAGTAACCGCCAACAAATCCCCCAAGATTAACCTTTGCTCATCCCGAGCAAATAGGTAAGTACTTGCTTGTTGATCAGGAGTTGCTACTATACTGATACAATTCACAAGTGTCATGTCTATAAGAAAGTATTCTTCCAGTGATTCAAATAAGTTGGCATTCTTATCCACCCTTTACCTTGATTCCTATGGGGCATATAGCTTTTTCAAGTTCTTGGGTGGTTGCAAGATAGAATGGTTATAACAGAATCACCAATCATTCATTCCTCGATTAACCATCTATCTGGAGGTTTTATAAGTTTTGTAAAACAAATATAAGCCTCAAATGATTCTCTCGATTGCTCAATGTGTATGAAACCTCACCAAGGCATTTGAAATTTTGCCTTATTTTTCATATCCTACCACTAAGGCTTTTGAGTGGGGTTTTGGGTAGGTAAGAAAAGTGGGGCATACTTGCATCACATATATTGCTAAGTCGAAAACCGGACCTCAAGGAGATGCAAGTCATACACTTTGATCAAGACGTGCAAGTGTGTGGAATTTTATAAAATTCTAATCCTAAATGTTTTTGGTACTCCTTTGAATCATGAAATGTTTTGGGTACTCCTTTGAATCATGAATCTCTCTTGTTTTGAATGAATGTCTTTTATTTGAAAGTATGGGCTATCTTTATTTCTTTCTTTTCTTTTTCTTTTCTTTTCTTCATGCTCTTTGGCATGCATTTTTTATCTCATGCCCTTTTGGCATGGATATTTTATCTTTTCTTTCTCTTCTTTTTTTTAAGCATAGCCCATACTATTCTTTTTGGCATATGAAATTTTTGTGGGTGGAAAAAGGGCATGATAAATGAATGGAGTAATTATTTTGGTGGGCAGAAAAAGCATATTTTTGCATAACTCTCAGTGTAAGAGTCAGCAGTTTTATTTATGGGTGTTCGTGTGTCTTGATCATGGGTGCATGATGAGAATCTCGACAAGGGTCACAACAATTTGACAAAGCTCAATGATCAAACAAGTAGCATATGACTAAGGTTTTGAATTTGGATATCATGTCATATGGCCTTTGGTAGGTATTCATAATCATTGAGGAACTTTGAATTTAGTATTTTTTTCAAAATGAAATCTATAGATGTCAAGTCTCTCTTAGAACAAAGTCATAGCAAATTCTATTTGTACCATATCATAACTCGCAACAACTTAGAAAAGGAGCATGCATTTGTAACCCACAAGTTTTCAAATTTTAGGATGAGACATTTTTAGCCAGCAAACTTAAATCTTGGGGAATACTAAGTTATAACCTAGGCATAGATAAACTTATAGACAGAGCAACTATTCATCATTTCAACATAGGAGAATCTAAACATTCCTTAAACACATATGAGAGTGGAATAAATATTTTTGGTATTTTTATCATATTTTTTGGGGATTTTCAATTTTTTAGATTTTTTATATGCTAATAAATAAAGAAATGCAGAAAATAAATGTGGGAACTAAGATACAAGGTACCTCTGTGGGGTCCTCCCCCAATCTAACTCTAGGCCTATGGTCCAGGGATTGTATCCCATGGACCGCCAGTAGGCTGCTTGTGCTTCCTGTTGTTGTCTCAGCAGCGTGTTGATGTCTGCAAACTATTGCTTGCTGCTGTAGGTGACACTTTCTCGTATTTTGCACATGAGTGTTAAGTGTATTTTTAATTTCACCTATGCAGATTTCCAATCCTCCGAGGTGAGTGTTGATGCCATCCAACTCCTGACGGTCTAAAATGGACTGCCAGTGAATGGACGGGTGGTGGTAGCCCCTCAGAAGTCAGACAAGTGATGCTCCCATGCCGCATCATCGGCCTCATGCCATCTGGATCCATCGGCCTCATGTGGTTGCGGGGTGTGTCCCTAGCCCGACTGATACCCAAGGGTGAACCCAGGCATCTGCATGTCTAGGAACCACTCCGGATGGAATGCCTAAGGCACAAGTGGTGTTCAGTGTCGGTGGTGGCTATTGAGAGCTGCCAGCTTCGTCTCTAGCCTTGCTTCTTGTTCCCTGTGAGAAACAAGACCTCAAGCTTGTGCCATAGCTCTTCGATCTCTTGCTCCTAGAGGTACCTTCTCACCCTCTAGGCGCTCGGTGTAGGCGACATGATCTACAAACATGGCAAGGTTTTGAGACAAACTCCACAACAAAGGTATAGATTTATATAAATGAATCATTTGCATACCCTCATTTGCATCCTAAAGAGTCTTCACCTCTTCCTCCAGTTGAGCCTACCACTACCTTGTAATGCTTGGCCCTAGTCACTAGCTCCTTTCCACGACCTTTGATAAGCCTTTAGACCCTCGATAAGTGGAATCATCTAAGATGGGTCATCTTTGGGAACCATCTCCTAACTCCCTAGAACCTTAACCTAGGTTGATAGCTCTAGGTTAGGCCTATTCAGGGGTCAGGGCTGCATCAGAATTGTCACCTCCAGCTGACAAGATTGGGGTTTCTTCTAGCCTAGAAACATTGCCAGAAGATACATACGTCAAGAGGATACTTGGGACAAGCATATAACCACATAATTCAGTTCACTCATGGCTTAAAAGGGATGGAGCACTTAAGCTTCGGTGCTGGCCTAGCCGTCGGGTTGCTGATTGTTGGGATTGCTACTTTCTCCTGAAGACAAACCTCCTGTATGCGTTCGATACTATCTAGATAGGAAAATGTCTTGAATAGTCTACCAAAGACTGATCAAAGTGGATACCTAGGCATGTCCTTGAGGCAGGTCTTTAATCGAGCGCTCCTCGCTAGCGCTAGCTTGAGTCGCCACAGCCTTCGCACCCTCTCTAGATAGAGGGCTCTTGGATTTGTTCCTAGCTCTCTGGCTTTCAGGAAGGGTGACATGATTGGGTTCCCCTACGATCGGAGCTTCCTCTTCTCCACTTGAGGGGCCGATCGGGCAGTCGGTACCCTCTTGGGCTTCAGTGGGTCACTGGGCTGTGTCTCCTATCTTGTTTGCCCGAATCATCCACGGCTTGGGCATAGGGGTCTTCTCAAGAGGAGCCTGCTCTTGGGCAGACTTTGCCCTGATCTCTACCTGCTCATGTGCCAGCTCGTCCATGGCACTAGTGGGCCTAGAGGCTAGGGCTTGGGGAGCTTTCGTGGTGTCCCCTTCATCATCGCTAAAGGCAACACTCCCTAGGACAATGTCTATTTTGGGGGCCGCCTGACAAATACAGGAAAGAAGATTAACTAGATTGATTAAGGAAGCCAACCTAGAAAGGCTTAAGCTACTCACTGTGGGAGGTGGATTCTCAGGTGCAATATGGCTAGGGAATGCCTTCCTAGTTGGCTCGGTCTATGCCAAGAATATACTTTACCCAATGAGTGACCTCCTCCTCTAGCACTTCTAGATAAGCAAGTCGAGGTTAAAACCAAACATCAATGGATTAAAGCTTTTGAGCGAGGTCGGGATAGGGTATCTACCCTTCTTTTGACTCTCTATTCGGGTCCATAACCCCCGAGTAGGTGTAGGCCAAATCCTTATGCTTCAAGGAATTAAATCTCCACCATGCTCACTCCTGGGCAACCGAGCTGACACAACGCTTCAACTAACAGATGACTGCGCATCCCCTGGCTTGCGTATGATGTGGGGTTGACAAGATAGGATGACCTGGGGATGGCACTAGAACAAGCTCATCTCCCAACAGCGCACCTCTCTTGGCCTGCCCAAGATCAGGTCTTAAGTCACGAGTGGCAATTTTGGGTGGCATCTAACCACCTGGATCGTAGGCCACCCGACTAAGACAATCCTGACTACACACCAACGCTAGAGTTGCATTTGATAGACAAGCTTAGGGGCTTATGTCGATGCCATACCCTCGGGCATCCCAACTTTCATATTGCCGACTACTGACTCTGGATCAAAGAAGACCCGAAGGCCCACGACGACACTATTCAAGGAAGGATATTTTCGGATGGCGCTAGGACTCCAACTAGGGCACGACTCCTTAGCTTGTAGGGCAAGTTGATCCCCGATATAAATAGCTAGCAATTCTCCCTGTTGTAATCATCGACTCTCTAATAGGCATAGCTATGTTGTAACAGCAATCTCGCCGAATACAAGCAATACAAGAGTAGCAACTAGATGTAGGGCTTTTACTCGCTTCCTGGGGGCCCAAACCAGTATAAATCTTGTCTCCACCTATGATTATTCTTTGCACCAAGTAGGGTTCCCCAAGAACCAAATATCTACCGATAAAAAACACCGACACTATGCATACATGCAAGCTTCTATCCAAACTCTTGGCACATATGTCGGGGGAGCTAATGCTACCAATTTGGGTTCATGAAACTTGTGCCAAATCATTTACACATGGAAAAAATGCTTGGGCAAGCAACATGGATTCAAATGAATTTCAATTCATATCTTTGTGAAAGGGTTCTCATCAATTACCAAAGAGAGGGAGATTGAAAGCTCTAATTTGGTTTTGGTGAATTGATGAAACCCTAAGTGCTACTCTAAGTGAACATGAGATAGGTTAGTGCACATTCCAAGTGGAGGAGCAAATGGATGAAGATCATTATGGTGGTGATGGCCATGGTGATGATCAAGTGCTTAGGCTTGGAAAAGAAGAAAGAGAAAAACAAAAAGCTCAAGGCAAAGGTATAATTGATAGGAGCTTTTTGTTTTGGTGATCAAGACACTTAATGGGTGTGATCACATATAGGATAGATAGCCGTACTATTAAGAGGGGTGAAACTTGTCGTGAAATGTGGTTATCAAAGTGACACTAGATGTTCTAACTCAATGCATATGCATTTAGATTCTAGTGAGTGCTAACACCCTTGAAAATGTTTGTGAAAATATGCTAACACACATGCACAAGGTGATACACTTGGTGGTTGGCACATTTGAGCAAGGGTGGTGAAGTTTGGGATCAAAAGGAGTTTTTGATATATTGGACTCTAGTCATGTTGTGACCGGACGCTGGGCTAGTGAGTCTAGTCATTAGGGCACAGAGTGGCATGGTCTCGGTCTGCTGATTGGATGCTGGCGCAAGGAGGCGATTGGACATGCAGCACCTAGGTCCAATCATTGGTGACGTATGGTGACATAATGGTGCTGGACTTTGCGCACGACGGTAGAAGGGGTCGGACGTAGGCCTGCCTCCGATCGAGGTTGATCTGATGCGTCAGATCACCCAAAAACCACTCTGCATACTTTCTAGATCCAAACTAACACTTCGTTTGTGTGAGTTAGGTCAGTACTACGGTGCATCTGATCGGTGGCACGGGGACACGGGCATGCGCATGACCTGACACTGCATCAGCGCATCTGGTCTTGACTTAACTACGAGGGCGCTATGACTTAGCCATTCGAGGTCAGTGGTAGAGGTTAAACGCGGGTGCCATGTGGCATGCATCGCCCGACCGGACACTAGAGGTGTGCATCCGATCATCCCAACCAGCATGTCCGGTCGCTACGCAGGGGGCTACCCCTTGAGCCCAATGACTCTATTTCATTGGGGGCTCTATTTAAGGGGCTTGGCTGGCTTGGGCTCACACTCTTGGCCATTTCTATTGAGAATACATCCTAGTGAGCCTAGCCATTCCTCTCTCACTCGTCTAGATTGATTGATTCATCATTTGGTGAGATTGGAGAGCATCCAAGTGCATTGCTTTGAGTGATTGCATCTAGATGCACTTGGTGATTGTGTTTTGCTGTGGATTTCGCTTATTACTCTTGGAGGTTGCCACCACCTAGATGGTTTGGTGTAGCGAGGATCGTCGAGCGGAGGAAGGTGATTATCTCTGGCTCTAATCGTGGTGGTTGTGAGGGGTTCTTGACCTTTCTCCAGTGAAGAACCAAAATGTACTCTAGTGGATTTCTCATGGCTTGTGTGATCCCCATCTTGTGTTGGATGTGTGGCACCTGATTATGGGTTAGGCGTGTGATGTCTATTAGTGCATGAACCTCCAAGTGGGTGAATCGCCACAACGAGGACTGGCTTACCGGCAAGCAAGTGAACCTTAGTGAAAAAACATTATGTCAATTGGTATTCATTGTGATCGATTTTTCGCTTGCCCGGCTTGGTATTGATCTCGCTACCTCTCTTGTATTTACTTTTGTAGAGTTATCTTGTGTAGAGGTAGCCAAGCTAGTAGAGTAGCTCTCTAGTGTAGCATAGAAGTAATTAGTTGAATTACTTGTTTAGGTTGCTCACTAGTGGTAGTTTTAGTGACCTAGCCATTGTGTGGTACACTAGAAATCATAGATTTAGAATTGGTTAGGTGGCTTGCAACACAAGTGTAGAGCTAGTGCAAAATTTGCTTCGCCATCTTATTTACTAACCACTTGTCTTAGTGTTGTTGTAGAAATTTTTAATAGGCTATTCACCCCCTCTAGCCATTAGGACCTTTCAACTCTTCATATCCATTTGATAGAGCTTGATGTTGTAGTGAAAGCCCTAGTTTGGTTTTGGATAATTAATGAAACCTAGTGTACTAACCCTTATCATCTAGTGTTGTGATTAAGATAGGGTTGTACACACCAAGTGGTGGAGCTAGATGATGGTGGTGGCCAAACTTGAAGATCAAGTGCTCCAACATGGAAAAGAAGAAAGGGAAAAACAAAAACCAAGGAGATCAAGGCAAAGGTATCAAATAAGTTTTTGTTTTGGCACTCAAGATACCATAGAGTGTGTGAGTGTGTTTAGGATCGATAGCCATATTATAAAGAGGGGAAATCTTTGGCTAAGAGGTTATCGAGTGCCACTAGATGACATGATTCTTGCATATGCATTTAGGGACCTAGTGTGCTAACAATTGACCCTTGGAAAATGCTTTGAAAAATGCTAACACACGAGCACACAAGTTCTACACTTTGTGGTTAGCAACGTGGAAGCAAGGGTGAAGTGGTTGAGGAGTTAGAAAAAGAAGAGGCACTACTGGTCTAGGACCGAACCCTGGCTCAGCCAGGACCAGACCCTGGCTAGCCTAAGTCTGGTTAGTGTTGTGTGGCAGCTGAGATGGCCTAGTGAGGACCAAACCTAGGTGCGCGATAGGACCGGACCCTGCTCACTGGGTCCGGTTAGGCGATGACGTCAGCACCAAAGTGAGCGAGGGCAATGTGGCATGCGGAGGAGAACCGGACCCTGCCTTTGGGTTCGATGGCGAGGACCAGACTCAGTCCAAGGGTCAAAAACCCTCTCTGCATAGATTTCAACACGACCAAACTCTAGCGCGGTTGGGTCCGGTCGATCTATGAAGAGAGTTCGGTCTTGACTGAGTTGGCACACGAGCGAGTGGAACGTGTGAGGGTCAGACCCACCTCCAGGTCCGGTCATGCGACATTAGACTAGATCCGGTCGTATTTTAATGCTCGAGGAACTCTCTGGATAGAACCAGACCCAAAGGGGTAGTGGGTCCGGTCTCACTTGCTATGGGTCCGGTTGTCTAAGTGCGTGGGTGGTAACGGTTGATTTTGAATCATGAAGTGATGTGGCAGTCTTCGGTTGGCCGGGTGACCGATCGGACTCACTAGGACCGGACTCTGGCTGGGTCCAGTCACCCCCCGAGACCCCAACTGCTCTATCTTTTAAGGGGTCTATAAATAGACTTGGGGTGCCTTAGGCTCACCCTCTTGCACATTTTCATCAATGATACATCCTTATGAGCCCAAGCAAACACCTTCCACTCATCTCCATCATTTATTCATCATCATAGTGAGATTGGGAGCAATTTCTAGTGCATTTGCTTGAGTGATTGCGTCTAGTAGCACTTGGGGATCATTGTGGCTACGTATTTCTTGTTACTCTTGGTGGTTGCCACCACCTACATAGCTTGGAGCAGTGGAGGAGCATTGGCACGAGTTGGTGATTATTCATGGCCATCTCCTGGTGATTGTGAGGGGTCTTGTACCTTTCCTGGTGGAGAGCCGAAAGGTAACTCTAGTGGATTGCTCATGTTATTAAGTTACCTCACTTGTGGGTAGGTTCTTGCGGTGCCAAGTGTTGGCTAGGTGTATGATACCTATTAGTCATCGAACCACCAAATGTTGGTTGACACAACGGGGACTAGCATGCTGGTAAGCACATGAACCTCGAGAGAGAAATTCTTGTGTCAACTGTGATTGGAATTCTCCCAGTGATTGGTTTGGCATTCATATTGTGAGTGGTTCATCTCCCTTGCCATGGCAGTATAATCACCCTACACAGTGTCTTGTATTTACATTGTTTACATTCTTGCCTAGTCAAGCTCTTTAGTCTAGTTAGCCTTTGAGAGCTTGTTAGTTTGGTTAGTGAGGCTCTTTAGTTAGTCTTTGAGAGCTCATTAGCTTAGAGAGTAGTGACTTAGCCTTTGTGTGAACCTAGAGATCATAGCAACTAGAATTATTGGTATAGGTGGCTTGCAACCCTTGTAGAGCTAGAGCAAAATTGCATTTCTCCATTTAGGTTACTAACCACAGGCTCTAGTGTATTTATAGAGAATTTTTCATAGGCTATTCACCCCCTGCTAGCCATTTAGGACCTTACATGTGGGCACAATCATAGGCTAGCAAGATTCTAATCGCTTCCAATCTAGCAATAGGGGCATATGTTTCTCCAAAGTCAAGACCCTGCACTTGAGTGTAACCTTGTGCTACCAATCTTGCTTTGTTCCTTACTACTATCCCATCTTGATCTTGCTTGTTTCTAAAGACCCATTTGGTTCCAATCACATTGTGGTTCTTTGGTCTTTCAACTAACTCCCATACTTGATTTCTTGTGATGTTGTTCAATTCTTCATGCATAGCATTCACCCAATCAACATTCTTTAATGTTTCTTCTATCTTCTTTGGTTCAATTGATGATACAAATGAGAAGTGCTCACAAAATAAAGCCAATCTTGACCTTGTTTGTACACCTATAGAAATATCTCCAATTATAGTGTCCAATGGATGATCTCTTGCAATATTAGTTGGTTGGAGTATTGGAACTTGATTGCTTGCACTTGGTTGATCTACTCGATATGATGAACTAGCCATTTGATCTTGCACATTAACATGAAAGCCACTTGTACTTGCTTGATGTGTATCATCTTGCACATTTGAGCTAGAGAGCACTTGCACTTGATCATCTTCTTCATCTACCACTTGTCTAGACCTCAATTCACCAACATACATGTTCTTCATAGCATTTGACAATTGAATGCCTCTAGCATCATCAAGATTCTCATTTTCATCTTGGAAACCCTTGGTTTCATCAAATTCAACATCATGAACTTCCTCAAGAGTACCACCTGCCAAATTCTAAACTCTATATGCTTTGCTAGTGGTTGAGTATCCAAGCAAGAATCCTTCATCACATTTCTTGTCAAACTTGCTCAATCTAGTGCCTTTCTTCAATATATAGCATTTGCAACCAAAAACTTGAAAATATGCAATGTTGGGTTTTCTACCATTTAAGAGCTCAAATGGTGTCTTCTCTTTCAAGGGGTGACAATAGAGTAGGTTGCTACAATAGCAAGTCGTGTTGATTGCTTTGGCCCAAAAGGATTGACTCACATTGTACTCACTAAGCATAGACCTTGCCATGTCAATAAGTGTTCTATTCATCCTTTCAACAATGCCATTTGATTGTGGAGTGTACTTGGCTGAGAATTGATGTATAATTCCAAAATCATCACACAAATCATCAATTCTAGTGTTCTTGAACTCACTATCATTGTCACTTCTAACTCTTTTGATGGTTGTTTCAAACTCATTGTGTATACCCTTGACAAATGATTTGAAAGTTGCAAATACATCACTCTTGTCTACTAGAAAGAATGCCCAAGTGTATCTAGTATAGTCATCCACTATCGCAAAGCCATATTTATTTCAACCGATGCTAGTGTATTGTGTTGGCCCAAACAAATCCATGTGCAACAACTCAAATGCCTTGCTAGTACTCATTATGCTTTTCTTATGATGGGTGTTTCCAACTTGTTTTCTGGCTTGATAAGAGCTACAAAGCTTATCCTTCTCAAATACCACATCTTTCAAGCCTCTAACTAGATCATGCTTAATCAATCTATTCAATTATTTCATTCCAACATGACCAAGTCTTCTATGACATAACCAACCCATGTTAGACTTAGTGAACAAGTAAGTTGACAATTAAGTTTCACTAGCATTGAAATAAGCCAAGTATAGATTCTCATATCTAAAGCCTTTGAAGATCAAATTAGAGCCATCTACACTTATGATCTCTACATCATCTACTCCAAATATGCACTTGAATTCAAGATCACATAATTGAGCCACAGATAGCAAATTGAAGTTCAAGCTCTCAACTAGCAACACATTGGAAATGTTTAAGTCATTGGATATTACAATCTTACCAAGCCCCTTCACCTTGCCTTTGCCATTATCACCAAATGTAATACTATCATAACAATCATTGCCATTGGTGTTGATTGAGTTGAACATTATAGCATCACCGGTCATGTGTTGAGTGCACCCACTATCAAGAACCCAATGCCTTCCTCTGGATTTGTAATTGACCTACAAAAGAAGCTCAATTCTTTTTAGGTACTCAAACTTGCTTGGCTCATTGAAGGTTAGTGACTAAGCTTTTTGGCACCCAAATGGCTTTCTTCATTGAGCCCACAATTGGTGTACCAACAAACTTAGCTTGCACCCCATGTACACCCTTGGTAAGCTAATAACAAGAATCAAACATGACATAGGATACATTGGCATGTGATTGCTTGTTCTTGCATTAATGCTCTACATGCCCAACTTATTTGCATCTATTGCAAAACCGACCATTGCCCTTCACAAAACTAGTCTTATGAGTTGCAAAGGTCGTCTTGCCTTTCTTGGAGGTATAGCCCAATCCCTCTTTGTTGAGAGAAAACCTTTGGCTACCCAAGCACTTTAGCAAGCGGACCTCACCACCATAGGCATTGCCTAAGGCGTGAGTGAGCTCATTGACCTCCTTCTTCAAGGTCTCATTCTCAACCATTAGTGAGGAACCATAAGTGAAACCATCACTACTAGATGAGGTAGAAGTGGAAGTGCTACAGAAGGGTTAGTGGGAGCAACAACAATAGGTTTGTAGAAAGATTCATCACTAATATCACAAGTCAAGTCTCCATCACATGTTACAACATGCTCCATCTCATTTTGCTCAAGAAGAGTGGAATGAGCCTTTTCAAGCTTGTTGTGAGCTTTGCCAAGCTTCTCATGGGCTTTTTCTAGCCTCCCATGAGATGCGTTGAGCTCATCAAAGGCTTGCTTAAGGGCTTTTAGTTCCTTATGCAAGTCTTTGCATTCCCTTCTCTTAATGTCAAAATGCGTCCGAGCATCTTCTAACATGTCAAAGAGCTCATCCTTAGATGGTTCATCCTCATCACCGCTCTCACTATCGCTTCCACTATACTAATCATTGGATTTAACCTTAGTGGCTTTAGCCATGAAGCATGTCAATTGAGTGTCAAAGAGCGAAGGCTTCTCATTGATAGCAATGCTTGCAAGAGCCTTCTTGAAAGCTGTAGTTTGGTTTTGGTGAATTGATGAAACCCTAAGTGCTAACCTAGTTTATCAAGTGATCATAAGATAGGTAGCACATTTCAAGTGGTGAAGCTAATGAAGATCATGACATGATGATGGTGATGCCATGGTGATGATCAAGTGCTTGGACTTGAAAAGAAGAAAGAGAAAAACAAAAGGCTCAAGGCAAAGGTATAAATGGTAGGAGCCATTTTGTTTTGGTGATCGAGACACTTAGTGAGTATGATCACATTTAAGATCGATAGTCGTACTATTAAGAGGGGTGAAACTCGTATCGAAATGCGGTAATCAAAGTGCCACTAGATGCTTTAACTCATTGCATATGCATTTACGATCTAGTGGAGTGCTAACACCCTTGAAAATGTTTGTGAAAATATGCTAACACATGTGCACAAGGTGATACACTTGGTGGTTGGCACATTTGAGCAAGGGTTAGGAACTTCACCGGTGCCCTATACAGAAAAGACAGGGTCTCACAGAGTGGAGCGAACGCTGGCCTCAACTGGACCGGCGTGTCTGGTCAGTAGAAGTAGTGAAGACACTGGCATCGGTCTTCGACCGGATACTGGGTCACTTTATGATCGGACGCGGAGTGGGTGCGTCCGATCCCACTGACGTGGCAGCGCATAGAGGAGACGTTGAGTGACCGGACGTTGGGTGAGTCCGGTCGGGCATGACCAGACACGTCCGGTCGTGATTTTTCGCCTCTAGAACCTTACTAGAAACGACCGGATGCCGGTGTTGGTGCATCCGGTCACTTCGAGCAGCGCGTCTGGTCATCACTTGACCATTGAGATCGGGTGATCAGCGTTTGAAGCCAATGACACATGGCAAGCATTGGGCGACCGGACGCTAGGGTCCTATGTCTAGTCGATCTGACCGGAGCGTCCGGTCACCCCGAGCAGTGCCCAGTGAAGGGGTACAACGGCTCTATTTCATGGGGGCTTCTATTTAAGCCCCATGGCCAGCTCTAGCTCACTCTCTTGGCCATTTGCATTGACATAGCAACCTTGTGAGCTTAGCCAAAGCCCTCCCACTCATCTCCATCATAGATTCATCATCTTTGTGAGATTAGGAGTGAATCCAAGTGCATTGCTTGAGTGTTTGCATCTAAAGGCACTTGGTGTTCATGTTTCACTGTGGGATTTGCTTGTTACTCTTGGTGGTTGCCGCCACCTAGATAGCTTGGAGCAGCAAGGATCATTGAGCGGAGGTTGGTGATTGTCTCTGGCTCCGATCGTGGTGATTGTGAGGGGTTCTTGACCTTTCCCCGGCGGAGAGCCAACAGGTACTCTAGTGGATTGCTCGTGGCTTGTGTGATCCTCATCTTGTGTTGGTTGTGCGGCACCCTATTGAGGGTTTGGCATGTGATGCCAATTAGCACGTGAACCTCCAAGTGAGTGAATCGCCACAACAAGGACTAGCTTGCCGACAAGCAAGTGAACCTCGGTAAAAAATCATTGTGTCATCATTTGATTTTGAGGTGATTGGTCTTCATTGGTATTCATTCTTGTGATTGATTGGTTCCTTTCTCGACATGGTAGTATAACCATCTTGCTCACTCTCTCTACATTACTGCAAACTAGTTGTCACGCTCTTTAGTGTAGCTAGTTGTGAGAGCTTGTTAGTTTGGTTAGTGTGGCTCTTTAGTTAGCCTTTTGAGAGCACACTGTAGCACCCGGTTTTAAAGACAAAACCCGATACACACTATATGTGAGCCCAAGAAGTCAAATGTCACATTTAGCCACAAATAAGGGTAATATCAAGAGACAATACTTATTACATAACGTATTAGTAAAAGGAATATAACCTCAGAGTATAGACAACGGAAAGTCCACTACGATCTTTAGGCAAAGACTCCAAATCCGTAGGGACGACTGACTAGTTGACCACAAGCCTAACTCCTCCAAACCAGCAATCTAGTACCCATCTGGGATTTTTATCCAATGTATAGAAAAGTAAAGCAAGCATAAGTACATGTTGTACTTAACAATTATATCATGGGGTTCATGAGGCTCAAAAGGCTGACACTGGTTTACTGCGATTAGCCTTTGTTTAGCACAATTTTAGCAATTGGTTGGCAACAAGTTTATCCATAAGCCCATAAACACATGATCAGGTAAACATGAATAATATATAGCATAAACAGTTGATCATTAGTACCATTATCCATTAGTGATCATCTCTATTCCATAAGGGTCCAAGGCCACTCGTGACCATGAGCACGACTGTTATAAAAGTTTTATACTATGCAGAGGTTGTACACTTTCACTGTGAGTCGTGATTTACCCTTTCGCCTAAGGTGATCAGCCTCTTGATCCACTACCAAGGAAGGTCGACAGGGTTCACTATGAAGCCTATCAAAGGTTTGTCTAACAAGTTAGGGCCACTAGGCGTATGTGGCCCTTCTCTAGGAGTGGCACGCGTGGGCATCGCAGCATGGTACACACACCCTAGCAGGAAAGGAAACATACCCTCGTGCACCATAATGGTAACCACTAACAAGCTAGAAAAGGTCCTCATACTGAGCTAAAGCCAGAGCCATATAGCCCTCACAGTTGTACTGTAAGTCCTAGATGATCGCTTACAGATAAGTCCTTAGGGAGAGGAATCTAAAGCATTTAGAAAGTAGCTAAACACTCCAGCCCCCTATTTCCATGTTGCTAAAAAGTCAGGTTTTAATGTTTATTGCATATACCATTAGTCAAGTTACAAGATCATGGTTTAGTTAAGCACTAGCAAAAACTACCCAATGCAATAACCCAAAGGTTTCAAGGTACAAGATATCAAATATCTAGGATATCCTTAATGGCATCAAGGTAGACACATGCAATATGAATTAAGTGATTAAATGTGAATAGGTAACAAGGATGGTCCCATGCTATACTTGCCTTACACATCGATCCTTCGGTAAGCTTTATTCTTCAACATCCTTCTTCTTCTTCTGGATCACCACGTGTATCTCACCAACTAGACGTAATCGTAGAACACCACACAAACATCCATACACATACATGCATAGCATACAATTGCATCTATATCAGAATAGTACATCAATCATAGAAAAATAAGTAAAAGAGTTTGAAACACGATTCTACGCATCGCTATGAACACATAGTCGCGAGAAGCATGCTAATCGGAGCTACAGTTGAAAAGTTACGATTACTGAGAGATTTGCTTAATACGTGGAAAGAAAACTATAGGCCTCATTTATTTTAACTATATAAATTCAGATATATAAGATATTTCATAAATAATATAGATTGAATTAAGTCAATTTTAGAGTTGAATTATAAACTTAAAGTAAAACAAATCATATTTTATTTATGAAATCCAGTTGCATAATCATTAATCAAGATATGATTTAAACCATGATTTTCTGAAATAGTAATACAGTAAACACTATTACTATTGCGTAGATCTCATCATTACAAAACCAACGCAACTTGAACGGACTATTTTGGAGTCAAAATGAATAAGTTATGATTTAAACAAGTTTTCATTTAGTTAAATAATAGATTAAATCTACCCATGAAATTTAAATATTGAAAACATGCCTAACAGTAGTATAAACATGTAGAAAACATAAATATGGTCCTAACGCAATTTGAACGGGTCAAATTGGACTTAAAACGCAAAAGGTGCGCATGAAATAAGGTGCAATGGCATTTCTGTAAATGACTCAAACTCATTTTTGAATTAAAATAATTAAAATCTGAATTTAAACGGATTTTGGACAGCGCGCACTATTTATGAAAACTACAGGGACTAAAATAGAAGAAAACAGGACCTAAAAGAAACTACTTTGAACTGATTTGGATTGCGGGTTGATTACTGGAAAACGCGGGGGCTAAACTACAAAACGGCGTGGCTTTGACTGTGGGTTTGACCCGGCTGCTAACTAGGTGGATGCGTGGCGCGCTCCGGTTGGCGCGGTGCACCACGTGTGCGTGGGCGCGTGCGCTGACATGGCACCGTGGACCGCGTCCACAGTCCACGGTGAACCGAACTGTTACATTCTAATCCTAGCCGTCCACCCAAGATCCGACGGCGTAGGTGGGTGCGGGGCAGCGGGCTATCGGGGAAGAGGCTCACGACGGCGGCGCCATTGTCGCCGACAGTTCGAGCTCATCGGTGGTCACTGGTACAGTGATTCCAGCCTGTGGCAGAACCGCCCAAAATAGCACACTTACAGAGGCGCTCGTCTTCCACCAGACACTAAGCACCCCGAAAGCAAGCTATAGCGGGCGGTATCCGTCGGGCACACCCCAAGGGAGAACCCGAAAGATCCACATTTTTCCCAAGGATCCAATAATGAGAACGAGTTACAATACTTATCCATTTCATACATCAAAGTTTCTTAAAAGTACATTATTACAATACCAAATATCAGAGTGCGAAATGATAAACAGCGGAATTTAAAAATAAACATCTAGCGATAGGGACAAGGATCCGTCTGAGCCCACCAGAAGAATCCTCCACACAAGGTACTTCTCATGCATCACCTACAATAGAGGTAAATAAACCCTGAGTACACAATATACTCACAAGACTTATCTGACTAGTGGGAATAATTTCTCGACTCCAAGGAATATGATAAGCTTTATGGTTTGCTGGTTTTATTTAGCAGAAAGCAATACTAATAGTGAGCCCTTATTTATGTATTATTATTATTATCAGCCATATTAAGTTATCATCTAGCTAGTCTATATAAGCACATGTTCTACTTTCAAGCAAGAGTTGAGCAATCAGTTTCATTTCTTCTCCTTTCAACTTTCAGTTCTTACTACGGTGCTAAACCGCAGACAATCCGTACCGGATTTTTCGGCGATTCGCGAATCAATGTGCCCAGCTGGGTGCCCCAAAGACACATGCCCCACTTGTACCCTAGGCACAAGCAGGACTAACCCATCACTCTCCTATCCCGGGTGTCCAGGTCCCTGTCCAAACTTGGACTCCAAGCCCCCACATCCTGAGTCCCAGACTCAGTGTGGTGCAAGGACCTCCACCACCTCCTCTTCCCATCAGTCGGTCCAGAAAGAGCTGGATCCGCGACAAGAGAGCAACAAGTCTTCCCTGTACCCATACCCAAGTATGCACTCGGGACAATAAATCTATGACTTGCCCACGATGCCTTATGCAACGACCGGTCCTTAATCGACACGGACAGGGAAAAAATGTAACCGAGCTATGCCCTGTTGGCCGCAGGACACAACCCTTTACACCCACCAAACCCAACCATATCCCTACCCGGTCACCATTTTCCTTTCCACCATTTTATCATGAGTGATCATATTTATCACCTATTTGCGAGTAACGGCAGGTTACTCACGCTACCGATATCCTAAGCATAGCAGCTACTCGACCTGTACTAGTAGGACTCATAGGTAGATATATTTATGCATGTAGTTTTTGTAAAATGCCTATAACGTAAATGCACATCATAGATATATATTCAGTTATTATTCAAAATAAGGGCTATGCACTGGGGCTTGCCTTGGGCAGGCGCGGTGTCAGCAAAGTCAGTGACGGGCGGCTCCGGAACGTCCTCCTGCACGAGGATCTCCTCCTCGTACTCTTCGACGACTTCGTCGTACTCCTGCTCGCCGAAGGTCATGATCTCTAGGGGCGCGTCTCTATATGCATGCAGTGATGATGATGCAATGCTTAGTAATACAGCAATAGTAACTCTTAAAATAAGAATACATCTACCAAGCTACTAAGCTAACTCTAATGACTAATACGCAAAGTTACCTATTATTCCCACTAAACAGGTATGAAACATTTCATGTATTATCTTAGCAACTAAAGGCATCCTTATTGCTGATATCAATTTACTATATATATGATAAAACAAGGTGCACTAGCTACCATATTTATCAACCTATTCTAAGGCCACAAAAATTACAGTGAGCACATAATAATACAATGAACCTACTGTAAAAGAATTCTAGGGCTAGCACTTCTACCAATGCATCATAAAAATTCATTCTCTAAATAACCATAATAATAATATGCATCTTGAAATAATAAAGTAATCCTAAAGGTATCACTGAACTATACGAACTAATTACACTAACAGATAGATCATGAATTTAGGAATCTAACAAAATTTATTTCACAATAAATAAATAAATTCAAATGAGCTCTAGAGTTGAAGAAAATGATATTATTGGAGAAGGATAATCATGCTATTAGACTTGTTGACTTGCACATGACTATGGGTCTAGAAATGCTAGATGAGACCATGGGTCAAGAAAATAATAGAGAAGGAGGATGAAGGAATTCTTGTAGGCTAGCTACCTCGGAATTGAATGAAGTGCCGCCTATGGTGATCGATGTGCGGAGGCAATGCAAGAGGAGAGACACTAGGGAGCTTAGCAATTGCTTGCCCTGCGTGGAGCGGAGCAGAACCATATATAGCACTGGTTGTGGGTGGTCATGGCAAGCTAGGTAGTCTGGAAGCACGAAACGAGTTGGCAGGGTTGTCTTCTGGCTCCGTGCCGTGTGCGGTGGTGTGGTCTTTGGTCATGAGAGAATTAATTCAATGATGGACTTTGAGTGGTCTTGGACTTATGAGCACATCAGGACTGGAGTGTGCTTTGGGCGAAACGTGCTTGGTGGTGGCGCTGGTTCATTCATGCAGGTCAAGGAATTAATGGGGGAGGAGACCACAGGTCCAGGAAACATTAGAGAATGAGAAGATCAATTATAGACTAGCTACCTCAACTGATTATTGCAGCTCGGGAGAAATCGATAGACGCAGCTTTCATGGGCAAGAACAGAGAAACTTGATTTGAGAGAAGCAAGTGAGCAGCGGAGCGAAATAGCTCGGCGTATCCTTTTAAAGACAGGAGACGCAGCAATGGAGAAGCAAAGACACGACAGCGACGCGTCGTAAGGTTAGTGGCTAACTAGCTTGCTTAAAGGTAATAAAGCGTCGCGGGAACGACGTGCTGCTGTGGATGAACAGTGGTTTCCTGCAGAGCTACAGTGATTCCTGCGCTGCTACAGTACTTTCTCTGACGCTGCGATGCTTTCTACGGGGTTACACATTGCTGCAGTCATGACGTGCTAGAAGGGCGGTGGAATAGACTTTCCATGATTATGAGAGGAAAAGGTGCTGGTGCCTTCATGTAGGTCAAGAGATTAAATGGCGGAGAATAGCAGAGAATGTATCGCATGATTATGAGAGGAAAAGGTGCTGGTGCCTTCATGTAGGTCAAGAGATTAAATGGTGGAGAATAGCAGAGAATGTATCGCAGTTGCTTTCATATGTCTACAGTGATGACGTGAAGAAAGGGTGCGTGCACTGATAATTTAGCAAGGTGATTAGCAAGCGAAGTAAAGGCGGGGTAATTAGAACAACGAGAGATGACAGTGGCGCATCGCGAGATTGATAGAGATATAAATCTTGTCAAGTGGTATGCTAATAATTAGTGAATGATAATAATTTATCATTTGACTTTGTGGCTATGGAGCTCTCACGTGGAGAGATATGACGCTGGAAAGACAACTTGGACTTCACGACGCTTGTTGGACTTGATGACCTGGTGGATCCTAGTGAATGTTATTTGGGTACATTAGTGGGGGTCAAGAATAATGGATGACACACAAATCCTATGAGCTGCTACGGTCGGTCATCTTCGTTTGCTGAAGAGCGCGTGCAACACGCTAGAGGCTGCTGCCTAACTCACCATTCATGACGCGGCGAAGTAATGACACTGTGGCGAAACATGCCAGTGAAGGGTACTGCAAACATGCTATGCGGGCTTGCTCTACGAGTGTGCTGAGGCATGCTCCGAGGATCAAGAAGGAGATGAAATAGCGAGAGATGGAGTTGGATCAGGATGACAATAGTGAGATGAGTTGTGCTGGAGAGTATTTGGACAAGGAATAAATTAGAGCTCAATTCGAGAATTAGTGCAATAAAATTTAATTTCTCATTTACCACATGCAATAATACATAAACATGATGCTCATGATATGGTTTAGTGTTTTTATTAAGGCGTAACACCGAGGGTGTTACACAGCCACCCCAGACCGAGCCGATGGCACCTACGCATAGCACGGGGTCTCATGAACTCAACAGGGAGCAAATATAGGGTGGGGGAACACGCCGGGATGATGGCCCCACGACGGCGCCATGGCCGGTAGCTCGGGAACTCGCCATTACGGCACTCTAGAGCGTTATTCAATGAAAGGAGAGCACGGGTAGGTTGAGGAGCTCACTGCGAGGATGAAGTAATGGAGAGCGGCGGCTGGGAAGGGCTCCAAAGGCATGGTCGACGGCGGCGGCGATTTGGAGAGAGAGAACGCGCGGGTGAA
Source organism: Miscanthus floridulus (assembly GCF_019320115.1). NCBI lineage: Eukaryota > Viridiplantae > Streptophyta > Magnoliopsida > Poales > Poaceae > Miscanthus > Miscanthus floridulus. Next base: position 53,894,062 of record NC_089586.1, on the reverse strand, counting down.
GGGAAATTTGATCCAATCATGACCAAAACCATGAATTTATGGTAACTACGATCGCGGGGGAACAAGGCATAGCCTCAGGACACGTCGCCGTCGGGGCTAGTGGTGCTGGTATGACGAATTACGGCTATGGGGTGGCAGTGGCAAGCGCTTGAGCACGGACAAGGAAAAGGGAGAAGAAGGGCGTCGAGCTCGGTGCTTTATAGGCCGGACTAGCGCTGTAGATGGAAGGGAAACGGGGTGGATTGATTACCTGCCATATAGGCACGGTGGCTTGCCATGGAAGCAGCGCCATTGGTGGGGCAACGGAAGGAAAGGAGCGCAGGGAAGAAAGGAAAGTGGTGGCTGACAAGTGGGGCCAGCGTCGCAGCGGGGAAGAAGGTAAACGCGTGCGGGTGCGGGTGGCTGACTGGCGGGGCTAGTGGAGTAGTGAGAGGGAGAAGGAACGGCGGGCACGTGCGGGCGAAGGCTAAAGCGGAGCGGGCCACCTAGCTGGGCCGCGCGCGCGTGCGGAGAGGCGGGAAGGAGGCGTGTGGGACTGGGCCAGTGCAGAGCGGCAGGCGTTCATGGAAGGGAGGGAGAAAGGGAGGGCGCGGGGACTGGGCCGCCAGCAACCAGGCTGAGAAGAAGGAAGAAAGGAGCGGGCCGAGGGGGAAAAGAGGAAACGTGGGCTGGTTCCGAGGCTGGGCTGAAAAAGGGAGAAAAGGAAAATTTTCAATAAAAATCATTTTCTAATTCCTAATTCAAAACAAATTCAAATATGAACCGAATCTAGTATAAATATGATTTAAAATGCACTTTTTAATTCAAAAATAAATGAACCAATTTTGGGTAAGTTTTCCGAGAATAACTTTTTAACTTCTTTCATTTTTCTAATTTTCTTTTCTTTTCTTTCAAAGCCATTTTAAATTTCATTTACAAAAGCAATTTTAACCATTTTGAATTTTCAATCAAAACCACTCAACCAAATAAATCAAATGCAATGGCATGTATGCTCAAACATGTTGCTACCTTATGATGAATTTTAATTTAATGAAATTTTTTTATTTCCCTACATTTCATGTGCACAAAAATTCCAACTTAATCATTTTAACTCTATTTCAAAAGAGACAAATTTTTGGGTGTTACAATTCTACCCCCCTTAAGATGAATCTCAATCTCGAGATTTGGAAGACGTCAACTAAGAGATGGGAATACTCCGTCCTTGGATTCTTGTTTACTTTCTCGCGTAGTTCCATCGTCTTGATAAAGATCCACTTTACTTTGCATACCTGCTGCCCTTACTCCAAGTAATTGGCCTAACTAATTCCAAAATTTGACAGGTACCTTGAACAACTCTCAGGTGACCCTAATCACTAAGCCATAATTATCTTTCCTCATATGTTCACCTTTCAACAAGGCTTCCTTATCTTCTTGGTCCGAAAGAGAATCCACCACCAATCTTAAGAACATTAATGATCCTAGTTAAGTTGCTCGAACTGGGAATACAACTCTTAATCCTTGGTGTTACTTGAACCTTCTTAGCACAATTCTCCATTGCTAAGGGCATCGGCCATGACTTAGCTTCTTGAAGTGATAGCACTTTTCCAAGTCATAATTAGTCCCATCCCAACGAGGTTATCACAAGCTCAAGACCAACTTGGTGAAGATGTCCTATATACTCTTATGATCCTCCTAGATGTTACTTTTACTTTCAAGAAGATGGTACTTCCATGCTCCACGATGGATAACTCCAGATAACATGTTAGGTAGTTCAACTCAAGTTTCCTTAGTTGACTTGATGAACAAGCCACTACTTTTCTTCTTGTATAAGAACACATCCCACACCTTCACAAGATGCATTATTGTAGATACAAAGCTCTTGTCCTGATCTGACAAAGCTAATACTTAGGTTTTACTTTGACCTCTTGGACTCCTTCAAACACTTGGCTGAGGTCTCTTGATCCAAACTAACTTAAAAGCTTCTCCAGTAACTTTATCAACATCTTGCTGGTCTTGGATAAACCTTTCTTGAACTTCTAACCAAACCTCATTGAAACTCTGAGTTCCTCTTGAATCTTTGGGTACCACCATGCTTTCGCTGCGCAAACTCGAACGTATGATACTTCATCTTACAAATTCTTCCACTTGGCTACCCCCCTTAAGAAAAGATAAACTAGGGGACACCAAAGTATAGCTTGCATCTTCTTTGTGATTCTCGTATCTCCATAACCAAAATAGCTGTCAGGGTGATTCTTGTGGTCACAGAAAGGTACCGAAGTCTACTATTGTCTAGGATTTTCCTCATGATTTATGGTCATCCAAAATCAGAGATATGAACCAATAAAGGCAGGCTACTCCAAAGATGAGATAGGAAAAACAGAAGAAAACCATAACCCAACTATTTATTTCATTAATCCTTATACCTTAGGCCTATAAACTAAATGAAATTGTGAGAACACCCAACAAGATCATTCCAATCATTACAAAGATGCAAAACAAGCATAAACATAATGACAAATCAACAAAGCACTTAAAGATGCACAACTCAATCATTGACTCAACTTGCGCTACTATCGTTTTTATTACATAAAGGGCACAACTCCTATCCTTAACTAAGGATCTTGGATAGTCTAGCATAACTTCTTCATTCACCACTCTCATCAAATGCTTCTTTTAGGTTGGTTATCACTGACACTTTCTGGTAACAGTCCAATAGTGATCTGACTCTGGCTACTTCCTTGGTGTAATTGTTGATTCTTCTATGGGCAAGATTTAACATAATGTCCTTTTGGCTGGCAATGATAACACTTTCTCTTAGCTAGATCTTTAGTGATGTCATACTCCACAGAATTGTTGCTTAGAGTATTGTCAGCTTGCTGATTCTATAAGTTCATCTTTGTTTGACAAGACCGCTTTTTAGCTCGCTTGATCTTTCGGGGTTGAAACTCCGTGTAGGTGATTGTCCACCCATCTATGCATACCCCATGTGGAAAGAGTGGAGTAACCTTAGCTTGAGAAACTTCTAATTCTTTAGAGTCTGAGTTTATCAGACTAGGGATTGGAGCTGGATGTGATGATGTAATAGAACTCGAATGTTGATTGCTTTCCAATTCTGACTCTGGTGAGACCTCCTTTCTCTTCTTATCCACATTGTCCTCAGGTACAGGCTAAATACCTTTATACTCAATTCTTTCTCCTGACGGTGTGGTTAGAAGCACTGAACGCTGGGCATACTTGATCACTCCTTTACATGATGACATCCATCCCATTCCAAGGATGACATCAATGTCCACTAACTCTAATACAATAAGATTTGCTTCAAATTTTACCCCTTTGATGTTAAAACTAACTCTTGGGCATTTGCGGTTTGCCTTCATTTCTCTTGATCTCTGATGCTGGTGGTCTCCTCATTACGACCCATCTATATAAATGAAGAAAGAGGATTGAGAATAGAGACAAAGTTTTCATAACAGACAGAGGCTAAAGTGAGCATAAATTTTAGCAAATAACAAGGTTGGAGAGAAAACAAGAACTAAGCAAGATAAAAGCATGCTAAAATGTCTAGTTCTATCTAGGCTGGCGTCCTATAGTCAGCATTGCTCTGATACCACTTTGTAGCACCCGGATTTAAAGACAAAACCAGATACACACTATATATGAGCCCAGGAAGTCAAATCTCACATATAGCCACAAATAAGGGTAATATCAAGAGACAATACTTATTACATAACGTATTAGTAAAAGGAATATAACCTTAGAGTATAGATAGCGGAAAGTTGACTCTGATCTTTAGGCAAAGACTCTAAATCCACAGGGACGACTGACTAGTTGACCATAAGCCTAACTCCTCCAAACCAGCAATCTGGTACCCATCTGGGATTTTTATCCAATGTATAGAAAAGTAAAGCAAGCGTAAGTACATGTCGTACTTAACAATTATATCATGGGGTTCATGAGGCTCAAAAGGCTGACACTGGTTTACTACAATTAGCCTTTGTTTAGCACAATTTTTGCAATTGGTTGGCAACAAGTTTATCCATAAGCCCATAAACACATTGTCGGTGCAGAAAGTGACCAACTAGTAAATATTTGTAGTTTTGCTGTACGTTGTGATCGGAGGTGGACTAGCACTCAATGACATAAGATTTATACTGGTTCAGGCAACATGCCCTACATCCAGTCGGGGTCAGTTGGCGACTTTATTCTTGAGCCTAGGTGCTCGAAGTCTGTAGTGGGGTTACAAACGAGAAGGAGAAAGGAGGGGGTATACAAGAGGTTTGGAAGGCTCTGACCGGAAGGGTTGCGGTAGGAACTCAGTGGTACTGCGATTGTAAGGGGTTGGTGTCGATCTAGTGAGTCTGAGCTTGAAGAAGTCGATCTCCCCTGGTCATGAGTACAGGCTCGATCTTCCGAGAGGTAGCCGATAAGTTCAATTTCACGGAGATCTCGACGTTGGCGATCCGACTTCAAATCAGACGCGATTCGAACCCTGCAACCATTACACCACTGCTCCGTTGGTTATCAACCAAGCACAACTTGATTGACCTCGCCAAGAAGGCTTTTCCTGCAAGCGAATCGAAGAGCACAAGCAAGAAGGTAAAACACGCAATCTGAAATTGCAAATATGAATGACGCGAATATCAATAGAGGTTTCAAGAACTCGGTTCCAAAGGACTAATCGACACAGTGGAGGAGATCAAGAACGGGGGCCCTGGATCACTGTAAAAGGATTTGTCACCACAGTTACAATGAACGATTCAGTTTCTCGATGGAAAACTAAACTCTAAACAAAAACCCAATTGTGTAGCAGCGGCGGCGGCTGTGTTTATAGTCTAAGACTCGACCTAGGGTTGGGGACGGCCAGGGGTTGGGCGCCCACAACTTGGGCTTAAGGCCCGACACGATACATGGCCAAGTTGGCCCAAATAGGTGACGCAGCACCTTGCTGTGGTCACACAGAATGATCCACGAACCTTCTGGAGCTGGACCAGATCCAAAACGACGGCGTCGTCGTCCCCTTTCCAACGCATCCAAGAATGGCCCGTTTCGATGTCGTATGAGAAAGTTATGACCGAAACAGTGACGACGTGTCTACTGAATCCGAGGGCGACGTGGCAGCTGAGTTGGGAACGAATTGCAACTTGGGGAAGACCATGGCGTTGGTGTGTCCAGCGTGGCGATGTCCTCATCACCTGGTTGGAGGGAGCGCATCCCCTTTTATAGATGAAGGGGATGGCTCTTATAGGTGAGAGGGGGAGAGTACAAATATTTCTAAGTCTTGTTGCCTACGGTGATAAAAACTGGATAATGGTTGAAGCCCCCCAATACTATCGATGTCACTGTAGGATGTCAGATGTGTATGGAAGGTCGAGCTATCTTCTTCCAGAAGAATGACACCGGTACCTACAAAATACTTCTGGATGCCTAGTGGCATGTGAGGAGCTGTGCTATGTTCACCCAGTATGGCAAATCCTAGAGCCCATACAGCAATCGGTGTCTAGAGACACGCGGAGGGGGCTTACCATATGGGAGTTTCTAGCGGCCCCTACAATACTTTGTGTCAGGGTGGCTGCAGAGCACTGCTTCATGCAGGGTATGGTCCCTAGTACAGTGGTGTTGACTTGTGAGCCATGCCTTGCCTTTCTCAGCACGCCTTCTGGTTCTTTCTGAGCTGGCGTCCCTAGTCGGTTGGTCCCCAGTCGGTTCTAGCGCGCCAGTCGGAGAATAGCGATGAGCATGGTTTTCTATGAATCCCAGTTGGAGACATGGGGTTAGAGTCGGAGGCGGTCCTCGGATCAGGCTTTTCGAGTGGAGGCCATGCGGAGGCGGCCGGGGCCTGACGCTAGCGCTCCGACCGGAGAGGCCGTTCAGAGCCGGCCTGAGCCTGAGCTAGCGCTCTGGTCGGAGAGATGGGCCGAAGGTGGCCTAGGCCTGAAGCGAGTGCTCCAGTCTGTTGAGTTTAGACTCTTGGGCCGGTCTAGAAGAAGAAAAGGCCGTTCTTCTGGGCCGAGCCTTGTGGAAGTCGGTCCCCGAGGGACCCTAGGTTTATGAACCTGACAGGAGCCCCTGAGCCCTTGGGCAATTCGAACAGAATCGTCTGGGGGATTTTTGTCTTACCGGTGGGTGCGCGCGAGCGCACCCGCGGGTGTAGCCCCCGAGCCCTAGGTGGTTCAGGCTGAACCGGTTGGGGGTGTTGTCTCAGTAGGCGTTTATGCATGTTTTTTAGTTTAAGACAGAATTTTGTTTAACCATGGCGTCGTTGTGCAGCCGAGGTGTTTTTAAGCGCGGAGATTGGATTGAGATAGAACTTAATGATCCCGGCGTCGGTGCGCGCCGGGGATTGGACAAGGAAGTTTTTAGTTTTTGAGACAAGCCCTGGCGTCGGTGCATGCCATGAACAGAAATAACTTAGTTTCGGATGCAACAGAGTTCAATCTTTGGCGTCGGTGCGCGCCGTAGGATCAGGTAAGGTGGAGTCGCGAGTAGACCCAGGCGTCGGTGCTCGCCATGGATCAAAAGAGTTAGTTTTAGTTAGTGAAGCCATCTAAAGCTGTTACGTGAGTTAAGGAGTCACGGTCCCAAGCCATAGCCGGATGTCGCCTATCCCATCGACGCGAATTAAGGAGTCACGGACCCAAGCCGTAGCCGGATGTCGCCTATCCCGTCGACGTGAATTAAGGAGTCGCAGGACCCATGCCGTAGCCGGATGTCGCCTATCCATCGACGTGAGTTAAGGAGTCATGGTCCCAAGCCGTAGCCAGATGTCGCCTATCCCGTCAACACGAGTTAAGGAGTCACGGTCCCAAGCCGTAGCCGGATGTCGCCTATCCTGTTGACACGAATTCGGAGTCACGGTCCCATGGCGTTTAAACCCCCGAGCCCTGTCGAGCCTTCGTGGGGGCTGTGAGTCATTTTTGCACTACCCCATTCGGTTCCTCACAACCGGAGGGGCTGAGTTTCATCACCTGTCCCGATCGCTTGGGCTCAAAGACTAGCTCGGTGAGCTCGCTAATGGGTGTGATCGAGTGGAATCCGGGTCCATCGTTCATGATGGGGTCGGCATAGCCCTCTTGTGGCATTCCACTACTCCTTTACCTATAGCCCGACAGATGCCTGGGTCATTCCATAGACCGACCCGAATGGACCTGACGGCCTCCCCTCGATGGAGATTCTATGGGCCTGAGGGGTTGAGGATCGAACGAGAAGGTTGAGATGACCTGGTTTGCCAGACCGGGCGAAGGCCGCACGGTGCTCATCTATGGTTTTCTCTCCTGGCTCTGTTTGGTTGCTCATGTCAAATGAGGCAATCCACTGCTTCGTGGCGCAACATAGAGTGTTTTGGTGCATTTTGCTGCACGTGCGATGCTTAGTTCCTGAGCCCCCAGGCGGTTCATGCCCTAACCAGTTCGGGGGGTTCGGGCATATGAGATGAATGCACGTATGGATGTATGAATGATTTGTAATGAAATAGAGGGGCTTTGATGGTGTTTTACCTTGAAGACTGGAGCGACGGGGTTCGAAGAGCTCTAGTCAGAAATGCTCGTCCGAGACCTGTGCTTGTTAATCATGGGTTAGCTCTCATGTGAACAGTATTATATTTAATGAACACATGCTCACCTTGATGACCTGAGAGACAGGGGTTTAGAGAGCTTCAGTCGGAAATGTCCGACCGGGACCCATGCTCGTCATTCGAGATGGAGTCGACATGACTCGCATGGGGCGTCCCTTTGCTTCCTTCCTGTGTCTTAGGTGCTTTTCCTGAGTGAATCGATCGACTCAGGAGGCCAGTTGATCTATCCTGGGTGACTCAATCGACTAAGGGAGGTCTGGTTGTCTCTTGATGGAGATTTCGTGTGGTGGCGCCTGCATGACTGGAGTGACGGAGTTTAGAGAGCTCCAGTCGGAGATGTCTGGCCAGTACCTGCGCTCGTCAATCGTGGGTTAGCCCTTGTGTGAACTGTATGTATTAATGAACACATGCTCACCTCGGTGACCTGAGAGATGGGGTTCGAAGAGCTCCAGTCAGAGCCGTCCGACCGAGACCTATATCTCAGGTGTTTACCCTGAGTGAATCGATCGACTCAGGAGGCTGGTTGGTCTATCCCAGTAGAGACTTCACTGTTGGATCTCTCTAGGTCACGCCTGGGGAGACGGGGAGCTGTCCGCGTGTGGTGATGCTTTGGTTTTCATGCCCGGCGTGTAGTAGTAGCTGGTCGTGCGGTAGTGGTGGGCCATGTCCCGGTCATGTCTCATCTAATCAGGAGCCGTTTTGTCGGGCTGGGCATGTCTCGTCGATCAGGGAGAGTCCCATCTGCATTAAATGGAAAGAGACAGAGAGTTTTTCGCCCTGCCGCTTCACCTTCCCGATCGGCACATCCTTTCCTAACTGCTGCCCCTTCCTTTAAGTAGGAGAAGAGAGAGGGTGTTCACCTCATTCTTTTACCTGTTCGTTGTCTGCCACCACCGCCTTTCTTTCTCCTCCTCGTCGAGAGTGTTCCTGAGAGCTATGGAGGTTTCAAGGAAAGGAAGGGGGAGAGAGCGAGGGAGAAGAGGAGAACTCACTGATCCTTTTTGCAAGTCGGAGCAAGATGTCGGACTAGAGGTTGTCCACCATGAGGAAGTTAGTGCTGGAGTCCTTCGTCAAGAAGGGTTTTCTACCGCCACAGGAGGTGGCGCACTGGAGGGTCCCCGGGGAAGAGGAGTTCCCGTGACCTTGTCTCGGTGAGGTAGTGTCCTTCCTTACCTTCCATGAGCATGGGCTAGGATACCCCGCACACTAGTTCCTGCGTGGGCTCCTTAATGAGTAGGATTTGGAGCTACAACACCTCAATCCGATGGGGGTGTTGCATATAGCCAGTTTTGTCACCGTCTGCGAGGCTTTCCTTGGGATGGAGCCACACGCGGACCTTTTCCGGTGATTCTTCTCTGGGAGGACCTTGACGGTGGGGAGCTCGGTCAAGGCCGCGCTGATAGGGGGTTTCGCCCTTTAGAGGAAGCCAAGCCAGGAGGTTCATACCCCACGTACACCCCCTATAGTTCCAACTGGGGGTGGCATGGGGAGTGGTTCTACATCACGAACCTAGAGGCGGTGCCGTTCTCGACGTTTACCGGCAGGAGGCCGGAGGAGCAGGAAAGCTAGTCGTGGGGTTGTGGCCGTAAAGGGAGACACAAGGTGGAGGCCATCGAAGAGGAGCTCTGGAGGCTCGTGAAGCACGGTCTCAACGGAGTGCGGGTGTTCTACACCCTCTACCACCGCCGGATTGCACCGTTGGCGGAGAGGACGCAGCCGATGTGGGAGTATGGCGGCCGGTCAGACCCGAACCACACGTCACCGGAGGAGTTGCCGGATGACAAGGTCTGGAGTCGCATTGGCCGGGTGCTGCAGCTGAGGCCTAGGGAGACAGTTGCAGGAAAGCCCATACCGCTCAATGCCTCGATTGCGTCCACATTGGTGCGTTCCCTTGTTTTTGTTCGTGCTTCTTCTCTGCTTTTTCCTATTTCTTTGATCTGGTTCATTCGTTCCATAGGGGCTTGGGAGGTATAAGTCTGGACCACACCTTCCCAAGGGACCAAAGGGCATGGCTTGGTAGACCACTTAGAAGAAGGTGGCCGAGGCTTGGAAGAAGAAGAAGAATAAGGAGATCCTACGGAAGCAGGAGATCGTCCGGTGCATGAGGGCCGAGGAACGTAGGAGCGACGTCGAGTTAGAACTCGCGTCAGACGATCCAATGGATCTAGATGATATGGTCTTCTCCGACAAGGAGGAGAGCGGGGGGTCATCGTGACCTCGGTGAAGCGTCCTGATACCGTGACATCGTCTGCTGGTGACGAGCTGGTGGTCGCACGTCGTGCGGTGGATCCCTCGACGAGGAAATGCGCAGCGGGCGTGGACGTCGTCGGTGAGCGGGCGTCGAAGCGGACGTGGTCACCGCGTCCCCTGACAGCGTCGCTGGCCCTGCCCCCACCCATGGTGGAGCAAGGTGGGTGGACTGACACTCGCATGTCGCTTGGACCGGCGCCGACGCATGACTCGTGACGGGAGGAGGACCTGCCTGCTATGAGCGTAGTCGAGCATGCCGGGCGATCTGAGGGGTGGACCAGGGCCTATGTGCTGCGTGAGTCGTAGTTGGAGGATACTGCGCTTGTTGCTCCAGTCGAGGATTCCTAAGCCAGGGTCGGTATGACCCACGGGTTGGGCAAGAGTCAATAGGGACAACTTTGCCCCCTACCAAAGTAAAGGAGCATGGGTCACGGTCTGAGAGTGGTCCTCGATGCGTAGGCGCATCGAGGTCGGGGTCGGCCTTCAGAATTGTGCTGCTCGCCACCCTATGTCTTTCTCTGTTTTCTTTTGGTTTTTCGCTGGCTGAGCTTTTTGTTGGAGTGTGACTGACCCATACCTTCCGTTAGTGGCTTGGGGATGCCGGGGATGAGTATTGCCCCGACTCTCATGCAGGAGACCTAGAAGCCCATTCTGCACTATGTCGCGGCGGCAAGACCTTTCGTTCCGGGGATGGTGCCCTCCGGCTCAGCTATCGAGGAGGCGGCGGTTGTGGCATCGGTGTTACGGTGATCTCAGTGCCGATGGTGGCAGTGGCGTCGAAGGTGACTCTCATGGTGGAAGCAAGGGAAACTGAGCTTCCCGCCTTGCTGGGTAGAGGGTCGTGCGGCTCGCCCTTGCCATCTGAGCCGAAGGCACCGAGGGAAGACATGGTCGGGCCGGGGTCAGGATGCCCGGCGGTGGCCTAGGTCGACGAGGTGGTGGAGATCCCGTCTGATGACGAGGCGGATGTCCCAGTAGAGCCATCGGTGCCATTGCAGCAACCCGCCAGTGATGTCACGGTGGAGCCGTTGGTGCCGTCGCGGAGCCTGGCGGTGGTCCCGTCAGTGGCTGGGACCTCTGGTGGGCCGGTGGTGTCACCATGGGACTTGGCGGTGGCACGATTGGAGGCTGGGCCCTCCGGTGAGGTGCCATAGGGTGACCTAGAGTGGCCCTACCCTAAGCATCCAGCGAGCGTGCGGTTCCTCCTTTGGGACTCCTAGGAGCATCAGCTCTGGGACATCTTCGGAGGGCAAGGGCACGTCGTGGTATCAGAACTCACCAAGCTGACCACGCAGCTTGAAAGCGCCCAGAAGCGGGCTTTGTTCACCTAGTAGTTGGTTGAGGGCGACATGCAGCTCATGGCGGAGGTGAGATTCTGGTACTTGTCTTTTACCCCTGAATCCCTTGTCGGTTGTTTTTAGTGTGCTTACCTTTCATAGGAGATAAGGAAGACGTCGTCCCGCAAGTCCCACTTCCTCTGGTCAGAGTACGCCCGGATGGCCGAGCTCGAGCGTCGGGCGGAGTCCGCTTGCCGTGAGTCCCGGGACTAGGCGGCTGAGGCAGCCGTGGCGCGGGCGGAGGGGTAGCATGCGGAGGAGCGGGCGACTATGGCTGAGCAAGGGCTCGAGGCGGCAAGGGCCCGCCAAGCAGAGACTGAGGCAGAGTTGTGGGCGTCCCTGGCGAACACCGAGGTGGCGCTTCAGGAGGCCTTGGTGGCCCTTGATCCGGAGCACGCCGCCCTGGAGTCGGCGGAGAAGGCCCTGGAGGTGGAGCTGAGGGCCTGATCAGAGGCGGATCGAGAGATGCGCGTGCTCCAGGGCCGAGTGATGGAGACGGAGGACGCAAGTGCCCGGCTGCGTGAGTAGGTGGCCCAACTGCGCAAGCAGGTGGCCCAGCTACATGAGCAGGTGGCTCAGCAAGCGGAGGATCTCTCCACCCTTGAGGCTTCTCACATCGGTATGTCCCCTTTTTGTTTTTTGTTGTGTTGGCTTTTCCCTCAGCCTGTTTATGAGCTCGTCGCTCTTCTCGTAGAGCTGGGCAGAAAAGTGGAGGTGCTGGAGCGGGATCTGGAGACGACCAAGGCGACGCTTGGGCGGCGTACGGAGGAGCTAGCCAAGTCCTGTGAGGAGCGTCGTGCTATTGAGGGGGATCTTGACCAGATCCGCAATGTTGCCTAGCACGTCATTTCGGAGATCTTTGGGTCAGCGCCGAGCACCAGCGCACCCGCCGTCTAGCTGGCGGAGGTCCCGGGGGAGGTCTGGGATCTCATTAGATCTGGGCTGTTCTACAGAGTGTTGGGAGTGCTGACCATGGTGGGGACGCACCATCCGCACCTAGACTTCACCACCATATGTAGCGGATACACTGAAGGCATGAGCATGGCGAACATCCAGTCGATCGGGGGAGCGCTTGTTGTCGCACACACAGTCGGTGGTAGATCAAGTCTCCACCAAGTGGGTGATGGACGTTCGTCGTGAAGACCTAGCCAAAAGCGTGTGTGGAGAGGATGCTGCAGAGCTCTCGGATGGCAAGGAGCCTGGGTCGGAGGTCAATGTCGCCCTGGTTTTGGTCGAGCCAGATGTCGTGCCATCGGGAAGTGAGCAGCCTACGCCTTCATCGGTTGCACCATCATCAGATGTCGCTAGGTCAGCCTAGTAGCTTGTAAAAATATAATAGTAGTTAGTAAATGTAGGAAGTTTTAAGTTCGTGAGGAAGCCCCCGTGTAAGACATTTTGTGGTGTGTTTTAATGACTGCAATCGGTTTTTTGCTTTTGTAATGGAGTTGCCCCGTTCGGGGAAGCTTGTTCCCTTTCGTTCCTTAGTTCTCCCTTGGCATAATTTTGTTTTAAATTTCTTTCTCTCTCGTACCTGCCTGTTTGTTCCGTGGGCTATAATTTTACAAGCCCAAGGCATGTCCCGCGAGGCTCGGCCGGTCATAGCCGTAGGAAAAGGCAGGGTGCGATCAGTCGGAATGTTCTAAAGCAAAGTTACATAAGGTAAAACAAAGGAACGAACTACCCTTTTACTCAGGTAGGAAGGAGTTTCTTTATACAAAAGCAAAAGAGTACTTAAGGTAAAAAACAACAAAGGGGTAGTAGAACCCCCTGGTGGAGCCCCCGAGCACTCCGAGCTGAATAGTGTTCGGGTCGGGGTGCTCTTGTAGGAGCGTTCGCTAAGTAAGGTAAGACTAAAACTTAGGAAAAGAAGAAAAGACATAGCTGTTCCAAGGTCCATGGAGGGGGCGTCATCATCGTCGTCCTTCAGTCGGTGCTTCCCCATCTTCTTCCTCCTTTGGCCTGCCAACCTACCTCAGCAGGCGCTTGAGGAGCTAGCAGTCCTTGTTGAGATGGTTGACGGGATAGTTGTGGTTGGTGCACGGGCTCTCCATGAGCTCGTGAAAGTGGCCCGGAGGGTCATGCTAGGGCTGAGTGCCCACGTAATCTACCGCGGTGGTCAACGTGAAGTTGGTCGGTCGGCGGCGATCCTTTCTGTTCTTCTTTCCCCTCTGTGTGGAGGGGCCCTCGTCTTGATCCTAGAGCTTGGCCTTAACTTTGTCGCGGCCCTCATTGAAGCGTGGCAGAAAAGGCGCTTGCTGGGGGTGTTGGACAAAGGTCCATGGTTCCAGGCTGTTAGGGCTAGAACCCCGGTCGACGCTGCGCGCATCTTGGTTCGGCCCGAGCCACATGTAGATAGGCGGTCGGTATGGGGCGGTCGTCAAGTCAAGATGAGGAGCGGTTGCGGCTCCTTGTGCCGCAATCAGCGGTTGAGGCGGTGATAGGGTGTGGTGCCCTATCTGCTGCATCCCTGTTCCCCAGATAGGGTACGAGGTCATGAGTCGTGATGCAGAGTACTCTGCCTGTTGAATGGTGACGGTCTCCAATAGTGCCCGGAGGTTCTGATGGATTGCCTATCCATGAGAGTCGTTCGGCTCGGGTAGGTCACGCAGGAGCATTGCCGCGACGGTAACGTTCTGACTAGCCCGAGTGAACTGCAGGGGGTTGGTCCCCCGAACTGGGGCGTTGCGCTAGGGCTGACGGGCGCGACCCCGAGCGCCGCTCGCCGGTCTATGCGCACGGGGCGCAGTATGGTGCGCCAAGCGTGTTGGTGCAGTTGGGGGCTGATATGGCCACTATCGTCATAGATCCTCCCCATGCTCATGTGTGAGCTCGGGGGTCCCCGCATGGGGGCCCGGCGGGGTGTGGGACCAGAAGGACTCCGTCACCCCTAGCGGTTGTTCCGGGGCGTCCGCCACAACGTACTCCCAGGACCTACGGTGGCTAGGCACCATGTCACTGATGCTGGAGCCATCACTCCCGACGTCGTCGTCCATGATGTCGAGGAAACAGGTGGGAGCATAGCTCGCCAACCCCACGAACTCAGACGAGAGGGGGTGTGGTGCCAGCACCTTTTGGAGTCCCCGGGCGTATGTGTCTGCGGAAGCCGCAAGGCCATAGGGGAACCGGCCATATGGCGGCTGCGATGGGGACAATGGTAACCCACTGGGTATTTGGTGGAAAACAAAGCACAGTAAGTAAATAACAGCATGTATATTACTCACAGCGAGGTTTGAGTAGAGAGTTTGCTTGGAATGAAGCGCAGATGCCGCGCCGTCAAAGTTGCACATCTCAGAGTTGATGGAGGATGCCCCACCGATGGGTGCCGGGTTGCGAGCCTCCTCGCAGAGGTGGAGTACGCCGAGCCAGTCGGCGACGAAGTCTAGGCTCCTGAAGCAGAAGGCCTAGAATGTCTCGAAGGCGGGTGGAACCCGCATCTTGGCGGGCAAGAGTGCGGGGAACTCCAGCAAGCCGAAATGAATCGTATCGTCAGAGCCCGCCACGGCGGAAGTGGTGGAAAAATGGGTCATCCGATGACCAAAAGGTGTTGAACGTACAACGTCTTCCCCACGGACGGTGCCAACTGTCGGTGCAGAAAGTGACCAACTAGTAAATATTTGTAGTTTTGCTGTACGTTGTGATCGAAGGTGGCCTAGCACTCAATGACATAGGATTTATACTGGTTCAGGCAACGTGCCCTACGTCCAGTCGGGGTCGGTCGATGACTTTATTCCTAAGCCTAGGTGCTTGAAGTCTGTAGTGGGGTTACAAACAAGAAGGAGAAAGGATGGGGTATACAAGAGGTTCGGAAGGCTTCGACTGAAAGGGTTGCAGTCAGAACTCGGTGGTACTATGGTTGTAAGGGGTTGGTGTCGATCTAGTGAGTCTGAGCCTGAAGAAGTTGATCTCCCCTGGTTGGAGGGAGCGCATCCCCTTTTATAGATGAAGGGGATGGCTCTTATAGGTGAGAGGGGGAGAGTATAGATATTTCTAAGTCTTGCTGCCTACGGTAATGAAAACTGGATAATGGTTGAAGCCCCCCAATACTGTCGATGTTGCTATAGGATGTCAGATGTGTATGGAAGGTCGAGCTATCTTCTTTAGGAAGGATGATGCCGGTACCTACAGAATACTTCTGAATGCTTAGTGGCATGTGAGGAGCTGTGCTATGTTCACCCGGTATGGCAAATCCTGGAGCCCATACCGCAATCGGTGTCCAGAGACACGTGGAGGGGGCTTACCATATGGGAGTTTCTAGCGACCCCTACAATACTTTGTGTCAGGGTGGCTGTAGAGCACTACTTCGTGTAGGGTATGGTCCCTGGTACAGTGGTGTTGACTTGTGAGCCATGCCTTGCCTTTCTCCGCATGCCTTCTAGTTCTTTTTGAGCAGGCGTCCCTGGTCAGATGGTCCCTAGTTGGTTCTGGCGCGCCAGTTGGAGAATAGCGATGAGCAGGGTTTTCTATGAATCTCGGTAGGAGACACGGGGTCAGAGTCGGAGGCGGTCCTCGGATCAGGCTTTCCAAGTGGAGGCTGTGCGGAGGTGGCTAGGGCCTGACGCTAGCTCTCCAACCGAAGAGGCCGTTCGGAGCCAGCCTGAGCTAGCGCTCCGATCGGAGAGATGGGCTGAAGGTGGCCTAGGCCTAAAGCGAGTGCTCCGGTCTATTGAGTTCAGACTCTTGGGCCGGTCCAGAAGAAGAAAATGCTGTTCTTCTGGGCTGAGCCTTAGCGTGGAAGCCGGTCCCCGAGGGACCCCGGGTTTATGGACCTGACACACATGATCAGGTAAACATGAATAATGTATAGCATAAACAGTTTATCATTAGTACCATTATCCATTAGAGATCATCTCTATTCCATAAGGGTCCAAGGCCGCTCATGACCGTGAGCACGGCTATTATAATAGTTTTACACTCTGCAGAGGTTGTACACTTTCACTATGAGTCGTGATTTACCCTTTTGCCTGAGGTGATCAGCCTCTTGACCCACTACCAAGGAAGGTTGACAGGGTTCACTATGAAGCCTTTCAAAGGTTCGTCTAACAAGTTAGGGCCACTAGGCGTATGTGGCCCTTCTCTAGGAGTGGCACGCGTGGGCATCACAGCATGGTACACACACCCTAGCAGGAATGGAAACATACCCTCGTATGCCATAAAGGTAACCACTAACAAGCTAGAAAAGGTCCTCATACTGAGCTAAAGCCAGAGCCATATAGCCCTCATAGCTGTATTGTAAGTCCTGGATGATCGCTTACAGAGAAGTCCTTAGGGAGAGGAATCTGAAGCATTTAGAAAGTAGCTAAACACTCTAGCCCCCTGTTTCCATATTGGTAAAAAGTCAGGTTTTAATGTTTATTGCATATACCATTATTCAAGTTGCAAGATCATGGTTTAGTTAAGCACTAGCAAAAACTACCCAATGCAATAACCCAAAGGTTTCAAGGTACAAGATATCAAATATCTAGGATATCCTTAATGGCATCAAGGTAGACACATGCAATATGAATTAATTGATTAAATGTGAGTAGGTAACAAGGATGGTCCCATGCTATACTTGCCTTACACACCAATCCTTCGGTAAGCTTTATTCTTCAACGTCCTTCTTCTTCTTCTGGATCACCATGCGTATCTCACCGACTGGACGTAATCGTAGAACACCACACAAACATCCATACACATGCATGCATAGCATACAATTGCATCTATATTAGAATAGTACATCAATCATAGAAAAATAAGTAAAAGAGTTTGAAACACGATTCTACACATCGCTACGAACACACAGTCGCGAGAAGCACGCTAATCGGAGCTACGATTGAAAAGTTACGACTACCGAGAGATTTGCTTAATACGTGGAAAGAAAACTATAGGCTTCATTTATTTTAACTATATAAATTCATATATATAAGATATTTCATAAATAATATAGATTGAATTAAGTCAATTTTAGAGTTGAATTATAAACTTAAAGTAAAACAAATCATATTTTATTTATGAAATCCAGTTGCATAATCATTAATCAAGATATGATTTAAACCATGATTTTTTTTGAAATAGTAATATAGTAAACACTATTACTATTGCATAGATCTCATCATTATGAAACCAACGCAACTTGAACGGACTATTTTGGAGTCAAAATGAATAAGTTATGATTTAAACAAGTTTTCCTTTAGTTAAATAATAGATTAAATCTACCCATGAAATTTAAATATTGAAAATATGCCTAATAGTAGTATAAACACATAGAAAACATAAATATAGTCCTAACGCAATTCGAACGGGTCAAAATGGACTTAAAACGCAAAAGGTGCGCATGAAATAAGGTGCAATGGCATTTCTGTAAATAACTCGAACTGATTTTTGAATTAAAACAAGTAAAAATCTGAATTTAAACGGATTTTGGACTGCACGCACTATTTATGAAAACTATAGGGACTAAAATAGAAGAAAACAGGACCTAAAAGAAATTACTTTGAACTGATTTGGATTGCGGGTTGATTACTGGAAAACACGGGGGCTAAACTACAAAATGGCACGGCTTTGACTGTGGGTTTGACCCGGCTGCTGACCAGGCGGACGCATGGCGCGCTCCGTTTGGCGCAGTGCACCACGCGTGCGTGGGCGCGTGCGCTGACACGGCACCGTGGACCGCGTCCACAGTCCGCGGTGAACCAAACTGTTACGTTCTAATCTTGGCCATCCACCCAAGATCCGACGGTGCAGGTGGGTGCGAGGCAGCGGGCCGCCGGGGAAGAGGCTCACGATGGCGGCGCCATTGCTGCCGACGGTCCGAGCTCATCGGTGGTCACCGATACGGTGATTCTGGCCACCCCAGACCGAGCCGAGGGCACCTACGCGTAGCATGGGGTCTCGCGAACTCAACGGGGCGCAAATATAGGGCGGGGGAATGCGTCAGGATGACGGCCCCACGGTGGCGCCATGGTCGGTAGCTCAGGAACTCACCGTTATGGCACTCTAGAGCGTTATTCAATGAAAGGAGAGCATGAGTAGGTGGAGGAGCTCACTGCAAGGTCGAAGTAATGGAGAGTGGCGTCCGGGAAGGGCTCCAAAGGCGCGGTCGATGGCGGCGGCGATCTGGAGAGAGAGAACACGCGGGTGAGGGGAAATTCGATCCAATTGTGACCAAAACCATGAATTTACGGTACCTACGGTCACGAGGGAACAAGGCAGAGCCTCAGGACACATCACCGTCGGGGTTAGTGGTGCTGGTACGGCGAATTACGGCTACGGGGCGACGGTGACGAGCGCTTGAGCACGGACAGGGAAAAGGGAGAAGAAGGGCGTCGAGCTCGGTGCTTTATAGGCTGGACGGGCGCTCTAGATGGAAGGGAAACGGGCGGATTGATTACCTACCATACGGGCACGGCGGCTTGCCATGGAAGCAACGCCATCAGTGGGGCAACAGAAGGAAAGGAGCGTGGGGAAGAAAGGAAAGTGGCGGCTGACAAGTGGGGCCAGCATCGCAGCGGGGAAGAAGGTAAACGCGTGTGGGTGTGGGCGGCTGACTGGTGGGGCCAGTGGAGCAGTGAGCGGGAGAAGGAACGGTGAGCGTGTGCGGGCGAAGGCCGAAGCAGAGCGGGCCACCTAGTTAGGCCGCGCGTGCGTGTGGAGAGGCGGGAAGGAGGCGCGCGGGACTAGGCCGGTGCAGAGCGGCAGGTGTTCGCGGAAGGGTGGGAGAAAGGGAGGGCGCGGGGATTGGGCCGCCAGCGACTAGGCCGAGAAGAAGGAAGAAAGGAGTAGGCCGAGGGGGAAAAGAGGAAATGTGGGCTGGTTCCAGGGCTGGGCTGAAAAAGGGAGAAAAGGAAAATTTTCAATAAAAATCATTTTCTAATTCCTAATTCAAAACAAATTCAAATATGAACCGAATCTAGTATAAATATGATTTAAAATACACTTTTTAATTCAAACATAAATGAACCAATTTTGGGTAAGTTTTCCAAGAATAACTTTTTAACTTCTTTCATTTTTCTAATTTTCTTTTCTTTTATTTCAAAGCCATTTTAAATTTCATTTGCAAAAGCAATTTTAACCATTTTGAATTTTCAATCAAAACCACTCAACCAAATAAATCAAATGCAATGGCATGTATGCTCAAACATGTTGCCACCTTATGATGAATTTTAATTTAATGAAAATTTTTTATTTCCCTATATTTCATGTGCACAAAAATTCCAACTTAATCATTTTAACTCTATTTTAAAAGAGGCAAATTTTCGGGTGTTACACACACTAACTTAGTGTAGTGACATAACTATTGTGTTGATAGAAACTATTTAAACTAGAATTATGGTAGGTGGCTTGCAATTTTAGTAGGCTAGCGCAACACTCGCTTTGCCTCATAATTATCTAACTGGTTTGCTAAGTGTTGTTGTAGAAATTTTTAATAGGCTATTCACCCCCCTCTAGGCATTAGGACCTTTTACTTCTTCTTGCTTGACTTCTTGTCATCATCACTATCATCATCATCACTTGAGGAAGCATCACTATCCCAAGTGACCACATATGAACCTCCCTTCTTCTTCTTGAAGGTCATCTTGCTCTCTTTCTTCTCGTTCTTGTCCTTCTTCTTGATCTTCTTATCGTCATCATCATTGTCGCTATTGTAGGAACATTGAGCAATAAGATGATCCTTGCTACCACACTTGAAGTACCTCCTTTGGTCATCCTTGTTCTTGGAAGATGACTTCTTTCTTCTAGCATGATAGCCCATCTTCATCATGAATTTGCCAAACTTCTTTACAAATAGAGCCATCTTCTCATCATCATCTTCATCAAAGCTTGAGCACTCATCTTCACTTGATGTATCTTGGTTTGCCTTGCCCTTGGAGCATGATGCGGTTTTGAATGCCACACTCTTCTTCCCATCCTTCTTGTCATCTTTCTTCTCCTTCTTCTTCTCTTCTTTCTCTATAAGTGTCATCGGCCATCACATCTCCCAACACTTAGTTTGGTGTCATGGTGTCCAAACTGCTCCTCACTAGAATGGTGACCAATGTGCCAAATCTTGATGGTAAGCATCTCAAGAACTTGTGGGAGAAGTATTTGTCTTTCACCTCTTCACCAAGTGCTTTGAGATCATTGACAAGCACTTGTAGCCTATGGAACATCTCTGGCACATTCTCATCATCTTTTATCTTGAAGCTTGCAAATTTCTTGAGTATGTATGCCTTTGCACCCTTCACCGCTTGAGTGCCCTCAAATGATTCCTTCAACTTCTTCCATGCCTCATGAGCCATTTCAATATTCTTGATTTGCTCAAATGTTCTCTCATCCATGGCATCATGAATGGCACTAAGAGCAATGTTATTGTTTTGGAACAATACTTCTACGGCCTTGGTGGGATTCTCTAGATTGGTAACTTCAATCTTTGTCTCCATCATCTTCCACACCTTTCTATTGATTGACTTGATATAGCTGGTCATCTTCACCTTCCAATATGGATAATTTGAGCCATCAAATTGGGGTGGCTTCTTGGTATTGTTGATTTGAGCCATTTTAACATCGAAGGTTGTTAAGCCTCAAATCACAATGACCACGGCTCTGATACCACTTGAAAGGTCATAATGGCTAGAGGGGGGTGAATAGCCAATTAAAATTCTACAACAACACTAAGATAAGTGATTAGTAAATAAGATGGTGAAGAGAATTTTGTGCTAGCTCTACACTTGTGTTGCAAGCCACCTAACCAATTATAATTCTGTGATCATCTAGTATACCACACAATGGCTAGGTCGCTAATTCTACCACTAGTGAGCAACCTAAACAAGTAATTCAACTAATTACTTCTATGCTACACTAGAGAGCTACTCTACTAGCTAGGCTACCTCTACACAAAATATCTCTACAAAAGTAAACACAAGAGATGTAGAGGGATCAATACTGAGCCGGGCAAACAAAAAATCAATCACAATGAATACCAATTGACACAATAATTTTTTACCGAGGTTCACTTGCTTGCCGGCAAGCTAGTCCCCGTTGTGGCGATTCACCCACTTAGAGGTTCATGCGCTAATAGGCATCACACACCTAACCTACAACTGGGTGCCGCACAACCAACACAAGATGGGGATCACACAAGCCAAGTGCAATCCACTAAAGTACCTTTTGGCTCTCCGTTGGGGAAAGGTCAAGAACCCCTTACAATCACCATGATTGGAGCCAGAGACAATCACCTTCCTCTGCTCGATGATCCTCATTGTACCAAGCCATCTAAGTGGCGGCAACCACTAAGAGTAACAAGTGAATCCTGTAGCAAAACACAATCACCAAGTGCCTCTAGATGCAATCACTCAAAGCAATGCACTTGGATGCTCTCAAATCACACCAAATGATGAATCAATCAAGCAAGGGGAGTTAGAGAGGAATGGTTAGGCTCACTAGGATGTATTCTCGATAGAAATGGCCAAGAGAGTGAGCCCAAGCTGGCTACCACATAATTATAGAGCCCCCAATGAAATAGAGCCGTTAGGTCTAAAGAGGGGATCACTACGAGGTGACTGGACGCGCAGGTCCAACCGACCGGACACACCAGCCCTAGCATCTGGTCATGCGATGACCTCCACATGTCCCTCGCATTCGAGCTTGTCCACATGATTCCAACAGTCGACTTCCGTCGCACGCGTAGTTAAGTGATGACTGGACGCAGCGAAGGATGACTGGATGCACCTGCACCTGTGTCAGGTCCTTGCATGCCTGCATGCCAAGTGCCAATGATCGGATGCGATGTCATGATGATCGGACTCTCCACAACATGGAGTCCGGTCACTTTTAGAGAGGGTCCAGAGATGATTTTTCTCGATCGGACGTGTCAGATCGACCATGACCGGACTTGCCCTGAGTCAGGTAGTCACCCGAGCCACGTGCCAGCGCCACATCACCATGATCAGACATAGGAACAGTGTTCTAGCGGTGTCCAGTCGTGTGCCTCCATTAGAGTCCGATCAAGACCCAAGGCCACTCCAACACCTCACCACTAACCGGACGCACCCAAGTAGGGTCCGGTCCTATGTCCGGTCACAAGAAATAGCGCCTCCTCTTTTCCAACTACTCCACCCTTGTTCCCAAGTGCTAACCACCAAGTGTATCACCAATGTGCATGTGTGAAAGCTCTAGTTTGGTTTTGGTTAATTGATGAAACTCTAAGTGCTAACCTAGTTTATCAAAGTGATTATGAGATAGGTAGCACTACTCCAAGTGATGAAGCAATGGTGAAGATCATGATGATGGTGATGGCATGGTGATGATCAAATGCTTGAACTTGGAAAAGAAGAAAGAGAAAAACAAAAGGCTCAAGGCAAAGGTATAAATAGTAGGAGTCATTTTGTTTTAGTGATCAAGACACTTAGCGAGTGTGATCACATTTAAGATCAATAGCCATACTATTAAGAGGGGTGAAACTCGTATTGAAATGCAGTTATCAAAGTGCCACTAGCTGCTCTAACTCATTGCATATGCATTTAGGATCTAGTGGAGTGCTAACACCCTTGAAAATGTTTTGTGAAAATATGCTAACACATGTGCACAAGGTGATACACTTGGTGGTTGGCACAATTGAGCAAGGGTTAGAAACTTCACCGGTGGAGTGTCCACCTATAGAGTGCGGACAGTTCGACGGTGCCACTAGCGCTCAATATAGAAAAGATAGAGGTCACTGTAAGTGATCAGACACTGGTCTCGGTAGGACCAGCACGTCCGGTCAGTGGTAGCAGTGAGCATGCGGTTTTGGTCTTCTAACCGGATGCTAGCATGAGAAATGACCAGACGCTCAGGGCCTGAGTCTGGTTAGTATGATGTATGATGACATATGTAGCGCATAGGGGAGACATTGAGTGACCAGACGCTGGGTGAGTTTGGTCGAGCGTCATGGATTTTCATGAATGAATGCTTACTAGAAACGATCGGACTCTGGGGTTCTACGTCTGATCACTTAGAAGCGGCATGTCTGGTCACAACTTAAATGTACTGATGACCATTGAGATCGAGCGATCAACGTTTGAAGTAGGGGACACGTGGCACACATCGCGCGACTAGACACTGGGGTCCAGCATCTGGTCGATCTGACCTGCGTGTCCGATCATCCTATTTTTCAGTGGACTGAGGAGCCAACGGCTCTATTTCATGGGGGCTTCTATTTAAGCCCCATGGCTAGATCAAGCTCACTCTCTTGGCCATTTGCATTGACGTAGCAACCTTGTGAGCTTAGCCAAAGCCCTCCCACTCATCTCCATCATTGATTCATCATCTTTGTGAGATTAGGAGAGAATCCAAGTGCATTGCTTGAGTGATTGCATCTAGTGGCACTTGGTATTCGTGTTTTGCTGTGGGATTCACTTGTTACTCTTGGTGGTTGCCGCCACCTAGACGGCTTGGAGCAACGAGGATCGTTGAGCGGAGGTTGGTGATTGTCTTTGGCTCCGATTGTGGTGATTGAGGGGTCTTGTGCCTTCCCCGGTGGAGCGCCAAAAGGTAACTCTAGTGGATTGCTCATGTCATTAAGTTATCTCACTTGTGGGTAGGTGAAAGGGTTGAGATGGCAGACTAGAGGGGGGTGAATAGTCTTTTCTAAAATTAATCGCGTCGGCTAACCGAAACAAGTGCGGAATTAAAACGATCGGTCTAGCCAAGACTACACCCCTCTATCTATATTCTCTAGCACCTTCCAAAGATACTAATTAAGCAACAAAGGTGCCAGGCTAGCTAGAGCTCTCCTAACCAATTCTAGGAGCAAGGTCACACAAACCTATGCCACTAGTACTTTAAGCAACAAGGGAGCTCCTACACATGCTAGTAAGCAAAAGCACAAAGCCACCTAAGCTTACTAGCAATGCTCAATAACAAGGCAACCAATGCCAAATTAGAGAGTGCAATTACTTAGCTACACAAACTAAGCAATGTGACTAACAAGGTTACACAAACCAAATTAGTCACGCAAGGGAGCTACTTCTATGCTACACAAGCAAGAAGGTAACTAGCAAGCTACACAAGCTAACTAATTACAAAAGCAACAACACAAGCTCAATGTATATAAAAGTAATCGCAGGCTTGTGTAACGGGGATGCAAACCAATGGGAAGAACAAGGTTGACACGATGATTTTTCTCCCGAGGTTCACGTGTTTGCCAACACGCTAGTCCCCGTTGTGTCGATCGCTCACTTGGTGGTTCAACGGCTAATTGGCATCACCCGCCAAGCCTGCACATCGGGCGCCGCAAGAACCTACCCCAGAAGTGAGGGTAGCTCAATGACACGCTTTACTAAAGTTGCTCTTCGTGGCTCCCACGGGGCGAGCACAATGCCCCTCACAAAGCACTTCTCTGGAGCACCACACAAGCTTCTTGCGGACTTCGACGGAGACCACCACCAAGCCATCTAGGAGGTGGCAACCTCCAAGAGTAACAAGCACCACCGGCTT
Source organism: Miscanthus floridulus (assembly GCF_019320115.1). Lineage (NCBI taxonomy): Eukaryota > Viridiplantae > Streptophyta > Magnoliopsida > Poales > Poaceae > Miscanthus > Miscanthus floridulus. The sequence continues at coordinate 53,869,495 of NC_089586.1, read as the reverse complement.
GCAACTCGATCACCTAGTGCCACTCAATGCAACCTCACGACGCAATCGCACTAGAATCGCTCACTCACACAATCGGATGATCACTATCAAGTATGTGTGAGATGGAGGGCTCCCAAGCACTACCACACAAGCCACCAAGGCTCTAGTGTGCTCTGCTCATCCAAGCTCTTGGCCAAAGGCCGACCACAACTCCTATTTATAACCCCATGAATAAATAGAGCCGTTACCCCTTCACTGGCGTTTTTCGGGTCGACCAGACGCAGCACCGGACGCTGCACCGAACGCAGCGATCGTGAATACCGGACGTGTCTGGTCACTATACCGGACATGTTCGATAGCTGTCTAACCACCACATGTCCCACTATTGCCTCCAACGGCTCTCTGACACGATGACCGGATGCTCAGCATGAAACGACCAGACGCTCAGCCGCTGAGTCCGGTCGAGTCCAGTAAGCCTCCAGGGCCGACCGGACGCGTCTGTTAGAAACTGATCGGACGCTGAGCCTCAACATCCGGTCGAGTACAGTAAGTACCCATGGACGACCGGACACGTCTGGTCACACCGGACCAGACACTGCCAGCGTCCAATCGACTGCTCTACCGAACACCATTTTGCTGATTCACACCGGACGCATCCGGTGTGGCGACCGGACGTGTCCGGTCGCTGAGTACGTCGCCAAATATCGGACGTGTCCGGTCACCATACCAGACGTGTCCGGTCACTCTGTAACCAGCGCAACTAACTCCTTTTCAACTCTAACTTCTTCACCCTTGCTCAAATGTGCCAACCACCAAGTGTATCACCTTGTGCACATGTGTTAGCATATTTTCACAAATATTTTCAAGGGTGTTAGCCACTCAACTTGCCACGCCACTCAATCCTCGCGATGATGCAAAGTTAGATCACTCGAGTGGCACTAGATGACCGATATGCAAACAAGTTTGCCCCTCTTGATAGTATGGCCATCTATCCTAACCTCGGTCATAAACTTCTCTACACACCTATGATCGGTGAAATGAAATGCCCTATGTTATACCTTTGCCTTGCGCATTCCATTCCATCACCTCCAATGTCGATGCAACACATGCACCAACATGATCAACAATGATATGATCCACTTCATATCATCACGTGATCATATTGGTTCATCGATCTTGACATCACTTGCTTTTCACCGTTGCCTTCGTCCATCGGCGCCAAGTCTTGCTCAAGCTTCACCGCCACACGGTCCATCGCTCCAAAGCCTCCAACTTGCCCTTCACGCTTGCAACCGGTCCATCAAGCCAAGTCTTGTCTTGATCTTCTTCACCTTGGTCACATGACTCAATGTCATGTCTCATGTGCAATGAGCTCCTTCATCATCACATGTGTGAGTTTTGCAACATCTCCAAGCCATTTTCACCTTCATGGCATATGTTGCTCACACACATGTACCTGTGGACTAATCACCTGTGTATCTCACATAAACACAATTAGTCCACCTAGGTTGTCACTCAATTACCAAAACTACACAAGGACCTTTCAGTAGGATCTTGCGATGTCCAATTGTGTGGACGAGGTTCGTGCAACCCCTCTTAGCCATCGAACCACCAAGTGTTGGTCGACACAACAGGGACTAGCGTGTCGGCAAGCACATGAACCTCGGGAGAAAAATTAGTTGTCTCTTGCCCTTTGGTATTCTCCCAGTGATTGATTTAGTATTCATCTTGTGATTGGTTCACTCCTCTACACGGCGGTATAATCACCCTACTCACTCATTTATATTCTTGCAAACTAGTTGTAGCAAGCTCTTTAGTGTAATTAGAATTGAGAGCTTGCCTTGTTGTTTTAAGTTCATCTAGTGGAGCTCTTTAGTGTAGCAAGTGTGAGAGCTCTTAGTGAGTAGTGACATAGCAAATTGTGTGTCTAGAGATCATAGCAACTAGAATTGTTGGATAGGTGGCTTGCAACCCTTGTAGTGCTAGAGCAAGTTTGCATTTTGCTATTTGTTATACTAATCAAATTGCTCTAGTTGATTTGTAGATTTTTAAATAGGCTATTTACCCCCCTCTAGCCATATTAGGACCTTTCAAGTGGTATCGGAGCCGTGGTCACCGTTTGATTAAAGGATTAACAACCTCGGTGTCAAATTAGGGCTTAAGTTGTGTTCAACCATGTGGGGGGCAAACCACCGTTCTTTGATGGCACATGCTATGATTATTGGAAGAGAAAGATGAGGATGTATCTTGATTCAATCAATGATCAAGTATGGGAGGTGACCGAGAATGACTATGCTATCATTGATCCCGACAATCCCACCAACCAAGACAAGACCAACAAGCAATGTAATACTATGGCTCTCAACACCATATACAATGCCATTGATTCTAAGGTGTTTGAGCAAATCAAGGATTGTGAAAGAGCTAATGAGATATGGAGGAGATTGGAGGAAACATATGAGTGCACACCGGCGGTGAAGAGTGCCAAGTTGTACATCCTCAAGGATAAGTTGACAAGCTTCAAGATGAAGGATGATGAGAGCATTCCGGAGATGTTCCATCGGTTGCAAGTAATTGTCAATGACTTGAAGGCTTTGGGAGAGAAGATCAAGGATGATGATGTCTCTCATTGGTTCTTAATATGCCTACCTCCCAGATTTGAGATGTTGAGATTGCTTATCATAAGAGGAGGATTGAAGGAGATTACCCCTAACCAAGTACAAGGTGATGTCATGACACAAGAGACATACCATGTGGAAAGGGAGGGGATGACAAGGATGATAAGAAGGAATAAGAAGACAAGAAGAAGAAGAGTATAGCATTCAAGGCTAGCTCATCATCATCCAAGAACAAGGGAAAGTCCAAGAAAGAATCAAGTGATGATAATGATCTTAGTGATATTGATGATGAAGCTATGGCCCTCTTTGTACGCAAGATGGGAAAATTCATAAAGAAGAAGGGCTATGGTGCAAGAAAGAGAAGAGATCACACCAAAAGCAAAGAATATGTGAGAAGATGCTACAATTGCAAGAGCCCTAATCACGTTGTAGCAAATTGTCCCTACAATAGTGAAATGATGAGAATGAAAAGAAGAAGCACAAGAAGGACAAGAAAGAAAAGAAGGAGAAGAAGGAGAAGAGAATGACCTTCCAAAAGAAGAAGAAAGGTGGAGGCTATGTGGTCACATGAGATAGTGATGGCTCTTCGCATAGTGTTAGCTCTAGTGATGATGACAAGAAATCTATCAAGAAAGCACTAGCAAGTATCGCCATCAACAACAAGCCCTCCATCTTCGACACTCCATCGACATGGCTCATGGCAAAGCCTACCAAGGTAAAATATGACGTGAGTGATGATGATGAATGTGAAAGTGATGCTTGTAGGAGTGATGATGATGATGAGGAGGAGGAGGAGGAGTACACCAAGGAGGAGCTCTTGGACATGTGTGAGCAAGTGCACACTTGCGTTGAAATGAAGAGAAAGGAGTGCAAATAATTACGCAAGAAAGTCAAATTTCTTGAGCAATCCTTGATGAGCTCAATACCACTCATGAGAGGCTAATGGAAGCCTATGAGAAGCTTGGCAAAGCTCACTCTAAGCTTGAAAAGGCTCACTCCTCTCTCATCGAGCAAGTCAAAATAGAGGAAGCCAAGAAGGAGCAAGTGATTATGTCTTGTGATGTGGGACTAACATGTGATATTATTGATGAATCTTTTTATAAACCCATTGTAGTTGCTCCCACTAACACTTCTTGTAGCACTACTACTTCTACTTCACCTTTGAGTAATGGTCTCACTTGTGATGCCTCACTAATGGTGGAAAATGAGACCCTCAAGAAGGAGGTGAATGAGCTCACTCGTGCCTTAGGCAATGCCTATGGTGGAGATGCCCGCTTGCTAAAGTGCTTGGATAGCCAAAGGTTTTCTCTCAACAAAGAGGGATTAGGCTATACCCCCAAGAAAGGCAAGGTGGCCTTTGTCACTCCCAAAGCTAGCTTTGTGAAGGACAATGGTCGGTTTTGCAATAGATGCAAGCAAGTTGGACATGTAGAGCAATATTGCAAGATTAACAAGAACAAGCTACCTAATGTATCCTCAATTAAATTTGATTCTTGTTACATGCTTTTTAAGGGTGCCAATGGTGTGAAGGTTAAGTTCATTGGTACACCAATTGTGGGCCCAAAGAAGAAGGCCATTTGGGTACCAAAGACCTTGGTAACTAACCTTCAAGGACCCAAGCAAGTTTGGGTACCTAAAAGGAATTGATCTTCTTTTGTAGGTCAATTATAAAGCTAGAGGAAGGCATTGGGTGCTTAATAGTGGGTGCACATAACACATGACCGATGATTCAAGAATGTTCAATTCAATCAATGAAAACAAGAGCAATGGGATTGATAGTATCACATTTGGTGACAATGGCAAAGGCAAGGTCAAAGGTCTTGGTAAGATTGCAATATCCAATGACTTGAGTATTTTCAATGTGCTACTTGTAGAGAGCTTGAACTTCAACCTATTATCGGTAGCTCAATTGTGTGATCTTGGTTTCAAGTGCATATTTGTTGTGGATGATGTAGAGATTATAAGTGTAGATGGCTCTAACTTGATATTCAAAGGATTTATATATGATAATCTATACTTAGTTGATTTCAATGCTAGAGAAGCTCAATTGTCAACATGTTTGATCACTAAGTCTAGCATAGGTTGGTTATGGCATAGAAGGCTTGGTCATGTTGGAATAAAACAATTGAACAAGTTGATTAAGCATGACTTAGTTAGAGGCTTGAAAGATGTCACATTTGAGAAGGATAAGCTATGTAGTGCATGTCAAGCCGGAAAGCAAGTTGGTAACACACATCCTAAGAAGAGCATGATGAGCACATCTAAGGCATTTGAGTTGATGCACATGGACTTGTTTGGACCAACCACATACACTAGCATTGGTGGAAATAAATATAGATTTATGATTGTGGATGATTTCACTAGATACACATGGGTATTCTTTCTAGTAGATAAGAGTGATGTGTTTGCAACATTCAAATCATTTGTCAAGGGCATTCACAATGAGTTTGAAACAACCATCAAGAAAGTGAGAAGTGACAATGGAAGTGAGTTGATGAGTTTTGTGATGAATTTGGAATTAGACATCAATTCTCAGCCAAGTACACTCCATAATCAAATGGCCTAGTTGAAAGAAAGAATAGAACTTTGATTGACATGGCAAGATCAATGTTGAGTGAGTACAATGTGAGTCATTCATTTTGGGCCAAAGCAATCAACATGGCTTGCTATTATAGCAACCGACTCTATTGTCATCCCATAATGGAGAAGACACCTTATGAGCTATTGAATGAAAGAAAGCCCAACATAGCATACTTTCGGATTTTTGGTTGTAAATGCTACATATTGAAGAAATGCACTAGATTGAGCAAGTTTGAAAAGAAATGTGATGAAGGTTTCTTGCTTGGTTACTCCACTACTAGCAAGGCTTATAGAGTTTGGAATTTGTCTAGTGGTACTCTTGAGGAGGTTCATGATGTGGAATTTGATGAAACAAATGGTTCCCAAGAGGAAGATGAGAATCTAGATGATGTAAGAGGCACTCAATTGGTCAATGCAATGAAGAACATGGGCATTGGTGATATAAGGCCTAGAGAGGTGATTGATATTGAAGATGACAAGAATCAAGTGCTCTCTGACTCAAATTTGCAAGCAAGTGGTTCTCATGATCAAGTTCAAGCAAGTAATAGTGATGACAAAGTGCAAGATCAACAACAAGTGGCTAGTTCATCATCTCAACCAAGTGATCAATCGAATGCAAGCAATCAAGTGCAAGTGCTTCAACCAACCAATGTTGCAAGAGATCATCCATTGGACACTATAATTGGTGATATTTTAAGAGGTGTGCAAACTAGATCATGATTGGCTTTATTTTGTGAGCATTTCTCATTTATGTCATCCATTGAACCAAAGAAGATAGATGAAGCTTTAAAGGATGTTGATTGGGTGAATGCTATGCATGAAGAGCTAAACAACTTCACAAGAAACCAAGTATAGGAGCTAGTTGAGAGGCCTAAGGATCATAATGTGATTGGAACCAAGTGGGTCTTTCGGAACAAGCAAGATCAAGATGGGATAGTAATAAGGAACAAAGTAAGATTAGTGGCTCAAGGTTACACTCAAGTTGAAGGTCTTGATTTTGGAGAAACATATGCCCCGGTTGCAAGATTGGAAGCAATTAGGATCTTGTTAGCCTATGCTTGTGCCCACAACATCAAGTTGTACTAAATGGATGTGAAGAGTGCATTTCTCAATGGGTACATCAATGAGCTTGTGTATGTTGAGCAACCTCCCAGTTTTGAAGATGAAAAGAAACCCAACTATGTTTACAAGTTGAGAAAGGCTTTGTATAGATTGAAACAAGCACCTAGAGCATGGTATGAGAGATTGAGGGATTCAAGATGGGAAAGGTTGACACCACTCTCTTCACCAAGAAGCTTGGAAATGACTTGTTTGTAGTGCAAATCTATGTTGATGATATCATATTTGAGTCAACAAATCAAGATTTTTGTGAAGAGTTTGGCAAGATGATGGCAAGTGAGTTTGAGATGTCCATGATTGGAGAGCTTAGTTACTTCCTTGGTCTTCAAATCAAGCAAACAAAGAATGGCACATTTGTGAGTCAAAGCAAGTATATCAAGGGCATGCTCAAGAAGTTTGAAATGGATGATAGTAAAGCTATTAGTACACCAATGGAGACAAATGGAAGTTTGGATAGTGATGCTAGTGGCAACATGGTGGATCAAAAGATGTATCGGTCTATGATTGAAAGTCTACTCTATGTGACTGCATCAAGGCCGGATGTGATGTTTAGTGTATGCATGTGTGCTAGATTCCAAGCCTCACCAAGAGAAAGTTATTTGAAGGCAACAAAGAGAATATTAAGGTACTTGAAGCATACATAAAATGTTGGATTGTGGTATCCCAAATGAGCAAGATTTGAGTTGATTGGATATTCGGACTTCGATTATGCGGGATGCAAAGTTGAGAGAAAGAGCACATCGGGCACATGTCAACTATTGGGAAGATCACTTGTGTCTTGGTCATCCAAGAAGTAAAATAGTGTAGCACTTTCAACCGCCGAAGCAGAGTACATTTCGGCCGGTAGTTATTGTGCTCAATTACTTTGGATGAAGGCTACTTTGAGTGACTTTGGAATCAAATTCAAGCAAGTGCCATTGCTATGTGACAATGAAAGTGCTGTAAAGCTCACCAACAACCTGGTTCAACATTCAAGAACAAAGCATATTGATGTCCACCATCATTTCATAAGAGATCACCAACAAAAAGGGGACATTTGCATTGAGAGTGTGGGCACCAAAGATCAACTTACCGATATCTTCACCAACCCACTTGATGAGAAGAGGTTTTGCAAACTAAGGAATGAATTAAACATACTTGACTTCTCCAATATATGTTGATGCACCCCCATTCTATGACATGCCTCTCCTTCGAGCAAAGCAAGGTAAAAGTTGATTGGCATGGCATACATACTTGCTAAGGACATGTTTAGTGCATCTAGACATCTTTCACATTTAAATAGGCTCATTCTTAAAAGTCAAATGAATTTGATGCTTGTATGGTACCACTATTGCTTATGTGCTTGAAATGATCTAGTGGTAGCATATGACATGTTTGTGGGCTTGTAAACCTAGTGTTTGATCTAGAAAATGAGCTCTAAGTGTTTAACTCAACATGGTATAAGATAACCCTTATTTAGAGGTGTGAAGAAACTTGTCCTTGGATCAAACCGAGTTAAATATCTTTTGCAAGTAATCTAGATTGAACCAAATTAGGAACATGATCCTCACCTCACATGGTTTCACCCCAACCTATCTAAAATTTGAGCCCTCCCTTTATGCTAATTGTTGACAAAGGGGGAGAGAAATTCACAAAGATAGTAAGATAGGGGGAGCAAACAAATGAAATGACATTGTAAGATAGTAAGATAGGGGGAGCAAACAAATTCACAAAGATAGTAAGTAGGGGGAGCAAGCTCATAAACTTGTATGATGCATTTGAATGTGCATTTCATATATTTGCTTGCATGACACAAGTTCTAAATTTCAATATTCATGCTTGTGTGGTGTATTCTAGTTATAGGCTTGAATGATGAAATGAAAAACTAGCATGCACAGGCTAAAGTAACTAGACTTATGTTCATTCTATGGAAACTAGACCCTTGCTTGTTATGTTGATCTCATGGGATATTCTAGTTTTTGTGTATGTCTAGTTACTAATGGTGCTAAGGATGGTATATTGGTGCACTCCGATTGGTATCACGCTTCAAAGGTCCATCTCTTATACCTTAGCATCATTTGATAGAAATTGTCTCCTATATTTCCTATCTAAGCATATGTGCAAGCTACAATCCAAACTCTTACCACATATATAGGGGGAGCAATTGCTACCATTTGGATTTCATGAAACTTGTCCATATTCTTTTACACATGGTAAATATGCTTGGGCAAGCAACGTGGATTCAATTAAAATCTTAATTTATATCTTTGTGTAAGGGTTCTCATCAATTACCAAAAAGGGTACGTGTGAAAGCTCTAGTTTGGTTTTGGTTAATTGATGAAACCCTAAGTGCTAACCTAGTTTATCAAAGTGATTATGAGATAGGTAGCACTACTCCAAGTGATGAAGCAATGGTGAAGATCATGATGATGGTGATGGCATGGTGATGATCAAATGCTTGAACTTGGAAAAGAAGAAAGAGAAAAACAAAAGGCTCAAGGCAAAGATATAAATAGTAGGAGCCATTTTGTTTTAGTGATCAAGACACTTAGCGAGTGTGATCACATTTAGGATCGATAGCCATACTATTAAGAGGGGTGAAACTCATATCGAAATGCGGTTATCAAAGTGCCACTAGATGCTCTAACTCATTGCATATGCATTTAGGATCTAGTGGAGTGCTAACACCCTTGAAAATATTTGTGAAAATGTGCTAACACATGTGCACAAGGTGATACACTTGATGGTTGGCATATTTGAGCAAGGATTAGAAACTTCACCGGTGGAGTGTTTGCCTGTAGAGTGCGGACAATCCGACGATGCCACCGACGCTCTATATAGAAAAGATGGAGGTCACTGTAACTGACCGGACGCTGGTCTCGGTAGGACCGGCGCGTCCGATCAGTGGTAGCAGTGAGCGTGCAGTTTTGGTCTTCTGATCGGACGTTGGCATGAGAAATGACCGAACGCTCAGGGCCTGAGTCCGATCAGTATGACGTATGATGACATATGCAGCGCACAGGGGACATGTTGAGTGACCGGACGCTGGGTGAGTCCGGTCGAGCATGGATTTTCGTGAATGGATGCTTACTAGAAACGACCGGACGTTGGGGTTCTACGTCCGGTCACTTCGAAGCAGCGCGTCCGGTCACAACTTAAATGTACTGATGACTGTTGAGATCGGGCGATCAGCATTTGAAGCAGGGGACATGTGGCACACATCGCGCGACCGGACGCTGGGGTCCAGCGTCCGGTCGATCTGACCTGCGCGTTCGGTCGTCCCATTTTTCAGTGGACTGAGGAGCCAACAGCTCTATTTCGTGGGGGCTTCTATTTAAGCCCCATGGCCGGCTCAAGCTCACTCTCTTGGCCATTTGCATTGACATAGCAACCTTGTGAGCTTAGCCAAAGCCGTTCCACTCATCTCCATCATTGATTCATCATCTTTGTGAGATTGAGAGAGAATCCAAGTGCATTGCTTAAGTGATTGCATCTAGTGGCACTTGGTATTTGTGTTTCACTGTGGGATTCACTTGTTACTCTTGGTGATTGCCGCCACCTAGACGGCTTGGAGCAACGAGGATCGTTGAGCGAAGGTTGGTGATTGTCTCCGGCACCGGTTATGGTGATTGTGAGAGGTCTTGTGCCTTCCCCGGCGGAGCGCCGAAAGGTAACTCTAGTGGATTGCTCGTGTCATTAAGTTACCTCACTTGTGGGTAGGTTCTTGCGGTGTCCAATTATGTGGACGAGGTTCATGCAACACTTCTTAGCCTCCGAACCACCAAGTGTTGATCGACACAACGGGGACTAGCGTGCCGGCAAGCACGTGAACCTCGGGAGAAAAATTGGTTGTCTCTTTCCCTTTGGTATTCTCCCGGTAATTGATTTAGTATTCATCTTATGATTGGTTCACTCCTCTACACGGCGGTATAATCACCATACCCACTCATTTATATTCTTGCAAACTAGTTGTAGCAAGCTCTTTAGTGTAATTAGAATTGAGAGCTTGTCTTGTTGTTTTAAGTTCATCTAGTGGAGCTCTTTAGTGTAGCAAGTGTGAGAGCTCTTAGTAAGTAGTGACATAGCAAATTGTGTGTCTAGAGATCATAGAAACTGGAATTGTTGGATAGGTGGCTAGCAACCCTTGTAGAGCTAGAGCAAGTTTGTATTTTACTATTTGTTATACTAATCAAATTGCTCTAGTTGAATTGTAGATTTTTAAATAGGCTATTCACCCCCCCCCCCCTCTAGCCATATTAGGGCCTTTCAACATGCGTTGGCATTTTTTACAAGCATTTTTAAGGGTGTTAGCACTCACTAGAATCTAAATGCATATGTAAAGTGTTAGAACATCTAGTGGGACTTTGATAACCGCATTTCACGACGAGTTTCACCCCCCCCCTCCTTAATAGTATGGCTATAGATCCTAAATATGATCACACTCACTAAGTGTTTTGATCACCAAAACAAAATAGCCCTATCAAATATACATTTGCCTTGAACCCATTTTGTTTTTCTCTTTCTTTTTTTCAAGTCTGGAGCTTGATCATCATCACATGTCCAACACCATCACCTTGGACTTCATCTTTGCTCCACCACTTGGCTTGAACCAACCTATCTCAATTTCACACTTAGAGCATAGGTTAGTACCTAAGGTTTTATCAATTCATCAAAACCAAGCTAGAGCTTTCACTACTTCAAGCAGGCCATTATAACCCAGAATCGGTCTGGTGCTGGTGTTGGCAACAATGTTTCCTCTGCTTCTGGCTTGGGTTCCACTCAAGGGTACAAAGTGAACTCATCTCAAGTGCATATGCCGATGTGCGTAGTGATATTGTGGTTATGGTCCGCTGCAACTTGGTTTAGTAGCAGACCTGCATATGCGATGAATGGATTGCATATGTTCGTATGTGTCATGTCGTATGCGATGTCATTAAAATGACTAAGGGGATGTTTGGTTCCTCCTCATCAACTTTAGTCGCTGTCCCATCGGATGTTTGGACACATGCATGGAGTATTAAATATAGACTAATTACAAAACTAATTGTACAGTTTGCGACTAATTTACGAGACGAATCTTTTAAGTTTAATTAGTCCATTATTTGACAATATAGTGCTACAGTAACATGCGCTAATGACGGATTCATTAGGCTTACTAAATTCGTCTCGTGGAGTACTGACGGATTTTGTAATTTATTTTTTTATTAGTATCCGAACACCCTATGCAACATCCCCATGTAACACCTTCTATATTTTAGTCACCGAATCCAAACATCCGAGTATTGAACAGCAAGAACAAATAAAGCACAATGTGTCGGTCTGTCTCAACTCTCAACTACGTAGATGGCAGCTGTAACTTGCTTGTTCACGTAACGGTGAAAAGTTTCCGTTACGATGGGATGGCCGCGGAAGCACGCGTAACGATGAGATGAGATATAGAAAGAACGATAAACAAAAGCGGTGTCGGAACGTGACCCTGACCCATGAGGATGCCATGAACCCATTCTTTGATGTCGATGCCCGGGCTGAAAGAACAAGAGTCGTTTTAGAGCATTTTTAGTATTATATATATAATAGTAGGAGTAGGCAGGTAGTTTCAGTTCCATGCTACTTCCTTATTTTCTCTGACATAAATACTTTATTCTTTTCACTTTTTATCTTACTATTTTCAAGATTTTGGCTACCGCCTACCGCCCAGCTTTTCAATTATATTTACTAAAGTATTTTGAATGAAAACATTAAAAGATTTCACTGTGAGAAGAGAGGCGCACATAAAAAATGAGCAACAAAAAAAAACAAGCATTTTATAGGACACTATAATTAGTAGTAGAACTGAACTGGTGCCACGATCGAGCTTAAAACGAGTTTGCTACCTAAGTTGGGGAGGCGTCAAATCAAACAAATATACACGTCTCGATAGCATTTCAATCCCCACTCTCGCCGTATCTCAATCAGAGATGTCAAAACGGGTATATAGTACTTGTGTATATTTGGAACCCTAGAGAGCAGCATGAGGATCGCGGGATTCTCTATCGGCACGTTTCTCACGCCCCACCAATCCCCGCTAATGAATTCTCTGATTATGCGTGATGGGTCGCAGCGTAACCACCAATCCCCGCATTCGCCAGACCTGCCAGCAATGATACCCTCACCAAAACGACGTTTTGCATTTGTTACCACTAACTGTACTTTTTTTTTTTGCTTGACTCCAGATTGGTGGTCGTCGTCTGATTGATAATACTAATGTTGCAGGCAGAAGGGCCCAAGAAATAACCGGGCAGAAAATGCAGATGAAATAATAAAGACATCAAGACCCCACGTCTTCCTGGCGAAGTCCAGCGAATTCATACGGTTATCGTGAATCTGCATCGAAATGAACACCGAATTGCGCACTGCGGACTGACTCGCGTGGGTCGTGGCTTGGTGGTCTGGTCATTGTTGGTTCAGGTCTAGCGTTCACAAAACATATGTAGTGACGGGACGGAAACTTTGGACTCAAACACTCACAGTTGTCTAGCCCGGGAATTTCCTCGCAAATGAACCAGCAGCGGAATTATTAGATGCCGCAACTTTAGCCTGTGGGCATGTTAGATGACATCTAATCTAATACTGAGTTGCTAAAACTTTGATCAAATTTTAAGAGGGTTTGACTGAACACTATTCGACAACTAGAATTGCATCATTTCTGAAACGGACGAAGTAAATAAAAGGGAAAATTGGTTTATAGCACCGAAAGATCGTGAGAATCAGAAAATACCGTCAAAAGAACTCCGTTACGTAAAAATACCAACGTTAACTGGAAAGGGCATTCTGTCATGTCTCATCGCGTTGGAGGTAACGGTGTGAACTGTGAAGACATCCTCAACCACCAGCATGAGAGGTCCTGCGTCGCGGCTAGGTCTTCGGCAAGTGCCCTTGGCTGGCTAAGGCAGTAAGGCCTAGGCAACCGCCGGGAATTTCCCAGCAGCGGTGCAGCATTTGCTCTACTTGCAACTTGGATTCTGACTCCTGTGAAGAAAAATGAATTTGTTGACGTCGGAAGTGATCCGAATCAAACACCAATAGGACCTTGGACGCCCGGGTCGCTACGGACCGAAGAACGCAGCGAGGATGTCACTCTTTCGTGGTGAAGAACGGAGAGGTTTACAAGCAAACCACCAAAGGATAACCAATGTGCTTACGTGACGAAGAACCGGCTAGTTTTCAGGAAAACTAGCAAAGAAACCGTCGAGGCTCTTGCCCGGGAGGGACCCCGTCAGGGCAAGGACGTCGTCGGGTTGCCCTAGGTCAGCCGGCAAGCCTAGGGCACCATCCTTAGTCGTTGGATCAAGGGATGAACAGCATGGGGGTCGGAGAAGAGGGTAAAAGGGTTGGGGTAGAGGTAATAGATTGATTTTTTTTGTCGATTGGATAGATGGTAACTCAATCGGCCATGATCCTCTCATATATATAGAGGGGGTGGTCTTATCCTAGTAGAAAACCTCTTCAAGCCTTATTTTTCAAGTTTTCTACGAGTTTGGAACAGTTCGGATCGGAATCCAAAAGGCCAGATCCGAACAGGATTTTCTGTCAGGTATGTCGGAAGTCCCGACTTGGGTCGGAACTCCCGACGTAGGGACAACCCCAGACACCCGAGCAGATTTCTTCAGGCTTCCCGGAAGTCCCGACACACGTCGGAACTTCCGACAGTCGGAAGTCCCGACTTAGGTCGAAACTCCCGACACCGAGGTATCTTTCCGAGGGCATAACTTCTTCATCCGGACTCCGAATTAGACATTCTATATATGTTTCTTGACCGTCTCGACGAGAGGAACACAATGGTGAAGTCCGTTTCACATTTTGACAACTTCACAAAATGGACATTTTTGGTTGTCAACATATGCCCCCCTGTTTTCAGGTGAATGATGCATAAATCTGAAAACACTTAATCAAATAAATTAAAACCAAACAGCGACGATTCCCATCTCATCGGTTGCTCAGCGGCTAAGGGCGATATATACATCGGCCATTTTTTCTAAGGGCGATACACGTATCGGTCATTGTTTGGTGAGCACTTAGGCTTCTTGCCAAACACTTGGAAAGTGCCTTTTCAAGTACCTCCCGTTGATTGCTCTTGTGAGACGTTCACCTTGCAATGTCTCCAGCACATATGAATTTCTGAATATAACTTTGACCACTTTGTAAGGACCTTCCCAATTTGATGACCACTTGCCAAACTAATTGCTCTTCGATCCAATTGGTAGTATGGTTTTCCACATCAATTCTCCCACTTGGAAGGATTTGCTCCTGACTTTCTTGTTGTATGCTTTGGCAACTCGAGCTTTATCTTTCTCTATTTCCTTGAGAGCTTTTAATCTCACATCAGTCACCTCATCGATATTATCCATCATCAAATCATAATACACAACAGTTGATAAATCATTTTATTTAGCAAGCATGTATGCATCCAAATTCACTTCGACGGGCAACATGGCCTCTTGGCCATATACTAACTCAAAAGGAGTAACCTTTGTAGCACCATGCCTTGAAATGCGATGTGCCCATAGAGCCTCAGACAAAACTTCATGCCATCTCCTTGGATTCTCCTCAATTTTCTTTTGGATGAGCTTGATCAAAGTCCTATTACTAGACTCAGCTTGGCCATTGGCTTGAGCATAGTATGGAGATGAACTGAGCAACTTGATCTTATATAATTCGGCAAATTCCCTCACCTCTTTAGACACAAACGATGTCCCTTGATCTGTAGTTAATGTTTGAGGGATGCCGAATCTATGAATAATATGCTCAGTAATAAACTTAATTACTTCCTTGTGTGTCATATTCTTCAAAGGAACTCCCTCGGTCCACTTAGTAAAGTAATCTGTAGCAACTAACACAAATCGGTGTCCCTTCGAAGATGAGGGATATATTTGACCAATAAAGTCTAACCCCCAACCACGAAAAGGCCATGGTTTTATGATAGGATGAAGCACAGCAGTAGGCACAAGCTGAATATTTCCAAACTTCTAGCACTCTTCGCAACCTTTATAGTAGCGAAAACAATCAGCCATCATAGTAGGCCAATAGAAATCGGCTCTACACAATAACCACTTCATCTTTAGGGCCGATTGATGCGTACCACAGATGCCTTTATGGACTTCTCTCATAGCCACTCTTTCCTGATCTGATCCCAAGCACTTAAGCAGTAAATCTTCGGCGGTTCTTCTATAGAGCTCATCATTATGCAATACATATTTGAAAGCGCTCCGTCGAACACTTTTATCAATTTTGGCACTTGGATCACGTAGATATCTCAACAAGGGAGTCCTCCAATCTTCTAAATCGACCCCAATATCACTGGAAGTTATATCGGGTCAATTTGATAGCTTCTCAAGCGAATTGACCGGGTTGGTCACAGGGGAGTCGGCTGAACCAACTGGGCCGGTAGGCTTAGCCGATTGAGAGGTGTCGGCTTGGCCAACTAGGGCAGTCGGCTTAGCCGACTTGGCCACAGCAGAAGAGTAGTCGGCTGAGCCAACTTAGTCAGTTGACTGGGCCGACTGGTCTGTACCTACACAGGAAAAATTGAAATCTTCATGCATCGGCTGTTCTTGAATATGGAAATTATGTCCACTAACATCATAGCCAGATACTTGCTGAGCTAACATGTTGGCCTTTTGATTTTCATGCCTCGAAATATGCTGAATTTGAAATTCGACAAAATAATCAATAACATCAAGGCAAGCATCAAGATAAGCTCTTAGTGATCCTTCTAAACATTGAAATTCACCAACAACTTGTTGTACCACTAGTAAGGAATCACCATAGGCTTCAACATGTTATACCCCATGGATTGCAATATGGCCAAGCCGAATAAGAAAACTTCACATTCGGCTCAAATATTGGTGCAGATATAATTTTAATCGGCTTGATGTCTCCAATAGCACCATTATGAGAAATAATGATTACGCCAACACCTTGGCCTTATTTGCAAGCCGACTAATCATATTGTCACATCCATGAAGTAAATCAAAATGCATATATCATGCCCCCGGGCCTTAAGGCCATCAAAGTAAAATCCATGGGGGCTTTCTAATAGCACGATGGTCGCAAGCATTCATCGGCTATATTTTTACACTAAGGGCGATATCAAAATATCGGCCATATGAATTCATCCACATAAATATGCATAGCCAAAACAAAATATTTTGGCTCTTGATCATTGGTAAGTAAAATAATTTGGCAACCCACCATAACATAAAGATCCACACCAAGGATCAAAATAAGAAGCTAAGGGATAACCATGTATACCAGGAGATGAATTCCACATAGGCATAGGCAAAGAATATGAATGATGCCATGATCAATAATTTTGATGATTTGGTGCAAACCTCCAACTTGGCAATTGTTTCTTAAATCTCTTTCTCTCCTTTGCTTTTGTTGCACCACTTGCTTGAACATCATCCTTCCGAGCTTGAATACTTCCCTTAGGAACCCATGCCAAGACGTTTCCTTTCTGCTTCTCTGCACTAAGCTTCTGTAACTTCTTCTCTTGCCACTTTGGGAAACCGATTGAGTATATCGGTTTTATTTCTGTTTTGGACAGCGGCAAATCTTTCTTGATTTTGGGCACTCCCACCTTCTTTTGTTTAGATTTGGCACCTACAATATCAATAGATGATTTCCCCACTTCTTTGCCATCAATAGCTGAATTTTTCAGCAATGTAATCGGCTTTTCAATAGTTGAATTCAGATCTGAACTCTTCTTTTTTTGGCCATCATACTTCACGCGGTAAACTTGCTTTACCGCTTTCTTCTTTGGTTGAGCTCCAGACCGATTTTGATCAAAACGGTCTTTACAAGATGATAGTCTCTCTGAATGTCTAGGAGCTGCATACTCTACATATTCTGGCCTCAAATATGGTGGAACATGTGCCTCTTGATCAAACTAGCCCCAAGATGAATAAGGATGAAAATATACGGGTTGTGGTCCATATGACATGGTAATTGGCTGCTCAAAAGGAGAATATGTTGCTGTTGTGTGAGATCTATCTCCTTGCCAATTCCACTCTTGAGACTTGTGCTTTGAAGGTAATTTTGATAATTGGATTTTCTTTAGCCGATTGGTGACATTTGTTTTTGCTATCTTCTCATATTTAGCTAGAAGTTCCTTAAAGCTAAGCTTTGGCCTTCTACTTCTTTGTTTGTCACGGCCTTTACCTCCATTAGCTTTACAAGCATCCTCCTTCTCCCTATCTTGACAGACATGCTCCAAAGAAGGATCCTTAGCCGATTCCCCTTGCTCAATGAGATCAATCGGCTTTTGCTTTGGTTGGAGAGATTTCAGCTGCCCTTAGTGTCTTCTAGAACTATGATAACTTTGTTGTCCTCTAGAATATCTTCTATTTGTAATTCATCAATAACAACCTTGCCTTCACTTGAGGGCTCCACATCTCTCTCTTGGGCGTTCAGCTTTGAGCTTTGAGTGAATCGGCTAATACAAGCCGATTCGAAACCTGTTTGCCATCAAGACCAATTGAATCCAATTGGTCTATGTGTTGAGCTTCAGAAAATCTCAATCGTCCTTTATCAATGGCCGATTGGATCACTCAATGAAATATATTGCAACTAGAGGTATTATGATTAGAAGAATTGTGCCATTTATAATATGTAAGCTCTTCTAAATTTTTAACAGATGGCAAAGCATTGTGATCAATGATTCTAATAAAATTATTCTTGAGCAAGATGTCAAAGACATGATCACAAAAAGTAAAGTCAAAGGTGTACTTTGATTTCTTTAGCCGATTCTTTTGTGGAGTTGGCTTTAAAGCTAGGCAAATGAATGGATTGGATTTATTATCAATCCATTCGGCCACACATTTGCAATTGCTTACAGGAAGCTTTAACTTTGACGAATTACCACTATCGGCCTTGCCATATGGAATAATGTCTTGGCTGATAGAATCTGAATTTATTTCATTATCAACAAATAAATTGCTATTCTCAACCGGTCTATTATAACAATTAGCAAGGATATCTCTAATAGATGCAGAAATTGAAATAGTATGACCAGATTGGAATTTGAGCAAAATATTTGTGTTTTCTACCTTGTTGATCATGTTGGAAAAGTGCACGTCCTTGATTTGCATGATGTTGCTCTTCATCTCCAGAGAATGATCAACAATAGGTGCCGAATCATCTGAAGATGCATCGGCAGCTGCCAAGACTGAGAAAGTCGGTTTAGCCGACTGAAAGTCGGCTAGGCCGACTTGGGCACTAGCAGGGGCAGTCGGCTTAGCTAACTCAGGGCAGGCAACAATTGGCTCAGCTGACTTTGAAGTCGGCTCAGCCGATTCTGAGTAGGCAGGCAGCCCTCCTTTGTTGCTTGTAGGGGCTTCATCTCCATCACTAATGCGATAATCACTAGATAAGTGTACAACCCCTTTAACTCCTGAAAAATCAAGTCTAGCTAGTTTCTGGCATTTTCCATGCTTTTCTATAGCAAGACTTGTTTTTTTAGATGCGATTGATTCGGAAAGGATATTGTACTGTTCAGCTTTTGTAGCTGAACCTTTGCTTACATCCGAATCAATTATTTCTTTCATGCCCACTAGCAATCCTGTTTTAGCCGATGACTCAACTGTGATCGGCTTTTTCTCTTTAGTCTTTTCAAAATATTCATAGAATTGCTCCTCTAATTGAGACCATAAACCAATAGTACATTGTGGCAAAGATGTAAACCATGCAAAGACAATACCGATGAGAGATAAAGGAAAATTTCGCACTCTCATATAGTCTTCTTTACCGACAAAACCCAGCTGTGAGAGATATATACTAATATGTTCCATAGTGGTTTTATCATCTTCACCACTAAATTCATAAAAATCAGGTACCCACCAACCATTAGGAGTTTTCAAGTAATCATAGCATAATGGGTACGGTCTATGATAAGTGAGCACCTTCCATTTAGAGGAATCATATGGATTCCTAGCATGGGCTAAATCTTTATCGATTTGGCTTGATTTGAGAGCAACAAATGAAGCCGAATCATGATTGTTTGCAAGTGCACATATTGCTGAATTTTCATTGATTCGGTTACAATTATTAGCAATATGTGGAGCTGAATCACAAGTTTTAGCACTCGAATGCCTTGCTGAAATTTCACTAATTCGGCTATGGTCATGAGCGTAATACAAAGCCGAATTATGGGCATTGATCTTAGCATAAGGTGCTGAATTTTCATTGATTCGGCTATGGTTACTAGTAACACGTGAAGCCGAATCATAAGTATTAGCACTTAAACACCTTGCTGAATTTTCATTAATTCGGCTCGAGTTGGGAGTAACATATGGAGCCGAATTATGAATAGGAGCATTGGCATATGGTGCTGAATTTTCAGAGCAATTGGCTAAATAATTAGCATTGTTATAACCAATTCTCTCATTCATCGGCATGTCTTGTGGTGGAACCACATATTGTGAACTTATAGCGATGAATAACAATTTACGTGTTGTATGTTGCTGGTAGCATCAAAATTCGAAGAATTTGCAACATGCATTGGCTCTTGATCATAATATTCATAATTATGATGTGTATGATGAGGAGCATTAACAAAAGTATTAGCCGATGTAACATATCTAGTATCATTACAGTTAGCAACACCAACATGAGAGCTCATAGAACTTGCAAAATAACTATTAGGATCATAAGATGCATTTGCAAGTTGTACCTCAGGGTGATTGTAGTAATATTGTGATGCAACACCTTGGTACTTCATGATTTATAACTTGACCGCCTTGCTGAATTTTTTGATAAGCAGCACAACTTGTTGTAAAATCGCAAACAAGTTCACAAGGGGTCAAAACCAGATGCGATCGGCCTTTTGAACCAGATGCAATGGTAATGTCGAGCTCAAGAAGATAGATCAACGAGGAGTAAGACTATGTCAGAGAGATTGTCTATAAGAGATAGCCGAACCAATTGTCCCCAGCGGAGTCGCCAAAAAGTGTGTTGACGTCGGAAGTGATCCGAATCAAACACCAATAGGGCCTTGGACGTCCGGGCCGCTACGGACCGAAGAACGCAGCGAGGATGTCACTCTTTCATGGTGAAGAACGGAGAGGTTTACAAGCAAACCACTAAAGGATAACCAACGTGCTTACGTGACGAAGAACCGGCTAGTTTTCAGACAAACTAGCAAAGAAACCGTCGAGACTCTCGCCCGGGAGGGACCCCGTCAGGACAAGGACGTCGTCGGGTTGCCCTAGGTCAGCCGGCAAGCCTAGGGCACCATCCTTGATCGTTGGATCAAGGGATGAACAGTATGTGGGTTGGAGAAGAGGGTAAAAGGGTTGGGGTAGAGGTAATAGATTGATTTGTTTGTCAATTGGATCGATGGTAACTCAATCGGCCATGATCCTCTCATATATATAGAGTGGGGTGGTCTTATCCCAATAGGAAATCTCTTCAAGCCTTATTTTCTAAGTTTCCCACGAGTTTGGAACAGTTCGGATCGGAATCCAAAAGGCCAGATCCGAACAGGATTTTCTGTTAGGTATGTCGGAAGTCCAGTCGGAAGTCCCGACTTGGGTCGGAACTCCCGACAGTCAGAACTTTCGACTTTTGTCGGAACTCCCGACGTAGGGACAACCCCAGACACCCGAGCAGAATTCTTCAGGCTTCCCGGAAGTCCCGACACACGTCGGAACTTCCGACAGTCGGAAGTCTCGACTTAGGTCGGAACTCCCGACACCGAGGCATCTTTCCGAGGGCATAACTTCTTCATCCGGACTCCGAATTAGACATTCTATATATGTTTCTTGACCGTCTCGACGAGAGGAACGTAATGGTGAAGTCCGTTTCACATTTTGACAACTTCACAAAATGAACATTTTTTGTTGTCAACAGAATTATTATATATATACGTATACCTATGTCCACCAAATACGACCTGTTTGGATTGCATCACAGACCGATTCTGGAGTCATCCGAACTTAAGTCCGATCCTATAAATTTGTTTGGATTGAGGTATGGAATGAAGTCATCCGGCATTGACTGGTACGTGCTGCAGTTTATTTTGTAGAATCAACTCGTCCGGCGGAAAAGCGAGGAGCCACTCCGTCCGGAGCCAACTTGACCCGAACAGTTTGATCCGACAAACCAAACAGCCTAATACAAAACAATGAAAAAAGGTTGTGGGATTACTGGATGACGCACCTTTAGCATATGGGCATGTTTAGATGACATCTAATACCAGTAGCGAAGCCAAAAGCTGGGTGCTCGGGCAATTCTCATTATGCAAAAAAAAAAAAAAAAAAAAAGCTAGGAAATTACATGACTCTCCTTTGGTACAAAGAAAATTTTCTTTTAAACTTCGGCGACGAGCCCAGCCAGCCTCGTGGGGTGGTCGGGCGGTGGCTCCACTACTGAGTTGCTAAAGCTTCGATCAGATTTTAAGAGGGTTTGACTGAACACTATTCTAGAACTAGAATTGTATCATTTCTGAAACGGATGAAGTAAATAAAAAACTTTTCTCAGTCATCTCAGCTCTAAGAAGTTGCCTGACAAATGGGGTAACCAAAGGTGATGCGCCGGAGCGGGCAACCGAACTCCACTTCTCTTAACAATCTTGTCGGCACTCGGCACGACCTGCGTACCATTCATCTGGACAAGGAAGGAACTGCAGGAGCTTGTGCTCGTAGAGCAGGTCTGTGCCCTCCAGCATCTACCTGCAGCCTCGCCATATCATGTGGACGCTTTGTCCTCGAGCTTGGTTGGGCATTGGGATGTACGATGACGCTCTACTCACGCCGTCCATGCCAGGGCAAGGGAATAATTGATCTATGATTTTTTTTTAAAAAGGTTTAGTTTAAGTCTGCACTAAATCCTAGGGATTTGGATCAAACTCACCTTTCCAAGCAAAACTTGTAGGAGCCAAAACAACAGCAGATAATTTTAATATGAAGCACACAAGAGGAGAACACGGAGTGCTTACTGAAACAGATGAATTACAGAGTCTTTTTACCTTTAATAATAACTATTACTCTTGGCACCTGTAATCTTGGTGGTGTTCATTCTTTACCGAATTGGAGGACATACATATAGAATGAACTTTCTAACATCCTAGCAAGTGTTTTCCTTATTATGACAAAAAAAAAGAAGTTCCTCCGAAAGAGCCTGGACGAGGTGAGAAAGTTCAAGGGAATGCGGCAGACGATTTCCACAGTACTTGACACCAAACGGATCAATGGCAGAGCAAGTAGCAGTGCAAGTCCCCAGTACAATCAATTGCACTTGCATTGTATGATCGCCGCAGTTGGATTTAACCCAGAGTGACATGAAGCACTCTTCAGATCAGAAACCAGTAGCTAGTGCCAGTGAGACCGCCGAAAGGCAATCATGCCTGCAGCAGCCCATTGCCACCATCATCTCCAGCTCGGTGCCTCTGAGCAAGCAGGTACTTCTCAAATTCCTTCAGGTAGTCTAAGAGCAGCACGCATGAGAAGAGAAGGAATCCACCAAAGTAGTTGCTGCCACCTCCGCCGCCTCCACCACCACCCCCACCTTTGCCGAAGCGGAATGGAGGGAACCCACCGCTCCCGTCATCCAGTTTTGGCCCCTGGACTTTCCCTGGAACAGTTATAAATAACACAGGTAAAATTAAGCAAATGTGGTGAGTTCGACTCTTGTCTTTGAGCAACATCACTTACCTGCTTCAAAGACAAGAAAAAAAATGAATTCAATTATATGTAGTATGCAAATTCTAAATTTTAACCTTTCTTATCACGTTGCATAGTTGCACTTGAAGATTTCTTTTGGACACTTTGTGTTTGAGTGGCGTTGCATCTCACAATCTGTAGTAAACAGTTGTCAAAGGAGAGGTGGTTAAACAAAGGAGCTCACAGTAAAGTAGATCATAGACAATATAAGCAAGGTAGCATTTTCACATTCAGTTTTGAATTTCACCAACTGATGGTTACCATTACAAGTAACAAGATACACTGCAAGTCTAGATTTACTATATACCTACTAATTCACACAGCTGATGGTTTAGTATATAATTCTTGGAATCTTGGTATGATGGTATCTAAAAAATTATGCACATTGAAGACATGTAATTTGTCTAGAAACATTGTAAACCCATAATGTATGCGACAATGAACTAAGCCATTCTGAACATACAAAAATTTTATAATATATGCACTCCTGGCATTACTAATAGAATGAGGTCCTCATTGGCACCATTTATCTCAAGTGAGCAGTGAAGGTCAATCTTGCATAATTACCATAGCTGATGATTTAACATAATTTTGTATTAATGTATGGAGACAATGAAAACACGTTTTTAAGATATACAGAAGTTCCACTATGCTAAAGTTTGTATCATGCTTAAAGATTAGAACATATGCGTTGATATGTAGCCTGATTTTGTGATTAGTTCTCAACTCCTCAAGCTCAAATTTACATGTAGTAAGATCAAAATTGAGAACAATGCATTAAATACACTTACTCTCAATGTTGCTTTCGCAGATACTTTCTGACCAAATGAGATATGATTAACTTTAGGCTGCTGTAATTTCAAACCTAGAAAACAGGAAGAAATTAGGAAACATTATTTAACAATACATAGTGTAAACATTGCTATGTAAAAGAGGATCATCAAGGCCAAAATTCAGAAGGCATGTGCTGATTTGCAGACCTCAGAATCCGAGATCAAATGTTTCCTATCAAAGTGTATCTTAGGTACCTAAACATGCATGGATGTGCCACCTCGGTCCCTAAACCAAGTAACCCTTAATTAAGAGTTAGGGCCTTTTTGCCCCACTTGTACATGTCCATGGACCTAAATGTACAATTCTCAAGTTTATAGACATGTGCATTTTACTCCACATGAACTCAATGACCATCTCAAAACAAGCAAAAGTGTGGTAATGCTATCTGATCGTCCGATTAATCGCGATTAATCGTCCTTATCGGTACCTAGCACTTGATTAGGCTCTTCGATTTGATCAGAGCGATCAGAAACCTGATCGTCCGATCAATCGTCGATTACTCGCGATTAATCGTCCGATTAGGTCTCTTGGCCGATCAGCACTAAATAGGCAGATGGGCTGCTTCAGCTTACTGGGCTATATTTGTTTGGGCCAGACCCATTAGGGTTTCTCTTATATACCTCTCCCCTACTCTCTCACCTCCTCAGTCCTCACTCCCAGTCTCCAGCCGTTGGTTGCACTTGCTGTGTGTGCAGCTGCTGAGCTGCATCTCTCCCCCTCCATCCTCGCTCCTTCCTCCCTCCTCCCTCCCTTCCAGTTCCAATCCAAGCAGCCCGTCCATGCATCTTCCCTGCTGCGTGCTGCTTCCTCGTCCCTCCTGCTGCAGGGCCGCCGATTCTCTTCCCACCTGAGAAGACTTGGATATATACCATGCATATATGATATATAGTCCTGCTATATACAGGACGATTATATGGGCGATTAGAGATCGATTAATCGTCCTGGTCGTCCTGATCGGTACCAGGGCGATTAGCGATGATTAGCTGATTTAAAAACATTGTTCTAAAAAGATTATTTACACATGAACTTAACGATCATCATCTCATAAAAAAGGAATGTGCTATCACAGATTATCCACGACACATCTGAATAGACTCTGCATTTGATTCATCAGTTTTCGTGGCTAAGGTAGAGAGCAAAGGGCAAGACTTATAGGAACTAGGATACCAGTCAAATTAAAATGCTTCATATACTACACCAGATACTGACACCAGCACTACTTTCTTTGGGTTCCAATGCATTTATAAGGCAGCAAAGGATAAGTTAATAAACCAATAAGAAATTAAGAGCAATGCAATATTACAAAGTAGCAGATCATGAAGCTTTTTGAATGTGGCTACCTATACTAACAACGAGACAGGGGAGAGAACAAATGTTCAGAGCATGGTTTTTAGGGTGACAAGGCGAGAGACCTCCTTCCAGTCGTCTAGGCAAATAAGGCGCTTGCCTAGGAGATGCCATACAAACATCTAATTCCACTAAAAGCTCACAAGAAATAAAACCTTAATGTTCCCAACTCTTAGAATGAATACCATACTAGTAGCATATAAAACAGAGTAATTAGCATATAATATCACACAACCAATGTACCACTGTACTAAGCAATGCAATATTACAAAGTAGCAGATCATGAAGCTTTTTGAATGTGGCTACCTATACTAACAACGAGACAGGGGAGAGAACAAATGTTCAGAGCATGGTTTTAGGGTGACAAGGCGAGAGACCTCCTTCCAGTCGTCTAGGCAAATAAGGCGCTTGCCTAGGAGATGCCATACAAACATCTAATTCCACTAAAAGCTCACAAGAAATAAAACCTTAATGTTCCCAACTCTTAGAATGAATACCATACTAGTAGCATATAAAACAGAGCAATTAGCATATAATAAAACAAAGCACAAGCACTAAAGCACTACCATTCTCCTTTCAGGCTCATATAAGCAGACAACTAGCAGGCAAACATCTTATATCTTCTTTAAGAAGCAAAGCATAGGGAGAGCAAGAGGAGCAAAGGCACACATGATTCAATCTGGGCCTGGAGGGAAGGCAGGGCGAAGCTACGAGCCAGCAAAGAGCAGGGCGCAGCTTGTGGTGAGAGGGGAGGCAGGGCAGAGCAATTGTCCACTAATCCTCGCCCTGGGTCCTGGCGGCCGGCGCAAATGCGCAGCCAGAATCAAAGCATGGAGGCGCACAGCTAGAACCAGCATGGCAACGCATCGCATGGGAATCAATGTGTCTCACGGGGATGCGTCGACAGGGACTTGCCTTGAGCACACAGGGAAGAAGCAGAAGGCAGCAGGAACTTTGGTCTCTCCCTCTCTTTCTCTTGCTTCCCTATACCTTTTCTCTCCCTATCCCTCTCTTCCTGTGCAGAAGGCAGGATGTACTGCATGTGAGTTATTTTCTTCCCGCATGGCGCAGGGCCGCTCCTTTCTCGCATGTGCGATTGTCTTTCGCGAATAAGGTGACTGCCCGCAGCCTCCTTGCCAATGCCCAGACGCCTAAACAAGAAAGGCGGACGCCTAGTACGACAAGGCAGATACCATACGTGTGCATAGTTAGTATGGACGCCTAGCTGTCGCCTAGGCGTCACCTTTAAAAGTTAAAACCATGGTTCAGAGACATCTAATACTTTTGACACAGCCTTGGAAAACATCAGGTTGAGTGGCGAACTTTTGGTAGAGGTTTATTGATCTCATGATCTATTCTGCTTCTAGATGTATACTGACAAATCTACTTGTCTTCACCTGCCAAAACTTTGCTATTACGTTTCTGGTTCAGCTAATCTTTTAATTTCCAATTGTAGATCAAAATCCACAACCTCTTGATGTATCATGACAAACAGACAAAACTCAGATTATAACAATGAAAAAAATACAAAACCATAGGGAACCCTGAATCCAATAATTACCTCCAAATCTCCTAGTTGAAGTGCCATAGATTGCAGCTCCTGGCAATGAGCATGTGCCAAGTTGCGACATTGTTGATGCAAATCAATGCCTATAAAGCCCAGTAAATCACTAAATCAGTACCCATGAAAAATGAAACGCCACACTGAATGCTTCAAAATGGAATATGCATCAATGAATCATTGCCCATTGCATAGTTCATAATACACTAAACCTTTTAATTGAATTCGCTATCCGAAGACAGGAAATGGAATGGAACAGGATGATATTATCGTATCATTACACATAAAAAGTACAATATAAGCACATAATTGCTTTCTTTCACTTGTCAGCTATCCACAACACAGGTTTACCCATGTATGTCCGAAAATATACCACTTGGCGGGCATCATGACAAAACATAGCATATCCTATCATATAGTATTATGAACTTACTTATACAAACACTAAAATGATTTGAAATAAAAAAAAACTTATATGAATTAATCATTTGGAAAGGGCAACAAGGACTGAAATTTCAATTAAACATAATACAAAGTATCATTCATCGGGCGGACATGGTAAAGGACATGGGTGTCCACATGTACGCCCCATAATTTTTGCAAAAAAAAAAACCAAGTTAGTAGGCATAATACATCTATACCCTTGTAATTACTCCCTCCGTCCAAAGAATATATAGATATCCCTTCTCAAGGAGTCAAACAATCTTTATAGTGATGGGATAAGTCTCTGTTGGCAGTCTTTGTGGGGCTGGCTTCAGCAGCATCTTGACTGAGAGGACAGCATCCTTGCAGCTGGTCTTTAGCTAGGACAGCATCTTAAGACAGCATCTTAGAGGACAGCATATTAGGACAGCATATTAGCATCTTAGACTAGCATCTTGGCATATGCTTGGCTGGCTAGCAGCCTATAAATATGTATCCCCAACCCCTCAGGTGGGGTATGGCATTTATGTGAGAAACAAAGAAAATTGCTCCAATTCCTAGTGTCATCCTCTCTCGATGAGAGTAAGAATTCTACTACTACCAAGAGTAAGAACTCAGCGACTTACAACTGGTATCAGAGTCGTATTATCCTGTAGCCTGAGCATCTCTTGCTCATCTTCTCTCCCAGCCCCACAACAGCCCCAGCTGTTGGCACCAGCAGCTCCTCCGGCCGCTCCTGTCCGTCTGAAGCAGCCCTCTCCCCACGCACAGCCCCCCGGTAGCGCGTCATGTCCGCAGGGCAGTCTCAGCGCTCGGTCGCCTCGAGCACGCGGCGTCGGCAAGAGGCCAAACTTGCAGCGGCAGAGGAACGCGAGCGAGCGGCGGCAGAGACCGCTGCGGCGACGGCAAGGGCGTCGAGGCTGGCAGCGGCGGAGCTGGCAGCAGCCAGAGCGGAGGCGGAAGCGGCGGCGGCGGCGGATGCAGCGCGTGCGGCGGCAGCGGAGGTCGAGGCTCTGCGCGGCAGCATCGGCAGCTCCATTTCCGCTGACGACACCGCCGACGCGGACCTCGAGCTGCTAGAGAGGGAGGCAGCGCGAGCGCGAGCGGCGCAGTGGGCAGCCGCGCACGCCCACGAGCATGGCGGCAGCCCAGACAGGCGCGGACGCGCTGGCGGCGCTCCTGGAGGAGGCGCGCACGGCGGTGGCGCTCCTGGGGCAGCCGCGCACGCTCACGAGCATGGCGGCAGCCCAGACAGGCGCGGACGCGCTGGCGGCGCTCCTGGAGGAGGCGTGCACGGCGGTGGCGCTCCTAGAGGAGCCGCGCACGCCCACGAGCGCGGCGGCAGCCCAGACAGGCGCGGACGCGCCGGCGGCGCTCCTGGAGGAGGCGCGCATGGCGACGGTGGCGGACGGGTCGATGGAGAGCGCGGCCTTCACAGGCAACGTGGCTCTCTCTCCCCGGATCGGTACCGTGGTTACCACGGGCTCCAGGCTGTCGTCAGGGACATCGGCCCCGGCGGTGGGTGGCCTACCCTCACCAAGACCAACTACGTCGAGTGGGCTGCGGTGATGAGGGTAAAGCTCCAGGTGCGGCACATGTGGGAGGCAGTCCGGTACGGCGACGTCGACTACGACCTAGATCGACGGGCGTTGGATGCCCTCATCGCTGTAGTCCCGCCCGAGATGCAGTTCTCGCTTACCAATAAGCGGACTGCCAAGGAGGCTTGGGACGCCATCGCTGCGGCACGCATCGGCAGCGACCGCGCCCGCAAGTCCACACTGCAGGCACTTCGCAAGGAGTGGGAGAACCTGGCCTTCAAGCCAGGTGAGGACGTTGATGACTTCGCTCTCCGTCTCAACACTCTGTTGCAGAAGATGGTGCAGTTCGGCGATGACACCTACGGTGAGGAGAGAGTTGTCGAAAAGCTATTCCGCTGCGTCCCCGAGAAGTACAAGCAGATGGCTCGCTCGATCGAGTCTCTGCTGGATCTCTCCACGATGTCGATCGAGGAGGCGATAGGTCGCCTCAAGGTCGTCGACAGCGATGAGCCACAGCCCCTCTCGGGGCCCATCACCATTGGCGGGAAGCTCCTTCTCACTCGAGAGCAATGGCTTGCCAGCCAAGGTGACCGGAAGAAGGGGGAGCCTTCTTCCGCGACAGGCGGCCGCAAGCGTGGCAAGCCGCGCAAGGCGGCAGAGACGCCTAGGCCGGGGCGCGAGGATGTGCCGAGGGTGATGCCCGCGGAGGCGCCCAGGGCGGCGCCGCCGGCAGGCACAAGCCGGCACGAGACGACGCCTGCCGCAACTACGGCCAGCTTGGCCATTGGGCCAAGGACTGTTGACAGCCACGACGCGGCCAGGCCCACATCGCACAGGCGGAGGAGGAGGAGCCGGCTCTGTTCATGGCACATGCAAGCATCGAGCTACCTCCAGCGGCACCGGCCGCAGCGGCTCTCCTCCACCTTGACGAGCCAAAAGCACACGCCCTCCTCGGCGACGGCTCCGGCAACGACAAGACTGACGGGTGGTGCCTCGACACCGGCGCCACCCATCACATGACCGGTCGACGGGAGTTCTTCACCGAGCTTGACTCTAGCGTCCGAGGCTCCGTCAAGTTTGGGGATGCCTCCGGCGTGGAGATCAAGGGCGTCGGCTCCGTCATCTTCACCACCGTGTCTGGTGAGCACAGGCTGCTCACCGGAGTCTACTACATCCCCGCGTTGAGGAACTCCATCATCAGCTTGGGACAGCTGGATGAGAACGGTTCGCGCGTGGTGGTTGAGGATGGAGTCATGAGGATTTGGGATCGCCACCACCGCCTTCTCGCTAAGATATCCAGAAGCGCAAATCGACTCTACGTCCTTAACGTGCAGGTGGCACAACCCCTCTGTCTCGCTGCTCGTCTACCAAGAGTAATTACAAGGGTAAGACTCTACTACTACCAAGAGTAAGAATTCAAAGACTTACATATAGAAAATAGTAGATCAGATCCGAATACAAATCACCAAATAGTTTAAGTTAGGGTTCAGGGGCTCGGTTTCGTATAGCAGGGACAGTGGCGGGCCCAGGATTTTGGAGCTGGGTATTCAAAATGTATAAGGGTAAAAAAAATTCACAATCAAAAGGCTAATATTTGGCATGTATAGTGCTGTATAGTGTATATATAGGAAATATATAACACATATAATTCAGTATGATTTCATATATTCAAGAATTTGACCACAAATTTAGCATATAACTCTCTCTTGCTCAACCTCATCTTGTGACTGTTTCTCCTCTTTGCAACAAAGTTCTCAAATCTATGGTACCACTATTTTTTATTTTCATACACCTAAAATGAAATTAAGAGACTAGACTAAGTATTTTGGGGACAAATTGCTATTCCTAACAATCTGAATAGGAAATTCGAAGCCTGAAACTCAACTTACAGGAACAGACTTCGCTGCCTCGCTGTTCGGCGGTCGCTGCTGACCTGCTGCGTCTGCGTGCTGGTGCTGCTGCTGCAGGCCGGTGCCGCGCAGCCGCGGTGCGTGCTACAGGCTGCTGCCTATTGCTGCTGGCCTGCCCCTGCCTTGGAGACTGGAGTCCGCGCGCCGGCCGTGCGCGATGGCGCGGTGCGCCCGTGCCGCCACCGCCCGTCGGCCACCAAAGCGCCGCCACTCGAAGCTAGGCTAGGGTTCGCCGGACGCCGGTTCAGGGAGAAAAACGCGGAGTCGCGTGCGGCTTCCCACCCGACTCCCATGAGCACGGGTGAGCATAGGGGAGAGGAGTGGGGAGCAGGCGTTGTTGGGCCTGCGGGTGAGAATATGTGTCGCTGGACCTCGTTGGGCCTTCGGGTGGGGGAGCAAAACGAGTAGTAATATGTTACGGGCTGATTTGCTGTATATAAGTGTTCAAGTTCGCTGTATTTTTGTTTTTTTCCATATACAGACCAGTTCCACTAAAAAAAACAGATTTATATATATATATATATATATATATATATATATACTACATATATGATTTTTTTTTGCTAAAATATTTGGGTATTCAAACTGAATACCCTCGAATACTTGTGGGAAGAGAAGGGGTGGGCATACCTGGCGGGTGCTTGTCGCCGGTGAAGCGCCCGACGATGACGAAGGGACCGACGATGGGTACCTGGCGTAGGGCAGCGGCGCAGTCGCTCAATCGTCGGCAGAGGAGCGTGCACACGTGGGGTGAGGTTAAAGATGGCAACGGGCACAGAATGCCCGCATACCCACAGGCATGGAACCTGATGGGCAAGGATACGGACACCACTTCTTGCCCGCGGCCACGGGCGCGGGCACCATCCTGAACCCAGAGGATAGTTCTTCGCGGGCAAAGAAATTTGCTACCCTCGCCCACTTATCCGCCAGACCCGCTCCACAGGTCTGACATGTGGGACCTACAAGCAAATATATGTATGTATACACGATTTGTTGTGAATATGTATCTTCGTATCTCTTATAATGCACTATGATTTATGTATATGCTCAACCTGACGGGCACACGGATATGCCCGCGGGCATTTCATGCCCGCGGATGGAGGGCGCGGGCGTGGTTTGTTGCCCGTGGCGGGTCGCGGGCGCGGGCGAGAGATTTAGCTAGCGAGCGCGGGCGTAAGAAGGTAGTATCCGCGGGCACCACACCTGTTGCCATCTCTAGGTGAGGTTACCAGCGTAGGAGAGAGAAAGGTGGAGAGACAGAAAGAACCGCTATTTCTGTCAAGGGCGAGAGTCGCTTCACGGATTTTGATGCCGGTCCCACACACGTCTTGCCTCTGGGCGCGCATTGGGACTTGGGAGGGAGGCTCCATAGTCTGAAACGACGCGGCAGGCCCAAGCGCGGCCCATGCCGTGCTGCGGCAGCCAGCAGGGGAGGAGCATAAGGATGAAAACGGACGGAATCGAACGGAGAACTCCTCAACCGTTTTCTACTTTTACATTTGAATACGAAAATGAAAACGAAAGCGGACAAGCCGAACACGAAAACAACACACGAACTTACGGAATATCGAGAATTTCGAAAACGAAATAATTCGAGCGGAATTATATCGAACACGGTCGATATACGAAAACTCAATACGGAATACCGACCCGTAGACCAAGTGCATGACTAAGTGCATACATGATCAAGTTCAAGTGCATATAATAATTAACAAGTGCATATTATAGAAACATGAACTCGAACTGAGTCAGAATAATTTTATTAATCTTTTTAGAATAGATGTAGTATTTTATTTTAAAGATTTATTCAGATTTTTCTTTTGAGTAACAAAGATTTATTCGGCTGATGCAAAAACTATCAAATGATTGACTTTGCAGGTGGGGGTTAAACCGATGAGCTTGATGGGCTATGGCCCAGGTGGGCTTTCGTGTAGATGCTGCCGGTTTCCTGACATTTAGCACCATCTCATGAGGTGAAAGAGAGACGAGGCTGAGCGCCGTCTATAAGAGAGGGCAGCTGGCCACCAGTAGAAAGAACACAGCTGCGTGGTGAACAACCTGTAATTGGGCTGTATGACCTGTGCAGTTGGCCAAATTCGGTTTAAACCGAATTTTCAATTCGGAATATTTCAAATTAAAAGTAGAAAAGTAGAAAACGGTCGGAAAAATGTCTAAACCGTTTTCTACTTTTACATTTGAAATACGAAACATCTGAAATGCGAAAGCGAAAACGGTAAAGTCGAACAAGAAAATGCGGATTCGATCGGATTAAATATAAAAAACGATGCGGTTCGATTCGGGATATTTTCGTTCCGTTTTCATCCTTAGAGGAGCAGTGGTGCCGCCATGTCTATGCGGATAAGGAAGGAGAGAATGGATTTTTTTTAAATAATATTTTTTATTAATTAATTGCAAATCTAGTTCTTGATGGAAATGAATTGCAAATTTAGTAGCCCTGTCCAGCAGGCGACCAGATACCTATCGGCAGCTCAAAAGCCGACGGGCCCACTCCACGCTGGCTTCATTGGCCTCGTTCGCTGGTCTGAAACTTGACTGAAACTGGCTGAAAAATATTGTTTCGGCTGAATTATCGTGAGAAAAAAACACTGTTCCAGCTGAAAAAAAAAAGCCGAACAAACCATTTTTAAGACAAGCGAACAGGGCCATTTTGGCCAACGGATATGTGCCGGTCGGCCAAGAGGCAGAGCTCTTACAAATTATGAAGTGACCTGAAGAAGCTTTGTGGACTTGGCTTCAGTGCAGTCCTTCCAGAGCTGCATAAGTGGCTTAGGGTAATATAATTCTGAGGACGAGTTGTCATGAGATATTAGAGCAATCGGGGGATGTCCATGAGATCATTTATCTTGGTTGATCGAATAAAATTAAAATTCTGCAAGCATAAATCAGATAAATGTTGTTCTTTATTAGAATGCATCAGTACAGAAATCTCCAGGAAAATAGGTTAGTCGAACCGAACACACACTGTTAACTTCACGCCTTTTTGAGACAAGGCTTGATGCATCCTTCAGACATGCCTGATATATGTTTCTCGGGGTTATTGTCCATAATTACTTGTGGGAGTTCCCTACGTGCTTTCCGCTTTGATGCTTTAGGTGGCTGCTGCTGCTGAGTAAAAGTGCTAGCTCAAGTAAACAAAGAACAAACTAAACAAGTAATCCCTTTTCATACTATTTTCTAGATGTAATAAGGCTTGATAAATCATGTTTACCTTCATCTTCTGCTCCTCTGGTCCCCCTGCAAGAGAACTTTCAGTAAGTGCAGCAAGATGCTTCAAATATGGCATAAATGCAACAACACATGTACTTAAATTATGTCCACCAGTCAACTTCTAATATATGAGGTAACTAGTCAACCAACAAAAAAACGAAGGGGGAAACGAACTACAAGTTCTTTTTGTCAAGTGCAAAAGGTTGAAATATGACATAAGTTGAGAATCAGAAATATAGTTGTGCAAAGTGATTATTGGTAAGCCAATGGATCACATTGCCAAAAGAGAAAGAGCGAGATATGCCACATTGTTGGTCACCAGACGGCGGTTTACGCCGGCGGCGAGCTGCTGTGTGGCGAGGTGGATGAACAAGAAGAAAATGAACTGGACACAGGGAATTTGTGTTGCAAAAAGCGCAACGTTTTCTGATGCATATATTTGATATATAAAGGAATACAAACTGATCATGCCGCCCATGGCGCGCACTACGCGAGAGAGGTGCGCGTCCATCCCCACGCACGCACGACGTCCGGCCATGGCTGCATGTCTAACTACTCCTAAACCTGGCGCACGATCACCACAAGTTAGTGTCTGTGCGCATGCATAATCGAGTGAACGAAAACATAGGAGTATCCAACAATTCTCCTCCTACTCCTAGTGTGCCTGCTTTACATGAACAACACCAAGTTTGGAGCGCAGTTCACAGAAGCGTTCACGCCCCAGTGCCTTGGTGCAGATGTCCGCCAGCTGCTCCACTGTCCCAATGGACTGAATTTGAACCCTGTTCTCCTCGACACACTCACGAATGTAATGATATTTTACATCAATATGCTTACTTCGGTCGTGGAACACGGGATTCTTGCTGAGCGCGACGGCGGACTGGTTGTCGATCTTCAGTGAGAAGGTGCCCGCCTCTTCTCCCTTGAGCTCGGCCAGAAGACGGGCGAGCCAGACACCTTGGCACGCGGCCGTGGCCCCGGCAATGTACTCTGCCTCGCAGGATGACAAGGCCACGACGCGCTGCTTCTGTGACTGCCAGGTGATCACGTTCCCGCCGAGGAAGAAGACGACTCCGGTGGTGCTCTTGCGGGTGTCGATGTCACCGGCCAAGTCGCTGTCGCTGTAGCCGACGAGCTGAGCCTCTTGCTTCCTCCTGTAGCAGCAACCAAACTGCAATGTGCCGGCCACATACCTGAGCACCCTTTTGACGGCGACCAGATGCTCGGCGGTGGGCGCCTCCATGAATCGACTGACGTACCCCACCGAGTACGCAAGGTCAGGCCTGGAGTTCACCAGGTAGCGGAGTGAGCCCACGATGCTGCGGTACATTGTTGGATTGACCCGTGGAGCCGCACTCTGTTTGCTGAGCTTCAGGCGAGGCTCCATGGGCGTGTGGCTGGGGTTGCACCCAGCCAGGCCTGCAGACTCCAGGATCTTCACCGCGTATGCACTTTGGCACACTGTGATGCCGGTCTCGCTCTGAGTGACCTCCAGCCCCAGATAGTAATGGAGGAGACCGAGATCACTCATCTGAAACTTGGACTTCATCTCCTCCTTGAACGCGTTGATGTCGTTGTTGTTGTCGCCCGTGATCACCAGGTCATCGACATAGACCCCGACGACCAGGCGACGATTCCCGGAGCCGCGCAGGTACACGGCGTGCTCGGAGGTGCTCCTCTGGAAGCCCAGCTCGATCAGAGAGGAATCAAGCTTGGCATACCAGGCACGGGGGGCTTGACGCAGTCCGTAGAGTGCCTTCACCAGATGCAGCACCTTGTTCTCATGGCCGCGCAGCACGAACCCAGGAGGTTGCTCGACGTAGACCTGTTCCTGGAGCACGCCGTTCAGGAACGCGGACTTGACGTCCATGTGGTGCACTGCCTAGCCTTGTGATGCGGCATGGGCCAGCAGCAACCGCACGGACTCAAGCCGCGCCACCGGCGCGAACACTTCATCGAAGTCGATGCCCTGCTGCTGCACGTAGCCTTTGGCGACGAGTCGAGCCTTGTGCTTCGTGATCACGCCCGTGGCGTCCTTCTTGGTCTTGTAGACCCACTTCAGGCCGATCGGCTTGACGTGCGGGGGAGGGTCGACGAGCTCCCACGTGCCACTCGCCTCGATGGATGTCATCTCGTCCAGCATAGCGTGGCGCCAGTGGTCGTGCTTGAGTGCTTCTCCATGCGTCGTCGGCTCGGCGTCGCTTGCCAGCAAGAGATGCTCCTCCAGGTTCCGGTCGACGAAGCCGGGTGGAGTGGACTGGCCGAGGATGTTGTCGACGCGCCGGAACCGGATTGGCGCCTCGTCGTCGTGGTCTGCGTCCAGCTGCTCGCTGAGGCCAGACCCAGGCGGCGTGGCGTACTCGACGCCAGGAGGTGGATGAGCACTCGCCGATCCTGGTGCTGAGCCTGGTGCAGGTGTGTGCACAGGCGTGAACGGCGATGTGGGTGCGCCCGGTGAGGCTGGTGTGCCTGGCGGCGCGCGCCGACGAGGAAGCGTGGACCTGGCACACCCGATTCGGCCACATCAACTTCACCACGCTCCGGAAGATGGGGCGCGACGGGCTGGTGCGCGGCCTTCCCCTGCTCAAGCAGGTGGAGCAGGTCTGCGAGGCCTGCCTCGCCGGCAAGCAGCGCCGGGCGCCCTTTCCACAGAAGGCGCTCCGGCGTTCCACCGAGGCCTTGCAGATTCTTCACGGTGATCTCTGCGGCCCCATCACACCTCCAACGCCGAGTGGCAACCGGTACTTTCTACTGCTAGTTGATGATTACTCACGTTATATGTGGATCGCCCTGTTGCCGAGCAAGGACGCTGCTGCCGCCGCCATCAAGAACATTCAGGCCGCGGCGGAACGCAAGTCCGGCAAGAAGCTGCTCGCCCTGCGTACCGATCGCGGGGGCGAATTCGCGGCAACGGACTTCACCAACTACTGCGCTCAACTGGGGGTCCGCCGCGAGCTCACGGCGCCGTTCACTCCCCAACAGAACGGCGTTGTGGAGCGGCGCAACCAGTCCGTCGTGGGCACGGCGCGCAGCATCATGAAGGCCAAGGCGCTCCCGGGCGTGTTCTGGGGGGAGGCCGTGGTGACAGCCGTCTACCTCCAGAACCGGTCCTCATGCAAGGGGATTGATGGAAAGACCCGTGGAGCCACACTCTGTTTGCTGAGCTTCAGGCGAGGCTCCATGGGCGTGTGGCTGGGGTTGCACCCAGCCAGGCCTGCAGACTCCAGGATCTTCGCCGCGTATGCACTTTGGCACACTGTGAGAGCTCGCAGCTAGAAGACTCAGCAGTTGCAACCAAGGATGCACTCCCTAGTCTCTTATCCTGAAACAAAGTCCTATTGTAGCCATTTGACTATGCACAAAGGCAATGAGATAAAGCGCGAATAGTTTCAAGAATATTCTAACATAGTCTGTAAATGGCCATTATATTAGCTGTCAGCAAGAACCATCACTTTCGGATGCAGGTTCCACTTGACCGAAACAACATGTCAATGCACAATTGACATGAAAATCATTGTTCTTTGGGGGGGGGGGGGGGGGGGGGGGGGGGGGGGGGAAAGGAAATTCTAATTTTTAATCCAGCCTTGTTTTCCATATGGCAGAGAGTAAATCATGTGCTTGGTTTCACCTTGTTGAGCTTCTTCATGAACAGGGGAGGGAGCAGCATAGTACTGTTTTTCTTGCTGAGGAGGGTCTTCTTGCCTAGGTGGTGAGGGAACCAGCGTACTTGGAACTTGTGGTGCTCATCAGGAGTGGTCTCATCATCTGCTATGTCAAATCTGTATACAAGGCACTATCGCAAAATATATTTGTACTATACACAAAATAAGAAAAAGAAACATACATTAGCAATGATAAAAGAGTGGTAAATTTAAATAAGTATGCAGCTTTGCTTTACCTCTCAAAGCGATTGAACACATCTGCTTCTGCAAGCCCAGACTCAAAATTAACGACCAGGGTTATATTCAATGCTTCAGCTGAGAAAATATAGTAGAGTTTAAGAATATTCTCCCTTATACAAACACAAAGAGTAGTCCGCAAGAGAAGAAAGACAAACCTTGATGACGATGATCAGCATGAGAGAAGTCATCATCATCAAGATTGGCATTAACGTACTGTTCATCCAGATCTTCCAATCGCTAAACATGCATCCTATATTTCAATCAGAAAAGTGGATACAATAATCTGGCCAAAGTTTGAAAAGAAGAGATGTGTTCATGTGATGGCTATTCTAAATAAGAACCATACTGTATGTATACATTGTCTGTTCCACCTCCATATTGATAATTTTCTCTGGCAATGTTACTGCTTCATACCTGCATGAAGTTCTGCTGTCAGATAAGCATGCCACATTACTTTCTTACTCTTAGCAAAGAACAATCTTTCCTATATCACCAGTTCATACCCACTCCATGCTGTTTACAGAAGGGGAGAGACTGAGGTTTTTGGCTATGAAAGAGCTAGTAGTAATGAGGTCAAATTTATCTATAGAAGTTTAACCAGAAAAGGTGTTATATCAAGAAAAGATTACATTAACTCTCAAACAAACTTCCAGGGTTATACTACAGCCCTAACTGGTTAGGGAATGGTAATGCCAAAAGAATTAATCATGACCGTAGATGGCCATTTCCAGTTCTCATGGTGAAAGCCCTTTTAAGATAGCATTATTTCTCAAGTACAGTATTGTATAGCTAGCAAATGGACAAGCTAAAGAAGATGCCAAAAGATACTCCAATGACACGAAGTTGCTCACACATTGACATTGGAAGGAGAAAGTAACTGTTGCACCAAAATATGCTAAATGCAAATCCATCCACATCCTATTCTGATGTCTCAAAAGTCAAAACTGGAAAAATAAATTAAAAAATAAAGCGAAACAAGGTTACAAGCAGAATTGGATGGAGAATCTTCAGTGAATTTGAATAAATAAATCCATACGCCGATAATGCCTGCATGAGACCCTTGTACCTACAGCCAGAACCACCCAGGTGGCAGGTTGGACAGTGCGTCTCTCAACCCTACTGAATAAATTTGAGCAAAACAGCAAGTGATTAGGCCAGTTGACAAAAGATCATTGGGAGTCATACATCAGACAGTGGATGTGAGTGCTTCAGCAAGCACAAGCGCCCAGTGAGTAAGGTGCAGCAAGCTGCCATGGCAATCGCTAACATCTAGCTGTAAATCCCATCTTCATTTCCCATGGTATACACATTGCATGACATACCAATTCAGCTCAAGCAAACCGACAACATAATATCTATCTCCTAAGAACATCCATGAACATCCCAGCCAGATCACAACATTCGACAATCCAAGCAACCAGATGAACACAGCACAGCCTAAACACACACAACAATCTCTGTTTTCGGAAAGCTGAGAAGCAAACACCAAGTCTCCTCAATAACAACATCACCAGAATGAATGCACTGCAGCCTTACTCAAACCGAACCCCCTCAGCCCTAGCATGTAACATCTATAAACTCTAAGAAAGGGATGGAGACCGGTAGCACACTTACTTGGCTTGGGCTTTACCCTTGGGGAGGACGGTGGGGTGGGATCTGTGGTCGGTTTGATCCGCCATGTCTCGTTGGTCTTAGTCTGCACGAGAAATTAGTACAAGTATAACTCGAACTGAATTCGCAAGGATAATCAAATCGACTGACCACGACACAGAAAACACTCAGGCAAATCCTGAACTAGTTCTTACCACTTACCAGAAGCCGAGACACATCAGCTGCGAGAGAGAGAACACACGATCGATTTGAGAATTGGGATGACGAAACACAGGGAATTCAAACAAAATCAACAAGTAGGGAGGAAGAAACTTACCTTAGAGAAGCTTCACCTTCCTCTCGTACACAATCACCACGCCACCTGCTCACGCATTTCGAATTTTTGACCATGGAGCATAAAAACCTATCCAAAAAAAGGGAGGAACAATTTTCGGTGGCGCCAGCAAAATTGAACTCAACCATGAGGATTCCGGAGAGCCTCAAAGCCATGGGCACCGAGGGGTTCAAAATCTCCTCACCGAGGGCTTCCGGTTCTTCGGTCCTTATCGTGTCATCACGCGGGTGGGCTCTGTCGCTTATCGCCTTCAGCTGCCTGATCACTCGTCTATCCACCCTGTGTTTCAGGTGTCTCAGCTGAAGTGCGCAGTCGGTGCCGGTCGCCAGGTAAGACCAATGCTTCCATCTGACTTTGCTCTCAAGCTTGCTCCTGAACAGGTGCTTCAGACCCGGACTGTGATGCGCGATTCAGTCCTAGTTCAGCAAGTCGTCATCAAGTGGAATAATTTGCCCCCGTCACTTGCCACCTGGGAGGTTTATGAGGCACTTCGCCAGGAGTTTCCACGAGCAGCTCGGGACAAGCAGCAGTCCAAGAAGGGGTGGTGTTACTGATGGCACTCCTGCTGCTGCCGGTCCGGCAACAGAACCATCAGCTGCATCAGAACCAAGGCCCCAGAAAGACCCCAAGGCAGAGAAGGCCCAACACGTTGCTATCTAGAGATGAGTGGATCCGTGCGTGAGCGCTTGCGTCTGCATGAGCGAGGCGCTGCCTCTGTAACGTATCAAAGAGAGAACCCGAGAGGGGAGAGGACAACTATGTGTAAACTGAATTGCATTCTAGTGAAATGTGACCTCTGCCATATTCGACTCTGCTTCCTTTCTTCCTCCCCAATTCTTTCTCCAATTCTTCTCCTGATTGAGTTTCATTATGGACGATCATATGTTTGTTTATGTTATCAAACATTTGTCATTGTGGTT
This sequence comes from Miscanthus floridulus, assembly GCF_019320115.1. Lineage (NCBI taxonomy): Eukaryota > Viridiplantae > Streptophyta > Magnoliopsida > Poales > Poaceae > Miscanthus > Miscanthus floridulus. The sequence continues at coordinate 53,828,915 of NC_089586.1, read as the reverse complement.
GAATTTGTTTTATGGAACCATGTATAAGCGGTGATGTAGATACATTGAGTATATAAGTCCCGGTCCGATATAATCCAAACATTGTGTATATATGTCTCCTCACAATTTCCTTATCTAGTGAAAAGGATTCTTTGATTTGGCAATTTGCTTCTAATGGCACCTATTCTACTGAATCGTTATACAATGTAATTAATTTTAGAGGAGTCCAGCCAGTCCTGGTTCCAGCTCTTTGGCCTATAAAAGTCCCTCCTAGGGTGCATTTCTCTTTCTATGGCTGGTTTCCAAAAATAAGGTGCTTGTTAACTAGGATAATCTGGGAAAGAGAAGAAAACTAGAAGATGTGACTTGCTTGTTTTGCTGTGAAACTAAAACTATTCAGCATCTTTTCTTTAATTGTGTGGTAGCAACTCAGCTTTGGAAGGTTCTGAAAGTTAATGTAGGAGGCTCCTTAGATGAGATTGGAAAATTTTGGCTATCTGCTAGGAAACATTGTGTTACAAATATTATTACTGCAGCAGCTTTGTGGAGTATTTCGAAGCTACTAAGAAACAACCTTTGTTTTCAGAGTTATGGCTGGAAGAGTATGGAGATACTCTACCAGATGATCAGTGGTATGGCACAAAAATGGATAATTTTGTGTCCAGTGGAAAAGCAGGATCGACTGAGGGAAGTAATTGTCGAGCTCAAGACGCAAGCGAGGATGATGCCGTGGCTTCATGCTGGGTGACGGCGAAGAATCAGTTTGCTGGTTCTATGATGGCGTCCCGTGCTGACTTCAATGAAGACATGCTCAAGACTTTACCTCGCGGCTGGAGGGTGCCGCTGAAGATCTAGTCGGTGTTGATGTGTGTGTTTAGTGCTGCTTTTGTAAGTTCTGGAGAGGGTTGGTTTGCTTATGTGAGTTCCGGAGAGAGTTGGTTTCGTCCTGCGGTGTTCTAAACGGGTTACTCAAGATTCTCAGGTGGAATGCCACCTATTATGCTGTAATGTTTGACCTTGTCTTTGATCTAATGATGAAAGACGGGGCATCTGGACCTAAAACTCTAAAAAATATATAATCCAAACACTTTTTGTATCATTATTATGAAACTACAATTGTATTATGAAAATGCAATATCATTGCTGGCCTATCCAAATCGTTGGTAACACGAGAAACAACCGGCGGTGATGACAGTGGCAACAACACTAAAAAATGTCGCACCGGTGCTGATGGAAAGACATTAACGCTGGATCAAAGTAAAGCACGGTGGTGATGGATAAGACATCACCACCGGATAAAACTCAAGCGCGACGGTGATGGACAAGACATCGCCACTAGGTAGTACACCATATCAACGTTGATGTCGCCATCGACACTGTCGTCGAACGCCGACTGGCTATACTGGTACCTACATCAACGCCGGATCATAAGCCAGACCCACGTTGATTTATCATCACCACCAGACTGATTGCCAAACTAGCGGTGGTATTCTACCGATTGTCATTGGATCGAAACCCGATGCGGCAGTGATGGTAACAAACGGAGGTGAACGGGGGATTTAGGGCCTGTTTGGTTGCCGGCCACATTTTGCCACGCCTAAGGTTAAGTATTTGTTATACTGTGGCTTGCCACATTCTGTGGCAAAATCGAACTGTTTGGTTCGTTACTAACCTTTGGCAAAATTGTGTGGTGGTTGTTTGGATGGTTGCCACAAAATTTTGATAAGATTGCCACGTATGGTTCAAACCACAAATTTGTATGATGTTTTTAATGAACCAAGAATGAACATGAACATTAAGACTAATATAGATAATTGATGGTCTAAACTAGATTACTCTTTTATTTTCTCTATTTTTTTCTTAATTTCTTTTCACTTATTTAATTTTTCCTTTTATTCTCTCTCTGCCCTATCCACCGCATCCCCACCACGCAAAGGCAACCTTATCTCTCCAAGTCTTCATCCATATCCACCGCATGTCCGCATGCGATGTGTCCAGGCGGCCTAACAACCGCGTGCTCCCGTGTCCCCGCGCTCTAGCAGTCCGACGACCGGGCGTTCCCACGTCCCCGCGCCCGGGTGGCCCGATGACCACGCGCTCCCGCGTCCCTGCGCTCTGGCGGCCCGACGCCTGCGCGCTCCAGCGTCCCTGCGCCTCGGCGGCCCGACGGCCGGCGCTTGCATGTCCGGCGCCCTCGAGCCCTCACACGGTTGCGCCCCGTCCACCTCGCGTGTTTCCCCGTCGGCCATCCGGTGGTGCCCCCGGTCCGACCTCCTTCACCGCGCTCGTGGCCTGCCTCCATCCTTCCACGACGCTCATCGCCTGCCTCCGTCCTTCCGCCGCGCTTGTGCGCTCTACGTCCTCGCGGCTAGAGCCGAGCACATCATGGTGGTGGTGGGAGGGGCGGGGCAGGGCGCGGGAGGTGTGGCGGCGGAGCAGTCTGTGGTGAGGGTGAAGGAAACACTCGCCACACATCTGCGGCCTAAAGTTGTGGCGGATGCTTCTCTAGGCTGTGGCGAACCTAACTTCGATACTAAACTAAACACATGCCTAAGGACCCGTGGCAAGCCTAACCTTAGGTGTGGCAATTTGTGGCTGGCAACCAAATAGCCCCTTAGAACCTGCATCAACTCCGATCCCACGGTGATGAATAATACCACCGCCGATTTTGAACCGGTGATGATAATCGAGGCCATCACCAACGACTTCCACCAATGACGATTATAATCGGTGGTGCATGGGGGATTTAGAACCTGCTAATTAACCTTTCTATAGTAGAATACGGACATGATTTCTAGTTATTAGCATTAAAAACCATCATCATTCTTATATCGGGCTTGCTAGCGCCCGAACGTCCGGAAGCCCGCGCCTGCAGTATTTTTCTCATGTCGATCTAGAAAACGTACGTCTAGAAAACTGAAAGTGCAATCAAGCCTTAATTGTGGGTTTTGGTGATAATGACCTCGCAATTAGAGAACTAATGAGATTTATCGAGATAACAAGCAGAGAATTTATATTCGAGGATGCTACACGAAATGGAGGAGCCCCCAACTACAAATATAGATGGCTTCAAACTCAAAGGATGTTTAAATTCTTTTATATATTGAATTTGAGTATAGGAAAAGCTGTACTATAAAGGAGAGCACAATGCTTAAGCTAATCTGTGCTACCAAGCGCTCAACAACCACATGCATCCTCAGATTCACAGTCAAGACAGTCTACACTTCACTATTATCCTTACTGTCTTGCGGGGTGCGAGCTCCGACTAGCCCGACCCCTTGGGTTCGTGCTCTGGTTCGCCCGACTCCTTGGGTGCGGGCTTCGGTTCGCCCAACCCTTTGGTCGCGGGCTCCGTCTCACCCGACCCCAAGGTCGCGGGCTCCGTCTCGCTCGACCCTTGGTCACGGGCTCTGTCTCACCCGACCCCAAGGTCACGGGCTTCATCTCGCCCGACCCTTGGTCGCGGACTCTGTCTCACCCGACCCCAAGGTCACGGGCTCCGGGTCGCCCGACCTCAAGGTCGCGGGCTCCAGGTCGCCCGACCCTTTGGTCGTGGGCTTCGTGTCACCTAACCCCAAGGTCGCAGGCTCTGGCTCACCCGACCCTTTGGTGGCGGCCTCGTCTCGCCCAACCTCAAGGTCGTGGACCTCGTCTCGCCCGACCTCTTGGGTGCAGTGTCTGTTGGGGGCTAGGGGTATATATATCTTTTCTTTTTCTCCCCAACGGCTATCTACGATTTAAGTGATCGTTGGGGCCTATGGGTATATATACCTTTCTCTTTCTTTCCCAACGGTAACGAACCAACCTGCTCCCTTCTTTCTGACTTCAGCACACTCAAAACAGAGCAAGAGCTCTCTCTCTCTCACTCTATTGTTGACCTCAAGCCCCCAAGCAAATCCATTGATTTTCCCATCAATCCTTGAGGGATAAGGGTCCAAAACTTGATAAGAGAGCATCTCCATTGATTCCAAACTCTAAAAAGCACTTGGTTCACGTTTTGGCTGGCGGTTGTGTTTGTTACTCTTGGAGCTTGGCTCCTAGCTGGCTAGAGCGTCGCCCGATGAGCTTGCCAACTTGTGTGGTAGCCCCAGGAGGTTTGTAACCACCTCTTGCAGCAAGTAAAATCACCCCTCATCTCAAGAGTTCACTCTCTTGACTTGAGAATGAGGTAGAGTTGCAAATCCCTAAGCCTTAGTGGTATATCTCAACAACGTGGACTTAGGCAAGCCTTGGTGGTGAGCTGAACCACGGGATAAATCCTTGTGTCATCCTATGCTTGTGTTGCTACACTTGTGTTCTTATTGCTGTTGAGGTAATTTCTAGGATTGAGGCTGATCTACTTGTATGTGGTGTTCCCACTACTTTTAGCTGTCAATCTGTGATCTACCACCCTGCAGGAAGCTAAGAAATTTACCCGATCTAAATTTTGTTGGGTAGATTTTGAACTGTGAACTAATCTCTCCTACAGGTGCGGCAGTGCCGCTGGTGAATTTGACTTCAGTTTGAGTTGAATTGTTACAGGCCTATTTACCCCTCCCCTCTAGGTGTACTAGAGACCCTACAAGTGATATCAGAGCCAAGTTACCTTGTGTGCGCTTCACCACGTGAGGTATAGAGCCCGAGGGAGGATCCGGTGTCGTGAAGCCCATCAACGTCGATCCGAAGGACATTGGGCTGCATGACACCGACAGCAGTGAGCTTAGCGCCTCTATAGCAAGCAACTCCATGCTCCCGCAGCTGGAGGTAATCAATGCCAAAAAAGCTCAAAATGAAGAAGAAAGAAGAAGAAAAAGAGCAGCTTGAAAAGAGAAAAGAGAAGCAAGAGAGAAAAAGAAGAAGGAGCAGCAGCAGTTAGAAGAAAAAAAGCAAGAAAAGAAGAAGGAACAAGAAGCAAAAGCCTCCAATGCATCTTCAAGTGAGCTATCTATCAGCTCCAAAGATGGTGATGATGATGAGTCCTACCGAGTGCATAGCAAGAAGAACAAGAAAGGAAAGGGCAACAAGAATGACAACAACAAATATGCTGCCGTATCCTTTAACTATTCTTCTATGTCTATGACTAACCATGATCGCAAGTCTTTCATCAATGTGCCCGTGGGCAAGTTATCTCATTTCGATGGGACTAACTTTGCCAAGTGGAAGCACTTGATGAGAGCCTATCTTATAGGTCTTCATCCTAGCATTTGGGAGGTTGTTTGCAATGGATTTGAGCCACCGGTTGATCCCAAGAATCCAACACTATAAGAGATGAGAATCATTCACCTAAATGGTCAAGCCACAAGTGTGTTGCTTAATGCCTTGGATGGTGATGAGTACAATAGAGTGATTGGAGTTGATGTTGCCAAGCAAATATGGGACACTTTGCACCTAGCACATGAAGGGGTTGATAAAGTGAGTGTTGATCTCAAAACTCAACCGGTTTGTAATCTTAGATGGAGAGGGGCCACAAGGGATGTTTGATAGGTTGATGACAATGGTGGGCAAGATTAGAGGCTATGGTTGTGATGAGCTAGATGATCATAAAGTTGTCAAGATTATGTTGGAAGCTTATTCACCTAGAAATGAGACCGTAGTCACTCTAATCAGAGACAAGAAGAAGTTTGAGTACTTCACACCAAATTATGTACTTAGGAGGATCTTGACCTTTGATATGCAAAGAGAAAAAGCAAATGAGAAGAAGAAGCTTGGAGAATTGTAAGCAAAGCTACAAGGCATCAAGATCAATAAGGATGTAGCTCTCAAGGCCAACAAATCAAGCATGCAAGGCTCTACTAGCAAGTCCAAGATCAACAAGCAAGCTTCAACTAGCAAGCCCAAAGCAAGCAAGCAAGTTCAAGAAAGAGTAGAGACCACCTCATCCTCTAGTGAGAGTGAACATGATGATGACCAATACGAGAAAGTGGATGATGTTGCTCTCTTTATGAGGAGGTATCACAAGGGGCTAAAGAAGGAAGGCTACAAGGTAGTGAAGAGAAGCTTCCCAAACAAAAAAAGAGGACATGCTACAATTGTGGAAGCACCGATCACTTTATTGCCAAGTGTCCATATGAGATTAAGAACAACAAACACAAGAAGGACAAGAAAGAGGAGAAGGCCAACTGTAGAAAGAGCAAGAAGTACATGGGAGAGGCTCACATTGGGCATGAATGGGACTCAACTAAAGAAAGCTCACGTGAAGAAGATGAGAAAGTTGCAACCATTGCTATCCATGAACCATCTTCTTCACCAAGACTCTTCACCAACATGTCCGATGATGACTACTACTCCCCTCACATTTGTCTCATGGCAAAGGATGAGAAAGTAAAATCCAAATCCAAGGCCAAAGCTCCTCCACCTCCACCTCCTAGTGATATCTCTAGTAGTGATCTTAGTGATAGCTCTAGTGATGATGACTCTAGTGATGAAGAAATAAATATGATAACTAAAAGGTTAGATAGAAAGACCAAATTATTCGTCACTAAGCTAATGGAGGACTTAGAGAGTGTCTAAGCCGAGCTAGAATCTAGAGAGGAAACTCTTATCCAACAAGAGGATCTCTACATTGCTAGCAAGGAAGCTCTTTCATTAGAGAGAAGTGAGGTGGAATCCTTGCGCAAGGCCTTGGCCAAAGAACAAGGGGACCATGCTATCACAAAGAAAGAAAATATTGCTCTCAAAAAAAGTATTGTGATTTAGATGAAAAGCACAAAGAACTTGAGCTGCAATATAACATTCTTTGGGATAGCAACTCACATCCCTCTAAAGCAAAGGATGCCTCTACTACCTCCACTAGTCAAGGTAGTGGAAAATGTTATAATATTAATTTGAATGCTTATTCCACTAACCTCTCAAACATGGAGGCAATGAGAAAAGAAATTGCTAGACTCAATGAGATCATTGGCAAGGGCTGCTTGAGTGGTAAGGCTCAAGTAAGTGACAAGAAGGCAAATAATTCAAAAGTGCCTCAATTCAAGCCAGGGAGACACCCCTCAATCAAGCATGGGCTTGGGCACACTATAGGAGCCAAGACAAATGAAAGAAGATCATAAATGGCTAAGAGTGTGTCAAGTTTGAGAGGAAGGAAAGAGTTGGTATAGATCAGCCTACACAGACAGCGGCAGTGCCACGGTGCGGCAGTGCCGTAGTGAAGGCCGGCTGTGCCGCTCCCCACAAAAATGGGAAGGCTACCAACTCTGCTCCTGATCAAACTAAGCCCAAGAAGAAGGTGTCCCAGCTGAAACAGGTTCAGTAAAAGCCAAAGGAATCAGTGTGGGACACTATGAATAAGTATGCCTATCAACCAATGACTTATGCACCTCGACAAAGCTTGACTTCATGTTTTGTTTTGAGGAACAACAGTAGTGGAAAAGTGGTTGCCAAATATGTTGGAAAGAAAGCCAACACATATAGGAACACTTCTATTTGGGTTCTTAAATTTCTTGTGACTAACATGCAAGGCCCCAAGTCAAATTGGGGACCTAAATCAAGCAACTAAATCTGTTTTGCAGGCATACTCCACCGGTGGATTAAGTTGGGTGCTTGATAATGGATGTACAAATCATATGACCAGAGAAAGGAGTATGTTCTCATCATATTCTCCGATGACGCACTCAAATGAAAATATTGTCTTTGGAGACAATTCAAAGGGGGATGTGATTGGTCTTGGTAAAGTTGCTATAACCCTTGAGCTTTCAATTACAAATGTATTACATGTTGATTCATTGAGTTATAATTTATTGTCTGTTTCTCAATTGTGTGAGATGGGATACAATTGTGTCTTTTTGGATAAGGGTGTGGAAGTCTTTAGAAGGGAGGATTCCTCTATTGTATTTATGGGTCAATTAAAGAACAAGCTTTACTTAGTTAATTTCAACAAAAGTAAAGCTAAGCTTGAGACTTGTTTAGTGGCAAAATCTAGCATGGGTTGGCTTTGGCATCATCGACTAGCCCATGTTGGGATGAGGAACTTGGCTAAACTTTTAAAAGATTAACATATCCTTGGGCTAACAAATGTTCACTTTGAGAAAGATAGGATATGTAGCACTTGTCAAGCTAGAAAGCAAGTTGGCGTACCTCACCCACCAAAGAGCATCATGACCACGACGCAACCATTGGAGCTCATACACATGGATCTCTTTGGACCGGTCGCCTACCTAAGTATCGGGGGTAACAAATATGGTCTTGTTATTGTTGATGATTATTCCCGTTTCACTTGGGTATTTTTCTTGTTTGATAAGTGTCAAGTTAGAGACAAAGTGAAGACTTTTGTTAGAAGAGCTCAAAAGGAGTTTGGTCTCCCCATCAAGAAAATGAGAAGCGGCAATGGGACCGAATTCAAGAACAACCAAGTTGAGGAGTTTCTTGATGAAGAGGGCATCAAGCATGAGTTTTCAACTCCATACGCCCCTCAACAAAATGGTGTAGTAGAGAGAAAGAATCATACACTAATTGACATGGCAAGGACAATGCTAGATGAGTACAAGACGCCAGACCTCTTTTGGTGTGAAGCCGTCAGCACCGCTTGCCATGCCATCAGCCACCTCTACCTACACAAGAAGTTGAAGAAAACTTCATATGAGCTTCTAACCAGTAACAAACCAAAGGTGTCCTACTTTAGAGTGTTTGGGTGCAAGTGTTTCATACTTAATAGGAAACCCAAAACCTCTAAGTTTGTACCTAAAGTTGATGAAGGTTTTCTTCTTGGTTATGGATCAAATGAGCATGCCTATCGTGTTTTCAGCAAAACCTCCAGGAGAGTTGAAATAGAGGTAGACGTAACATTTGATGAATCTAATGGCTCTCAAATGGAGCAAGTTGATTCAAGTGTTGTAGGAAAGGAGGATCCACCATGTGAAGCAATCAAGCAATTGGCTATTGGTGATATTAGACCACAAGAAGATGAAGTCACTAAAGTGATGGTTCCTCAAGCTGCTGATGAACAAAGTTTCGCTGATGTACCTGATGCTGAGAGGGAGCTGACCCCTGCTGCAAATTAGTAGAGCGGCAGTGCCACACTCCCTCTGACAGCAGCACAAGTCCAACTCCGATTCAAGGATAGAACCTACAACCTATATTCGAGCAAGAAGATAATAAAGATCCAGAAGATGGACAAGAGGCCATTGATTATCCAAGGCTAAGGCAAATAATACAACAGGATCATCCCGTTGACAACATCCTTGGGAGTCTTCAAAAGGGGGTAACAACTCGTTCACATTTAGCAAACTTTTGCCAATATTACTCATTTGTTTCCTCTTTGGAACCTCTTAAGATTGAGCAAGCACTTGGAGACCTAGATTGGGTGATGGCCATGCAAGAAGAGCTCAATAACTTTGAAAGAAACCAAGTGTGGACCTTGGTGGAGAGACCCAACACCAATATTATTGGCACCAAGTGGGTCTTCCGCAATAAGCAAGATGAGAATGGTGTGGTGACAAGAAACAAGGCAAGATTGGTTGCTCAAGGTTTCACTCAAGTAGAGGGCTTGGACTTTGAGGAAACATATGCACCAGTGGCAAGACTTGAAGCAATCCGAATGCTTCTAGCCTATGCCGCTCATCACAATTTCAAGCTATATCAAATGGATGTGAAGAGTGCATTCCTCAACAGCCCCATTCAGAGAACTTGTCTATGTTGAGCAACCACCGGGTTTTGAAGATCCCAAGTTCCCCAACCACGTCTACAAACTCCAAAAGGCGTTCTATGGGCTTAAGCAATCACCAAGAGCATGGTATGAATGCCTTAAGGAATTCTTGCATAAACAAGGCTTTGAAATAGGCAAAGCCGACCCTACCCTTTTCACTCACAAAGTTGGGAAAGATATATTTGTGTGCCAAATATATGTCGATGACATAATATTTGGTAGTACAAATCATTCTTTTTGTGAGGAATTTAGTAGGATCATGACCAAGAGATTTGAGATATCCACGATGGGTAAATTGAAGTTCTTCCTTGGATTTCAAATCAAGCAAGTGAAGGATGGAACTTTCATTAGCCAAATGAAGTACACCCATGATATGCTCAAGAAGTTTGACATGGTGAATGCCAAGCCTATCAAAACTCCCATGCCAACCAATGGAAATCTTGATCTCAACATTGAAGGGAAAGCCATGGATACCAAGGTATATCGTTCCATGATCGGCTCTCTACTTTATTTATGCGCATCTAGGCCCGATGTTATGCTTAGTGTGTGCATGTGTGCTAGATTTCAAGCTAACCCTAAAGAGTGTCACTTAGTGGCCGTTAAGAGAATCTTGAGATATCTAGTACACACTCCTAACCTTGGCTTGTGGTATCCTAAGGGCTCTCAGTTTGATCTACTTGGGTAATCAGATTCCAATTATGCCGGTTGTAAAGTAGATCAAAAAAGCACTTCGGGGACATGTCAATTCCTTGGACAATCCCTAGTGTCTTGGAGTTCTAGAAAGCAAAATTGTGTAGCCCTTTCCACCGCCGAGGTTGAATATGTTGCAGCCGGTGCATGTTGTGCTCAACTACTTTGGATGAGGCAAACCCTTCAAGATTTCAGATGTCATTTTACCAAAATCCCATTATTATGTGACAATGAGAGTGCCATTAAGCTTTCAAACAATCCCGTAAGTCACTCTAGAACCAAGCACATAGACATCCATCATTATTTCTTGAGAGGTCACGAAACCAAAGGAGATATCGAAATTCACCATGTGAGCACCGAAAAGCAACTAGCCGATATCTTCACAAAGCCCCTCGATGAGTCAAGGTTTTGTGCTTTATGTAGTGAGCTAAATATACTTGATTCTCGTAACGGGGTTTGAATTTTAGCATGACTCTATTTGATAAACTAGTATCTAGGCAAAAGAGTTGAAAATTTTTCATATTGTGCATGAAAACGATTTATAAAAGACAACTTATGTGTCATGATCATGGTCTGTACTGATTATTTGTTTCTGGTCATGGTATATAGGTGACATGTGTCCATATTTAATACAGAGAGAGTCATATAGATTATAGCTAACTCCCACTATTTTAGGGAGTGCGGCAGTACCGCGCCTGCCATGCGGCAGTGCCGCACTTTGAATCTCAATTGAGATTTGGCCCAAATGGTTTTACTGCTGGACCCATCTATTCCTCCTCTTATCCTCGGGACCGCAGTAACTTCCTTCCCTCTCTCTTTCTCCCCCCCCGATGTCGATGCCCACGCCTCTCTCTCCTCTCGCGCCCGCGCTGTCACCGTCGCTTGGCCACGCATTGCCAATCTCTGGTAGTGCCGCGGCAGCTGCTAGCTCTCCCTCAATGACACTAATGGCTACTACTACCCCTGGCCCGAGTAGTTTCTTCCCTCTCCTCTCCTATCCTCGGTTGAGAAGATGGAGCATGGAGATAATGACCAAAGGGGGAAAAGGAAGATGAATGAGCAAAGAGACAAGGATCCACCTCACCGTGGTTGAGGGAGGTCAACAGTAGGTAGTAGTGCAGCTCTAAGGGGACTTGGTGACAAGGGGAGGCGTGAGCAATACATTGAAGATGAGGAAAGGCTGGAGATGACAGGTTATACCACTGATGCCATTCCCGACACCCCACAACATCTTTCTGAGTTTGATGGCAGATACATGAGAGATTTTGAGGGTGAGATCATCATGAGACCTCCAGATGACTCCCGCCATCATGTAGTGGTCAACTATTCTAAGAGTTGGAAGCTAGTGGAAGAGACAAGGGAGATCAATCCCTATGCAGTGCGCAAAGATTTGGGCATTGATTACAGATTCTAGAATGAGTTTCATTCCAACTTTTATGCCACTACCATTCTTGCATCCAAGAAAACCAAGATCATCAAGATGCAGTATATTGATTGGGACGAGATGTAGGAGAACGAGGAGCCTGAGTTTGACAAGGTGATCAAAATTTGTGATAGGTTCTAGCTTTCAGACATCATGGGTTTCTAGTATAACTGGAATGAGGAAGTCCTTGCACAGTTTCATGCCACATTCTTCTATGACCAGACCTCTGATGAGATTCACTGGATGACTGATGGTCAGCACTACCGAGTCGACTTTATCACTTTCAGCCAGATTCTTGGCTTTGGGGAGGAGCACAGAGGTTACACTTACATTCATGATGAGCCTCGAGCTAAGATCCATGACATCAGTTACACATGGAGAGATAGAAGGATTGTAGATGGCAAGAGGAGTAATCTACATAGCTTCTATTACATCCTCAACAACCTCATCAGGAACACCATCAACCCAAAGGATGGAGCAGCCTCAGATATTAATGGCTATATGAGAAATGTGTTGGCTAGATCGCTCCAGGTGGGGACAAGTTCAATGTCCCTCGATTCATGTGGACTGAATTGAGATTTGCCGTGGAGGATGGGAGGAGGGATCTGCCCTATGCCCCCTACCACATGTTGATGATTGAGAGGGTCACTAGATTTTATTTTCTAAAGGATAGGATGCACACCGTCTACAAAATTGAGAAGACCCAGCCTGCTGCACCTACTCAGGGAGCGGGGAGCTCTCATGCTCATGTAGATATCCCTAAATCTCCCTGCTCTACGTCTCGCAGTGGAGGCAAGATGAAGAAGTTTGGCAAGTGGTTGAAGGCAATCTTCGAAAAGTGCTCCTATGCAACTGACAGAGTGTATAAGACATAGCTTGAGCAACGTTAGTAGCATGGACAGGACCTTCCACCACTTCCTCCTATTCCACCTCCTCCATAGTATGACCTTTCGAGTCTCCCCGACACAAATTCAGATGATGATGAGGAGGAGCAGGGACGAGCAACAGATTGGGATGAGACCCTAGAGGGATACCGTCAGAGACAGGAGCTGAGGCATTCCACTCATTCCACTTGCTACACCACCACCACTCACCATCAGGGCCGTGCACGTATTGACTCCGACGATGATGATTGTGATGGTTGTGCCAGGACTGCTGCAGGAGGTGATGATATTGATTGGACTAACATCTAGGGAGATGACGAGTAGGTGTTGATCTTTCTTCTTTTCCCCTCTTTTTGGTGCTTTATGCCAATGGGGGAGAAAATTAGAGGGGTCAACAACTAGGGTCAACAACTTTTCACAACAGCTGTGCTTCATGTCCTATTCGATGAGTGTTAGTTTTCGATAGGTGGAAAGTTTGAGAGTTGCTCAAAACTTTAAATTGTGAAATAATGCTACTATTTGACTCTTTGTTTCTTGGATATGGACATGTATCGTTGTGTGGATTAGAAGTCATCTTATTGTGCTAGGTTGCATATCCTTTTGTCTGAGCTAGCTATGTGGTGCTTGACTCTGTCTTACTCGTACAGTCAGGTGCGGCTCTGCCGCACAACAGCAAGCACATGTGTGCATAAACTATCATTTGTATCACGTTTTACATACCTGACATAGTATGCAGCACCCCACAGGAGCTTGGATGTAGGGGAAGCCCCATCACTTTCACTAAAATGTGAATCTTGGCTTCTTATGCCAATTTGAGAATTCAATTATCTATTCACATACTTAGGGGGAGACTCTACACCCATGGCTCAAAAAGTATTAGTATTTATTTCATATTTTTTGTAAGCTCTAATTGGGTTGTCATCAATCACCAAAAAGGGGGAGATGGAAAGTGCAATCAAGCCTTAATTGTGGGTTTTGGTGATAATGACCTCACAATTAGAGAACTAATGAGATTTATCGAGATGACAAGCAGGGAATTTATATTCGAGGATGCTACACGAAACGGAGGAGTCCCCAACTACAAATATAGATGGCTTCAAACTAAACGGAGGTTTAAATTCTTTTATATATTGAATTCGAGTATAGGAAAAGTCATACTATAAAGGGGGGCACAATGCTTAAGCTAATCTGTGCTACCAAGTGCTCAAACAACCACTTGCATCCTCAGATTCACACCCAAGATAGTCTACACTTCACTATTATCCTTACTGTCTTGCGGGGTGTGAGCTCTGACTCACTTGAGCCCTTGGGTGCGGGCTCTGGTTCACCCGACCCCTTGGGTGCGGGCTTCAGTTTGCCTGACCCCATGGTCGGGGGCTCCATCTCGCTCGACCCTTGGTCATGGGCTCTGTCTCGCCCAACCCCAAGGTCGCGGGCTCCTTCTCGCCTGACCCTTGGTCATAGGCTCTGTCTCGCCCGACCCAAGGTTACGGGCTCTGGGTTGTCCGACCCTTTGGTCGCGGGCTTCGTGTCACCTGACCCTTTGGTCGCGGGCTCCGTCTCGCCCGACCCTTTGGTCACAGGCTTCGGCTCGCCCGACCCTTTGGTGGTGGCCTCGTCTCGCCCAACGTCGAGGCTGTGGACCTTATCTCGCCCGACCTCTTAGGTGCAATGTCCGTTGGGGGCTACGGGTATATATACCTTTTCTTTTTCTCCCCAATGGCTATCTACGATTTAAGTGACCGTTGGGGCCTAGGAGTATATATACATTTCCCTTTCTTTCCCAACGGTAACGAACCAACTTGCTCCCTTCTTCCTTACTTCAGCACACTCAAAATAGAGCAGGAGCTCTCTCTCTCTCTCTCACTCCATTGTTGAACTCAAGCCCCCAAACAAATCCATTGATTTCTTCATCAATCCTTGAGGGATAAGGGTCCAAAACTTGATAAGAGAGCATCTCCATTGATTCCAAACTCTAAAGAGCACTTGGTTCACGTTTTGGATGGCGGTTGTGTTTGTTACTCTTGGAGCTTGGCCCCTAGTCGACTAGAGCGTCCCCCGGTGAGCTTGCCAACTTGTGTGGTAGCCCCAGGAGGTTTGTAACCACCTCTTGCAGCAAGTAAAATCACCCCTCATCTCAAGAGTTCACTCTCTTGACTTGAGAATGAGGTAGGGTTGCAAATCCCTAAGCCTTAGTGGTATACCTCAACAACGTGGATTTAGGCAAGCCTTGGTGACGAGCTGAACTACGGGATAAATCCTTGTGTCATCCTATGCTTGTGTTGCTACACTTGTGTTCTTGTTGTTGTTGAGGTGATTTTTAGGATTGAGGCCAATCTACTTGTGTGTGGTGTTCCCACCACTTTCAGCTATTGATCTATGATCTATCACCCTATAGGAAGCTAAGAAATTTACCCGATCTAAATTTTGTTGTGTAGATTTTGAACTATGAACTAATCTCTCCTGTAGGTGCGGTAGTGCCACACTCAAAGAGCGACAGCGCCACTGATGAATTTGACTTTGGTTTGAGTTGATTTGTTACAGGCCTATTCACCTCCCCTCTAGGCATACCAGAGATCCTACAAAAACAGATGAAACATTGGGAACAAAAACTTGCAACATACGTGTACAATGATTGCAACATATGCAACATCTCGATCTACTTTTGCAACATTTATATAAAACACTTGCAACATACCTATGAAACATAGGCTTACAAAATGTATTTTTTAGCTTCTTCCGTATAACGCAGCAAATAGGAGTCCAGTTATTTTTTTAAGGGAGAAGCCATACGGACGAATGGACACCGTGAGTCAAGCACCCGGACACTAGATGTCAACGGTCAACCTACTACTACTATATATATGCCATGGGCATCCATAAAACCTTTAGCAAACAAAATAGTCGATACGAATGTTTTGGAGACATCTACGACAAAATCTTGGATGACGGAGTGAACAACGATTGGAATCCTAACCGAATGACCCCTGCCTTCTTTTGACCTGGCCAGGCTCCCAAATGTGTAGACGCCTTGCCCCATTTGCCTCGCCATGAGCATCACCTCGAAGGTTGCGTTCCTGCTGCCGTCCACGGTGAAGGTCATAACCGTTGGCTCCACGGACACGTCCACCCCCGCGGGAGCTTCGACAGCCACTAGGTAGGTTGCCTCTACTGGCCCAACATTGGTGACCATGCGCGTCACCATGATGGAGCCTGTGAGGTCCTACATGGCGATGGTGGGGAGGTTCAGCTTATACAGCTAGCCCATGTAGGATGAGTAGTCGTCCTTGGGATTGAGCGTGCATCGGATGAATCTAGTGTACTCGGCTGGGTCCATGTCGATGAAATATCATCGGTAGTCCTCCGAGGGGTATCTGATAAAGGTAGATTGATCGGCACTGGTGCGCGTAATCAAGAACAAGAAGGCAATAGAGACACAAGAGTTAGATAGGTTTGGGCCGTCCGCATGACATAATACCCTACTCCTATGGTCTATTGGTTTGTTTTGGCTATCGTATGATATTGCATGTGTTTTGAGGGGGTCCCCTACCCGCCTTATATAGCCAGGGGTAGGGTTATAAGTCGGTTTGATCTAGGAGATAACCTATAAGTAATAACAGATTACAGGGATCACAGGATTGTAACATATCCTAACAGATTACACCGTATCCTCAGGATATCTTCCCGATGTCTTGCGGGGCACGCGGAGCAGCGCCGTGCTCTGCAAGGCTTCGTCTTGTGGGCTGGACCACCCCTGGCGGCATAGCCCATGTAGTCTACCATGGGTATCTAGGGTCGTACCCCCCACAGCTAGTCCCCAACAGCCTTGTATCCACTGTGCAACACCATCTTGAGCTTTTCCGAGCAGGTGTACACAAAGCCGAGCAGTCAGACTCATAGTCCGACCACTCTAATGAGTCATCGAGCAGTTGTGGACCGTAATCGACCAGCTTAAATGTCTAGCCAAGCATGGGCTTACCCAAGTAAGGCTTTCTAGAAGGATGTAAGGAGCTCAAGTTCAAAATCGAAAGTTTCCTTGCAGTGAACCAAGTGTGCCCACTTGGAGTCCGACCACAAGAAAGGGAGACTTCAACTTTAGGAGGCATGGAGTCTTCTAGATTAAAGAAAACACACTCACTGCAAGGTGAAGTGTGCCCACTTAGTCCCCAAGCCTAACAGTAGGTGACGTGGTCATGTGGTGCCAGGGTCTAGAAAGTAGAAGAAAGGCAGAAGACCAGCTGAGCAGGCAACCAGTCCACAGGCTAAGCCCTGAAATGAAAAGTGCACATTCACCGCAAGGCGAAGTGTGGCCACTTGGTCCCCGAGCCTGATAGTAGGTGATGTGGTCACGTGGTGCTAGGGTCAGATACAATAGTAACCAAAAAAGTCCCCAGTATAGTGAGTAACCGAATCATAATGATGACATAGTCCCCGAGGGACAAGTGAAAATCTCGGATAAATCAGGAAGTGCCGATTACTCAAATCGTGGAGAAAAAGCCAGAGTAATAACTGTATAGTAGAAATTACCGAGCCTTGATGGTATTGTGAAGTGGTCAGCAAATATTCAGTGTGCAGTACCAAGTTGCATGGAAACCTAGATAACGGCCCAGCACGCTGCTTTGGGGAATTCGAAAGGGTGCAAATCAGCATGGTGCGGTTTCCCAAAAACCCTTGAATGCAAAAAGTGGGTTGGGTGTCTTTATAACTGCATCACCACACTCCGCGCTCCCACATTTGCCACTCCACCACTTTGTCTTCCTCCTTGCCCTCGCGCTCCCCCATTCGCATTCACATGCACTCCAGATCTGAGGGATGGCACCGAAGAGGGGAGGTGATAACGCGAAGAAGGCGGCCACCAGGACAAGCCGTGACAAAGAATGGGTACCGTCACTCATGGGGGATTTGGAGCTCAACGAGATGGTGGAGGCAGGCATTCTTCTTGATCGTGTCACCGCCGGATGGCGTCTGGCCGACGATGAGCCCTATCTGATGCCACACACCGACGAAATCATTGTATTCGAAGATTATTTCTAGCGTGGATTAGGGCTTCCTATACATCCTTTCTTGCAGGATCTGTTGGAGTATTGGGGAGTGAGCTTGTGTAATCTTCATCCGAACACTATTTTGCACATTTCTATGTTTATCCACTTCTGCGAGGTGTATCTTGGCATTTGTAACACCCAGCCCAGGGCTTAATAGGATTAATAGGATACTCATACCAACAAGTTGCAACTTCTTTTCTGGAAGCCTATCTCTTAAGAACTCCAAGGTTAAGCGTGCTTGGCCTAGAGCGATGGGTGACCGACCGAAAAGTTCTTCCCGGGTGCGTACGAGTGAGGACAAAGTGCGTAGAAAAGACCTGTGTTGGTCTGTGAGGGCAGTCTATATCCTAGAGAAGCTGTCAGATGTAAGCAGGCCCGGCCTCGGAGAGGCAGGACGTTACAAAATGGTATCAGAGCCAACTCTCACGGTTTCATGGGCGCGTGTGTCGCAGTTGCGCAGGCATGGTGCGCATGGCTGGTGTGGATCCAGTGTGGTTACACAGCATGGCACATGCGCTAGCTCTAGACACACGGACGTGGCCAAGAGAGGACGCTCCTGGCTTGGGATTGATCGACGAGGACGTCGATCTCTTAAGGGGGTGAGGATGTAACACCCGGCCCAGGGCTTAATAGGATTAATAGGATACTCATACCAACAAGTTGCAACTTCTTTTCTAGAAGCCTGTCTCTTAAGAACTCCAAGGTTAAGCGTGCTTGGCCTAGGTCGATGGGTGACCGACCGGGAAGTTCTTCCCGGGTGCGCACGAGTGAGGACAAAGTGCGCAGAAAAGACCTGTGTTGGTCTATGAGGGCAGTCTATATCCTAGAGAAGTTGTCAGATGTAAGCGGGCCTGGCCTCGGAGAGGCGGGACGTTACAGCATTCTTCCCCATTTCAATCTCTTTTGACACTTTTTCTGGGTGAAGAAGAAAGGAGGGGGCGGTTCCAAAGTTGTCGGCGGTGTGTATCTACATCTCTATGATGGGATGGTGGGTGAATACATTCATGTGCCACTGAATACCTCACTAAAGGGGTGGAATACTAGGTTGTTCTATATGAAGCAAAGTGATCCTGCCATCCAATGCGATGTCGACCAGATTCTGGAGAATCAAAGGAGCTGGTTGGAGAAACCGACCAGTGTCGATATGGAACAGGTGAAGGAGCTCCTTGAGCTAATAAGGGGCCTGAAGATGAGTGTGGTGGTGGTGGCAGTGAACTTCATACTACACTGCGTCCAGCCCTACAAGGAGAGGGCTCATCTAGGCTTTGACTTCAAAGGAGATACTAACAGCACCCGGGAGAGGGTGGAGAACCTAAGGAAGGAGGCTGTGCTACACCGGGCCACTAAACTATTCGCTCCAAATGTGTCGTACACCATGCCGAGGCAACCAAAACCCTTCAACTACATGATCCCACCTCCTCAGGTAAAAATCTTGACTGTTGTTCCTGGTGCTTTTTATCCCATGCCGGCGCTGAGCAGTGGACTGATTCGCTTATGGAAAGATCCATTGGCAGGAATGGGTGGTGTACTTCTCGGGCGTGCTGAGGAGCGATTGGCCGAAGATAGTGGATGCCAGGCTGACCAATCAGCCGGAGGAAGGTACCATTAGCACCTCATCTGAATCCAGAGGCGAAGGTGCTGGTCAGAAGGAGAGTCCCCGTCGGTATCGAAGAAAGTTTGGGGGAAAAGGGGGACGAAAGATGAGCCGGCCCAAAAGAAGAGAAGAATGGTGGATGTAGCTCCTCGCATGCTGGTCGACATCTCATTTGGTGGTGGTCAGACTACTCGAACACAGAGTGCGGCGACATCCGAGTGGTTAGACGATGATGGGGCTCCAGTAGCTCCCCCTCCGAGCACTAAAGCATCATCGCGCAACACGCGTGTGGAGGTGCAATCGAAGGGAGGGGAAGGAGTCCCCGAGCAGTAGGCGGAGGAGACACTGATGGTGGGGGCCACAAGACCTCTAGCCCAGGACATGCAGGTTGACCCCAAAGCAGTGCCTAGGTGCTTGGGGAGGCCACGCCGGTTCAAAACCATTTATCAAGAAGCTGATGTGTAAGTATCTTTGCCTTGGGATCGGTAGCTATCTGATTTCTATAGTTGCGGTGATCAATGAGCTAATCTGATGCAGAATGGGGCGCACGGAGGATCTAAATCCTTTAGGCCAGACTGGCGAGCAGCCGGGGGCTGTTCACAATGTAGAGACATTGCGAACAGACTCCATCCTAGAGTCCCCGGGCACTCATCGGTTTGCGGAGGATTCGACCACCGCTACTGATGGAGTTGGAGGTGGAGAGTGGTTGGCAACAACGGCGGGCGATTTGATAGGGACGCCAGGAGCAATGGCGAGAGGCACCGAGTCTTTGGAGGCTAGAGCGGGAGCTGCCGATGTCATGCCAGAATCTAGGGTGCAGAGGCCGACAGCATCGGAGGAGCAGGTGGCATGCCCTGAGATGCCGCAGGGCATGGTCGGTCGCTCTATGCGGCCACCAAGCTGTCACAGAACCGACCAATTTATAAGAGCACAAGTACAAAAACAATCGCCGAAACGATCAAATTCTCGAACTTGAGCCCATATAAACCCGGTAGTCAACCGAAATCTCGAAGGATTTCAAACCAACTTGCATACAACCAAGATCACAGTAATCCAACATAACAGATCGTACGTTACAACATTTCGCAGATGTTCACAAATAGATTACATCATCACAGAGTCATTGTTATTACAAAACAAGTCTTGTAAAACATGCGGAAGCAAATAGTTTAACTCACACACCGAGTTCAAATACACATACTGGTTGGTTGATCACAGACCGCAAAAGCATTCAGATAAGAGAGAGGAGATCATGCCCATGATCTAGTCCTCATCACCCGCCGGGTGGAGACAGTACTTGCAGAATCCCTGATATAGAAGGTCATCTGCAACAAGAGGGAATAAACCCTGAGTACGGGAATGTACTCAGCTAGACTTACCCGTCGAAAACCAAACAAATGACACCAAGGATTATGCATAGCTCAATGTAGTGGAGCTGGCTGACACTTTCTTTTTGCAGAAAAGCATAGGTAATAATGATCAACTCTTAACCTGAACTAGCAGTGACTTTTTAGCCATTAACCTGTCATCTATATTAGCACCTGTACTAAGCAATCATTTTATTAGGGTGCAAACATTAATAACCATATCAGGTATTCATTGTGGCAACCTTATCATCATCCATTTAACCATATCGTTAAATTAATTGAATCTACGTTGCCGCTGCTCAGTCAAGTTCTCACTATCCGGGAGAGACGGTGATTCGAATCGATTCTTATCCAGCTGGAGGGGTATTCCTAAACACAAACCCTGCTTCCCCCGTCAGGGTCGCAACAAGTCACCTTTGGTATGATTCAGGAGTCGCGAGTCCGAACAGATCGACATTCTCAGAGACCCACTCTGCCAAGGTTGTTCGGGACTCTAACCCGCCTTGGGCTTATGCCAATGGCTCTCCGCACATCCTTACTACCTCCAGAATGTCGCCACTGCTCGCGTCCCCGGCCTGAGTCGAGCTACTAGGCTTCGCGGTCGGAACGACTTATCCGGCCAGCTAAGTGTTAGGCTGCGTTCAACATGACATGAGGACATACAGCGTATCGGTCCTTAAACGACTCAGACGGAGTCACTATGTTCAAACCTACACAAGACCCCGCCCGGTCTTAATTCATTATTCACATGGTTCTTTTCCACGATAGCAAATATAGCCAACCGTGATCCACCTCATCCTAAAGCTCACAGGTGACAGGAAATCACCTGGCTTCTACCGCACTAAGCATGGCTAAGCATTTTAACCCGTTCCTGAACTTAATTAGGATTCCAGTGCGATATCTGGACAAGGAAGGATATATAATGCAGCAATTGGTTCCAACCAATTCCTATACTTAATGCATCATCAACAATAAAAGATACTCAATGTATTTGTGAAAACATAGGAGGCTTAATATGCTCCGGGGCTTGCCTTTCAGGAATGAGGAAGGCTGGTGGTCAGGGCACTCGGGCAATTCCTCCGCGGCGACTGCTTCGTCGGTTTCCTGCACCTCGGGTTCCTCCTCCTGGTTGGCTCCCTCGAACTCCAGCAATGTCACTCCCTCTGGCACACCTATTGCATGAATGCGCAGATAAATATCATGGATGCACATGAACGAATGTCAGGGATGCTCGGGGAATGCACATGTTCGCTGTAGTTTGCATATTCCAACTTAAGCCCTATTCAAATCACTTTACTTACCAAGTTTATACAACCTAATGTATAATTGCTCATCTTCAGTTAACGACCTAGCACCTGCACCTAAGCATATTCTCAAGTTAGGCTAACCCCTAAACAATCAACGAGAACATTGCAACCACATACACTCAAGCAATTGTATTTCAGCAAAATGAATACTATGTAGCGGTGCAGTAAACTAGCTATAACTGGAGATTTATAAATCCAATTGATATGCAACAAGACAATCTGGAAAGCTTATAAAATTGTCTACAAAACATTTTCAGACCTCAAAGCATGATTCAAACCTTTACCAGGTCGAATTCATCAATCAACAGAAGTCTATCCTCACAAGACAGAGAATCAGCAAAAACTGCAACCTAACTTTAAACAGCTGTAGTTTCTAAACTACTGGGCCAAATGCCCTCAAATTTTGACAGGAGCTAGCTACCTAATTTATCTACAACTCTTGTATTCAACTCATTCATAGAAAACCAAATTATCATGGGGAGCTTTCTAAAGTCCCCAGATCTGTCCAGAGGGACATGATGCAAACAATTAATTATTAACTTATGATATAAACACTTAATTGGACAAAACTAACTTTACTGATATATCACACATATCACAAGAACACCAGAAAGTAAAGTGTTCATCACCAAAACATTTCTTTTACTACCTTTCTTAATTTATTTAATTAATTAGTGGAAATAGTAAACATATATGAAAACTACCCCATTAATTCTACAAAAATTACAGTAGACACTACATGCTCTAAGTAGACTACCATAAAAATTTCACACCATTTGAGCAAGTATAAAAGCCTACACAAAAATGATAAGGCATAATGGCTTAAATTGGCATAATTAGGAAACCCTAATGAAAAGTGTCAAGCAACAGATTTCATATTTTTCCTAGCATCCTTAGGGTACTAGGATACTACCTACCAAGTTTCATGGCCATTGGATTCATAGATTAATTACTAAAATTTACACAAGTATCTACCAATGATAAAAGGAAAATCTATAACTCAAAAACTACACATGCAATGACTCTCAAATTTTAACTAGAGCTTCTACTATATAAGACTAGCTTACCCACAAAATTTCATAATTTTTGGATCACAGAAACTCAAGATATGATTTAAACAAGTTTGCATGCACTCAAAAACACTTTTCAAGTTCCTATTTAATTTATCCAAAATTTCTACATAATATGCTCAAGACATAATTTTCTTAAATACTAGACCTAACTATGAGTCTCACAAAATTGGAACCATCCAATTTGGATCTACATAATAGGAGATACAAAAATATCAAATAAGCATTCAAAACTGTATTTTTGAACTATCTTTAAGAACAACAGCCACTGACATGTGGGACCCGGCTGTCAGCCGACCCCACTGGTCAGCGGCAGCAAAGCAGAGGAGGCGGCTGCGATGCGCGGAAGACGGCGTAGCTCACCGACGACGAGAACGGCACCAACGTGACCGCCTAGACCTACTGCGTCGATTGGCACCCTAACCGCAAACCCTACCGACCTCTAGGTACCCCGGCCACGGAGCTCGGCGGCTCGGCCATGGCGCACGGCGGTGCGTGACCGTGTTCCGGCTTGGCTGGACCGGCGTGGGTGGTGACATCATCACCCGAGCATCAGCGCATGACGGGGAAGACGAGACGCGGGCTAAGGATGGAGGAGTGGTGCGGTGGTGCGCTGGCCGCGGTGAGCGCCATCTCCGGCGAGGGTGCGACGGCACGGGAACGCCGACAGCGGCCTCACCTGAGGTCGAAAGACCGCGCGGAGATGATGACGAGCAAGAGGAGATCTCGGCGGAGCTTTGGTGAAGGTGTAGTGCGTGTTTTTGCGGTGGCGAGTGCGCGGGAGCTTGCCGAAGCTAACGGCGGCAATGGCGGAGCGGCTGTTTGCTTGGCGCAGTGCGCGGTGGAGGAGAAGAAAGGCGAACAGGAGCGGGTGAGTGTGTCGGCAGGCGCGGGGTGGCTTCAAGACGCGGCTGCGACGCCAGAATGCGCACGGCGCGTGGCCAGCGCGGTCAGCCGGCCGTCGACGCGCGGCGTACACGCGGCCACCGAGTTCTGAATCGCCCGAGCACTGTAGCGTCTAAACTTTTCGTTTCAGTATCCATCGAGCCGACTGACAGCGAAACTTGTTGACAATGGATCTCCCAAGCCGTGGCGATCCAGGGTAAGTTGTAGTTAACAAAGTTGGAGATCTACATGTGGTCTACAACTTTCATAATTGGAGCTCGAGCTAGTTCGGCTTGGTTTGCAGACTACTGAGCTCCCAACTAGGGTACATGAAACTGAAACTCAGTTTTCATACTTAGAAATTTTCTAAGTGTTGAATCCAACCTCAAATCTGACTTGTGGGTCCTTTAGGAGCATGTTGTGCACTTTTTCATGACTTGGCTTCTAAACAAAGTTTGTTCCTTATTAAATTTGCTACAACTTTGTTTTAGGTTGCTCAAGCATGCATAGACTCTAAGTTGCACTTTTTAAACAGTCAAACACAGGAGCTCTAGGGGTCCAAATTGGTCAACCATGACTTGGAAACCTAATTAGCCAAAGTGATCAACATGAACAATGTTCCAAAAGACATTCTAGGTGTAACTAAGTTACTTAGGATGATTATTAGCCACACCACACATTGGTCACACACGAATCAAGCAAGGTGTGTACTGAAACAATGAAAAACACATGAAATGTTACAACTGTTTCATAGTCATGTTTCACTTGTTTCATGATTGGGTTGCATAGCACTAACTAACCTTGTTTCACTAAGTGAGTGGCACATGTTGCACTTAAGTGTTGCACACTTTACATTTCATAAAAGAACAACACACATGAAATATACAAAACGTTGTAGTGTTTCGAAATTATGTTTCATGTGCTATAAGTTCACGAAGGGATGCATGATGCTCATGTTCATGAAATGCAGTGCAAAAGTGGAAGCTAAACACCAGGGGTGTTACAGCCCTCCCCCCTTATAAAAATCTCGTCTCGAGATTTGAAAAGTGTACCATTGTTGATAGAATTCCTTATAACCATCCCTCAAATAGTCTTCCCTTTCCCACGTTGCATCTCGTTCACTACCCTGATTGCTCCACATGACTTTATAGAACTTGACTACCCGACTTTGAGTCACTCGCTCACGAGTGTCAATCACTCGAACCGGCTTTTCTTCAAAGGTCAAATCCGATTTTAACTCGATATCCCCCAATGGAACTCTCTCTTCAGGGACGCGAAGACATTTCTTCAATTGGGATACATGAAAGACATTGAAGATAGCACTCATCTCAGGAGGTAATTGAATCTTGTACGCCACTTTACCACTTTGTCCAATGATTTCAAATGGACCAACATATCTCGGCGCAAGCTTTCGCTTCACACCAAAGCGTTGGACACTTTTCATAGGTGAGACTTTCAGATAAACGAAGTCTCCAACCTCAAATTCAATAGGTTTTCTACGTCGATCAGCATAACTTTTCTGCCTAGCTTGAGCTGCGGCCATGTGGGTTTGGATAGTACGGACTTGTTCTTCGGCTTCTTGAATGAAATCAATTCCATAATATCTCCTTTCACCAGCTTCTACCCAGTTCAACGGGGTTCTACACTTCCGGCCATACAAAGCTTCGAACGGTGCCATCTTTATGCTCTCTTGATAACTATTATTGTACGAGAATTCAGCTAGGGGTAACCATTTTTCCCATGAGCCCTTAGCCGATATGACACAAGCTCTCAACATATCTTCTAAGATTTGATTCACCCGTTCAGTTTGCCCATTGGTTTGCGGATGATAGGCAGAACTTCTTACGAGCTTAGTCCCTAATAATCCATGTAAGTGCTCCCAAAAGCGAGCAGTGAACTGTGGTCCTCTATCTGAGACAATAGTACGAGGGATCCCATGAAGTCGGACTATCTGGTTGAAGTACAACTCCGCATAGTCGGTTGGACGAAAGTCTATGCGGACCGGAATGAAGTGTGCCGACTTGGTCAGTCGGTCCACAATTACCCAGATTGAGTTAAAATTCCTCTGAGTGGTAGGGAGTCCAACTATAAAATCCATACTTATCTCTTCCCATTTCCAACCTGGAATAGAGAGTGGCTGAAGTAATCCAGCTTTCATGTGTACCGCCTTGACCCGACAACAAGTGTCACACCTAGCCACATAAGCGGCTATCTCTTTCTTCATTTTGGTCCACCAAAATCGAGGCTTTAAATCATGATACATTTTACTACTACCAGGATGAATAGAGAGTTTAGAGGAATGAGCTTCGGATATGATTTGATTTCTAAGCTCTCTATCCTTAGGAACTACCAACCTATCTTTGAACCATAACACGCCTTCCTCATCTACTCGAAAATGTTTGGTTTCTTGCTCTTTCATCTTGCGCTTGATGTGAAACACACCTGCATCTGTCTTCTGTAGCTCGATAATTCGACTTTGTAGAGTACAACTGACAGTGATGTTGTGCAGGACTGCAGGATGAAGGAGCTTTGACAAATGGACATCACTCTCAATCAACGAGTGGCAATGAGACTTTCTGCTTAAGGCATCCACGACGACGTTTGCCTTGCCAGGGTGATAGTGCACTTGAAGGTTATAATCCTTGATCAACTCGAGCCATCTTCTCTGACGCATATTTAACTCTGGTTGAGTGAAGATGTACTTGAGACTTTTATGATCAGTGTAGATGTTGCACACATTGCCAAGTAGATAATGTCTCCAGGCCTTCAAAGCATGAACAACTGCAGCGAGCTCCAAGTCATGCGTTGGATAATTCACTTCATGCTTCCGAAGTTGGCGAGAGGTATAAGCGATGACTCTACCCTCTTGCATAAGAACACCTCCTAACCCAATACCTGATGCATCATAGAACACATCAAAAGGTTTCTTGATATCCGGTTGCGCCAAAACCGGAGCCGATGTTAGAAGAGTTCGCAGGGTATGGAAAGCCGCATCACACTCAGGAGTCCAGACAAACTTCATGTCTTTTTGCAGCAATCGAGTCATAGGCTTGGCTATTTTAGAGAAATCCAGGATGAAGCGACGATAATAGCCAGCCAACCCCAGAAAACTCCGAACCTCATGCACCGAGATGGGAGCCTTCCAGTTCAATACTTCTTGCACCTTGGTGGGATCAACCATAATTCCACCATCGGACAACATGTGTCCAAGAAAAGGTACCTCACGAAGCCAAAATTCACATTTGCTGAACTTTGCATACAGCTGGTGTTCTCGCAATCTAGTAAGAACCACCCGTAAATGTTCAACATGATCGTCTTCATTCTCAGAATAGACCAGGATATCATCTATAAATACCACCACAAATTTGTCCAACTCGGGCATAAACACTGAATTCATCAGATACATAAAATGTGCGGGGGCATTGGTCAATCCAAAAGACATAACCAGGTACTCATATAGACCATATCTTGTAGAGAATGCGGTTTTTGGAACATCCTCAGGCCGAATTTTGATTTGATGATACCCAGATCTCAAATCAATCTTGGAAAAGACTTTTGCCTTAGACAACTGATCAAATAAGATATCTATGCGTGGCAGAGGGTACTTATTCTTGATTGTAACTGCATTCAAGGGTCTATAATCTACACACATGCGTAGAGATTGATCCTTCTTCTTCACAAAGATGGCTGGGCACCCCCACGGAGATGAACTAGGGCGGATAAGGCCTTTCTTTAGCAGTTCATTCAACTGGGTCTTAAGTTCAGCTAGTTCATTGGGAGGCATTCTATATGGCCTTCTAGAGATGGGAGCTGTACCAGGAAGCAACTCTATCTTGAATTCTACTTCTCGATCCGGGGGCAATCCAGGCAAATCATCGGGGAAAACATCTGGAAAGTCACACACGACAGGGATATCTGCCAGAGACTTTGCTTGCACCGCATTGGTCGTGCAAGAAAGACTGATATCCTTGGGTAACTGTACTAGAAAACCCTCCTGATTGCTCGGATCTCTGAGCATAACTACCCTAGTGGATGTATCGATAAGCACTCCATGACGGCTCATCCAGTTCATTCCCAATATCACGTCGATACCTAGCCCCGGTAAAATTACCAGATCAACCTGATAACTTCGCCCTTCTATCACAAATCGTACATCCCCAACTACCAGCTTGGTTGGAATAATACCACTAGCAGCCCTTATACAATAACCCTCACCCTCAACAGTATATGTTTTCTGCATAAACTTGGATGCAAATGATGGACTAATGAAGGAATGCGAAGCACCTGAATCAAATAGTACAACTACGGGGTGTTGGTCAATTAGAAACTTACCGGCAGTCACTACCTCTCCTGAAGGAATCTCAGTAATATTAGTGTGGTTCACTTGTCCCTAACGGCCACCCTGGTAATTATTCTTCTTAGGGTAAGGGCATTCCCTTGCCCAGTGGCCTGTTTTGTTGCAGTTCCAGCACGGCATGTTGCTTGGTGGAGCCCTGGAACTGCCCTGACTGGTAGTGCCCTTGGGAAGAGCAACCGTAAATGCCTTGCGAAACCCAGTCTTGGCGGGATTCTTCTTCTGCGGGGGGCGAAACTTGGCGGCTGATGCTGGAGGACGGAATGGAGCCCTTTGTGCGACGGGAGCCTTAGATTGTGAGGCACCCGCCTCATAGGCCCTCTTACGACTTTTTGAAGCAGCATACACAGCATTGTTGTTCTCTTGCGATAAAGCATCACTCACAAACTCATTAAAATGAGCGCACTTGCAATTTCCCATGGTCTTCATCAGTTTGGGGCTAAGTCCCCGCTTGAAGCTTGCAATCTTCTTGGCATCTGTGTCCACAAACTCGGTAGCATACCTTGCAAGGTTGTTGAAAGCTTGCAGGTATTCGTTCAGGCTCTTGTTTCCCTGAGTCAGCTTCATGAACTCTGTATGTTTGATCGCCATAAGACCAGGAGGAATGTAATTTCCCCTGAAAGCAGACTTGAACTGATCCCAAGTGATTTGGGCATTAGCAGGCATAGTGGACCGATGATGACTCCAGCAGATGCCAGCAGGCCCATGAAGTTGGTGCGATGCGTACTCAGTTTTTAGCACCTCAATCAAGCGGAGCAGACGGAACTTCTGCTCGAGAGTATTCAACCACTCATCAGCTTGTAGAGGCTCCTCAGCCTCCTTGAAGATTGGGGGTTTCGTGTCAAGGAAATCCTTGAAATCACTGTACTGATTTGGATCCGGTCCTTGGCATGGACCCCGGCCATCACGATTCGCAATCGTACGGAGGGCCTCGGCCATAGTGCGCTGTCCTTCCGCAAGCATTGCTATTAGTTCCGTTGGTGTGGGTGGTGGTGGCGGAAGATCATCATCATCACTCGCACCGGCGGAACGAGTACGAGGCATCTGCACAATGCGCAACCAGTAATTATTGATGATGTCAGCACATTGGAGAGGAACAATACAATCGTGCCAAACTGTATTTACCGACGAGAATGAAAACTTCATACAATAAACAGAGGCAATAATTCATTCTCCAATCACCACATCATCAAGTAGATTACTAGCGCCATACGCAGTGCATTCCAACAGGACAAGTTTTTAAACTTCACCAATGTTACGCATCCTGAAGGGAGCGAATTAAAGTACATTACCAGTATGACTGCAAAAGCTTAACTCGTGAGACTTGCTAACGAACTACTCGTCGAAGTGATTACTGTCCACATTGGAGACACCTTGGACTTCTTCTGGGTATTCCTCTCCTTCAAACTTCTTGCCGAGAGATTTCACTTTATACTTAGGATAAGCAATTATAAGGGAGGGAGTAATGCAATATGAATGTCATGAGTGAATATGATGCATGCTCATTCCGTACGTCTTCACAAACCTAAGAAATTTTAAGCTTTAGCGGACTATACGGTGGCATACATACGTTCTCTCAATTAGCGGTAACTAGTCGATCTACACGGTGCGTTGTTAGCGTACCTGCAGAAAAACTTCATTGCAGCCCAACCCAACAAGATATAATGCTAATTACACAAGTAGTACTAAGATACTCTCCATATATACATCCCCCGATATATATACTTCGGTATCCAAACTACCCGAGAAATGTACCCACAATTAAGTACTTTCATATATACATGTATACAACATGTAAATACTCCAGTAACCACAACTAACTCTCCCCTAGACCGACGGTTGGACGGTCATGCTCTCGCAACTCACACTTACCTTAGCGTAGAGGCAATTGATCCATACATTACCATTCAAATGAATGGCATCCATGCAATATCACGCCGCATGGACGACGAAATAGAAATAATCAATTCCCCCAGTTAGTAATTATATATAAGCCACCTAAAAGTCCTTAAGTGGGCTATAGGGGATGTGATCACCAGTATACCATAAAAATTTTTAGTTTTGAACACTTATATATAACTATAAGTTTGAAAACCATTTTAACAACAAAAGCTTTTTGTTTTAAATAGCCGTAAGACATGTTTAATGTTGAATCTAGCTCTGATACCAGCTGTCACAGAACCGACCAATTTATAAGAGCACAAGTACAAAAACAATCGCCGAAACGATCAAATTCTCGAACTTGAGCCCATATAAACCCGGTAGTCAACCGAAATCTCGAAGGATTTCAAACCAACTTGCATACAACCAAGATCACAGTAATCCAACATAACATATCGTATGTTACAACATTTCGTAGATGTTCGCAAATAGATTACATCATCACAGAGTCATTGTTATTACAAAACAAGTCTTGTAAAACATGCAGAAGCAAATAGTTTAACTCACACACCGAGTTCAAATACACATACTGGTTGGTTGATCACAGACCGCAAAAGCATTCAGATAAGAGAGAGGAGATCATGCCCATGATCTAGTCCTCATCACCCGCCGGGTGGAGACAGTACTTGCAGAATCCCTGATATAGAAGGTCATCTGCAACAAGAGGGAATAAACCCTGAGTACGGGAATGTACTCAGCTAGACTTACCCGTCGAAAACCAAACAAATGACACCAAGGATTATGCATAGCTCAATGTAGTGGAGCTGGCTGACACTTTCTTTTTGCAGAAAAGCATAGGTAATAATGATCAACTCTTAACCTGAACTAGCAGTGACTTTTTAGCCATTAACCTGTCATCTATATTAGCACCTGTACTAAGCAATCATTTTATTAGGGTGCAAACATTAATAACCATATCAGGTATTCATTGTGGCAACCTTATCATCATCCATTTAACCATATCGTTAAATTAATTGAATCTACGTTGCCGCTGCTCAGTCAAGTTCTCACTATCCGGGAGAGACGGCGATTCGAATCGATTCCTATCTAGCTAGAGGGGTATTCCTAAACACAAACCCTGCTTCCCCCGTCAGGGTCGCAACAAGTCACCTTTGGTACGATTCAGGAGTCGCGAGTCCGAACAGATCGACATTCTCAGAGACCCACTCTGCCAAGGTTGTTCGGGACTCTAACCCGCCTTGGGCTTATGCCAATGGCTCTCTGCACATCCTTACTACCTCCAGAATGTCGCCATTGCTCGCGTCCCTGGCCTGAGTCAAGCTACTAGGCTTCGCGGTCGGAACGACTTATCCGGCCAGCTAAGTGTTAGGCTACGTTCAACATGACATGAGGACGTACAGCGTATCGGTCCTTAAACGACTCAGACGGAGTCACTATGTTCAAACCTACACAAGACCCCGCCCGGTCTTAATTCATTATTCACATGGTTCTTTTCCACGATAGCAAATATAGCCAACCGTGATCCACCTCATCCTAAAGCTCGCAGGTGACAGGAAATCACCTGACTTCTACCGCACTAAGCATGGCTAAGCATTTTAACCCGTTCCTGAACTTAATTAGGATTCCAGTGCGATATCTGGACAAGGAAGGATATATAATGCAGCAATTGGTTCCAACCAATTCCTATACTTAATGCATCATCAACAATAAAAGATACTCAATGTATTTGTGAAAACATAGGAGGCTTAATATGCTCCGGGGCTTGCCTTTCAGGAATGAGGAAGGCTGGTGGTCAGGGCACTCGGGCAATTCCTCCGCGGCGACTGCTTCGTCGGTTTCCTGCACCTCGGGTTCCTCCTCCTGGTTGGCTCCCTCTCACTCCAGCAACGTCACTCCCTCCGGCACACCTATTGCATGAATGCGCAGATAAATATCATGGATGCACATGAACGAATGTCAGGGATGCTCGGGGAATGCACATGTTCGCTGTAGTTTGCATATTCCAACTTAAGCCCTATTCAAATCACTTTACTTACCAAGTTTATACAACCTAATGTATAATTGCTCATCTTCAGTTAACGACCTAGCACCTGCACCTAAGCATATTCTCAAGTTAGGCTAACCCCTAAACAATCAACGAGAACATTGCAACCACATACACTCAAGCAATTGTATTTCAGCAAAATGAATACTATGTAGCGGTGCAGTAAACTAG
Source organism: Miscanthus floridulus (assembly GCF_019320115.1). Classification (NCBI taxonomy): domain Eukaryota; kingdom Viridiplantae; phylum Streptophyta; class Magnoliopsida; order Poales; family Poaceae; genus Miscanthus; species Miscanthus floridulus. Next base: position 53,796,584 of record NC_089586.1, on the reverse strand, counting down.
CTATAACTGGAGATTTATAAATCCAATTGATATGTAACAAGACAATCTGGAAAGCTTATAAAATTGTCTACAAAACATTTTCAGACCTCAAAGCATGATTCAAACCTTTACCAGGTCGAATTCATCAATCAACAGAAGTCTATCCTCACAAGACAGAGAATCAGCAAAAACTGCAACCTAACTTTAAACAGCTGTAGTTTCTAAACTACTGGGCCAAATGCCCTCAAATTTTGACAGGAGCTAGCTACCTAATTTATCTACAACTCTTGTATTCAACTCATTCATAGAAAACCAAATTATCATGGGGAGCTTTCTAAAGTCCCCAGATCTGTCCAGAGGGACATGATGCAAACAATTAATTATTAACTTATGATATAAACACTTAATTGGACAAAACTAACTTTACTGATATATCACACATATCACAAGAACACCAGAAAGTAAAGTGTTCATCACCAAAACATTTCTTTTACTACCTTTCTTAATTTATTTAATTAATTAGTGGAAATAGTAAACATATATGAAAACTACCCCATTAATTCTACAAAAATTACAGTAGACACTACATGCTCTAAGTAGACTACCATAAAAATTTCACACCATTTGAGCAAGTATAAAAGCCTACACAAAAATGATAAGGCATAATGGCTTAAATTGGCATAATTAGGAAACCCTAATGAAAAGTGTCAAGCAACAGATTTCATATTTTTCCTAGCATCCTTAGGGTACTAGGATACTACCTACCAAGTTTCATGGCCATTGGATTCATAGATTAATTACTAAAATTTACACAAGTATCTACCAATGATAAAAGGAAAATCTATAACTCAAAAACTACACATGCAATGACTCTCAAATTTTAACTAGAGCTTCTACTATATAAGACTAGCTTACCCACAAAATTTCATAATTTTTGGATCACAGAAACTCAAGATATGATTTAAACAAGTTTGCATGCACTCAAAAACACTTTTCAAGTTCCTATTTAATTCATCCAAAATTTCTACATAATATGCTCAAGACACAATTTTCTTAAATACTAGACCTAACTGTGAGTCTCACAAAATTGGAACCATCCAATTTGGATCTACATAACAGGAGATACAAAAATATCAAATAAGCATTCAAAACTGTATTTTTGAACTATCTTTAAGAACAACAGCCACTGACATGTGGGACCCGGCTGTCAGCCGACCCCACTGGTCAGCGGCAGCAAAGCAGAGGAGGCGGCTGCGATGCGCGGAAGACGGCGTAGCTCGCCGACGGTGACCTCACCGGCGACGAGAACGGCACCAACGTGACCGCCTAGACCTACTGCGTTGATTGGCACCCTAACCGCAAACCCTACCGACCTCTAGGTACCCCGGCCACGAAGCTCGGCGGCTCGGCCATGGCGCACGGCGGCGCATGACCGTGTTCCGGCTTGGCTGGACCGGCGTGGGTGGTGACATCATCACCCGAGCATCAGCGCATGACGGGGAAGACGAGACGCGGGCTAAGGATGGAGGAGTGGTGCGGTGGTGCGCTGGCCGCGGTGAGCGCCATCTCCGGCGAGGGTGCGACGGCATGGGAACGCCGATAGTGGCCTCACCTGAGGTCGAAAGACCGCGCGGAGATGATGACGAGCAAGAGGAGATCTCGGCGGAGCTTTGGTGAAGGTGTAGTGCGTGTTTTTGCGGTGGCGAGTGCGCGGGAGCTTGCCGAAGCTAACGGCGGCAATGGCGGAGCGGCTGTTTGCTTGGCGCAGCGCGCGGTGGAGGAGAAGAAAGGCGAACAGGAGCGGGTGAGTGTGTCGGCAGGCGCGGGGTGGCTTCAAGACGCGGCTGCGACGCCAGAATGCGCACAGCGCGTGGCCAGCGCGGTCAGCCGGCCGTCGACGCGCGGCGTACACGCGGCCACCGAGTTCTGAATCGCCCGAGCACTGTAGCGTCTGAACTTTTCGTTTTAGTATCCATCGAGCCGACTGACAGCGAAACTTGTTGACAATGGATCTCCCAATCTGTGGCGATCCAGGGTAAGTTGTAGTTAACAAAGTTGGAGATCTACATGTGGTCTACAACTTTCATAATTGGAGCTCGAGCTAGTTCGGCTTGGTTTGCAGACTACTGAGCTCTCAACTAGGGTACATGAAACTGAAACTCAGTTTTCATACTTAGAAATTTTCTAAGTGTTGAATCCAACCTCAAATCTGACTTGTGGGTCCTTTAGGAGCATGTTGTGCACTTTTTCATGACTTGGCTTCTAAACAAAGTTTGTTCCTTATTAAATTTGCTACAACTTTGTTTTAGGTTGCTCAAGCATGCATAGACTCTAAGTTGCACTTTTTAAATAGTCAAACACAGGAGCTCTAGGGGTCCAAATTGGTCAACCATGACTTGGAAACCTAATTAGCCAAAGTGATCAACATGAACAATGTTCCAAAAGACATTCTAGGTGTAACTAAGTTACTTAGGATGATTATTAGCCACACCACACATTGGTCACACACGAATCAAGCAAGGTGTGTACTGAAACAATGAAAAACACATGAAATGTTACAACTGTTTCATAGTCATGTTTCACTTGTTTCATGATTGGGTTGCATAGCACTAACTAACCTTGTTTCACTAAGTGAGTGGCACATGTTGCACTTAAGTGTTGCACACTTTACATTTCATAAAAGAACAACACACATGAAATATACAAAACATTGTAGTGTTTCGAAATTATGTTTCATGTGCTATAAGTTCACGAAGGGATGCATGATGCTCATGTTCATGAAATGCAGTGCAAAAGTGGAAGCTAAACACCAGGGGTGTTACAAAGCCCCCAGGGAGCGCCACCGGCTATGGAGGAAGAGGACGAGGTCGAGGAGATTGAGCATGAAGGATCACGATCTCAAGCCATCCGCATCTTCTGCAAGCAAAGGGAGGAAGTTGTGGTCATGGAAGAGGAGGACACCACCAGGGAGGTGAAGAGGCTATGGTCCACCCTTTCCATAGCTACGAAGCAAATTGAGGTTAGTATGGCATCAGCGGTGTCCATCTTTGGCGTTGGAGACTATGGTCCTTTATAATCTTGGTGCTTTGCAGGGCATAGCGCGAACTGCCATACAACGGCAGCAGTTGATCAAAAGGATGGAGCCCCTCGCCGAGGAGAATGAGAAGCTGAAGGAGGCAATGAAACTAATGGAGAAGAACATCCAGAGGGCCTAGGATGAAAGGGATCTTGCTGAATCAAACACCAAGGACATTGTCGGTGTTTCGAGTAAACATCAACTAGTAAATTTGTATTTGTTGCACGTTGGGCCCAGATGGTGTGCTAAAAGACACAAGGTTTATACTGGTTCGGGTTGAATGTCCCTACATTCAGTTTGTTGCTATTGCTCATGTTATTAGCACTAAAAGATTGGTAGTAGGGGGTACAAATGGTCGAGAGAGGGACATGTCCCAAGTCTCTGATGGAAAGGTCGAATGGGTGCTGAGAGCTCGATTGCTGCTCAGCTGTGTGTTATGTCATGCGTGGTGTGTTGAATTCATCCCTCCCCTTAGTGGGGTGACCTGCCCTCCCTTTTATAGATCAAGGGGAGTAGGGATTACAGATGGGAGAAAGAGGAAAAACTAGAGGCAGAGGAGGTCCTTCGAAGGTGCCGGGTCTTCCTTTTCCTTTGAGCCTGTCCCCCTGACACGGCAGATGGTGCCAGGGATAGCATGTTTGCTGATCCTGATGGGGCCGTACTCTAGCTTTGTTCAGCAAGTGGTCACGTCCCGTCCCGCCCCACCGAGCCATGACCCTATTTGGAGCAGATGACGTAGAGGCCCCACGTTCGTTGCTGTGGATGACATGAGTTTCCTTCTTGGACCATAGTGGTTGTCGTATGTTTCTATCCAGATTCGTGTCCGAGGGAAAATGCCGGCGCCCATAACACTGTAGAATAAATGTCAGCGCCCACAACACTATTTGGGCTCTGACATGCCTGGAAGGGCTTAAAGCACCTGTCTGGTCATATCCTGATGGTACTTTTCTGTAGGCGTGTAGGGTATGGTCCTCGGTATTACGATTGACTTAAGTGTCCTACCTTATCTAAGTGCGTAGTTATGGTGAGGCAGAGTCTGCCCCTGGACGTCAGGTGAGATGGAGCAAGCCCCCAGACGTCGGGCAAGGCGAGGTGGTGCCAGCCCCCAGACGTCAGGCGAGGTGGAACCAGCCCTCGAACGTCGTGTGAGGTGGAGCCTACCCTAGCCATCAGGCAGGGCGGAGCCAGCCCTAGACATCGAGTGAGGCGGAGCCAGCCCTTAGTCATCAGGCAAGGCGGAGCCTACCCCTAGACATCGGGCGAGGCGGAGCCAACCCCAGACATCGGGCGAGGTGGAGCCAACCCTCAGTCGTCGGGTGAGGCAGAGCCTGCCCCCAAACATCGAGCGAGGTGGAGCCAGCCCTTGGACATCGGGCGAGGTGGAGCCTGCCCCCAGACGTCGAGCGAGATGGAGCTAGCCCTCAGTCATTGGGCGAGGCAGAGTCCTTCCCTAGACGTCGAGCGAGGCAGAGTCCAGCCCTCAGGGGTCGGGCAAGGTGGAGCCAACCTTCGGTTGTTTGGACAATAAGTGTAGTTGCGTCCTTGTCTATTTGGAAGCATCAACGTTTGATGGTTGTTAGCCCCTCCTCTTTGGGTACCCCAGTACTAGGTCCCCGATAGTAGCCCCTGAGCCCCCGAGTGATTCAGATAGAATCGCCTAGGGGGTGATTTGACTTGCCAGAGGGTGCGCGCGAGTGCACTCGACGGGTGTAGCCCTCGATCCCCCAGGTGATTCGGATAGAATCGTCCAGTGCATGATTTGACTTGCCAGAGGGTGCGCGTGAGCGCACCCGATGGGTGTAGCCCCTGAGCCCTTGGGTGATTTAGATAGAATCGCCCGGGGGTGATTTGACTTGCCAGAGGGTGCGCGTGAACGCACCCGACGGGTGTAGCCCCTGAGCCCCCGGGTGATTCAGATAGAATCGCCCGGGTGGTATTTTGATTCGCTAGAGGGTGCGCACGAGCGCACCTGTCGGGTGTAGCCCTCGAGCCCCTGGGTGATTCGGATAGAATCGCCCGAGGGGTAATTTGGACCCTTCATGGGTATGGCTGTGAGATTTAGTGCTTTGATAACTGGATAGTTTGATTGGAGTCTTGGTATCCTGTTCATGGGGGTCTGGCAAGAATTAGCCTGGCTGAGACTCAATCGTGGGTTGATATACTTGTGGCACTCATGTGCCAGGGGTTTGGCCGCTCGTGGGCCCATCCTTCGTCGTAAGGCTACTTTGGGACGGTTGTCGAAACCATTGATGGGCCAGCCCTCAAACTCCTAGGCCTAGGCGGGCCGTAGGAATGCTTTTTGACCTGCATCTCCTCTGCTGGTAAAGAGTCCTAGTCCACCCAGGAAGGCGAAAACGTCCGACACATCTTTGGTGCAAAAGGATAGGGAGTAGGGGTGCATATCCCACATGGTGACATGGTGGTGAATCGAGGCAGGTGTGGAGATCTAGGCGGACGGTTGCCTTCCTCGCATCCGTCGCCCCTATAAATCCAAAGGGTTCGCCCCCAGGGTTTCGTACATTGCCTCCTTGCCTTTGCATCTACAACCTCCATCGCCAATAGCCTAAGCCTCCCACATCCACATCTAAGCCGCCGTTAAGTTCACATCCATCCACCCCAATCGTTTAATGGAGCCATGGTGTAGATCTGATGTCACCCTCCAACGCCTAGAGGGCCTCGTTCACTATAGCCTTCTTTATGCACGGACCGCCACCGAGGAGTGGCGGCTGCCTGACAATGAGGATGCACCGTCGCCGCCCAAAGGCTATGTTGTGTCCTTTGCTCACTTCCACGAGTGGGGATTCGCCACCCCCGCCCACAAGTTCCTTCAGGGATTGCTGCATTACTACAATGTGGAGCTGCAGCACCTAACTCCCAATGGGATCCAACACATTGCGGTGTTCATCACCCTATGTGAGGGGTTCTTGGGGATTAGTCCCCACTTAGACCTATGGCGGCATTTCTTCGCTGTCACCCTCTTGAAGAAGCGGGAGAAGAGGCAAGAGCTAAACATGCCGATGGCATGTGCCAGCATCCAGCTCCACAACAACTAGGTCAATGAGTACCCATTGATGCGTTTGTCAACCTCCAACAAGGGGTGGCATTTGCATTGGTTCTACATCAAGAACGATGCAGCCGCCCTCTTACCAAAGTTAACCAGGTGCCTCATCGAAGAGGTCTCGAAATCATGGAGAAAGTGCTAGGGTTCTAGATAAAGACAAGAAGAAAATCTAGGACCATCTCACCGCCGTCTGACTCCTAAAGGAGAGGGGTGTGAAGGGGTCAGGAATCATCGGCGCTTATCACACATGGAGGGTGGCGCCACTGATGAAGCACGCGCTTCCCCTGCACATGATGGTGCCTGGGGTGTCGCTCGATGGGACGGCGCTCACTGAGGGAGTGCTCTCCCCCTCTGAAGTAGCATAGCGCATCAAGGAGGTGATGGAGCCTTCCTGGGACAATGCCGGCACTGCTCTTGATTTCGTGTACCAGTGCTAGGGCGCCCCCAATGCGGCCAGAACTAGGGTACATTGACTTCGTAAGTTCTCTTTCCCCGTGCCTCCCTTTTAATTGAACTCCTGACCCCTTGATGCTAATATTGAGATAGGGGAACCAACCGAAGAGACTCATCTTTATGGATCGCCCAGCTCCATTGCTGAAGGACCCATTGGTGATGGTGGCCAACCGCGCCGTGGCCGAGTGGAAGACGAAGATGAAGGAGGTCGAGAGGAAGAAGAAGCAGCAGAAAATGTTGGCATGGGAGCGAGGAGAGGAGACAAACAATGATGATGATGACAATGACGATGATGAGGATGATGAGGTAGTTGCCGACATTGAGTGGGATGACCCGGCGAGCGAGGATACGCTGACGGGTATCCACTCATCCATGCAGGGGCCTTTCCCGTTCCACGCGAGGGAAAGCGCATCTACGGGGCCAGTGGAGATAGGCCGAACCGTCGGCCTACCCCAAGAGATAGCAGGAGCAGGTGGGTCTGCCGCTGCGCCTGAGGTGCCGGCATAGGGGGGTGGCCCCGTCGCCATGCCTCAAGAGCCATCAAGCGTGGGCGGATCTATCGCCGCGCCCAAGGTGTTGGTGGAGGGGGCCGGCTCTGCTGCTGCGCCCCTGGATGCAAGGGAGGCAGGTCCCTCTGCCTAGGAGCAGGGGTGGGCTCAAAATGGTCTTGCCCCGATGAGGCAGAGTAGAGGCCCGGGGGTTCGTCCCCAAAATGTCTCCATCGCCCAACAGCGCCAACGTAAGCTTCTCTGTTTTTCTCTGTTGTCATCGTGACTCACACCTTTTGTTTCTTATGCAGCATCAGGAGACGGGTTAGATGGGACACTTCTTTAGCGCTAGTGCCCAAGAAGAGCGTCGCCATGCAGGCAAGGTGGAGGTCATCGCCTGATGTTGCTCCTATTTTAGGCGATAGCAAAGCCGGCGTCGTAGCCTCATCGGCCGGTCAGGCACTGCCCGTGGTGGTGCTCATGTCCTCGGTGGGTCAAGAGATCAGCGAGTCTGAGGGGGCACCCTTAGAGGTTGTCGTGTAATCGGCGATGAAAGCGATTCCGCTGCCGATGTCGGAGCGGACGGAGCTGCCGACCTCACTTGTTGCGTCAACCACGGGGGGCGTGGCGTAGCTGGATGAGGTCCCACCAACAAAGGCAGAGGTGATGGGGGCTATGACTGATGGGTCATAGCCAGAAGTGGCGGTGGTGGCGCCCGAGGCAGCGGCGTGCCCTGTGCTCCAGCGGCCCAAGTGATGACGCCCGTCATGGGTAGGACGAAGGGGGTCATGGCCGAGGGACCCCCAGACATCACGGTGGTTGCCAAGGAGACCAGCAGGGAGTTGTCCCTAGTCCTAACACTAGGGGTAGCCACCCATCCGTGCAGGATGAGCCCCTACTCCGTTGGGGGAGTCCGTAGGACCCATCATCGGAACTCTTCACCCTCGATGATGTCGCCGAGGGCATGGAGCAGGAGAGTCTCAACGAGGGGATCATGTCCGCCCTAGAAGCTCTAAACCAGGCCAAGGGCACCTTGCGAGACATCATCATTCCCACCGGCAGGGTATTCACTTAGTCTTGCCTCTCGCCCTCCTCTTTCTTCATCTATTTTTGTGTTCTGACCACCATCTTTTTTTAGTCTCTTATTGCTCATAGTCGGGAGAAATCCTAGTTCCTTCATGAACACAAGGAGGACTAGGACCACCTCATCAATGAGGCATGGTTGCACCGAGATGTGACCACCCAGCTTCGACAGAGGGTGGCCAAGTTGACTCCCCTTGCCACGGAGGCTGACAATCTTTGACGGTGGGAGGCTGCGGCCCGCTGGGACGCGGAGGATGCCGAGAAGTCTTTTGATGAACAATTGGAGAGGGCATGGTGAGATGAGGAGGAGGCCGCCAGAGTGCGGAAGGTGTGGGATGAGCTGCTCTAGCGGGATGCGGAGACCCGCCAGCAGATCATCAACCTCTTGGATGAGGTCAAGAAGGAGCAGGATCTCAGGCTAGAAGTCGAGGAGAGGTCCATGGCCCTAGAGCAGAGGGCAAAACTAGATGCCGAGGCGGTTGCCTGGCTTCGCAAGGAGCGAGACGAGCTATGCCAGACCATGGAGAGGCTCTGCTCGGAGCGCGATGTTGCCCGCGGGGAGCGTGACTAGGCCATCCAAGAGTGCAATGAGGCGCAGTAGAGGATCAACTCCCTCTAGGCTGAGCTTGGGACTGTGAAAGCCCAGAAGCTAGAGGCCGAGGGTGCTGCTGCCAGACTAGCCACGGATCTTGCCAAGGTGAGGAGTCTTCTTCAAGTGGAGAGCGACGAGCTCGATGTCTTGAAGGTTGCCCTTGGCATAATCTGCGACGACCTGTAGGTGGTGTAGGTGGAGGGCACCAGCTCGCTCATGGCCCATGCAGTAGATATCATGGTGTGGGTGCGCCAGCTGGAGAAGGAAACTCTTCGCTCAGGGATCACCCAAGCCTTCGCCATCGCCCGCTCGCATTATGATGAAAGCATCGACTTGGAGGCAATGAGCCATGGTTTCATGTCTGGCTACAAAGCCTCCGAGCTAGATGAAATAGAAGCGGCGGTGACTCCTCTTGTGGAAACCCTAGCGAGCAAAATTGAAGACATGGTTCTCCCCCAGAGGGGATAGTTAGTCAAATAGGTCTGGTAGATATTATCTATAATCTGTGGACAAGGGTCGGCACTTTTGTATTTTGAAAACAGATTCATAATTTCATTTCGTTCAAACAAATTCATAACTTCGTTTCATTTGGTTTGAACTTGCTTTCTTCCCTTTTCATATTCGAAAAAGAAGGGCTCATGCAATCCGACCCTTCCATTCGTTAAGACCATAGGGCCCGAGGTGTGTAAGAGGGAAACTTCGATTATGCTTGTGAGCAAAGTTACCGTAGCCATCGGGGCATGGGTTTTTTGTAGTCTGACCAGGCATGCTCGGTTATTCGTTCCCACAAACCTTGCCACTAACCTTAACATGAGGAAGAGGTCCGATGCAGTGACTATTTCAAAAAAAGGGGGTATTTATACCTTTATCAGCCCCCGAGTGAGATCCGACCCCTTGTGGTTGCTGGGGTCGAATGTCACTAGAGACCGAAGAGAGGATAGCAAAACTACTCTTGTATTCGCACATAGCTATTGTTCTACGACCGTGCGTTCGGTCTCATTGCAAGTCTAACCTTCCCCGAGCCCCCGTGCGTGGTGGGGATTCAGTCAAGGGTCGGCTCATTTTTGTGACTGTCGCCCCATCCGTAGTTTTTGCAACCAGGGGGGTTGAGGCGACGTCACTTGCCTCGATGGCTCGAGTGACGCACTTGATGAGCTCGCTAACAGGGATGTTTGAATAGAATTCGATCCCGTCGCTCGTGATAGGGTCGACAAAGCCTTCGGGTGGTATTCCGTTGCTCCTTAACCCATCTTCCAACATATTCCCCCTCAATGGGGATTCTATGGGCTCGGCTAGAGGTAGGATCAAACAAGAAGGTTGAGATGACCCAATCTGCCTCTATGCAGGTTGGGCGAAGGCCGCTGAGGCTCATCTATGTTTTCTCCCCTGGCTCTTGTTTGACATGAGGCGGCCTCGGGCCCATCGTGGGCTGGACTTCAAACCTCAGTCTCTCGATCTAGGATTGGGCGGCTCGAGCCCCTGAGCCCCTTGGGGTCTGATAGGGGTCAGACATGTTTCACGCGTCACCCCGTCCTTAGTTTCCACAACCAGAGGGGCTGAGCTAACGACACTTGCCTCAACGGCTTGAGTGTTGCGCTCAATGAGCTCGCTAATGAGCACGTTCAAGTAGAATCTAGGTCCGTCATCCACTGACGGGGTCGGCAGAGCCCTCATATGGCATTCCACTACTTCTTAACCCGCCTCTCGATAGATGCCCGAGCTGTTTGATAGGCTCGGGTGGCCCGTTGGCCTCTCCTCGATGGAGATTCTATGGGTTTGGCTCGAGGTTAGAATCGAACGAGAAAGGTCAAGATGTCCCTGTTCGCTTCTGAGTAGGGTCGGGCAAGGCCGCTGGGGTCATCTTGGTTTTTCTCTCCTGACTCTATTTGACATGAGGCGGCCTTGAGCCCTTCATGGGCTGGCCTTCGAACCTTAGTTAATTGCCGCTCATATCGAACGAGGCGACTACCGCTTCGTGACGCGACGCGAAGCGTTGATATGCAGCAATTGCATATGCAACGCTTGGATATATGGGATGAATGTATGATATAATGGTCACGAAAGCGAGGGTCGGTGATGTTACCTTGGTGGCATGAGTGACGGGAAGCTCTTACTGGACATGTCCGTGTAGGGTTTGGGTCCAACATTTACGACGGGTCCGGTGTAACCTGCACGAGCATTGCAATTTTTTGTTTCTGTCTCTTGGTAGCGATCTGAGCTATTTGATCAACTTGGGCGACCTGACAGCTTCTCCTTGAAGGAGATTCCACAGGTAGACCTCTCCGAACCCTTCTTGAGAAGGTGGATGCCAAAACTTGGGGTGCGGGGACAAAGAATTCGATCACTCTAGTGAACAAAAACGCCGTAGCCATAGAAATGAAAAATTTGCTACATAGCGGTTCGACCAATTTTACTCAATGTTTACACCCAACAACCATGCCTCTTGTTTTTAAATGTAAGGAGGGGTCTGTAACATCCCTGATGTTATAAAATACTTAAAAAGTGATCATGTCATCATTATGCATAATTATCAAGCATCAAGTCATTAATGCATTTCATGTTTAATTTATAGTATGCAAATGTTATTTTATGGAGTGTTTTATATATTACCTGAAATAATATTAATAATAATGATTATGAAAATTTTGATATGTATCCACTAAAACAAGTTTACTTTTATGTTATATGTGTTGACTTGTGTGATTTGAATCAAGTTCAAAATCTTTGTATTGATTTGAATTTCTGAAAACCCTAATTTCAGCATTTAAGTTTGCCCTAGAAAACCCATTTCATAATCTAAGCACATTTTGGGGTTGAGCCTAAAAGCAAAAGTGTAGAGCTTGTTGAGTTGTACAAAGTTTGTTTTTGGAGATTTCAAAGTTGTTATGAAAAATTTGAAGTAATTTGAAAAGGCGAGATTCTTTAAATGCTCCCTTTTTGAATTCAAATTTACATTTCAAAATGTAGACCAAATTAGGGGGTAGTTATAAAAGAAAAGTTGTAGAACTTTAAATTTTGAACAACTTTTATTTTTAGAGATTTTTGAGTTGTTACATAAATTTGGGAGTAATTTGGATTTTTAAATCAAATGGCAGTTTGGTAATTTTGGTGAACAGTAACCGCGGAAAGCCAACTCGCCGTCTACTATCTTCCTTCTGCTTCTAGATGCGACTGTGGCCGCCCTTGGCTTCGCGCTGGCATGGGAAAGGCCCCTGCGTGGCTTCTCTTTGCTTCCTGGCCGCCCTATAAAGCCTGTGAAGTCGCCGTTCTTCATTTTCCCTTCTCCTCTATTTTCCAGTCGCCATCGCCGCTCCTCCGTCGAGCTTTCGCCGTCGATTCAGCGCCGTTGTCGTCTCAGCAAAGCCTATCCTAGCTTCGCCTGCTCCTTGCGCACCTAGGTAGCTAGTTCTGGTCACTTGATTTCGCCGTGAACCCCCGTTCGTTGCTCTTCTTCCTCGTGGCCGGTAGCACCGCCGTCGCGAGCGCGTCGCCGTGGCCAGAGCTCTCCGGTGCGTATTTGTCCTTGCTCAGCGTAGCTCCAGCTTCACCTTGATGCCGTGGTGCTTAATACCTTGTTGCTTGATCATTTTGTCCACCGCAGTCGCCAGAGCACCGCCACCGTCGATGTTTTGCTCCGCCGTGGTTGCTCGGATCGTCGACCTGCTTCACCGTTGCTTCTCCGGCCCCGTTCTTTGCTCCATCGAGTTTGGGGTGAGCTACTGGTGCTTCCTGTGCACATCGAACTACTCATCTGTTGCTCTTCCGATCCAGCTTTATGCTCCAGTGCGTTCGGGGTGAGCTCCTGGTTCTTTCCGAGTTGTTTGTGTGAGCTCCTGGTTCTTTCCGAGTTGTTTGTGTGAGCTCCTGGTTCTTTCCGAGTTGTTTGTGTGAGCTCCTGGTTCTTTCCGAGTTGTTTGTGTGAGCTCCTGGTTCTTTTTGAGTTATTTGTGTGAGCTCCTGGTTCTTTCCGAGTTGTTTGTGTGAGCTCCTGGTTCTTCCCGAGTTGTTTGTGTGAGCGGGTGGTTTGAAAATGAATTTTTCCTTTTTTCAGAAATGATTGAATAGTGCTGTAATTTGTTATTTTTGTGTAGATTTATTTAAAGCTCCAAAAATTATGAATTTTTTTGTGTGACCTCTCTGTGATGTATATTATTTAATAAAAATATGAAATGTTATTTTTCAGTATTTTTGAATGTGATGAAAATTGCTCAATTTATTAATAAATGGATTTCCATGATTTTTCTAGGCTTATTTAATTGTCCAAAAATTATGAAATTTGTTTTACCACTTAACATGTGATAAACATTTACAAAAATTTTGAGGTCAATTGGAACAAGTTGATTTATTTCATAATTCTTAATTAAATAATTAATTCATAAAAGCAAATAGTAACTTTTAATGATCTAGGTTTTGATTGAATTTTTGATTGAGTGATGTCCTTGGGTCATTAGTTGGTAATGATCCTTGGCAATTGAAGTAAGTGTTACGAAAAAGGTTTAGTTAGTTTGACTTGTAACTGTACCGCGAAGGAAAGTTGTATTCAAATTGTTAATTTTGCATCCATCATCGAGCATCATATTTTATATCTCGCATCATGTTAAACATGGCATTGTTACTACGTGTAGTGAACGAAGGTGAACATGTGGTAGTTAATCAAGTTGCGGAGGAGGTTAATCTATGTGTTGAGGTCGGATCGAATACTTGTGGAACGCCGTAGGAACCGGACTTTTCCGTCAATGAAGGCAAGCCCCGGATGCATTTAAACCTACCTTGTGATTTACAAATTGATTTCGCTTTTGCTTTTCTTTACTGCATTAAGTGATTAGGAGTTAAGTGAAAACCTAATTGGTGCATTACCAACCTTGTTTTTCCATATCTACCTTGTTACCAGTTTTAATTCGTATATGCCTAGTTATGCTTAGCTATGCTTAGAACGATGAAAGTCGGGTGATTACCTGTCACCTGCAAGTTTTAAATAGAACCTTGGTTACTTATGTTATCATGTGATATGGGAATGTGGAGTAATAAATCTAGACCGGGCGGACTCGGTGTGTGTGAGCCACAAGACACGAAGGTCTTGTGAGCAGATTCTTTCCACCTGTGTCGATTAAGGCCCATACTGTAACACCTCGGGTGTTAGCCTTGCATAACTTGACTTGCATAAAATGAGCATGATCATAAAGCATTCATAAACAAGCATTTGATATTGAAACATTCAATTGAAACATATGCAACATTCTTATTATTTCATGTTTCCATGTGTGTATGCAATTGATCATGAATGAAAACATGTACTTGGTAGAAGTGAGTCACAAAAACATGTAACCACACTTGGGTTAGCAATTAGAACATTGTTCATGAAAGTCACTTTTCTAAAATCAAGCCTTTAAGGCATGTTTCATGTGATTGCCCTAACTAGCTCTATGAGTGACCACTACATAAAATGATGGAATGACCTTGCAAATTGCTTAAACATGCTTAGGATATCATCATGAACAACTTTGGTATTTAAGGCTAGGGCTAAATTGGTCATTTAGTCATGGTTTGAGTATGTATCATGATTTCAAAGTGACATGTTTGACTAAAGTTGAACTAGGTGCTAGAGACCTTGCATGGAGGAGTTCACTAAAGCAATGTTGTAGTGTTTGACATAAGGAACAACTTTGATTTTTGGGTCTTTGACTGATTCAGCTCCTAACATGTGTGAAATTGGATTTCAAAAATCATCAAATCACTGATTTCAGCACTTAGCAAATTTCGCTAAGTCATGAACACTGACAGCTTGACAAGCCAACCTTGTGCCTGATTTTTCTGTGTTTCTATTGCGAATTAGAACAAGTGCCTTGAACAAGTATTGCAGCTGGTACATAGTTCTACAAATCGTATTCATATAATTTCTACCTAGGAGCAACGGATTAGCAGTTAGATGAGCGCCGAAACTCGTCGTCAGGCTCGGCATGTCGCGACTGAACGAACTGAATCAAGCCGATCGGTGGCCGACCGGCGCCAGAGCGTGAACGCCGCGTGTCCGCGACAACGGCCGCGCGTCGCCAACGCCCTGACCGCGTAGGCCACAACACGCCTGGGCACGGCCTTAACCCCGCCAGCGTCTGCCCGAGCCATCCCGCGCCCCCATTTGCTTCGCCTCGGCCTTTCTTCCTCGCCGCAGCAGCAACCGAGCTCCCGCAGCTCTGTCGACGCCATAACCGTGCGCCAGCTCGCGTCTAGCCACTCCATCACCACCACCATAGCTCCACCACCACCCTAGCAGAGCACTGCCTCCTCTCGTGCCTATTGACCGCGTTCGGTAAGCGCCAACGCCATGCTAGTGCTCACCGGAGTTTCCCCGCTGCGCCCGTCACCGTGGCTGGGGCGCGTCCCTCCACCATAGACCGCGTAACCGTGCGCGTTAGGTTCGCCTGAGCCCCAGGATACTCGTCCATGCCCTCTTTTGCTTCGCCGTGGCCTCCACTGGCATACCGCCATGGTCTAGCCCCACCGTTCCGCCATTGCCGCTGCCGTCGTCTCTAGAGTCGGCAATAGGTCCGGCCATCTGGCTCATTAGGCGCGCTAGGTCGAGTAGAAGGTTTGGTGAAGATGTCACCGCCGGCGAAGCTTGCCGTCGACGAGCCATAGCCGCGCAGTGCCAAGCAGCGCCGCTGCTCTGTTTCGTCTCAATGACACGTGGGTCCAACTGACGTGTAGGCCCCACCGGTTAGCGACAGCAGTGTTGAGGGCTAGTTCAAAAATTTCAGATTCACATGTGTTTTGTTATTTTTGTATCTTTAGTTTGATAGCTCCAAAAATTGTGAAATAAATTTGTGGGTGTTCCTTAGGAAGTGTAGTATTTCGGAAAAATATGTTCTTGACTTGTACAGTAGAAATTTTTGGAGAATTAAATAGGGATTTGAAATGTGCTTTTGAATGCATTCAAATTTGTTTATTTAATATCTAGAGTTCCTGTGCTCCAAAAATTATGAAATTTTTGAGGTAAGCTATTCTTGTCATATATGAACTCTGGTAAAAATTTGAGGACCAGTGCATGTGTAGATTTATAGTTATAGATTTTTCTTTTATGAATAGATAATCCTTGCATGAATTTTCATAAATTAATTATGAGTCCAAAATTCATGAAATTTGTTGGAGGTAATCCTAGTACCATATGGATGCTAAGAAAAATAGTAAATCTGTTGCTTGACACTTTTCAATAGGGTTTTCCATTTATGCTATTTCAAGCCTTGCTGTCTTATCATTTTTGTATAGAATGTTCTACTTAGTAAAATGACATGAAATTTTTATAGTAGTCCTTTGATAGCATTAGTAGGGCACTGTAAATTTTTGAGAATTTATTAAGCACATCTGATATATATTTATTATTTAACCTAGATATCTAAATAAAATAATAAAGGCAATTTAATAAATAGTTTGGGCTTCACCATTATATTACATTAAATGTAATTAGTATGCTTAAACTATTGGTAGATTTTATGTTGTCAAATTTTGAATGATTATATGAAGTAGAAGTATTATTACTTTATATTGCATATTAAATAGTTTCTAGGCTGATTCTAGAGTTTGATGAGTTGCATGTTGAAACTGATGTGACTGTAAAAATGGTTAATAACAAAGTTGTAGAGAATTTTATAAGCTTTCCAGAAAGTCCAGGATCACTGGATTTGGATTTGTAGAACTCTAGTTATGAGTGAAACAAGTAGTTGCTATTTTATGGTATAATCGATGCATTATGGAAGTAGATAATTAAATAACCAAGAAGAGATATGCACCTACTCAATAAACATGATGCACTTGTTAACATATATGCATTCGTAATACTTATGCCATACTCATGCATCTAGGATCGGAGGAAGAGATCACGTTGCTGGAATTCGAAGAAGCAGAGGAAGGGAATCAGCAGGAGGATCCGCAAGCCGCAGCTCCCGAAGGCGTGGAACAGAACCCTGAAGAGCTTTCGGAGTGTCCTGACCACCGCCCTACTTCCTTTCTGCGAGGCAAGCCCCGGAGCATTATAAGTCTCCCAGTAATTTACAAATGTTTACTTACGTATTTATGATTGATGCATTAGGTTATAAGAGTTGAATGAAACCACTTGATGCATGTATATTCCTTGTCCAAATATTACACCTTTAACCGGTATAGGTCCAGGATCGAATATATATGCTTAGCCATGCTTAGACCGGTAGAAGTCAGGTGATGTCCTGTCACCTGCGAGAGATAGGTGGATACCGGAGCACGGTTGGCTCTATTTGCTATCGTGGAACAAGAACCATGGGGTAAAAGTAAATCGAGACCGGACGGGAAATTGATAGAGAAGCGACAAGACATGGAGGTCTTGGGTGTGGATTTATCCCCGTCTATGTCGATTAAGGACCGTACCGTTGTTGGTGCTTCTGACAAGATTGAACGCATGCCTCTCACTTAGCTGGCCGGATAACTCGTTCCGACCGTGAAGCCGAGTAATTCAACTCAGGCCGGGAATCATTCTGTTGTGCGCTCCTTCCGAGGAATGATCAGACTAAGCCCAAGGGCAGGCTTGGCCTGAGCATCCTGGCATCTGGTGTTCTAGATTGTGCGGCGCAGTACGGACCCGCAAAATGTGTACCGGAGTTGTACCAAAGGTGACCTAAGGCTATCGTGGCTGGTAGACCTGGGTTTGTGTTAGGAATAAATTCCTAGCTGGTTGAAATCGATTCGAATCGCCATCTCTCCCGGATAGTGAGAAACTTGGCTAGTCCCAACATCGTAGTAACTGTGTTATGAAACATGATGGTTCGAATGAAAATGGAATTACAATACCTGCTATGGTTACTATTTTATGCTTCTAAATGATATATCACATGTTTGGCACAGGATAGTTGCTAATCTAGAAATGGATAGTTATAATTAACTTGATAAAGGAATCATAATTGTACAACTGGTCAATTGCCTTTTTCGCAAAATGTTGTCAAGTTACGTCCACTTATACAGCCTTGCATAATCCTTGGAGTCATTTTATTTCTGATTCATGACGGGTAAGTCTAGCTGAGTACCTTCTCGTACTCAGGGTTTATTTTCCCATTGTTGCAGATGGCACTATGTATCATGGTTATTGCAAGAGTTGCTTCTATCCCACTGTGGATGAGGAGTAAGCCTTGGGCAGGCTTCTTTATTAATTCCTATCCTTGCTTTTGTGGACCGTGATCTTACTTGGCACTGTATCAAACTATGTTAGAAACTTTATCTTCAAACTTATTTGCTTCTGCTTTATTTATCAAACTCGGTTTGTAATAACTTTTATTCGTACTCTGATGATGAAAAGTATCTGTGAACTTTATGTAATACGTGGCATGTATGTTGAATCCTGTACGATCTTGGTTGTTGTAAATCGTTTATCGAGACCCGTCGTGGTACTCGACGGACTACTGGGTTTATATGGGTTCAAGTATAACAGTGCGACCACTTGCGGACTGCCATTGTACTTGTATTCTTATAAATTGGTCGGTTCTGCGACAGCTGGTATCGGAGCAAGATTCAACGTTATTTGTCACAAGTGTATTTAAAACAAAAGTTTTTGTTTTCCAAAAACCCTTCTCTAGCAACTATTAGTTATATAATAGGTATTTGAAATCTAAAGTGTGCCAATGATCACTTTCCTTATGCCTAGATTAAGGACTATTATGTGGCTATTTAAGTACTAACATGGGGGTTTTTACTTCGTCGTCCATACGGCGTGCTATAGTATGGATACCATTCACTTGAGTGGTAATGTATGGATCAAATGCCTCTACGCCAAGGTAAGATGAGTGTATGACCGCAAGATGTGAGCGTGCGGTCGGGAAGAGTTAGCTTTGGTACGGCTATGTATACATGCTTGCATGTGTATATGGTACGTATTTAATTGTGGGTTAAATTATTGTTGGGTAGATTGATACAGAAGTATATGTATAGGTATACATATATGAAAGTATTTACATTTACATTCTGCATATTCATTATGGGTTTAGGGCTGAAATGAAATTTTATGCAGGTACACTAACAACGAAACGTGTAGCTCGACTAGTTACGATATTTATGAGAGAATGTATGTATGCCACCGTATCTACCGTTAGAAACAAATTTTTCCTAAGTTTGTGAGGACGTATGGCACGAGCATGCATCATGTTAAATTACCATTCACATAATTACATTGTTCCTCCCCTTATAAAATTCTTACTCGGTTATGTAACTCTTATCCATTATGGTATTGTCTCACCAAGGGGTACATGTTAATGGTGCAGATGGCACGCACCAAGCAGACTGCTTGCAAGTCCACCAGAGGCAGAGCTCCTAGCCATCAGCTTGCTCCACGTACCCGTCAACGTCACACGTTCCTTGGAGAGTTTGGGATGCCTACACTCTTGTGGAGAGTGCTCAGCTATGTAGGCTATCCTGATGGAATGGAACCCCGCTACTTCTAGGCGAATGAGCAGTTGGGAGAAGGTCTCTTAGTTACTATGGAGGCCGTTGTTCGTCCCCGAGGTGACGATTCTGAGTGGACAGGCTGGTGTTATGAGTCAACTGGTAGGACTGCTGAAGAAGCAGCTGGCAGGGCAGCCTTGGGATCCTGAGAGATATAATGGATTGTTTTCCTCAGGAGCTGGCAGCCGCTTTGGTTGGAGTCTTTCCAAGGGGTAACCCCTCCACTAACTCATGGCAGCAGGCAAGAGGAAGATCTTTGGAGATTGGTGCAGCAGAAGGGCAGAACAGTGATAACCCTGCCATGAGCGCCATGTTCGCAATGATGAGAGTGTTAGATGGAGTTGAGGGTAGCCTCAGACGTGTGTCTAGTGCTCTTGGTCATGCCCATGAGGACCGACGTCAGCTTTAGAGGGAGCACGACGCCGAGATTGAGAGGCTCACTGAAGGGATGACTCGGTTAACTCACCAGCGAAATGCAGCTTGGTCTAGAGAAGATGTCCTGAGAGCTCGACAGTTTGAGGGACTGCTCGCAAGTCCACTAGAGGTAGAGCTCCTAGCCGTCAGCTTGCTCCACGTACCCGTCAATGTCACACGTTCCTTGGAGAGTTTGGGATGCCTACACTCTTGTGGAGAGTGCTCAGCTATGTAGGCTATCCTGATGGAATGGAACCCCACTACTTCTAGGCGAATAAGCAGTTGGGAGAAGGTCTCTTAGTTACTGTGGAGGCCGTTGTTCGTCCCCAAGGTGACGATTCTGAGTGGACAGGCTGATGTTATGAGTCAACTGGCAGGACTGTTGAAGAAGCAGCTGGTAGGGCAGCCTTGGGATCCTGAGAGATATAATGGATCGTTTTCCTCAGGAGCTGGCAACCGCTTTGGTTGGAGTCTTTCTGAGGGGTAACCCCTCCACTGACTCGTGGCAGCAGGCAAGAGGAAGATCTTTGGAGATTGGTGCAGCAGAAGGGTAGAACAGTGATAACCCTGCCATGAGCGCCATGTTCGCAATGATGAGAGTGTTAGATGGAGTTGAGGGTAGCCTCAGACGTGTGTCTAGTGCTCTTGGTCATGCCCATGAGGACCGACGTCAGCTTCAGAGGGAGCACGACGCCGAGATTGAGAGGCTCACTAAAGAGATGACTCGGTTAACTCACCAGCGAAATGCAGCTTGGTCTAGAGAAGATGTCCTGAGAGCTCGACAGTTTTAGCTAGGACAGCAGCTGGCCAATGCGGAAGAATACAATGATAATCTACATGAGGAGGTTCATCTACTGAACAATCAGCTCCACCCTTATGTCCCACCTGGAGCCGCAGAAATGGATCTAGAAGGGTACGAGGAAGGAGAAGAAGAAGTGGAGCCTGAAGAAGAAGTAGAACCTGAGGAAGGAGATGATCCTACGTCTGACCTCGATAGTGATCATGATGAGGATTAGATCGCTTAGCACTTAGTGGAAGGACTTATGTATCACCTTTATTCATGTAATGGACCTGTAGTTCGAAGTTGGCATTAGTACCCAGACTATCATGTAATGTTGATTAAGCGCACGTTTGGTTGAACATCAATGTTATTCCAGTCCTTTGTTGGTGATCACGATTTAAATTTGCATGCGTTATGAGCGCAATAAGTGGTCAAATTGGTGACATCATGTTGCGAGAATGAATTATTATGCCTCTGTTTTATTGTGATTTTGAGAATTTTCTCCAGTAATTTCAGTTTGGCATGAGTACAAAATTCCTCTGCAATCTCTTGACCTCAACCAATAATCGCTTATTATTGCAACTTCACAGATGACGCGCACCCGTGCAGGAGCTAGTAGCAGCCAGGATGGCAACCATGATGACTTGCCACCCCCACCGCCGCCGTCTGCTCAGGAATTCTTTACCCAGTTCCTGGGGAGCCAGAGGACAATGGAAGAAGCTTTGCGCCTTATCGCGCAAAACACTGCTCGTGGCCACCCACATCAACCAGGGGCTGAGCCAAATCAGCACAGTACATTCAAGGAGTTTCTGGACACAAAGCCTCCGATCTTTAAGGTGGCTGAGGAACCACTGCAGGCCGATGAGTGGCTGAATACCATTGAGCAGAAATTCTATCTATTGAGGGTCACGGAGCATCTGAAAGCAGAGTATGCTTCTCATCAATTGCAAGGACTAGCAGGGATCTGGTGGACACACTTCCTGTCATCTCTGCCTGCTAATGCGCGAGTGACCTGGGAACAGTTCAAGCTGGCTTTTAGGGGACACCATATTCCCCTGGGCCTGATGCGCATGAAAGCAGCCGAATTTATGAGGCTCACTCAAGGAACAAAGTCACTCATAGAATATATGCACACATTCAACAACTTGTCAAGATATGCTCCAAGTTTCGTGGATACTGAAGAGAAAAGGATAGAGAGTTTCAAGCGAGGTTTGGGTACTAAACTGATGAAGATAATGACAAATTCTCGATGTGCTACGTACAATGAGTTTATTAGTGATGCCTAGACCCAAGAAAACCACAACAACATGCATGTAGTTGCTAAAGGTCGCAAGAGGGCATATGAGGCCGGTGCATCCGGATCTTTCCAGTCGAAAGCGCCTATCACAGCTAGGCCACAATTCTGTCCACCTGCACCCAAGATTAGGCCTCCACCCCCGAAAGCTTAGAATAATAGGCCACAGAAACCATTCCGTAAGGCGTTCACTATTGCCTTACCAAAAGGAAATGGCAATCAGGACAGCTCCACAGGATTCAGAAGTAATCAACCATGTTTCGACTGCAACCAACTGGGTCATTGGTCCAAGGAGTGCCCCCACCCCAAGAGGAATGGCAACCCAAATCAGAACAATCAGAGGCAGGTGAATGCCAGGGCACGTCAGGGACAAGTGCATTATACCGCTGTAGAAGAGGTGCCCGCCGGAGAAGTTGTCACGGCTGGTATGTTTCTTGTCAACAAGCATCCCGCTGTTGTTTTATTCGATTCAGGAGCTTCTCATTCATTTATGAGTCAAGCATTTGCATCTAGACATGATCAAGAAATAATTGAAGTAAGCAGAGGGGGTTTTAACATAAGTTCAGCAGGGGGAACTGTTACTACAAAAAAGATAGTCAAAAACGTACTCATCTCGATACAAGGGAGAGAGTACACAACAGATTTGATAATATTGCCAGGGTTGTTGATAAGTGTAATCTTAGGCATGAATTGGATGAAGTATCATGGTGCTCTTATTGACACTAGCACCCGTACTATCATGTTGAGAGAACCCACGGGAGGGAATGCTTTTCTAGTCCCACTCTCCCGCGATTTCGAACCCCAACATTTAGCCTATGCTATCCAAACCACCACAGTATGTGATATCCCCGTGGTTTGTGAGTTTTTGGATGTATTTCCAGAGGAATTACCAGGTCTACCACCGGATAGGGATGTGGAATTTAAGATCGAATTAGTGCCAGGTACCGCACCCATATCCAGAAGGCCCTATAGAATGCCACCCAATGAGTTAGCGGAACTTAAGGTTCAATTGCAAGATCTATTGGACAAGGGTCTTATCCAACCTAGCTCATCTCCGTGGAGATGTCCAGCCTTATTTGTGAAAAAGAAGGATAAGTCACATCAAGAGAAAAATGCAAGAGCGAGAAACCAAACATTTTAGATTGGACGAAAGAGGTGTATTATGGTTTGAGGACCGGTTAGTGGTACCAAAAGACCGTGAGCTAAGGAATCAAATTTTAGAAGAAGCTCACTCATCCAAATTGTCTATCTATCTAGGTAGTAGTAAAATGTATCAAGATTTAAGAACCCGTTTTTGGTGGACTAAGATGAAGAAAGAGATCGCAGCCTATGTTGCTAGGTGTGATAACTGTAGTAGTCGGACTTCTTGGTAGTATGCAACCTATGTTGCTCACTCACAAGCGCGTTGGCCACCTCATTGAGGTGCCTCGGGATGTGATTGAGTTCGAGGCCATCGATTTTGTCCTCCAGTCATCGGACTTCTTGGTAGTATGCAGCCATCTTGGCATCGTGATAGCTTGACTCCTTCATGACTTGGTCAACGACCAGCTAGGAGTCGCCCCAGACATTGAGGTGTCAGATGCCCAACTCGATGGCAATGCGTAGGCCGTTGATGAGCGCTTCATACTCAGCCACATTATTGGATGAGGGGAAATGGAGATGAACCATGTACCTCATGCGTACCCTGAGGGGCGATATGAAGACTAGCCCCGTGCCGGCGCCCCTCTTCATCAGCGACCCATCAAAATACATCGTCCAATACTCTTGGTCGACGAACGCTGGTGGCATTTGGACCTTGGTCCATTCTGCGACAAAGTCAACCAACACTTGGGATTTGATCGCGGTTCGGGAGGCATACGTAATGCCCTGATCCATCAACTCGAGTGCCCATTTTGTGGTTCTTCCCGTGGCGTCCTGGCTTTGGATGACCTCACCGAGGGGGAACGGCGTCACGACTATCACCAGGTATGACTTGAAGTAGTGGTGTAGCTTCCTTTTGGTGATGAGGATGGCGTACAGGAGCTTCTAGATTTGGGAGTAGTGGGTCTTAGAATCGGATAGTACCTCACTGTTGAAGTACACAGGGCGCTGCACCTTGAGGGCATGCCCCTCTTCTTCCCGCTCCACTACCAGGGTGGCGCTGACCACTTGCGTGGTGGCCGCTATGTATAGCAGAAGGGATTCTCCATCGGTTGGAGGAACAAAGATTGGGGCCTTTGTCAGAAGCAGTTTGACCATGTCAAGCGCCTCTTGGGCCTCAGATGTCCATTCAAAGCGGTCGGCTTTCTTCAAGAGTCGATAAAGGGGGAGACCTCATTCGTCGAGGCGCAAGATGAATCGGTTGAGTGCGGTGAAGCACCCTCTGACTCGCTAAACCCCCTTTATATTCTGAATCAGGCCCATCCTTGTGATGGCTGAAATTTTCTCTAGGTTGGCTTTGATGCCATGCTTGGAGATGATGAAGCCAAGCAGCATACCCCTCGAGACCCCAAAAACACACTTCTTGGGATTGAGTTTGATGCCATTGGCTTAGAGTTTTGCAAAGGTTTGCTCAAGATCAGCAACGAGGTGGTCAACCCATTTGGACTTGACCACGATGTTGTCAAGGTAGGCCTCAACAGTCCGCCTAATGAGGCCCCCAAAACACTTGAGCATACAACGTTGGTATATAGCCCCAGCGTTCTTTAGACTGAATGGCATTGAGACATAGCAGAATGATCCAAAGGGGGTGATGAAAGATGTCATGAGCTAGTCAGACTCTTTCATCGCGATTTGATGGTTCCCAGAGTATGCATAGGAAGTAGAGGGTTTTGCACCCCGAGGTAGAGTCAACTATTTGGTCTATGCATGGCAAAGGAAACGGATCCTTTGGGCATGCTTTGTTGAGACCCATATAGTCGACACACATCCTCCATTTCCCACTCTTCTTTCGTACAAGAATAGGATTGGCTAACCACTCTGGGTGGTATACTTCCTTAATAAATCTGGCCGCCAAAAGTTTTGCTATCTCCTCACCGATGGTCCTGTGTTTCTCCTCATCGAAGCGACACAGGCGTTGCTTCACTGGCTTGGAGTCTAGGCGGATCTTCAAGGTATGCTTGGTGACTTCCCTTGGAATGCCTGGCATGTCCGAAGGTTTCCACGCGAAGATGTCTCTGTTAGCGCGGAGGAAGCCGATGAGCGCGCCTTCCTATTTGGAGGAAAGCGTGGTACCAACATGCACCATTTTACCCTCGATGCTATCGGGATCTATGAGGACCTCTTTGGAGCTGTAACACCTCAGGTGTTTTAAATACTAAAACCTGCCATGTCATCATATGCATTGCAAAGCATTTGATCTTAGTGAAAATTTTTATGTGCATTCACTAAAACAAGTTTACCTTTATGTTATATGTGTTGACTTGTATAGCTTGAATTGAGTTAAAAATCTTTGTAGTGATTTGAATTTCCGAAAACCCTATTTTCAGTATTTAAACCCTACCCTGAAAACCCATTTCAAAATCTAACCACATTTTGGGGTTGAGCCTAAAAGCAAAAGTGTAGAGCTTGTCGAGTTGTACAAAGTTGGTTATTGGAGTTTTCAAAGTTGTTTTATAAAATTTGAAGTAATTTGAAAAGGCGTAATTCTTTAAATGTCCCCTTTTTGAATTCAAATTTGCATTTCAAAAAGTAGACCGAATTAGGGGGTGGTTATAAAAGAAAAGTTGTAGAACTTTGAATTTTGAACAACTTTTATTTTTGGAGACTTTTGAGTTGTTACATAAATTTGGGAGTAATTTGGTTTTTAAATCGAATGGCAATACGGCCTTTCTTCGGCGTTCCAGGCGCGCCCATGGCCTTCTCTGGCTTCGCGCTGGCATGAGCTATCTGTTGCATGTCATCTCCTTGCATCTTTGCCGCCCTATAAAGCCTAGGCGTCATCACCGTTCTTCTTTTCTCTTCCTCTGTTTTCCAATCGCCGCCGCCATAGCTCCGTCGAGCTCTCGCCGTCGATCTAGCACCTGTACCGTCTCAGCAAAGCACTACATAGCTTCGCTAGTTCCTTGCGCACCCAACCAGCCAGCTCTAGTCGCCTGACTTCACCAGGAACCGCCGCTCATCGTGTTTCTTCTTCGCGGCCGGCAGCATCACCGTCGGGTGTGCTTCACCGTGGCCGTGGCTCTCCGGTGAGCCGCTGCTCTTGCGAAGCCTTATTTCAGTTTCACCTTGATGCCGTACTACTTTGTGCCCAGTTGATTGGTCCTTTTGTTCATCACAGTCACCGGAGCATCGCCGTCATCATCATTTGCTCCGTTGTGGGTGCTGTGCACATTGAACCGCTTCACCATTGCTCCTCCGGTCTTGCTCTCTGCTCAGTCGTGTTCGGGGTGAGCTGCTGAACCTTCCTGTGCTATTTGTTTAAGATCTATCGGTCTCACGTCGCTGGCGTAGCACAGCCGCGCCACCGTGTCTGCCATGGCCGTCGGCAAGCTCGTGCACCACTGTAATTAGTCTCGATTGTGCACTCAATCGATGCGGGGTGATGAGGGGAGTGTGTTGGTACTCTCGGTGTCGCCGTTGATCCCACCGGCGGCGAGAAATCACCGGTCAGCGCCATCGTCGCCGTGGTCAGCGCGGAGGTCGGGGATGACATGTGGGGTCGCGCTGTCAGTGAGCGGGTGATTTGAAAAAGAATTTTCCTTTTTTAGAAATGATTGAATAGTGTTGTAATTTGTTATTTTTGTGTAGATTTATTTAGAGCTTCAAAAATTATGAAAATTTTTGTGTGATCTCTCTGTGATGTGTAATATTTAAGAAAAATATGAAATATTGTTTTCAGTACTTTTTGGATGTGATAAAAATGGCTCAATTAATTAATAAATGAGTTTCTATGATTTTTCTAGGCTTAAATAATTATCCAAAAATTATAAAAATTGTTTTGCCACTTAGTTATCATGTGATAAACCTTTACAAAAATTTTGAGCTCAATTGGAACAAGTTGATTTATTTCATAATTTTTAATTAAAGCATTAATTCATAAAAGCAAATAGTAACCTTTAATGATTTAGGTTTTGTTTGAAATTTTGGATTGAGTGATGACCTTGGGTCATTAGTTGGTAATGATCCTTGGCAATTGAAATAAGTGTTATGAAAAAGGTTTAGTTAGTCTTGACTTGTAACTGTACCGCGAAGGAAAGTTGTATTCGAGTTTTTAACTTTCGCATCCATCATCAAGCATCATGTTTTGTATCCCACATCATGTTAAACATAGCATTGTTACTACGTATAGTGAACGAAGGTGAGCATGTAGTAGTTAATCAAGTTGCGGAGGAGGTTCATCCGTCTATTGAGGTCGGATCTGATATCAGTGGGACGACTCCGGAACCCGACTTTTCCGCCAATCAAGGCAAGCCCCGGATGCATTTAAACCTACCTTGTGTTTTACAAATTGATTTCGCTTTTGCTTTTCTTTACTGCATTAAGTGATTAGGAGTTAAGTGAAAACCTAATTGGTGCATTACCAACCTTGTTTTTCCACATCTACCTTGTTACCAGTTTTAATTCGTAATTGCCTAGTTATGCTTAGCTATGCTTAGACAGACAAAAGTCGGGTGATTACCTGTCACCTATGAATTTTAAATGGATCTTTGGTTACGCTTGGTTACTTATGTGATCATGAAATTTGAGCATATGGAGTAATAAATCTAGACCGGGCGGACTCGGTGTAGGGGAGCCACAGGACATGGAGGTCTTTTGAGCGGGTCCTTTCCGCCTGTGTTGATTAAGGCCCGTCCGTTGTTGAACTGTGTGAGATGAGACTTTGTAGTACTAACCATATACTCCGGTAAGCCTTAACTTGGCGATTCTATTACGAGAATGGCTACTCGCGCACTGGGAGTGGAGAGATGGCGGGAATAGCGTGTACCCATGTGGCAATGGGCTGGATTGGTGGAGTACTGTATTCTCAGGTGGCGCAGACCTGTTCTTGTTTTAGAAGATCCGAGGGTAGGTTGATATATGTAAGTCAGGGACCTGTATATGTCATGTGGTCTAGAATCCCCAGCTGGGTTTTAATCGGTTCGAATCGTCGTTGCTCCTTGGTTATGGAGACTCAACTCTCTGTTCATCATCGTAGTTTAATAACTAGAACTTGAGTAAGGTTTAAGAAAGAGTTTGATATGAAGTTCATGATCTCATTATGGATCATGGCAGATTCATATGTGGTTCTTATAAAGTAAAAAATGTTGATATAAAGAATTTTGTTAAAGAGCTTTTATGCAATAGAACTTTGACTATTGCTAAAGCCATACCTTGAATCCCAGAGCCTGCATTCCTGAGTCTTCTCAGCTTTAATTTCGGTTAAGTCTTGTTGAGTACTTTTGTACTTAGGGTTCGTTGACCCTTGTTGCATGTGAGCCTCTTGAGCAGGTCTGTTTTGGACTGTGCTGCATGACTGTTGTTCAGGTCGATGACGATAAGTGAATGTGTGATCCTTGGGAAGGATACTTATATTGTGTGTTTGTATTATGTTACTAACGCCACTCCACTACTATTATGTTTTGTAATAATTATCAAACTTAGTTTGTAAGGTTTAAAAACAACTAGTTTGTAAACTAAGTTATTGTAAGACTTCTGCTAATTTACTCTGATGTAGATATTTGAATAAATGTTGTAATACTGTAATGACTCTGTAATGTGATCCTGCTCGGAAATCATGGATAGTTCAGGGTTCCCC
This sequence comes from Miscanthus floridulus, assembly GCF_019320115.1. NCBI lineage: Eukaryota > Viridiplantae > Streptophyta > Magnoliopsida > Poales > Poaceae > Miscanthus > Miscanthus floridulus. Next base: position 53,768,193 of record NC_089586.1, on the reverse strand, counting down.
GAGGACACCCGGTAGACTTCTTAAGTTACCGGGAACATATGCATAGTCGTCAGAGGTCATTGGACAGTGACAGGTGCATGTGGGTCCTATAATTTAGGAGGTTCTGCCACAGGAGCCCTCCACTGGTTCGAAAGACCCGGTCGACTTCTTGGTGTCGGGCACATCTTTGGTGACCTCGTTCTTGATGGCAGCGAGCTCTCCGGAGGTGATGATTGCTGCAGCGTGACCGCAGCACTCGACCTCACACTCATATGCATGCTGGAAGGAGGTGCCGATGGTGATGACCCCATCGGGGCCCGGTATTTTTAGCTTGAGGTATGTATAGTTGGGGACGGCCATGAACTTCGCGTAGCATGGACGTCCCAGGATGGCATGGAAGGTTCCGAGGAACCCAACCACCTCAAAGGTGAGGGTTTCCGTCCTATAATTGAATGGATCCCCAAAGGTAATGGGTAGATTGATCTACCCAAGTGGCTTGGCCTACTTTCTGGGCATGATGCCGTGGAAAGGTGCTCGAGTTGGGTGGAGGCATGTCTGGTCGATGCCCATTTCATCGAGCGTCTTGGCGTACATGATGTTGAGGCCGCTGCCTCCATCCATCAGTACTTTGGTGAGCCGCTTTGGACCGACGGTCGGGTCAACCATGAGCGGATATCTCCCAGGATGCGGGACGCTCTCTAGGTAGTCAGTCCGATCGAAGGTTATGGTGGACTCTGACCACTGAAGAAAGGGAGGTGTGGCCGGTTCGGTCGTATAGACCTCGCGGCGTGTGACCTTCTGACGATGTTTGGAGTCATAGGCTGCCGATCCTCTGAAGATCATGAGGCAGCCATACAGCATTGGAAAGCCGTCATCCTTCTCCTCATTGTCGTCCGTGGTGGGGGCAGGGTCCTTTCCATGCTCCCCCTTGTTGGAGCCTCTAGACAAGAACCATCGCATGAGGTTGTAGTCCTTGTATAGATGCTCGACCGGGAAAGCATGGTTTGGGCATGGCCCCTCGAGTAGCTTTTTGAAATGGTTTGGAGTGCCCTCCGTGGGCTTCCAACCACCCTTATGATTAGCAGTGGCCATGAGCGAGTCCTCACACTGTTGCTTCTTGTTTTTCCTTTTGGCAGAACAATTGGAGGCACCTTCGGCGGCGCCCTCGTCCTACCTTGCCTTGCCATCGAGACGATCTAAGATCGCTCTGACGGCCTCTTCTCCTGAGGCATGGCCGGTGGCAATGTCGAGGAGTTCCTTAGTGGTTCATGGGCCCTTGCGTCCTAGATTATGAACCAAAGACTCATAGGTAGTCCTAGATAGGAAAGCTCCTATAACGTCGGTGTCGACAACATTAGGTAGCCTATTGCACTGCCAGGAGAAGCACCGGATGTACCCACGTAGGGTTTCACCGGCCTTCTGATGGCAATTTTTGAGGTCCCATGGGTTCCCAGGGTGCTTGTATGTGTCCTAGAAGTTCCCCACAAAAATCTCCGTCAAATCCGCCCAACTCTAGATTGCGTCGGACGATAGGTGTTCTGACCACGCTCGTGCCGAATTGGCTAAGAACAGTGGAAGGTTGCAGATAATAAAGTCATCATTATCCACACCACCGGCTTGGCAGGCAAGCCGATAGTCTTCGAACCATAATTTGAGGTTTATTTCCCCAGAGTACTTTGGAATATTGGTTGGTGGTCAGTACCTCGGCGAGAAAGCAGCATTAAGGATATGATGGCCGAAGGCCTGAGGGCCCGGTAGGCTAGGGCTCGGGCTTCGGTCCTCGCCGCTATCATAGCGTTTGCCGCGATGAGGATGATAGCCACGGTGGACTCCTCTTGGGTCACCGTAGGTACGTCTGTGGGCATCGAGGGTGCTACGTGCGTTGCGGCTACGACCGAGACGTTGATGCACCGGAACCGTGGCGTGCTGCCTGCCACCCTATGGAGCCTAGTGGACCGACGCGTCCGTGCTAGGATGCTCTGAGGGTGTACGATGGCTATCATTAAGCTCACATCATCGAGACAACGAGCTCTCAGCTTGCTGCACCACTACACACTCGAGTAGCATGCGGATCTCACGGTGGGCCCGATGATCCTCGAGCGTCGTGGCCTATGGAAGGCCATGGAGCAAGGCCGCCACATCGGCGATGTTCTAGCTTGCTCGGGCAAAGCGAGGGAGGGCTTCATCATCTGCCATTATCCTCTAGTTCACGTCGTGGGCCATGGCACGTGCGCGCCCACCATCTCTATGGTGTTTGATCTCCTGATCAAGCTCTGTGCATTCCTACTCATGCTAGAGTCACGCTTCCTCGATCTCCCGATGTCAGGCTTTCAGCTGCTCCACCCCCATGTGAGGTGGGGCTCCTGTCTCCCCTTCGGCCTCATCACCAAGGTTGTCTGCCGGGGTAGCCTCCTCCTTGGGGACGCTTTCGACATGTCCCTTAGGGGTACCCATCATGAAGCATTCTCAGGAGGGGTGATGGCTCCCCCTACTGGAGTCAGAGCCAGAGGATGACCCCGGCTCCTCTGTGAGGTGGTTGTGGAGAGATTTCGTGACATGTTCGATCACCCCCACGAACTCATTGTTCATGGGCGGCAGGACCATGCATCATGCCACAAGGTGGCTAATGGTCGATGCAGCGTTGTGGAGATCAAATAGAAGCACTATCGGGGTGCTCCGTGTGGGGTGTCCTAGAGAGAGAGGTTCTCCTCCGTCGAGCCATGCCATGTTGTTGGCATAAAAAAAGGTGAGGCGACGCTGGTCCTCCCTGGATGGCTGGGGCCCCAGGGAAACACTGAGCTGGTGCTCGAGCCTCTTGTAGTTGAGGCCGATGGAAGAGAGAGGTTGGATGGTGATGTGAGCCAACGCCAACTCTCCACCCACTGTGATGATGAAGGCTAGGTTCCTAAAGTGCACGTGTGCGCCCGGGACCTAGCTGATCTCGTGGCTAGCCATCCGTGGCCAAATGTTTAACGTCGGAACGCGCAAAGGTCCCCTACCTAGCGCGCCAACTGTCGGTGTTTTGACTAAACACCAACTAGTAAATTTGTATTTGTTGCGCATTGGGACCGGATGGTGTGCTAAAAGACACAAGGTTTATACTGGTTTGGTCGAGAAAGGGATAGGTCCCAAGTCTCTGATGGAAAGGTCAAATGGGTGCTGAGAGCTCGGTTGCTGCTCAATTGTGTGTTATGTGATGCGTGGTGTGTTGAATTCATCCCTCCCCTTAGTGGGGTGCCCTATCCTCCCTTTTATAGATCAAGGGGGAGCAGGGATTACAGATGGGAGAAAGAGGAAAAACTAGAGGCAGAGGAGCTCCTTCGAAGGTGTCGGGTCTTCCTTTTCCTTTGAGCCTGTCCCCCTGACACGACATATGGTACCAGGGATAGCACATTCGCTGATCCTGATGGGGCCATACTCTGGCTTCGTTCAGCAAGTGGTCACGTCCCATCCCGCCCCGGTGGGTGGTGCAACGCACCAGGGTGCTGAGCCATGACCCTATGGGGAGTAGACGGCATAGAGGCCCCATGTTCGTTATTGTGGATGACATGAGTTTCCTTCTTGGACCGTAGTGGTTGTCGTATGTTTCTGTCAGGATTCATGTCTGAGGGCAAATGCCAGCGCCCATAACACTGTAGGATAAATGTCGGTGCCCACAACACTATTTGGGCTCTGACATGCCTAGAAGGGCTTAAAGCGCTCGTCTGGTCATATCATGATGGTACTTTCCTACAGGCATGCAGGTTATGGTCCTCTGTATTGCAGTTGACTTGAGTGTCCTGCCTAATCTACGCATGTAGTTATGGCGAGGTGGAGTCTACCCCTAGATGTTGGGCGAGACGGAGCTCGCCCCCTAGACGTCGGGCGAGGTGGAGTCCACCCTCAGACGTCGGGTGAGGCGAGGCAAAGCCTACCCCTAGATGTCAGGCGAGGTAGAGCTAGCCCTCGGACGTCGGGTGAGGCGGAGCCAGCCCCCGGACGTCGGGCGATGTGGAACCAGCCCTCGGATGTTAGGCGAGGTGGAGCCTACCGCAGATGTTGGGCAAGGTGGAGCCAGCGCTAGACATCGGGTGAGGCGGAGCTAGCCCTCAGTCGTCGGGCAAGGCGGAGCCTGCCCCTAGATGTCGGATGAGGCAGAGCCAGCCCTCAGTCATCGGGTGAGGCAGAGCCTACCCCCAAACATCGGGCAAGGAGGAGCCATCCCTTGGACATCGAGTGAGGCAGAGCTAGCCCTTGGACTTTGGGCAAGGCGGAGCCTACCCCCAAATGTCGAGCGAGGCAGAGCCAGCCCTCAGTCATCGGGCGAGGCAGAGTCTGTCCCTAGACATCGAGCGAGGCGGAGTCCAGCCCTCAGGGGTTGGGCGAGGCAGAGCCAACCTTTGGTCGTTTGGACAAGAAGTGTAGTTGAGTCCTTGTCTATTTGGAAGCATCAATGTTTGATGGTTATTAGCCCCTCCTCTTTGGGTACCCCAGTACTAGGTCCCCGACAGACCTGGAGTACCAAAATAGCATCTTATCCGAGCAGTTGAAGACCATCTCCGAGCAACTAGAGCGCACCTCTGAGTAGCTGAAAAGTGTCTCTAAGCAGCTAGGGTGCGCCTCCTAGCAGCTGAAAAGCATCTTCGAATAGAAGAAAGGTACTGCGGATCGGTGAATTTGTTCTGCATTGCCGAATAGTCTTGATATTGCTGTCGATCATTACGTTTGTAGAGCAAGATGTGGAGCTTGGCTGGTTGCATCAAGTGGCCGGCCAACTCCAAGAGGAGAAGGAGAAGGCATTTGGGCAAGCGGAGAAACTGGCTGAGGATCTGGAAGGTGAGTAGTTTGTGGTCGGAGTTGTTGCTGAAATGATTTCTTCATTCGACGGAGCCCTTTGGTGTCTGCAGAATACCATCGAAGAACCAAGGTGCAGTTCGACATGCTAGAGCTGGAGGCAAAAATCTAGAGGGGAAAACTTGATGCCTTGGTGGCTGGAGTTAGGCCGGTGCTCTACTGTATCGACATGGAGGTAGCTCCTCAACCCGACGATAGGCCGCCCCATCCGGATGCCATCATTGATAGGTGCAAGGTGGCATGGGAGAACTTCAAAGGCTTCAACCGAGACATCACTGTCTTTGTCATGACACATGCTCTAGCGGTGGTCTGGTCTCACTACCTTGCCATCAATCTTCGAGCGATAGGGGCCCGATTCGCCAGAGGGATGGGTGCGACGAAGCAGGAGCAGCTGAAAGATGAGGTGGAGGACGCGGCAAAGAGGCTGGCCGATGATGTCGATCTGTTTGGCGAGGTAGATGGTGAGGGCCAAGCTCAATAACCTGAGTGGCGAGGAACCTATATGGGACAACTGGAAAGGGGAGTTAAATGCACAAGGGCCTAAGCAAACATTTGTGTATTTGTATAAATGTTGTAAGTAAACGACATGTGCATGTTCAGGTGGCTTGCTAGTGTTTTTGGTGAAAAAGAGACGTGTTGTTAACCCTAATGCATTTATACGTGGTATAAGTAGCGTCCGAGTACTTAGTTCGTTACTGAGCTCTTGGCCTCGGCTAGCCCATATCCCATAACGCTGAGCGCTAGAGCCCATGCATGTGTAGGGGGAACAGACATGACCGAGGAACCATAGCCAACCACCCATAACACAGAGCGTTGGAGCCCATAGCACGTGTAGGGAGAGATCGCAGACATGGTTTTCTCCAAAGAACACAGAGCGGAACGTTTGCTGCTCGATGGTTGGTGAAATATCTTAAAGATATTGTAGTATGGATAAATGGGGCGAATCATTTATGGAGATCACGTATAATTGTTGGAGTTTGGAGCTTGGAGCTGGTAATCATAAATTGAGATTAAACTAGAGTGGAGGAATAGTGGAGACAAATTATGGAGATGAAAACTTTATTCATTATAGAGTTAAGAGTACATATCTAGAGCATTTCAAGGATAGAAACGTATAAGCTACTCGATGTGCCATGAGTTGGGGATATCGATTCCCTACATGCCACATAGCCAGTAAGACCCTGGTCATGTAACCTCTTTGACCACGTAAGGCCCTTCCTAGGGGGAGGAGAGCTTGTGCATCCCTTCGGTTTTCTGCTTTCTACGGAGAACAAGGTCGCCGACCGCAAATGAATGACCTTTGATATTGCGATTGTAGTATCTTCGTAGGCCTTCTAGGTATTTGGCTATGCGGATGCAAGTAATTAGGCATTCTTCTTTGGCTCTGTCGACGTCCTCTATCCGAATAGCTGTGGCTTGCTCTTTGTTATAATGTTCCACCCTAGGTGCTCGGAAGGCAATGTCTGCCGAAAGTATGGCTTCTGAGCCGTAGACCAAAAAATATGGAGACACACCGGTGTTGCAACTAGCTTGAGTGCGCAGTCCCTAGACCATAGCTAGGAGCTCTTTGAGCCATCTACCCAGATTCTTTTCCTCTTTCTGGTATAGTCTCTTTTTGAGGGCATCGAGGATCATGCCGTTCGCCCGTTTGACCTAGCCATTGGCTCTAGGATGGGCAATAGAGACGTATTTGACAGAGATGCATCGGTCTTCATAGAAGTTCCAAAAATGGTGACCGGTGAATGTGGTGCCAAGGTCGGTGATAATGCTGTTCGAGAGGCTGAATCTATGGATGATATCTTTGAAGAGCTCAACTGCCTTCTTTGCAGTGGCCAAAACAAGCAGCTTGTATTTGATCCACTTGGAGAACTTGTCAATGGTGACATATATGTACCGAAAACTGCCTGGTGTAGGCTTGAAAGGCCCGATCATGTCCAGCCTAGCATGTAAAAGGCCAAGAAGTTGGGATGGTCTACAATTCCTGCGTCGGCATGTGTATTTGCTTGGCAAAAAATTGGCATCCTTTACAACGTTGGACGAGGTCTTCTGCATCGGCGATGGTCATGGGCCAATAAAAAACAGCTCGAAAAGCTTTGCCGACCAGGTTTCTGGAGGCCGCGTGATTGCCACAGGAACCAGAGTGAATTTTGAGGAGTAATTTTGCACCCTCTTCTCGGGTGATGCATTTCTGCAGTATCCCTTTCTTGGTGCTTTTCCTCATCAACTTCCCATCTACCAGAATGTAATGCTTGCTGCGATAGATGAGGCATTTAGTTTCGGTCTTATCGGCGGGTACGTCGGCGCTGGTGAGGTACTTGATGAACTGTTCCCTCCAATCTACAGCCGGCGAAGGTACTATGAGTACTAGCTGCTCGGTGGGGGAGGGGGATTTCTTTAACTTCCTTCTCTTCCTTAATAGATATCGTAAAGAGGTCTTGAACAAAAACCCCAGGCGAAATCACAGTGCGAGAAGAGCCTATCTTAGATAGGTGGTCGGCGAGCTGATTTTGGTCTCGTATCACGTGGTTGTACTCGATACCATAAAACTTTCCTTCGAGTTTCCTAATCTCGGCGCAGTATGCGTCCATCTTCTCACTGGAGCAGGACCAATCTTTGTTGACTTGGTTGATGACTAGCGCGGAGTCTCCGTATACCATGAGGTGTTTGATGCCAAGCTCGATGGCTATATGAAGTTGTGGAGACATTCTTCATACTACGTGACGTTGTTGGAAGCTGGAAAATGAATGCGGAGGACGTAACGGAGCTTGTCCTTAGTTGGAGTAATGAATAAAATGCTGGCACTAGCACCATTGATGTTGAGGGCGCCGTTGAAATACATTATCCAGTGCTCAAGGCAAGCAACGGGGATGGGCTCTTGGATTTTGGTCCACTCAGCAACGAAGTCAGCCAGCGCCTACGACTTAATGGTCGGCCTGCTTCTGAATTCTATGGAATAAGTGTCGAGCTCAACTACCCACTTGATGATGCGGCCATTGACCTCTTTATTAAGGACGATGTCCCCTAGAGGGAACTCGGTGACCATGGCGATCTTGTAGTACTCAAAGTAATGGCGGAGCTTGCGCGACATGACCTGAATGGCATATAATAGCTTCTGAACCTGAGGGTAACGAGTTTTGGACTCATTAAGAACCTCACTGATGAAGTAGACCAGACGTTGTAACTTATAGGCATGTCCAACTTCCTTGCGCTCGACGACAATAGCTGTGCTAACGACACGAGAAGTGGTGGCGATGTAGATCAATAGGGTTTCGTCTGGTTAAGGCGCCATCATGATCGGAGGCTTCGTTAAAAATAACTTGAGCTACTCGAAGGCTGTATTAGCCTCCTCTGACCAGGAGAAGCGCTCGGAGGTCTTGAGTAGTTTGAAGAACGGTAGTCCCTTTTTGCTGAGGCATGATATAAAGTGGTTGAGAGCAGCCATGCACCTTGTGAGCTTATGTATATCCTTTACGTAGGTTGGCCATTTCATATTTGTAATGGTGGAGACCTTATCAGGGTTGGGTTCGATACCACGAGCACTGATGATGTAGCCTAGGAGTATACTAGAAGGAACTCCAAAGATGCACTTTGAAGGGGTCAACTTCCATCTGTATCTTTTCAGGTTGGTGAACATTTCTTCGAGGTCGGTGATAAGACTATCGGTGGTTTTGGATTTAACGACCACATCGTCGATGTAAGCTTCGATGTTGTGGCCTATCTGTTGGTCAAGGCACATCTAGATGGCCCTTTGGTAGGTCGCCCTAACATTTTTGAGTCCAAAAGACATGGTGGTATAGCAATACGCACCGAAAGGAGTGATGGACGACATTTTGATCTGGTCGTCCTCTTTGAGCGATATCTGGTGATAGCCAGGGTAACAATCGAGGAAGGAGAGGAGTTCATAGCCGGCGGTGGAGTCTACAACCTCGTCTATCCGAGGCAGACCGAAGGGGTCTTTAGGGCAATGTTTGTTGAGATCAGTGTAATCAACACACATTTTCCATTCTTTATTCTTCTTTTGAACAAGGACTGGGTTTGCTAGCCACTAAGGATAATACACTTCTTTAATAAATTTGGTTACTAGGAGCTGCTTTATTTCTACCCTAATATCCTCTTTTTTGTCTAGAGCGAATCATCGGAGCTTCTGCTTGATCGGCTTAGCGGTCGGTGAGACATTCAAGGAGTGCTCGATCTTCTCCCGCGGTACCCCCAGCATGTCTACAGGTTTCCAAGCAAACATGTTGGCATTGGCACATAGGAAGGAGACAAGCGCAGGGCCACTGGAGTGTTCAGAGTACTCACATGAATGCTCGGGGCCCTTTGGGATCATCACCATCGGGATCTGTAGCATTACCGACATTAAGTGGCTGGAGGGCTACGTCTGGATTATCGAACTCTTGCTTGTATTCTTGACGCCGGTGTACTTCCTCTTCATGTCGAGAGAAACGGCGCCCGTCGATATGACATCGCGCATCTCAGAGATTGTTGATGTGCGCTTGGACATCTTGGTCGACTTCTTGGTCATGTTGGTGAGGGTAGTCGATATGGTTCCCCCTGGCTCCCCCCTGAAGGGGTCGTCCATCATCATGATGCTGGTCAGCAAAACAGCTTCTACTAGGGCAGTGATTGGATCTTGGCGCGGTGGATCGGCGATTCGAGCTTGTCAAGTAGGAAGGTCCCTGATCCTGCGGATCTCGTTGACTTGGCAGTGCACAACTTTAAGCATTGCGACAACCTTGGCGACTTCTAGTGTTTGCTCGAGCCGAGCGAGCTCATTAGCGGCCACAGCTAAGTTGGTGCTTGGGGTCTTGTAGACATCATGGCCATTGACACGGACAAATTCATCGTCGAGGTTGCGGCGGAGTGGGTGTGGCCTCCCTTATGAGTCGAGTTGTTCTTCGTTGTGAGCAGCCTCGGCTAGCACAATGGTGGCCTCATTTGCTCGGTGATGTGCACGGTTGGCGTTTCTATTGACACGAGCTGCGTGGTCCTCATCGGTTTCCCCATCCCACGGAGGGCTATCGATGCTGACATTAAAAATCCCACCTCCACGGAAGGGTGGAAAAGGAGGTTGGACGGCGATGATTTCAGCGACAATCTCCATAGAGCCCTGGGACTCGGAGTCTGGATTTTTCTCCAGGATAGTGTGGAGGGATTCTGCGGGATGTAGGCCAATTTGTAGCATATTGACAGTCGGCGAGAGCTAGTCGGCGATCAGGTCGGCGAGAGGATAGATGTCCCCAATCTGGTCGGCGAACTTGTCCCTTAGGGCATCCTGATGGATGGTGGCCACAACCCTTGGAGTTTTCTGATCACTACTAGATTCAGCTTCTTTGCCGAGTGCCTCAGGCACTCGACAAAGGCTGATATACACTCGGCAAAGCCTTTGCCGAGTGTTACACTCGATAATGGGCGCTCGGTAAATAGTTTATCGACAAAGACATCTTTATCGAGTGCACTTTATCGGGCACTCGGCAAAGCCTTTGCCGAGTGCTAATCTGACACTCAGCAAAGAAAAGTCATCATGACGGCGAGGGCCATCATGATGGTAGCTTTGCCGAGTGTCAAGGTCAAGCACTCGGCAAAGGTCGCCACTTTGCCGAGCACCGTTGACTCAGACACTCGGCAAAGGCGTCCACTGTGCCTAGTGCCACCGGCAAGACACTCGACAAATAGGCAACCTTTGCCGAGTGCTTGGCCTGTGGCACTCGGCAAATCTGTGATGTTTGCCGAGTGCAATGGCCTTTGCACTCGGCAAAGCATGTTCCTAGGTAGTCAGTTTGCTGAGTGTCATGGCCATTGCACTCGGCAAAGTGACTGAAAACAACCTTTTTTATTTGTTTTTTACATCCCATCCAAACAAATAGAAGATATATATAACAAACATCACCAACATCACATATATATCATCAACAACACATATATATCACTAACACCACATATATATCACAAACGTCACATATATATCACAAATGTCACATGTCTCACAATATATCACAAATAAGTTCACAAGTAATCCAAGTGCTCCATCATCTACAACCACAATTACAAATAGAAGTACCATTAACAACCACAAGTATCATCACCATGATGGCAATGAGACTAATTTGGTGAAGGATTCGCTAAAGCATGAGGATCGTTCGATGTCGACAATTGATTCTGCACAAAGGAGAAGAGATTGCATGTGTCAGACAAGATAAATATATACCATACATGAATAAAACTTTCATACTCCACTAAGTTTGACCATAAGCATGAATATACAAACTAAAACATTTATACTCATAGGAGTAGAATAGTGAGGAGGTGGTGGTGGAGGTGGAGTGAATAGCGAAGGTGGCGGAACTACACCCGTAGCGGTGCCAAGACTTTGCATGTACTGAAGAATCTCCACCATCCTCCGCTGCTCAGCCTCCCACTTGGCCTCCACCCTCTCCATCTTTGCCTACATCTGCTCCTGTATCCTCCTCTCTTGTTCTAGCTGGGCCTACAATATATTCACCCCAATGTTACAATAATGCAAAGGAAAGGTATGAAAAAACCAATGAACAACGAATAAACCAGGAATAACCTCGAGTGCCTCCACCCGATGGTGTGAAGTGTCCTACCGAGGTCATATGGCCGGGCTCATGCTCGTGTTGCTTGCTCGAATCTGGGAGAGACTGAGAGTAGCGGTCGAGTCGATTGTGCCATCACCAATCCAGTACTGCCCATGCTTCTTGCCTCCACCCACCCTCATGATGACTTCTCCATCAAGGTCCTCAATGCTCGGATCATACTCTGGCCCATTGACCTCCCTTGCCATCGATGTGTACTCACTGAGGCGGTTGTGGACGGTCGCATTGTTGTACACCTCGGGGCCGTCCTCGGGGTTGTAGTCAACATCGGACGTCGCCTTGTCCTTGTGGGCCATAGCAAATGCCTTAAAGATGGAGCAAGGCTGGCCACCATGTGACGCCGACTGCGAGAAAAATAGCAAGATGATTAGAAATCATGCAGAATTGAGCGTTAGAATAAATAAATGAATTCGCGTACCCATGTTTCTACGTATCTACTGAGGCTGCGGCTGCCTTGATGGTGTGCTACACCTAGCATCATCAAACGCCGCTCCCGGCACAAGTTGTGCGCTTCCTCCCACTCACATGAGCACCACTTGTCCACCATCTGTACCTAGCACTGGGGATGCACGGCGCACCAATAAGGAATCATCTACAGGCCATCAAGTACATAACATATCAGAAGATGAAATTAAGCCGACTTAATCTCAAAAGGAATCAATATTAATGTTTTGTATTTACCTGCAGGTACTGGTCCTGGGTCAGCATCATGGTTCTTGCGTCCCTTTTGGTGACCTTCGTTCCAAGGATGGTCCCATGGTAAGTTACGACGGTCTAGATGCGCGCCTCATAATGCATGTCCACGATGAGTTTTTTGCAGCATTTGGTAGCCACCGCATCCGCTCTGGCCTCATGTCCATCCTGGCATCTAAAGAAATCCTACATACAAACACGATGTATCCATTCATTATTTCAAGAATGTCCAATGAATGTGATGTATTGAGTAATGTAGTGCTAGGAAGACTTACCCACAACTCTTGCTTCACCCGCTCTACCTTGTTGTTGAATACCCTGCGGGCCCGATCTGCAGCATCGGGGGTGGCGGCATAGTGGTCAAACAAGTAGGCCGGCCCCGTCACTCCGGCATACTCAACCAGGCCAGGGAAGTGCTCCTTGCACAGAAGACCAAGGATGCCATTGACTTGGCGTGTGTGAGCACCTCCACTCGCCACAATCATCCAGTTCCTGCCCAAGTGATTAAGAAAAAAAATATTAGTTTCTATTTTGATTTTCAACATATCATATAAAGTAGTGATAACATCTAAAGTTAATTACTTTTCCCCCTCGGGTCGAATCAGCGGGCATCTCTCATGAGGTATCAGTCGCTGAGGGAGGCTCGCGGGACCTCGCAAGTAGACGCTCAATGAACTAGAGGAAGCAGAACACCCTGCTATTGCCTCCTCCTCCTCGTCCTCCTGCACATCCTCCTACGCCTCCTCGGCGTCCTCCTAGGGCACCTGCTCCTCCTCCTCTTCTTCACGTGATGGGGCGGCAGGCGATGGCTCCCTCCTGCGGCTACTCCTCCTCCTACTCTCTCTCGGTGCAGCAGTCCTTGTCCTTTGGTACAAGGACGCTAGCTGCCTCATCGCACCGCCCACCATCTTTGCTCAATCACCTGCAATTAAAAAGAGTAAACCAATAAGCACAGATAAATAAGAAGTACTTAGAAAGAGATGCAAAATAAACAAAATGTAATTACAAAATAACATAGTATTACATATATTAGAAATAATCTTCATGATCGGGATTAGTTGGATCATAAGTCTCATCATCACTATCAATCATGTCAAAATAATCAACACTATCCGAATAAGCAATGTTGCCATTGTCATTGTCTAAATGTAATCGCTCAAGCATTTGTAAGTCCTTCACATTTTGCACCTCACCTCCAGCGTCCTCTTCAATAATGTTTCATTGTCTACTTCCATTCCTATCGCTTCGGTTAAGTCTATCTCAAACCTCCCTTCTAGTCCCTCTTCTTAAAACAACTCTCCGTCATATGTGTTTGGGTCTAAGTTGTAATCTTCATCGTTTGGGACAGGCACTTTACCGTGTGGTGATACCCTATGCACAATATCCCAACCCTTAAGATGCCTTTTGGTTTGACACGCATATGGGAGATAATAAACTTGTGTGGCATGTTGGGCCACAATATAGACATCGTCTCCTGGTAAGATAGAATCCTGTCGAATTTTGACTAGCCCAAGATTAGAATATGTCCGTCTCATTACTTCAAGAAGGATACATCGTTATATTAATCGCACGTACGAGTAACTTGGAATGTCAAACTAAGTACGAGCTAAATTGGACGGTACCATCCGTTTGAACCAAGAAATGAAATCGAGCATTCCATTTCCCACACCCTGTCTAAGAAGGGTATCTAGCTGCTGCAGGGTAGGATCCCTTGATTGACGCCAGAATTCATGAAGAAATTCCTTGTACCAACGAGAAATAATGGGGTTGGATGCAGAATAGTGACGACGTATTTAACAAGTTCGTTGAGAACTTACTGCATGTACGGCGCCACTTCGTCAAGGTTGGTCAACACGTATAGCATGATATGGCACTACTCTTCATGATTCAAGGTCTTGTGGGTCGATGAACTTGCGCTTCTGAGTTGCCCTCGGAAAAGGCTGAGGTTTGATTCATTTTCGCTAGCATTGTAATGAGGCGGTGGATTATGCACGCTAGGGAGGTTATCACCATAGTATGTTGTTGTGAAGTTTGCCACCTCCTCCAGAATGTATGCCTCTGCAATGGAAGCCTCGATTTTGCATTTATTTTATACATTTCTTTCGAAGAACCTTTAGACATCTCTCGATTGGATATCACCAACGGCCCTGCACGGGCCCCCCATTTGTGCCACATACGGGAGGTGCAAAATCAAATGCTGCATCGGATTGAAGAAGCCGGGTGGAAAGATCTTCTCCAACTTACAAAGCAACACAGGTGCCATTCTTTCCAAGTCAGCAATCATGGTCCGAGATAACTCCTTGGCACAAAGCTAGTGAAAGAAATAGATCAACTATGCCAACACTAGCCAGACATGCTTAGGGACATAGCCTCGAGCCATCGCTGGAAGAAGCTGCTCAATCCATATGTGGTAGTCATGACTCTTCATCCCTAAGACTCGCATAGTAGATAAGTTCACTCCCCTCCTCAAATTAGCTGCATACCCATCAGGGAACATTAACGTCTAGATCCATTCTAGTACTTTCCTCCTTTGGGGCTTGCTCAAAACAAAATCAGCCTTAGGCCTTCTTCATGTCTTGCCGTGACTAGGAGGCTTCATATGTTGGTTTGGTCTATTGCATAACATTGCCAGATCTACTCTAGCCTTAACGTTGTCCTTTGACTTGTCAGGAATGTCCATGATTGTTGCCCAAAGTGCCTCGACGACATTCTTTTCAGTGTGCATTACATCAATGTTGTGTGGAAGGAGAAGGTCATCAAAATAGGGGAGCCGAGTCATGCCCGACTTATGAGTCCACATATGTTGCTCACCATATCCCACAAAACCACCTTCTGGATTGACCACGAGACCATCTATCTGTTCACCAACCACGGCACCAGTCATTATTGGTGGTGCAGTGTCTGTCACTATGACACCTTTCGTAAAGTTCTTGATGTCTCGTCTGAATGCATGGTCAAGAGGGAGGAATTGCCGATGTTTGTCGAACGATGAATACTTGCCACCCTTCTACAACCAAATGAACCTCAGACCTTCCTTGCATACTGGGCATGGGAACTTCCCGTGAACACACCAGGCACAGAATATCCCATACACTAGGAAGTCATGCAGGGTGTAGTGGTACCAAACATGCATTTTGAAGTTTTTCTTTGTAGCTCGGTCGTATGTCCATACCCCTTCCTCCCAAGCATGGACCAATTCATCAATCACAGGCTCCATGAACACACCCATATTATTCCCCGGGTGTCCATGAATTATCAACGACAAGAATACGTTCTGTCGTTGAAAGCATACATCGGGGGGGGGGAGATTGAGGGGGATAATGAACATGGGCCAACATGTGTATGGGGCAGCCATCATTCCATAAGGATTGAACCCATCTATTGCCAGCGCAACACGTCCATTACGAGCCTCTTTAGCTTTCTCATGATGAATGCCATCAAAGTGGATCCATGCTTCACCATCGGATGCATGTACCATCCTGTCAGGATTGTATCGTTTGCCATTTTTGTGCCATGTCATCTGTTTCATGGATTCCTCAGTCATGTATAGCCGTTGGATCCTCAGCATGAATAGAAGGTGCCGTAGGATTGTCACGGAAATGTCAAGCTGCCTCTTCTGGCCATCACCAGAATCTACCTCCAGGAACCTAGAGGATTTACACTTTGGACAGTACTTTGCTTCCACGTATTCTTTCCTAAATAGGACGCACCCATTCGGGCAAGTATGTATCTGCTCATATGGCATCTTAAGTGCACGAAGGAGTTTCTGTGACTCGTGCATGCTCTTTGGCAGAAGGTGACCCTCCAGAAGTAGGCTGCCAATAACTGTCAACATACCATCGAAGGCATCTCGACTCAGGCTATACTAGGACTTTAACACCATTATGCGTCCAATGGCATCCAGTTGAGAAACCTTTGTCTGGCCGTGAAGGGGTTACTGTGCCACGGCAAACATGTTGTAGAACGCCTTTGCGGTTGCCTCTGGCTCCTCCTCCGTACGTCCTTCAGCGAACTGTGCCTCGTGATAGTCATTTAACATGTCTGCTACCCTGGCATCAGCATCATAATCCTCGACGCGTGGTCTCACCACCTCCTCTCTCATATGATCGGCTTCACCATGGTAGACCCACTTGGTATAGTCTGTCATAAATCCATTCTTCCAAAGATGTTCCCCCATAACCTTCTTCGTTTGTCTTTTCCTGTTTGCACATTTGTTGCAGGGACAACAAATTTTACTCGCTCCTTTAGCAGCCACGCCAAATGCCCGTTCCAAGAAAGCATCGGTCTTCTCGATCCATTCATTGGTGACCTGACCCTGACTTGCGTGGCCCGTGTACTCACGGTCCTCCATCCTCTAACATATATAGCGGCGAGTAATATAAACATCAATTGCATCTACACGATGTTCCTACTATCTAATAGGTGAGGATAGATCCTAATCCCACACGAGGATTCATAGATGAGATTAGTTTCCATGCTCTACTCCTATCCGAGATAGAATTTTGGCAGCACCTCCCTGCTGTTCTCCAAATACACGTCCTGCTAGGGAGAGTGTGTATCCAGAGAACAACAGAGAGATGATGCTGAAACTCTGTCTCAGATCGGAGCAGACCATGGAAACTAACCCCACCTACGCATCCGCGGGCTATCCAAAAAACGTGGATAATTCGAAACAGATACGGTTTTAGATATGGAAAAATCTACATATTTCCAGCCGTATCTCTTTCAAACGGGAGACGCCTAACTGGGTTACATGATCTACGACCATGATACGGAAAGAGGGGTTATACCTAGGGTGGCGGTGGAGTCAGGCTAGCAGGGCCATGGCAGGTCGGTGCAGTGGCGAGGCGACGCGATGCAGGCAGACCCGCAACGACGAGGAAGGCGATCGGGGTCGCCGAGGTACTCCGGCTCCGCTCCGATGGGCTCTTCTCTGCAAAAAAAAGAAAAATAAAACTGTCAATACAAAATTTTGGCAGCACCTCCCCTGCACGGTGAGGTTTCCAAAACCTACAAGAAAACCAACGGCATGCTGGCCGACATGCACATATATATGAACGGCACGATGGCCAATATGCACAAGATTATATCTAACCACATATATATAACAATGTTACAACCACTCCTACGACTCCTACGACTACCACCACTGCTACTCTACCACTACTACTACCACAACTACTAGTAATACTACGACGACGACGACGGTAGGACATACCTAGTGGGCGTTGTAGGGCGGCGGTGGTGAAGGGACCAGGGCATCGGTGGACAAGGCGATGGCTGGAGAAGCGTTGGGGACGTGGCAATGGCGGCCGGGGCGCCTCCTCGTCCTCCTCCTTCTTCTTCCTCCTTCCTCCTTCCTCCTCCTCCTTCTCTTCCTCCTTCTTCCTCCTCTCTTCCTCTCCTCCTCCTCCTCTCTTTCTCCTCCTCCTCTGGTGGCGCGGCACGGGGGCGGCGGCGGCGCTGGTGCGGGCGCGGCGGTGCTGGCGTGGGCGAGGACGATGCGGGCGGCGTGCGTGTGTGCGGTGTGTGTGGGTCGGCTGGGCCGGTGGGGTTAAATCCCCCCTTTGCCAAGTGCCCCCGATCTGGCACTCGGCAAAGTGTTTTTTTTTTATTTTTTTTAATTCTTTGTCGAGTGCCACCTGGCCTGGCACTCGGCAAAGAGGGGGTTTTTTTAAAAAAAAAATTTTAAATTCTTTGCTGAGTGCCAGCCATCCTAGCACTCGGCAAACTGTTTTTATTTTTTTTCTTCCTACCCCCAACCTTTTTTTGTAGTTCTCATACAATACCTGGTACTCCATATTCCAATGTGGCACATTTCTCGGAATTTTTTTCTATTTCTTTAAATTATTTTATTTAATTGAATTTTCTTGAATAATTTAAATTATAACCACTAATCATTCGAATAATGAAAAAATGAATGGAAAAATGATATTCATGTTATTTAGTATAATGTGAGGCCGTATCCAGGAACAGACCACCAATTTTGAATATCTTGTTCACAAAACATGACCACGAACTTGCGGTCGAGTTATTTTTAAATTCTATAAAAAGCAAACGAAAACCTAAAATCTTGAAACTTGTCGAGATGTCATGATATCATATGTGGAGGTTGTGATAAAAAAATTGAGGATGTTTCGCGCAAGTTTGTCATGTACGGTGATTATTTCCTCGTCGGCCTCTTCACGAAATCATGAAACTTCTTCGAAGATTCTTCGGTTTACAAGCATCGTATGTGACAACTTGCGCGAAACCTCCTCAATTTTTTATCATAGCCTCCACATATGATATCATGACATCTCGACAAGTTTTAAGATTTTCGGTCTTTGTTTGCTTTTTATAGAATTTAAAAACAACTCGATCGCAAGTTCATAGTCATGTTTCGTGAACAAGATGTTCGAAATTGGTGGTCTGTTCCTGGATACGGCCTCACATTATACTAAATAACATGAATATCATTTTCCCATTTATTTTTTTCATTATTCGAATGACTAGCAGTTATAATTTGAATTATCCAAGAAAATTCAATCAAATGAAATAAATTAAAGAAATATAGAAAAAGTCCAAGAAATGTGCCACATTGGAACATGGAGTACCAGGTATTGTATGAGGACTGCAGAAAAAAATTTGGGGGTCAAAAATGAAAAAAAAAATGGTTTGCCGAGTGTCAAAAAATGACACTCGGCAAATCACCGCTTTGCCGAGTGTCAGGAGAAGACACTCGGCAAAGGGTTAACGGCGGCGGCCGGCCGTTAATGGCGGCGGCCCTTTGCCGAGTGTTCTGTTTTGCCAAGTGTCGGACACTCGGCAAACCTAGTCTTTGCCGAGTGTTATTGTTTGCCGAGTGCTCGGCACTCGGCAAACCACCTCTTTGCCGAGTACTTTCTCTCTGGCACTCGGCAAATAGCCTCTTTACTGAGCGTCCGATAAAAAGCACTCGGCAAAGTCTGGGACACTCGGCAAAGAAGTCGTCTCCGGTAGTGGATCGGCCTCCGATAGATCGAAATCAGAGGGTGGTCGGCGCTATACCAGAGTGGTCAGAGCCGATTCTACGAGGGAGAGGCAGTCAGCGAGCTTTTGGCCGACCTGATCGATGGATGCGATCAGGTCGTCGTTGTCGATCTGCTTCCTCGGAAGCGGAGGAGCAGGCGGCGAGTTGTTGGTGAAGACGACCTCGGATTCGGTTTTGAGATCAGATCTGCTGTTGCAGGTGTTGATGTGGTCGGCGCAGAATCGATCTGCACCGGCTCGATGATCTCTCCGTCTCCGTCAGCATTGATGACCCAGGAGATCGATCCGACCGTAAAGATCTGGCCGGGCTTTGGAGAGGACGAAGTGCCTACAAAACGTACCATCTTGTTCGTCATAGAAACAGCACGCATACTCCTACCTGGCGCGCCAACTGTCGACGAAATATCGTCGGCAGTACTCCGAGGGGTATCCCACAAAGGTAGATTGATCGGTAGTGGTGCGCGTAATCAAGAACAAGAAGGAAACAGAGACACAAGAGTTAGACAGGTTCGGGCCGTCCACACGACGTAATACCTACTCCTGTGGTCTATTGATTTATTTTGGCTATCGTATGATATTGCGTGTGTTTTGAGGAGATCCCCTACCCGCCTTATATAGCCGCGTGTAGGGTTACAAATCGGTTAGATTTAGGAGATAACTGGTAAGTAATAACAGATTAGAGGGATAACGGGATCATAACATATCCTAACAGATTACGCCGTATCCTCAGGATATCTTCTCGGTGTCTTGCGGGGCGCGCAGAGCAGCGCCGTGCTCCATAAGACTTCGTCTTGTGGGCTAGACCACCCCTCACGGCGCAGCCCATGTAATCTGCCGTGGGTATCTAGGTCGTACCCCACAGTCTACGTCGTACACCAGGCCAGGGTCGGCAGCTCTGTCGGGGTCGATGTGGCCGCCATCCATGTTGAACGGGTCTGCCGGTTTCCTGGGCAGTCCCTCAGGCTTGGATCGGCATGCCGAAGCGATCAGTCGTCGAAGCTGATGGACAGCATGCAAAGCAAAGAGTTAAATCGACCTGATCATGGCAATGGCAGACTTGATCATGGCAATGGCAATGGCAATGACAGCATGCTGTGGTGACAATGGCAGACTTTCATGGCCGGCGACCACTCGGGGTGAACCGACTTGACCAACGCGACCACGGCCGAGACGTGTGGGCAGGCCATGGATGTCCCGGACATGAACTCGTACGAGTCGCGCACTGCTGCCAAGATGCTAACTCCGGGTGCGGCGATGTCAGGCTGTCGTTGGTTCAAAGCCAAAGCATTATTCAGTACGTCGTCAAAACAGCAGCTTATTACATAAATATTCACCAATTCTGCTGACATATATATGGACATCCTTTTCACCTTGAGTATGGCAGGAAACTCAACGCTCGGTCCTCTCGACGAGAACGAGGCGATCCTCGGTGACAGCACCCTGTCGCCGACCACGGTCGTCGCCGGCGAAATCCTCACCGGCGTCCTGCCATGGCACGTTCGACGTCGAGAGTCATACATTCGATGAGCTTTGCTTGCCATTGATAACTGATGACCGCTTGTGCGTGCAGTGGGCAACTAGCTCGCTCGCTCTCACCTTGTGTTGATCATATAAAAGGCGATCCGGTTTGCGATCTCGAAGTCGACGAGCACGCAGGGCATGACTCCATTGCAGGTGTCTGCTTTGTCAAGCACGTTGGAAGAGTAGCCCGCGAAGATGAGCCCCCTGGCACCTACCTTCTTCACGTTGCTGATATCGTTGAAGAAACCTTGCCTTGGAGGATTGATGTTCACGTCCTCCGGTGCGAAGCACAGCACCACCTTGCCGGTGGCGTTCACGGACGCAAGCGACGCATTGTCGCATCTCAGCAAATCAAACCTGAATCGACCACGCCTACGATGACATCTTCGCCGAGTTTGGCTTTCTGCTGGAGGCGAGCTGATTGTTGGTCGTTGATATCACCAAGAACGACGTCCCAGCTCCGGGTCGTCTGCATCTCGTACAAAGCGTCAGGCTTCACGAAGACGACTCCATCCAAGCCTAGATTACAAGTAAGATCCTTAATTAGTATGTATGCATATCTATACATGGCCCCGTTTGCTTCGCTGAAAAGTCAAAACACTGTTTCGGCTGATTTGTTGTGAGAGAAAAATACTATTTCGGCTGAAAAAATAAGCTGAAAAGTACGGATTATAAGACAAGCGAACATGGCCTATATGTGCATATGTTTGCCTGACAACTTGTATATGTCAATTACAGGTTTTGTAGTGATGGTTATTACTTGAGAGTTCTTCGGCTTGGGCTTCGGTGAGCATCGTCGCGAATCCAGAGAAGCCGTGCTTGTAGCTGTATACTATAGACTTCAAGGCCTCCTCCTTAGGGTAAAGTCCATTTTACACCCTCCAACTTGCACCAAAGTCTGGATTTCAACCTCGAATTTTAAAACCGGACAACTTTGGCCCTCCAACTCTTGAAAAAGTTCAACTTTCAACCTTTTGGGCGGTTTTGCGGGTAAACAGTAACTTTTGATATTTTCGGGAACGCTGAAATTTTATATTATTTTTTCGAGCATCTTAACGTCCTCAAATGAAAAAACTCAAAACTACAAAGTTGTAGATCTCATCGAGGTCTACAATTTACATATAAAAATTATCTTCATCGAACATCGTATTGAAGGCTTTTCTATTTTTTGAAATTTGAGTCTCATCACGCGATAAAATATGGTGCTGAAATTTTATATTATTTTTTCAAGCATCGTACTGTCCTCAAATGAAAAAACTCAAAACTACAAAGTTGTAGATCTCATCCAGGTCTACAATTTACATATAAAAATTATCTTCATCCAACATCGTATTGAAGAGTTTTCTATTTTTTGAAATTTGAGTCTCATCACGCATGAAACAATTTTGTCGCGTGATGAGACTCAAATTTCAAAAAATAGAAAACTCTTCAATACGATGTCGTATGAAGATAATTTTTATATGTAAATTGTAGACCTCGATGAGATCTACAACTTTGTAGTTTTGAGTTTTTTCATTTGAGGACAGTAAGATGCTCGAAAAAATAATATAAAATTTCAGCACCATATTTTATCATGTGATGAGACTCAAATTTCAAAAAATAGAAAACCCTTCAATACGATGTCGGATGAAGATAATTTTTATATATAAATTATAGACCTCGATGAGATCTACAACTTTGTAGTTTTGAGTTTTTTCATTTGAGGACGCTAAGATGCTCGAAAAAATAATATAAAATTGGATGGAAGTTACTGTTTACCCGCAAAACTGCGCGGAAGGTTGAAAGTTGAACTTTTTCGAGAGTTGGAGGGTCAAAGTTGTCCGGTTTTGAAGTTCGAGGTTGAAATTCGGACTTTGGTGCAAGTTGAGGGTGTAAATTGGACTTAACCCTCCTCCTTACTGATCCATTCCAGTATATATGAATATAAGTTATCAGGGTAAGTATGACTGTTGATAACTAAATTGGTTAATTACAACTCCAATGAACCACAAGCTAGTACCTTCCAAGAACAGATGCAAGCACGTCGTGGTGTGATGCGGTGACCATGGAAGGATCATCGTGTTTCTTCTCACCCATGTATACAATATAGACCTGAAATTACATACGATGTGAAAAATAAATGGTACCAAGGTTATTAATTATTAGACATGGAAACAAACAGTATATCTTAATAAGCTTCTTGAATCATCAGAAAACAAAATGAAAAATACATGTATATGCTGATGAATTATTGCTGATGCTGCAGCTTGAAATAGGAAGCGTACGTATGTTGTTACCTTGCTGGAGGCAACAGCTGGAAGCGGCAGCCATAGCACTAGGAGCAGCAGTAACAGAGTTGATGCCAAAACTGATCCTCGGTTCATCTTTGATATTGAAAGGGGATGCTTGACTACTTTGCAGTGATTATACCGTGTAGCTATTTATACATAAGCAGCTGCATGCCGCTAACAATGCAAACATTTTTTTTTAGAGTTCGAGGACAGGACGCCCCAGCCTTTCGATTAATATCAAAAGACCAAACATCTGTTACGGCACAAAATTATCCAAAAGTGGCCCCAGCACTAGCCGGCAGCGGGACATAAACACAGCAAACGTGAACAAAAGGTCTGACGCCTGAACCAACGACAGCAAAAACGGCCGAGCTAAACGAGCCCATATTACATGTCTTTAAGGTCTTCATTCAGCGGCCCCCACCAAGACATTACCGGGGCCCTCTTCACAACAGATAGATCTTTAGCAGCGTAGGCTTCTTCACCCGGACCGCCGGTATCCACGCCTCTGTCAAGCTTTAGGCACCGTCCCTTTGATATCTGGGAGCCATAACACCACCTTCGCTGCAGACTTGATTTTCCTCAAAAATCCATTGAACAGCTCTCTTTTGTCCACAGGACACAGAACTGTCCAGTTCTGTAAGAGTCCATGAATTCTGTAGAGAAGCACCTCCATACTTTTCCAGCCAGTGTCCTCCCTGCATACGATCATCCTTCTCTTGTGTACCCTTATGGGTTGGACGCCTTGATGATGGAGGCTTTGGCTTGCCGAGATGGAACGCTATTTGCCAAAATGAGAAAGCGGTGACAAAGCTCGAACTGGAGACAGAGGACAGTCAGGACTTGGTCAGACTTTGGGCAAGAGGGGACACGTTGGCCCCTGGATCTCCGGCACGGGTGAGCTGAGCACTCACTAGCGATATCGACCACAGACTATAGTTGACACTATGGTTAGAGGTAGAAGAAGAGAGGGAGAACAGAGCGCGCACACACAGCACAAGCACCAAAGTTGGCCAGAGCTCTGCAAAGGAGGTGGTAAAACTGAACTTACTCCCTTTACTGAGTTGCAGTGGGAAGCTATATATACAACTCTACCTATCTAATCCTAGTACACAGACATGTCAGGCTGCCATGTTGCTACAATAACTAGATGTGACAGCAGGGCTGAATTTGGCGCCTGCCCCTGCTGTGGCTACAGTTGCCGCAGGGGAGCCTTTCGGCGCCTGCCCCTGCAGCAGCTACAGTGCAACAGCAGGGAGCCTTTCGACGTCTGTCCCTGCCGTGTGTTCATACAGGGGAGCAGCAGATTATTTAACCATTCTTCCCCTAATCATACTGCTAACCCTAGAACCTCCACCATGCCGATCATCTTCTTCAACTCCGTGAACCGAAGACGGCCGAATGGCTTGGTGACGACGTCCGCGAGTTGCCGACCAGTTTTGACGAACTTGATGACGATTTTCCCTCCATCGACACAATCCCTGAGGAAGTGGAACTTGACGTCGATGTGCTTGCTCCGGTCGTGGAGAACCGGATTCTTCGTGAGGGCGATGGCGGGCTGGTTGTCCACCATCAGTGCTGGTGGGTGAGCTTCCATACCGGTCAGCTCACCCAGCAGCCAGCGCAGCCATACAGCTTGGCATGCCGCTGTGACCGCCGCCACGTACTCTGCCTTGCACGTGGACAGCGCCACCACCTTCTGTTTCAGCGACAGCCATGAGATTTGAGCCGACCCGAGGAAGACGAGCACGCCAGAAGTGCTCCGCCGTCCGTCGATGTCCCCCGCCATCTGAACACAGTGAGTTGCAGCCTACTTCTGCCAGTCTTGGGGAAGACGATCCCATGATCTACCGTCCCCTTGACGTAGCGCAGCAGCCGCTTCACTGCAGCCTAGTGATCCTCTCGGGGATCCTCTATGAAGCGGCTGACGTAGCCCATGACGAACGCAATGTCTAGCCTTGTATGGACTATGTAGCGTAGACCGACGACGATGCTCCGGTAGAGTGTTGTATTTACCTTGGCCGTGGTACTGGCCTTCGTCAGCTTCAGCCGCTCCTCCATCGGAGTCACGCACGGCTTGCACTTAGCCATGCCGCTCTGCTCCAACATCTTCGAGGCGTATACGCTCTGACCAAGTGTGAGAGCCTTCTTCCCCTGTTTCACCTCGATGTCGAGGTAGTAGGAGAGCGTGCCAAGATTGCTCATTCGAAAGCGAGCCGCCATCTCGCGCTTGAAGCTGTCGATGTCCTCCGCACGCGCGCCGGTGATAATCAAATCGTCCACATACACACCGACGATGAGCTCCTCCTTCCCCCGCCACCACGTGTAGAGCGCGTGCTCGATTGCGCACCGTGTGAACCCAAACTCGCCCAGCGTGGCATCAAGCTTGGCGTTCCATGCTCGCGGGGCCTGCCACAGCCTATAGAGCGCCTTGCGTAGTCGAAGCACCCTGTGCTCCGCTCCCTTGACGGTGAAACCCGGAGGTTGTCTGACGAAGACCGTCTCCGCCAGCTCGCCATTGAGGAAGGCCGATTTTACGTCCAGATGATGGACGTGCCAGTCCTTCGCTGTGGCCAAAGCCAGATGCAGTCGAACAGACTCTATGCGCGCTACCGGCGCAAAGACTTCTTCAAAGTCGATGCCCTCACGCTGGACAAAGCCTCGGGCGACGAGGTGCGCCTTGTGCTTGACAAGGGCACCGTGCTAGTCCCGCTTGACCTTGTACACCCACTTCAGGCCGATCGAACGGCATCCTGGAGGTGGATCGACGAGCTCCCAAGTCTCATTTTTCTCGATCGCCTTCATCTTCTCCGGCATCGCCAGTCGCTAATTTGTATCGCGCTCGGCCAGCGCGAACGTGGGTGGTTCCTCTGCACTGACGAGGAGCTCTGGGTCATTGAGCAACTGACCCGCCAGGCCTGAGGACCCTGTGCCGCCGACGATGTCGTCCAGCCTACGGAACTGCACCTCCTCACCGTCGTGGAAGGCATACATGAACTCAGTGAGGTCACTTGGAGGTGAGGCAAACTCGATCGGCGTCGATGGAGTTCCTTGTTCCGCCAGAGTGATCGGCATAGCACCTGGAGTGCTCGACACCCCAGCTGCAATGCTCGGCACTACTCCTGGACTGCTCGTCACCACTCCTAGAGTTGTTTGCACCACTGCAGGAGTGCTCGGCATCAGTCTTGGAGTGGTCGGCACCACTGCAAGACTTCTTGGCTCCGCTACGGGAGCGTTCGGCACCCGTCCTGGTGTGGTTGGCACCACTGCAGGACCGCTCGGCACCACTCCTAGAGTGCTCGTCACCGCCCCAGGAGTGCTTGGCTCTATTTCTAGAGTGGTCGGAACCTCCTCTCCAGCATCTCCACCACCGTGGATGACCAAGTGCTCGACGATGAAGGTGCTGGTGAAACCGCTAGCTTCCCCCGTGCCTGGACTGTCCCAGTCCCAGGCCGCCTTCTCGTCGAACACGACGTCATGCGAGACAAGCACCTTGCCTCCGCGTGGGTCATAGAGCCGATACGCCTTGGTACCTTCCGCGTAGCCCAGGAGCACCATCGATGTGCTCCTGTTCTCTAGCTTGGTGAGGACTAGCTCCATCTTCCTGACGTGGCCGATGCAGCCGAATGTCCGGAGGAAGGACACGCTCGGCTTGTGCCCATACCAAGCTTCAAACGGCATCTTGCCCTTCAGGGCCTTGGTGGGTGCACGGTTTAGGATGAACACCACCGTGGTCACCGCCTCACCCTAGAACCTTACCGGCATGCTCTTGGCCGTCATCATGGATCAAGCCATGCCGACCACCATTTGGTTCCGCCGCTCCACCACGCCATTCTGCTGTGGCGAGTATGGCACGGTGTGGTGTCACACCACACCCTGATCCACGCAGTACGCAGTGAATTCGCCGCCCCGATCAGT
Organism: Miscanthus floridulus; assembly: GCF_019320115.1. NCBI lineage: Eukaryota > Viridiplantae > Streptophyta > Magnoliopsida > Poales > Poaceae > Miscanthus > Miscanthus floridulus. The sequence goes on along the minus strand of NC_089586.1, from coordinate 53,741,351 downwards.
CCGTAGCATGCACAGCTTCTTGCCACTCTCCACCTCCGCACGCGCTTTGAACTTCTTGATCGCCTCTACCACCTCGTCCTTGCTCGTCAGGAGTTGCAACCACATATAGCGACTGTAATCATCCACGAGAAGGAGGAAGTACCGCCGACCACCATTTGTGGCTTGCGTGATTGGCCCGCAGAGATCGCCGTGGACGAGCTCGAGAGCATCCGCTGCGCGTTACTTGGCCGCCTTTGGAAACAACAGCCTCCTCTGCTTCTCAGGCAGGCAGCGGTCACACAGCTCGCCTCCGTGCTTGATGTGGGGCAGCCCTCGGACCATCTTCTCCAGCCGACCAAGCGCGTCGAAGCTGAGATGGCCGAACCGGGCATGCCATAGCCATGGCTCCTCGGTGTGTCGTGCTGCCAGGCACACCAGCTGCTCCACCTTTAAGTCGAGCAGGTACAGCCAGTTCTGGGACCTCTTCACCTTGGCAAGAGGTCGCTGCTCTTGGTCCCAGATCTTGAGGACACCGTCCTTGATCAGTACCTCGCTACCATGCTCATCCAGCTGGCCAATGTTGATGATGCTTGAACGCAGCTGCGGGATGTAATATACATCTGTTAGCGTGCGGTGCTCGCCGTTCTGACACCTGAAGATGATGGTGTTGCGCCCTCGAATCGCCACCCTTAAGCTGTCACCGAACTTCACCGTGCCAGTCATGTTGCCGTCGAGCTCGGAGAAGGCTTCTGTCGTAGAACTGACCAATTTATAAGAGTACAAGTACAATGGTAGCCCACAAGCGGTCGCACTATCATACTTGAACCCATATAAACCCGGTAGTCCGTCGAGTACCACGACAGGTCTCGATAAATGCTTTACAACAACCAAGATCGTACATGATTCAACATACATGTCACACATTACATAAAGTTCATAGATACATTTTCATCATCAGAGTATGAAACCAAGTTATTACAAACCGAGTTTGATAGATAAAAGCGGAAGCAAATTAAGTTTGAAAGTAAAGTTTCCAACATAGTTTAGTACAGTGCCAAACTAGGATCACAGTCCACAAAAGCAAATAGAGGGATTAATAAAGAAGCCTGCCCAAGGCTTACTCCTCATCCACAGTGGGATAGAAGCAACTCTTGCAATAACCATGATACACAGTGCCATCTGCAACAATGGGAAATAAAACCCTGAGTACGAGAAGGTACTCAGCTAGGCTTACCCATCATAAACCAGAAATAAAATGACTTCAAGGGTCATGCAAGGCTGTATAAGTGGAGATAGCTTGACAACATTTTGCATAAAAGCGATTAACTCAGTTATACAATTATAGTTCCGTTATCAAGTTAATTATAACTATCCATATCTAAATTAGCAACTATCCTGTGCCAGACATGTAGTATATCATTTTAAAAGCATACAATAGTAACCATAGCCGGTATTGTAATTCCATATTCCTTCAAACCATTATGTTCCATAACACAGTTACTACGATGCTGGAGCTAGCCAAGTTTCTCACTATCCGGGAGAGATGGTGATTCGAATCGATTTCAACCAGCTGGGAATTTATTCCTAACACAAACCCAGGCAGACCAGATCATTAGTCGCCTTAGGTCACCTTTGGTACAACTCAGGTACATATTTCGCAGGTTCGTACCGCGCCGCACAGTCAGGAACACCAAATGCCAGGACGTTCAGGACTATCCTGCCCTTGGGCTCAGTTTGGTTCCCTGCAAGGAGCGCACAACAGAATGGGGCCAGGCCTGAGTTGCGCTACTCGGCTTCACAGTCGGAATGAGTTATCCGGCCAGCTAAGTGATAGGCATGCGTTCAATCTTGTCAGAAGTTCCAACAACGGTATGGTCCTTAACCGGCACAGACGGAATCATATGAGTCAGCCTACGCATAGACTCTGCCCGGCCTTGATTTCCATCACCCCATGGTTCTGTTTCATGATAGCAAATATAGCCAACTATGCTCCGATATCCACCTATATCTCGTAGGTGATAGGAAATCACCCGACTTCTACCGGTCTAAGCATGGCTAAGCATATGTTCGATCCTAGACCTACACAGGGTTAACGGTGTATATATCTGGACAAGGGATTGATATGCATCAAGTGGTTCCATCCAACTCTTATAACCTAATGCATCCATCATAAGTACTTAAGTAATCATTTGTAAAATACTAGGAGACTTAAAATGCTCCGGGGCTTGCCTTTCAGAAAGGATGTGGGGCGGTGATCAGGGCACTCCAGAAGCTTTTCAGGGTTTTGCTCCTCGCCTTCAGGAGCTGTGGCTTGAGGATTCTCCTGCTGGTCCCCTTCCTCTACTTCGTCGAATTCCAGCAACATTATTTCTTCCTCCGATCCTAGATGCATGAATATGGCATAAGGTATTGCGAATGCATATATGTAGATAAGTATAACATGATGATACGTGATGAATGCATTCGTGTACGTATTCTTAACATCATGATGCTGAAGTAATAACAAGTGCATCGTGTTTTTACTGAGTAGGTGCATATCTCTTCTTAATGATTCAATCAAACACTTCAGCAGTTCATGTATCACACTACAAAACAGCAGCTACTTATTTTACTCATAACTATAGTTATACTTATCCAAATGCTATGATCTTGGACTTTCTAGAAAGCTCATAAAATTGCCTACAACTCTTATTTAACCATCAAAAGCTAATTCATAATTTATCTTAGCCAAAACAGACAATCAACTCAGTGCTATCCAGAAATTCCAGAGAGCAAGCAATTCGGAAACACTAACTGTGAACAGCCATAACTCCCAAACTCTGGCCTATTACTCTGAAATTTTAACACAAGATACATGAAGAAGTTTTCTACAACTTTGTTATTAACCATTTTTACCATGCAACACATCAAACTATAGAATCTGGCCTAAATCCCGCTCAATTCGAATTATAAAGCAACAATACTTCTACTTCATATAAGCACTCCAAATTTGACAACACAAGGTCTACCAACAGTGCAAGCATACCAAATACACTCAAGAAAACATAATGGTGAAGCCCAAAATATTTATTTAAATGCATTTATCATTTTATTTAGATACTTAGGTTAAATAATAAACATATACTAAATATGCATCATAAATTCTCAAAAATTTACAGTGCCTTTCTAATGTTACCAAAAGATTACTGTAAAAGTTTCATGCCATTTTATCTAGTAAAACATTCTATACAAAAATGACAAGACAGAAAGGCTTACAATAGCAAAAATAGAAAACCCTAGTGAAAAGTGTCAAGCAACAGATTTCCTATTTTTCTTATCATCCATATGGTACTAGGATAACCTCCAACAAATTTCATGAATATTGGATTCATAAATAATTTATAAAATTTCATACAAGGATTACCTATTTATAAAAGAAAAATCTATAACTACAAATCTACACATGAACTGATCCTCAAATTTTTACCAGAGCTCATACATGTCAAGATTAGCTTACTACAAAAATTTCATAATTTTTGATGCAAAGGAACTCTAGATATAAAATAAACAAGTTTGCATGCATTCAAAAACACATTTCAAGTTTCAATTTAAATCCTCCAAAAATTCTACTGCAAGTGTCAAGATTATATTTTTCCTAAATACTATACTTCCTAAGGAACACTACCAAATTTATTTCACAATTTTTGAAGCTACACAACTAGAGATATAAATATTATAAAACAGCATGAAATCCTGAATCAAATGAACTATCCTACTCTCTAACTGCCGCTAACAGCTGGGTCCCGCCTGACAGAGGACCCCACACGTCAGTGACACTGAGCAGAGCAGCGGCGCAGCGTGATGCTTGCGCGGCCAGAGCTCATCGCTGGTGAGTTCATCGGCGGTGACATCAACACGACATGACCCTCGTGACCTAGCGCATCGATTGGTCTACTTGGTTGGGCCTCTCGTCGGCGCTAGCAACGACAGCGGCGACCATGGTAGCTCGGAGGAGCGGGATGGCGGCGCTACGCCGGTGGAGACCATGGCGAAACAATCTCAAGCGTGGACGAGCTTTTATGGACTTAGGCGAACCTAGCGCACAAGCTATTGCGTGGAAAGGTGGATGGTGATTGCGTGGCCACGACGACGGACTCAACGACGGGACTTCGGCGAGCTCGTGCATGGTGCTGGGGCTTACCGAGCACGGTCAGTGAGCACAGGTGGATGCGGCGAGTCACGGCGGTGCTGGTGGGGCAGTTGCGATGGTGGAGAAGCGGCGAGGGTGAGCCGGCGTCGGCAATGGCGATGGTGGCGCTCGGTGCGGAGGCGGCTGCTGCTGCGGGCAAGGAAAGAAGGCCGAGGAAATGGAATGGCGAGCGCAGGGAAGTGCGAGCGGGTGCTAGGAGTGAAGTAGTGCGCGTTGGTCCACCTTGGCTGCACGGGGCAGGGCACCGGTGACGCGCGGCCGTCGCTGGCCACCATGCGGCGCGCGAAGCCTACCGGTGTCGGCCACTGAACCCGGCGTCGATTGGCTCATTCAGTTAAGTAGCAGCGCCTGACAACGGGTTTTCATGAAGCCCGATCTCTCAAACCGTGCAGCCAAATCGAAAATAGTCAACAACAAATTTGTAGCTCTATGTACCAGCTCCATTTGTTCTTAAAAGATCATGTGCTAATTCGCAGCTGAAACTGAGTTAAATCACCCTAAAGGTCAGCTCGTCAGGCTGTTAATCATCTAGACTTAGAAAATTTTTCTAAGTGTAGGAATTAGTGTATTAGTGATTTTTGTGAGCCCCAATCAAGCATGTTAGGAGCTAAACTAGCCAATGACCCAAAAATAAAAGTTGTTCCCTATATCAAATACTGCAACTTTGCTTTAGTGACCACCTCCATGCAAGGTCTCTAGCACATAGTTCAAACTTGGTCAAACATGTCACATTCAAATGATGGTCTACATTCAAACTAGGGCTTAATGACCTATTTACCCCTAACCATGAATATCAAAGTTGTTCATAATGATACTCTAAACATGTTTAAGCTAATTGCAAGGTCACACACTCATTTCATGTATTAGTCACACATAGGGCTATCCAGGTTAACACATGAAATCTTACTTAAATGCTTGATCATGAAAGGTGACATTCATGAACAATGTTCCCTTTGCTAACTTAAGTGTTGCCAATATGTTTTTGTGACTCATATTAATCAATTACGTGTTTACACTCATGATCATATGCATAAACACATAGAAACATGAAATAATAAGAAATGTTGCATATGTTTCAATCGAATGTTTCAAGTGTAAATGCTTATATATGAATGCTTGATGATCATGCTCATGCTATGCAAGGCTAACACCTAGGGTGTTACATCCCCTTCCCCCTTATAAAAATCTCATCCTGAGATTTGCAAGACCTACCATTCTTGGAAAAAGGCGGGATAAACCTCTCGCAAAGAATTCTCTCGTTCCCACGTAGCATCTTGTTCACTGTGATTATTCCACACCACCTTATAGAACTTAATAATCTTACTCCATGTTACTCTGTCCATCACTTCTAATACTCGGTTTGGCTTTTCTTCATAGGTCAAATCTGATTGAAGCTGTACGTTGGTGGGTGCAATAGCTTCTTTAGGTACTCGAAGACATTTCTTCAACTGAGAAACATGGAAGACATCAAATATTGCACTCATCTCAGGTGGAAGTTGTAACTTATAAGCAACATTCCCCTTTCGTTCCAAAATCTTGTATGTCCCTACATATCTAGGCGAAAGCTTCTTTCTCAATCCAAATCTCTTCACCCCTTTCATGGGTGATACTTTCAAGTATACATAGTCACCCACTTCAAAGGTCAGTGGTCTTCTTCTTTTATCGGCATAACTCTTTTGTCTCGATTGAGCTGCTTTCATATGTTGTTGGATAACACGCACTTGCTCTTCTGCTTCATTGACAAAGTCAATACCAAAGTATCTCCTCTCACCAGGCTCAATCCAATTCAACGGAGTTCTATATTTTCTGCCGTACAAAGCTTCAAATGGAGCCATCTTGATACTTGCTTGATAACTGTTGTTGTAGGAGAATTCAACTAAAGGTAACCATTTCTCCCATGAACCTTTTGAAGATATAACACAAGCTCTAAGCAAATCTTCTAAGATTTGGTTCACTCGCTCGGTCTATCCAGAAGTTTGCGGATGGTATGCCAAACTTCTGATTAGCTTGGTTCCCAAAGCCTGGTGTAAATGCTCCCAAAAACAAGCTATGAACTGTGGTCCTCGATCTGAGATTATGGTCCTGGGTACTCCATGTAGTCTCATGATCTGAGAAAAATACAGTTCAACGTACTTCCCCACGTGATATGTGGTGTGAACCGGTACAAAATGTGCTGACTTGGTGAGACGATCTACAATAACCCATTTTGAATCATGACCTTGCGGTGTCGTTGGAAGGCTGGTGATAAAGTCCATACTGATTTCTTCACATTTCCAACCTGGAATAGGCAATGGCTGAAGTAATCCAATAGATTTCATATGAACAGCTTTTACTCTACTGCAGTTATCGCACCTAGCGACATAGGCTGCGATCTCTTTCTTCATCTTAGTCCACCAAAAATAGGTTTTCAAATCTTGGTACATCTTACTACTACCCGGATGGATAGACAATTTGGACGAATGAGCTTCATCTAAAATTTGGTTCCTAAGCTCATGGTCTTTTGGTACCATGAGTCGGTCCTCAAACCATAACACACCTCTTTCATCCAATCTGAAATGCTTGGTTTCTTGCTCTTGCATTTTTCTCTTGATGTGACTTATACCTACATCTGTCTACTGCAGCTCTATGATTTTGCTCTCAAGTGAACAACTGATCGTGATGTTGTGCAGTACAACAGGGTGTAACAAGTTGAATCCATCTTCCAATAATGCTTCCATAGTGTTGCAATGAGACTTTCAACTGAGTGCGTCTGCTACTACATTAGCTTTTCCCAGATGGTAGTGCACCTCTAAATTGTAGTCCTTAATCAATTCCAACCATCTTTGTTGTCTCATGTTCAGCTCTGGTTGGGTAAAGATATACTTGAGGCTTTTGTGGTCAGTATATATATGACATACATTTCCCAACAAATAATGTCTCCATATCTTTAATGCATGAACAACTGCTGCAAGTTCTAAATCATGTGTAGGGTAGTTGACTTCATGTTTTCTCAATTGCCGAGAAGCATATGCAATAACTCTTCCCTCTTGCATAAGCACACACCCCAAACCTATTCCCGATGCATCACAAAATACATCAAAAGGCTTTTCAATGTCTGTTTGTGCTAGAATAGGTGTTGTAGTTAACAGAGTTCTGAGGGTGTGAAAAGCTGCTTCACATTCTGGTGTCCATTTGTACTTTTCATCTTTCTAAAGTAGTCTGGTCATGGGCTTAGCTATCTTTGAAAAATCTAGAATAAAATGACGATAATATCCTGCTAACCCTAGAAAACTCTGAACTTCATGAATCGAAGTCAGGGCTTTCCAATCCATGACCTCTTGCACTTTTGATGGGTCAACAGAGATTCCATCCCTTGATAAGATGTGACCTAGGAAAGGTACTTTGCTCAACCAAAATTCACACTTGCTAAATTTCGCATAAAGCTTATGCTCCCTCAGTCTAGATAAAACAATCCTCAGATGCTCTTCATGATCTGACTCATTTTCTGAACAAATCAATATATCATCGATAAACATGACCACGAACTTGTCGAGCTCGGGCATGAATACTGAATTCATCAGGTACATAAAGTAGGTAGGAGCATTTGTTAGTTCGAAAGACATAACCAAATACTCATATAAGCCGTACCTAGTAGAGAAAGTAGTTTTAGGTATGTCCTCTAGTCTAATCTTTATCTGATGGTAGCCTGATCTCAAGTCAATTTTGGAGAATACCTTTGCCTTTGCTAGCTGATCAAACAAAATGTCGATGCGGGGCAACGGGTATTTGTTCTTGATGGTCACAGCATTGAGTGGTCTGTAATCTACACACATTCTCAATGACTTGTCCTTCTTTTTCACAATGCTGGACATCCCCATGGAGATGAGCTAGGTTGGATAAGACCCTTGTCCAATAGATCCTGTAACTGAATCTTAAGTTCTGCTAACTCATTGGGTGGCATTCTATAGGGCCTTTTTGAGATGGGTGCCGTACCTGGCACTAACTCAATCTTAAATTCCACATCCCTATCAGGTGGTAAGCCTGATAATTCCTCTGGAAATACATCCGGAAACTCACAAACCACGGGAATATCACAAAGGGTGGTGGTTTGGATAGCACAAGCTAAATGTTAGAGTTCAAAATTGTGGGAGAGTGGTATTAGAAAAGCATTCCCTCCCTTGGGTTCTCTCAACATAATAGTACGAGTGCTTGTATCAATGAGAACACCATGATCCTTCATCCAATTCATGCCTAAGATTACACTTATCAATAACCTGGGCAATATTATCAAATCCGTGGTATACTCCCTCCCTTGTATAGAGATGAGCACATTTTTTACTATCTTATTTATAGAAATAGTTGCCCCCACTGAACTTATATTATAACCCCCTTTGCTTACTTCAATTATTTCCTGATCATGTCTAGATGCAAATGCTTGACTCATAAATGAATGAGAAGCTCCCGAATCAAATAAAACAACAGCGGGATGCTTGTTGACAAGAAACATACCAGCCGTGACAACTTCTCTAGCGAGCACTTCCTCCATAGCGGTATAATGCGCGTACCCTGGATGTGCCCTTGTGTTTGCCTACCTCTGATTGTTCTGATTTGGATTGCCATTCTTCTTGGGGTAGGGGCATTCCTTGGACCAATGCCCCACTTGGTTGCAGTTGAAACAGGGCTGATTACTCCTAAGTCCTGTGGAGCTCCCCTGACTGCCAGTTCCTTTTGGTAAGGCAATAGTGAATGCCTTACGGAATGGTTTCTGAGGTCTGCTATTCTGAGCTTTAGGTGGTGGAGGCCTAAACTTGGGTGCAGGTGGACGGAATTGTGGCCTAGCTGTGATAGGCGCTCTGGACTGTGAAGATCTAGAGGCACCTACCTTGAATGCCCTCTTGCGACCCTTAGCAGCCGCATGCATGTTATTGTGGTTTTCCTAGGTCAGAGCATCGCTAATAAACTCATTGTAAGTAGTGCACTTGGAATTGGTCATGGTCTTCATCAGTTTAGTGCTTAGACCCTGCTTGAAGCTCTCCATCTTCTTCTCCTTGGTATCCACGAAACCTGGAGCATACCTAGACAGATTATTGAATGCATGCATATATTCTGTGAGGGTCTTCGTTCCCTGAGTGAGCCTCATAAATTCAGCTGCTTTCATGCGCATTAGGCCTGGGGGAATATGATGTCCCCGAAAAGCCAACTTGAACTGCTCCCATGTCACTTGCGCATTAGCAGGTAGTGATGATAAGAAATGTGCCCACCAGATCCCTACTAGTCCTTGTAGCTGATGAGAAGCATACTCAGCTTTCAAATGCTCAGTGACCCTTAGCAGACGAAACTTCTGCTCAATGGTGTTGAGCCACTCATCAGCCTGTAGTGGTTCCTCTGCTACCTTAAAGATAGGAGGCTTTGTATCCAGAAATTCCTTAAATGTACTGTGTTGATTTGGCCCGGCCCCTTGTTGCTGTGGGTGGCCACGAGCGGTGTTCTGCGCGATGAGGCGTAGAGCTTCTTCCATTATCCTTTGGCTCCCCAAGAACTGAGCAAAGAACTCCTGAGTGGACGGCGGTGGTGGTGGTGGTAAGTCATCCCCATTGCCATCCTGGCTGCTACTAGCTCCTGCATGGGTGCGCGTCATCTACGAAGTTGCAACAATAAGCGATTATTGGTTGATGCCACAAGATTGCAGATGAATTATAATCATGCCAAACTAAAATTACTGGAGACAATTCTCATATTCACAATAAAAACAGAGGCATAACAATTCATTCTCGCAACATGACACCACCAATTTGATCGCTTATCGGACTCATAGCACGTTAATATTCAAATCATGAGCTCAGATAGATCAACTAAAATTTGCATAGGTGTTAAACCAAACATGCGATAGTCATGCAAATAACAATATTACATGATAGTTCAAATCACCAACACCAAACTCAAACTACAGGTCCATTAGATAACCAACGATGATACATTAAGTACTTCTACTAGGTACTATGCGATCTAATCCTCATCATGATCACTATCGAGGTCAGAGATAGGATCATCTCCTTCCTCAGGCTCCACCTCCTCCTCTTCCTCATCATCATCTTCTTCCATATTTGGACCATCTTCTTCCCCATCCAGGACTAGGTTCAGCTGGTTGTTCAAATAGTGCACTTCATGCTGAAGGTTCATTACTTGAAGTTGAGCCTGTGCAAGCTGCTGACGTAGGCCCCTTTCGGCACGATTCTGGGCGTTACTCATGTCGTGGTGCCTATCTTGCTCTATCCTTATTGTAGCGACATGGTTTTCTGCTGCATCACGCTGATGCCTAGCTGTGGACACCTCCACATGGGCGGTCTCCAACTGCTCCCGTAGTACTACAAGTACTGCTTGATCATTGGCTCTAGCTTCTTGAGCTCCTGCCCTCTGCTGATCCACTTGCTCCATTTGGGCATGAAGAGTGCCCAAAGCTGCATAGGCTTGGTCAGATTCCCATCGGGCTTTACTAGCGGCTTTCTTTTGCTTGCGCACACACTTCTTGAGCTTATGCTGCGCGGCTTCAGCTCTCATGAGCTTGTCCATGCAGGTGGTGTATGATTCCTGCTAGAAATCCCTGGTGTCCTGGCGTGCACAAAACATCTTCATCACCGCAAACATTGCACTCATGGAGGGACTAGAGCTATCTGCTCGCTCATCCCAATATCTGATCAAAGCGTTTTGGCTATGTTGTTCCCAATTGGTGGTGGACGGATCCACCCATGGAAACATACTCGTTGCACTGCCAGTGAGTGCATCCCCATGTTGTTGGTAGATTTGCCTCAAAACCTCAAAGGCCACAACTTGGGTAGCCTCCCAAGGAGTCTTCCCTTCCGATTCTGCCTTCCACTCTTGCCAGAAGGGCGGTTGTGTGCGGGCTGGTATAGTGAGCCGCACCTCGTACCATGGCTATCCTTCTAAGTACTCTTCAATCCAATGATAAAGGGGCGGTTCATGGTACCCCGCAAAGTGCAGAACTCTCCACAATAGGGTAGGTGTTCCGAAAACCATCAGGAAATTCTCACATCCAACTGGTGCTACCATCTGTACCATCAACATGTACACTTTGTGAGACAAGGCCATAATGGATAAGAGTTACATAACCGAGTAAGAAATTTATAAGGGGAGGAACAATGTAATTATGTGAATGATAATTATCATGATGCATGCTCATTTCGTACGTCCTCACAAACTTAGGAAAAATTTGTTTCTAACAGTAGACACGGTGGCATACATACGTTCTCTCATATATAGCGTAACTAGTCGAGCTACACGTTTCGTTGTTAGTGTACCTGTATAAGAGTTTCATTTCAGCCCAAACCCATAATGAAATATGCAGAATGTAAATTTAAATACTTCCATATATGTATACCCATACATATACTTCCATATCAAGCTACCCGATAATAATTTAAACCCACAATTAAATACGCACCACATACACATGCAAGCATGCATACATAGCCGTACCAAAGCTAACTCTCCCCGACCGCACGCTCACATCTTGCGGTCATACCACTCTTCATCTTACCTTGGCGTAGAGGCATTTGATCCATACATTACCATTCAAGTGAATGGCATCCATACAATAGCACGCCGTATGGACGACGAAGTAAAAACCCCCATGTTAGTACTTAAATAGCCACCTAATAGTCCTTACTTTGGGCATAAGGAAAGTGATCATTGGCACACTTTAGATTTCAAATACCTATTTATATAGCTATTAGTTGCTAGAGAAGGGTTTTTGGAAAACAAAAACTTTTGTTTTAAATACACATGTGACAATTAACGTTGAATCTTGCTCCGATACCAGCTGTCGCAGAACTGACCAATTTATAAGAGTACAAGTACAATGGTAGCCCGTAAGCGGTCGTACTATCATACTTGAACCCATATAAACCCGGTAGTCCATCGAGTACCACGACGGGTCTCGATAAATGCTTTACAACAACCAAGATCGTACATGACTCAACATTATCCAGTAAAACATTCTATACAAAAATGACAAGACAGAAAGGCTTACAATAGCAAAAATAGAAAACCCTAGTGAAAAGTGTCAACCAACAAATTTCCTATTTTTCTTATCATCCATATGGTACTAGGATAACCACCAACAAATTTCATGAATATTGGATTCATAAATAATTTATAAAAATTCATACAAGGATTACCTATTTATAAAAGAAAAATCTATAACTACAAATCTACACATGCACTGATCCTCAAATTTTTACCAGAGCTCACATATGTCAAGATTAGCTTACCACAAAAATTTCATAATTTTTGGTGCAAAGGAACTCTAGATATAAAATAAACAAGTTTACATGCATTCAAAAACACATTTCAAGTTTCAAATTAAATCCTCCAAAAATTCTACTGCAAGTGTCAAGATTATATTTTTCCTAAATACTATACTTCCTAAGGAACACTACCAAATTTATTTCACAATTTTTGAAGCTACACAACTGGAGATATAAATATTACAAAACAGCATGAAATCCTGAATCAAATGAACTATCCTACTCTCTAACTGCCGCTAACAGCTAGGTCCCGCCTGACAGAGGACCCCACACGTTAGTGACACTAAGCACAGCAGCAGCGCAGTGCGATGCTTGCGTGGCCAGAGCTCATCGCCGGTGAGTTCGCCGGTGGTGACATCAACACGACATGACCCTCGTGACCTAGCGCATCGATTGGTCTACTTGGTTGGGCCTCTCGTCGATGCTAGCGACGACGGCGGTGACCATGGCGGCTTGGAGGAGTGGGACGGCGGTGCTATGCCGGTGGAGACCATGGTGAAACAATCTCAAGCGCGGACGAGCTTCTACGTACTCAGGTGAACCTAGCACACAAGCTATCGCGTGGAAAGGTGGACGGTGATGGCGTGGCCACGATGACGGACTCAGCGGCGGGACTCCGGCGAGCTCGTGCATGGTGCTGGGGCTTACCGAGCGTGGTTAGCGAGCATGGGTGGATGTGACGAGTCACGGGGGTGCTGGTAGGGCAGCTGTGGTGGTGGAGAAGTGGCGAGGGCGAGCTGGCGTCGGCAGTGGCGATGGCGGCGCTCGGTGCGGAGGCGACTGCTGCTGCTGGTGAGGAAAGAAGGCCAAGGAAATGGAATGGCGGGTGCGGCGTAGTGCAGGCGGGTGCTAGGAGTGAAGTAGTGCACGTTGGCCCACCTTGGCCACGCTGGGCAGGGCACCGGTGACACGCGGCCGTCGCTGGCCACCATGCGGCGCGTGAAGCCTGCCGATGTCGGCCACTGAACCCGGCATCGATCAGCTCATTTAGTTAAGCAGCAGTGCCTGACAGTGGGTTTTCATGAAGCCCAATCTCTCAAACCGTGCAGCCAAATCGAAAACAGTCAACAACAAATTTGTAGCTCTTTGTACCAGCTCCATTTGTTCTTAAAAGATCATGTGCTAATTTGTCGACAAAATATGGTCGGCAGTCTACCTAGGGGTATGCCCAAGGTAGTAGATTATTGGTAGACAGGTGCACAAGCTACAAACAAGATGGTGACACAAGATAGACACGAGGTTTTATCCAGGTTCGGCCGCCGTGAAGGCGTAATACCTACGTCCTGCGTCTGATTGTATTCCTGTATGTAAATGAGATGATTTTTGAGAGGGGTCCCCTACCCGCCTTATATAGTCTGGGGGCAGGGTTACAGATCTAGAAACTAATCCTAACCAGTTACAATTGCCATAGGTGGTCGGATAAGGATTTCTATTCTAACCGACCAGGATCTTGCTTGATTTCCAAGTCTACCTTGATTCCTTGCGTGGGACTCCGAGCAGATCGGCTGGGCCACGCGTCGTCTTCTAGTGGGCCAGACCCCCTAGTTTGGGCCAGCCCAATCCTAGTCGTAAGGATATAGGGGTTAATACCCCCACAGCTAGTCCCCTAGCACCATGTATTATGTTGCGACACGCCGTTTGATCTTCTTTGGCTAATGCGGCCTGTCTTCATATCATGTCCAACTAGTTGAAACATTGACCAAGCAAATGTGCTAGTATTCTGGTCAGCATAGAGAGCAGTAGACCACGATTATAGCCAAAGATTCTAGTTGTCCGAAGAATGCATGGTGCTCTAAAGAAAAAAGAAAAAGATTTCTTTCCTGATCAAGTGTGCCCACTTGTATTTTTGAAAAGAAATGTAAGTGACCCTTGTATAGTAGTAGTTATGGCCAACAGTTAGAGCGTAGGGGTCGATAAAATAAGCACATTCACTGCAAGGTGAAGTGTGCCCACTTAGTCCCTGAGCCTGGTAGCAGGTGACGTAGTCACGTGGTGCCAGGGTCTAAAAAGAATTCCCAGTTAAGTTGAGAATCCAATCGTTGTACAAGCGATACAAGCTGCATTGGCAGGTGCATCGTACCGATGTAGTCCCCGAGCTTGCTGGAAGGCGAGGTATCAGCCTTGTAGCAAGGTCCAAGTGAGAAAAAATAAATGCCTCTCAACTGTATGTGAGTACAAATCACATGTAGCCGAGGAGAGTGGTCCCCGAGCAATGGTCGGAGAGTGGTCGGGGCAGTCCCCGAGCGCAGCATGGGGAAAACGATGAACGGGAACGGCACTCCTGCATCCAAGCCCAAGAACAGGAACGGCACTGCTCCTACATCCAAGCCCAAGAACACCACCACCAAGGAGAAGAAAAGGACCGGCCGACCCCCTCTTTCTCCGGCTTCATCTCGGGAAGGTGCTGCTACTGCTCGTTCCGGCCGCCGCCCCTCTTCTGCAGCCACATCTTCGGGTGGATGTGGAGCAGTAACTAATACTCAGCCTACTGGTTCTAGCCGCAAGTTGTTGCAGCCACTGATGTAAGTAAACCCAAGAGTAATAGTGCTAGTGGCAGATTGTATTTATTGTGACTATATGCTTCTTCTAATTTAAACATAGCAACATGAGTTATGAGTTACTGAATCTGCTATTGCCATATGCCCATATGTAAGCCATGTCCTGCATGCCATTCAGTTAGTTACATATTGCTTGTTTCCCATGTCCTACATGCCATGTCTGTTATGCCTGATAAATTTTTTATAGCCTGGAAAAATTGTTTCCCATGTCCTACATGCCATTCTGTTATGCCTGATAAATTTTTTTATGTGGCATAGATCGAAAAAAAATGAGTTCTAGCAGTGAAGGTGAATGCTCACAAACTGTAGTTCAGATCTCAGAGCCTATTGAAATAGAAGATGATGAAGATCCTATTGAAGAAGATGAAGATGGTCCTGCTAGTGGTACAAAGAGGAAGCTCACCTCAGTGGTTTGGAAAGAGTTCAAGAGAGTTAAGTATATGGGCACAATAAAGGCAAAGTGCATGTATTGTTTCAAGAAGCTATCAGGTGAAACAAACCATGGAACTAAGCACTTACATGATCATTTGAAGTCATGTACACTTAGAAAGATGAAGACAGCAGGGAACAAGACTTTGTCACAATCCTGTTTGAGGTTTGGTTCCACAGATTCAGGTACCGCTCAAGTTGAAAACTACACATTTGACCAAGAAGTAGCTAGAAAGGAACTTGTCTGGAGGTGAGTGAGACTTGTTCTGGACTCTTAATTTGCAGAAGATATTATTATATGCTATTATTTATCTAATTTTATATGCTCTGGTTAGTGGTGGTTGCTGTTGAATTGTTGATTTTCATGTGCGTAAATAAATTATTGGCGGGTACGGGTGACCCGGCGGGTATGATTTACCCGGCCGGGTATGGGTCTGGGGAAAATTCCCCACCCATGACGGGTATGGGTATTCTGGCGGTACCAAATTTTTATGGCGGGGATGGGTCTGGGGTGGCCATACCCGATGGGAATTTACCCATTGCCATCCTTACCCCCAATGATGGTGTGGATGCGGTCAGTTGGCTTGACGTACTTATGATGGGGATCTGCGTCTTCATCATCGTTGTCCTCGTTACGCTGCTCCCCTGCGTCGTTAGGCTTGTTGGATTTATCCGGAGCCTGTTGGCGCGTGTAGATGGATTTGAGAATACGGCAATTCTCCATGGTATTGTTTGACTTGGGATGGAGCTGGCAGGGTCCTTTCAATGCTTTGGCATAGTCTTCTTCGTAGTTGCGATGTCCGCCACCTTTTTTAACGATGTTGACTTCGCCGTCATCTTCCCGAGCACGCTTGCCCCTGTAATCGTCATGGTGATTACGCCGCTGATTACGCTGGTCGTGGTGGTCGCGGGAATCATTGCGCTAGTTGCGGCGATCAAAATTTTTGTTCCGACCACGATTGCCACGGTAGTCGTTGTGGGGTGGGGGTGGTCGGAGCGTGGAACCCTTGCTACCTCTTCGATGATTATCTTTTTAGCATCATCAGCGTCTGCATATTTTTTAGCAGTAGCTAGGAGCGCTGTGACTGATTTAGGTCTTTTCTGGAGGAGCTTGTCCCTTAGGGCATCGTGGAAGCGGAGACCAGTGATGAAAGCTTCGATTGCCTCATTGTCGGAGATTGATGGGTACTTGATGCGCATCTCCGAGAAGCGTCAGACGTACTCACGCAGTGGCTCATCTTTGTGATCTCGAATCCGCTGCAGATCATATTTGTTGCTAGGTTGTTCGCAAGTAGCAATGAAGTTGTCGATGAATGCTTGCTTGAGCTCTTGCCAAGAATCAAAGTAGTTCACCGGCAAGCTGACCAGCCATTGGTGGCCTGCATGGCCGACGGCGACTAGGAAGTAATTGGACATGATGTGCTCGTCAGCCATGGCTGATCTGCACGCGGTTTCGTAGAGCATGACCCATAACTCGAGGTTCTCCTTGCCGTCGTACTTCTAGAGTTTTTCAAGCTTGAAGTTTTTGGGCCACACGACTTGGCGAAGATGAGGAGTAAACTGCTTCAAACCCGGAGGGCCGTGGGTAGTATCATATTCCATACGGCAATAGCTTTCGTGGGATGCATGATCGTTGGCTCTTTGGTTAATGTGATCGCGTAGATTGCGTTCTCCGAGGGAATGGCGGAGATCGTTATTGCCATCATGGCTATCCCGATTGCCACCCTAGTTGACCCTACAACTGTGGTTATCACGGCGATTGTCGTGGTTGTCTCATCGATTATCGTCTCGGTTGTTGCCCCGGTTGTCGTCCCGGAAGTCGCGGCGGTTGTCATCCCGACCACCATCATGACCACCGTTTCTGCCTTGACGGTTGTCTGGTGGGTCATTGTTGCGTGAGCCATGTTGGTTGGGTGACTATGGGCGACTGGAGTACTGGCGACTACGGCTTGATTCGACTAAGATGGACGGAGCCTGGGCTTGGTTTGCAATCTCTGCAGTCTGGGCTATAGCAGCCGTCAGGTAGGCTTGTACATCATCACGAATTGCCTGGATTTCCAGGGTATTGGGTAGTCGTTGCATTGTTGCCATAGCAACAGCTATGTTGGCGCTTGGAGTCCTGAAGACCTACTTTTCCCCTACCCTATCAAAGGCATTGTTGAGATCGCGTGGCTGGAACCTTATGCGTCGTGCCTCCTCTTCTGCCTCGGCTTTGGCTTGTATGTGATTAAACCATTCAATATTGCATGCTTCGCATGCTAGCCTTTCTTGTTCTGTTTCACCAACTGCTGGTGGTTCGTCATTACTGACGACATTGATCAAGTCTCCTCGCCTTGGTGGGAAGGATGGGAATCGTGGGAACCCCGGGGAGTGGTCTGGGATATCCAGATCGTATTCAACTTCTTCATTGTCACGATGTTGGAGCTCAGTGTGGACGGAGCCATTAGATGCGATGCCAGACGGGGAGCTTGAGCCGCCCTCTTGAACTGTGTGGACCGATCCTTCTTGATACTCCTCAATCCGAACCATGTTAACGAAGTTGCATGGCTTTGGCCGAGGTCGATGTATAAAACATAGATCCGAGCAGTGTTGTATATTGTACACATAGTTGGAAGCAGTGTTTCGTAGGCTATAGGGCTGAGCCTGGTAATTCTCCATCAAGGCTTCGCACTCAGAGAGCCGAAGACCCATTGCGGGGGCTGGTCGGCGACGAATGGAGCGCCCTTTAGGAGTAGACGTGACCACAAGATCCGTACCGAGTCGTGTAGGACGACTGGCCTGAGCTGGTCGGGTAGATCTGTTGTGGGTAGTGGTTACCTGCTTGGTAGGTTGATTTTGAATCGAATCTACCAGAGCTAGGGTTTCAGCAAGCTTGGTGCTGACCTGATCGATGGAGTCGAGTAGGTTGGTGTTGTCGATCTGCCTCCCTTTGTAGCGAGGAAGCGAACGACGGGTCGTCGGCGTGGCTGAAGATGATGCTGGTGTGGCCGGAGCCATAGCTGATGCTGGTGAAGCGGTGGTCGACACAGATTGGATCTGCACCTCCTCCGTGGTCATGGCGATGAAGTTGTCGGAGCCAGTGGTCCAGGTGATCTAGCCGATGGTGAACGTGAGGCCGTTCGGCGTAGCCATGGAACCGGGGATGATGACCATCTTGTTCGTCTGGGGAGCAGTACGCACACCCCCTACCTGGTACGCCACTGTCGACGAAATATGGTCGACAGTCTACCTAGGGGTATGCTCAAGGTAGTAGATTATCGGCAAACAGGTGCGCAAGCTACGAACGAGATGGTGATGCAAGATAGACACGAGGTTTTATCTAGGTTCGGCTGTCGTGAAGGCGTAATATCTACGTCCTGCGTCTGATTGTATTGCTGTATGTAAATGAGATAATTTTTGAGAGGGGTCCCCTGCCCGCCTTATATAGTCTGGGGGGCAGGGTTACAGATCTAGAAACTAATCCTAACTAGTTACAATTGCCATAGGTGGCCAGATAAGGATTCCTATTCTAACCGACCAGGATCTTGCTTGATCTCCAAGTCTACCTTGATTCCTTGCGCGGGACTCTAAGCAGATCGGCTGGGCTGCGCGTCGTCTTCTAGTGGGCTAAACCCCCTGGTCCGGGCCGGCCCAATCCTAGTCGTAAGGATATAGGGGTTAATACCCCCACATAATTCGTAGCCAAAACCGAGTTAAATCACCCTAAAGGTCAGCTCGTCAGGCTGTTAATCATCTAGACTTAGAAAATTTTTCTAAGTGTAGGAATCAGTGTATTAGTGATTTTTGTGAGCCCCAATCAAGCATGTTAGGAGCTAAACCAGCCAATGACGCAAAAATAAAAGTTGTTCCCTATATCAAATACTGCAACTTTGCTTTAGTGACCACCTCCATGCCAGGTCTCTAGCACATAGTTCAAACTTGGTCAAACATGTCGCATTCAAATGATGGTCTACATTCAAACTAGGGCTTAATGACCTATTTACCCCTAACCATGAATATCAAAGTTGTTCATAATGATACTCTAAACATGTTTAAGCCAATTGCAAGGTCACACACTCATTTCATGTATTAGTCACACATAGGGCTATCCAGGTTAACACATGAAATCTTACTTAAATGCTTGATCATGAATGGTGACATTTATGAACAATGTTCCCTTTGCTAACTTAAGTGTTGCCAATATGTTTTTGTGACTCATATTAATCAATTACATGTTTACACTCATGATCATATGCATAAACACATAGAAACATGAAATAATAAGAAATGTTGCATATGTTTCAATCGAATGTTTCAAGTGTAAATGCTTATATATGAATGCTTGATGATCATGCTCATGCTATGCAAGTCAAGTTATGCAAGGCTAACACCTAGGGTGTTATAGCTTCCTTGGAGCCCATCATGTGCTTGCTGGAGTCGAAGTCCAGGTACCATCGCTGCTCTTGTTCGCCGCCCACATGTCCGAGGTGGACTTGGGCGCGTGGTTCGTCGAGGTGGACAGCCTTCAGAACCTTCCCAGGCCCTTCCACCGCCATCACCTCCCCTTCTCCTTGGCCTCAACGTCATGCAGTGCACAGAATGTCACCATCAGGAGAGTGGCCTCATCATCATCAGCCTGCGCCAGATGAGCCTCAGCCTTCTTCTCCTGCTTGCGATTTGGGCACTCCTTTGCCCAATGGCCCGTCTTCCCGTAGCGCTGGCAGGCATTGGGGTTGACCTTCTTCTTCTTCTCTGAAGAAGCTTTGCTGCGGCGCTTGCCACCGCCACCACAGCTAGAGAAGGCTTCCCCATACTTCTTCCTCTACGCAGCCCACTCCTCCTCTATCAGTAGCAGCTTGCCGCTGTCCGTCGTTGCTGTTGCCAGCTCCAAGCGCTCGTCCACCACCTGCAACTGACCGGTCACATCCTCAATGGTGAGGGTGGACAGATCCAGCATCGTCTCTATGGAGAGAGTGATCTGGATGTACCTCGCTGGCACGGAGTGGAGGTACTTAGAGACCGCCTCTTCTTCATCGATGGTGATGCCGTGGCTCCTCAGCTTGCTGATGAGCGTCTGTAGGCAGAGGGAGAAGTCCTTCACTGATTCACCATCCTTGACCTTGAGGTTGGCGTACTCCTGCTTTAGAAGCTAGGCCGCTGCCTTCTTTACGCAGTCGAAACCGATGCGCATCACCGCAATGGCCTCCCATGCCTCCTTAGCAGAGCTCTTCGCCCCCAATGGCTCCCTATACTCCGCTGGCACAGCAGCGAGGATAGCGTCCAACATTGACATGTCGTCTTCTTCGTTGTTGGTGCCCTTGTCAATAGCATTCTAGAGCCGTCAGGCTCTGAGCTTGACCTTCATGGTCACCGACCACTCGCCATAGTTTGTGCGAGTCAGCGTCGGCCAACTGGTGCCGCTGACCTCTCACACTATGCGCACAACGACCTCCTATCATGGCTGGGCGGCCACAACAGCACCGCTGCTGTCGCCCATCTCTAAACAGTCCATCATCGCCAGCGGTTAGTCCAGCGACGGCGCTTGTACGGCTCCGATATCACTTGTTGGCCCTTAGATCTCCGGCACGGGTGAGCTGAGCACTCACCAGCGGTGTTGACCACAGACTATCGTTGGTGACCACACACTATGGTTAGAGGTAGAAGAAGGGAGGAAGAACAGAGCACGCACACACAGCACAAGCACCAGCGTTGGTCGGAGCTCTACAGAGAAGATGGCAAAACTGAACTCGCTCTCCTTACTGAGTTGCAGTGGGAAACCATATATACAACTCTACCCCTCTAATCCTAGTACACAGATATGTCAGGCTGCCATGTTGCTACAGTGACTAGATGTGACGGCAGGGCTGACTTTGGCCTCTGCCCCTGCTATAGCTACAGTGCCATAGGGGAGCCTTTCGGTGCCTGCCCCTGCAGCAGCTACAGTGCAATAGCAGGGAGCCTTTTGGCGCCTATCCCTACCATGTGTTCATATAGAGGAGCAGTAGATTATTTAACAGGACAATCCAAGAATCTTGGCTGGCACCAATCCTTAGGGAGATCCATAAGTTTAGTGTAGGTTTTCTTGATTTTACCCTATTGTATGCTAGTCGCTCTTGTGATCGTATAGCCCACGTACTAGCAAAGCAAGTCACAGGTGACACCAGGCTAGGAGAGTGGCAATTTGCTACGGCCTGCATTGTAAACCTATTGGCTAAAGAGTGTAATTCTCATACTCCCTGATGAACGAATGAAACTCTAATTCGCAAATAAAAAAGATCATCCTTCTCTTGTGTTTAAGTACATTCACCTGTGTCACTTGTTTGATTTGTTTACACGAGATTACATGATGAAGACCAGAACAGGTCTTTATTATGAAAATTAGCTTCCACCTGCAATATATGCTACGATGACTTCAACAATTTTAGTTTCAAAATATGATAAGTAAACTTGGGTTTCAGGTATTGTGACCAGATCAACTCCATAGACATGTCTATGAAGCAAACTAGCATATGCACCTAGCTACAGAACTTCAACTGCTTGAGGTATAGTGACCCGATAGATCAACTTCCATAGTCGATAACTCACTATCATGAAGGAGTCGCATTGTTACTAATAAGCATTGTGCTCCTATGGAACTTAGCTTCGGCACAACTCAGACTTGAAAGAGACATGTTAATTTAAGGGCTTGTTTGGATCATCCATTCCCCATGGGTGTATCAAAACTAGCACACTCTTAACTAAAAAATAATTCATGGTGAGGAGGTTTCTAGGGTTTGAAACCTTTGTCAGAGCCACATCTAAACAGCCTTGTCCCTAATGCCTAGAATGCATTCGTTGAGAGAAGATGCATCCATGCATGATAACTTCAACACTATGCCAAATAGAGTGATACAAATATCACACAAGAAAAAACAATTGGCCCTTTTCATCAAGCTTGACATTTCCAAGGCATTCGACTCCATTAGTTAGCCTTTCGTCCTCAAGGTCCTCTCTGCACTAGGTTTTAGTAGGAAATGGTGCGATTGGATCTCCTCCATAATGAGCACAACATCATCTAAGGTTTTTACTAATGGACAACTAGGGAAAAACATTAAGTATGCTCAGAGTCTACGCTTGGGAGACCCGCTCTCTCCAATGCTCTCATCCTCCGTGTTATTGAACTTGCGACTGAACAAGGTATGTTGCAACATGTCCTTCCAAAACGGATGATCCAATA
This sequence comes from Miscanthus floridulus, assembly GCF_019320115.1. NCBI lineage: Eukaryota > Viridiplantae > Streptophyta > Magnoliopsida > Poales > Poaceae > Miscanthus > Miscanthus floridulus. The sequence goes on along the minus strand of NC_089586.1, from coordinate 53,718,698 downwards.
AGATATGTCAGGTTCATAAACCCAAGGTCCCTCGTGGACCGGCTTCCCAATAAAGGCTCGGCCCAAGCAGACAACGCGCAGCTCATGGGCCGGCCTAAGTACCTAAACAACAGTCCAGAAGGGCGATCCAATATCCGACCAGAAGGCCTGCCCAAGGAGGAATGGCACCCGCTTCTGACTCCGGCCCACCTCTCTGATAGGAGCACTCGCCTCGGTCTCTAGCCTGCCTCTGGATGGCCTCTCCGACCGGAAGGCCTGGCCAAACACCGCTTCTGACTCCGACCGGGGATGCGCTGAACCCTTGCTCACTGCTCTTCTCTGACTGGCACAATCAAAGCCAACTGGGACCAACCGGCAGGGCACACAAGTCAAACCGCAATACCAGGGACCATACCATGTGCACCTGCCAGACAGTACCCTACGTCCTGCCTGGCATGGCAGAACTCAAGAAGTGTTGTAGGCGTCGATATTTTCCCCTACAGTGTTGTGGGCGCCATTAACTCCCATACCAGAAAAATATGGTAAGGTTCCCCCCACATGCCTCTGGGCATCGACAGTGTTGTGGGCGTCGGCATTTACCATACCGAGCGAACATGGTAAAACCCCTTGCAAGCCTCCGGGTATCAACAGTGTGGCAGGCGTCGACGTCTGCCATACCCGAAGAAGACAACACAACCTCCCATGTGCATCTGACATTCAACAGTATTGTGGGCGCCTACCATTATCCTATACCTGTCGGCGTGGGCAATAAGACTTAGTAGCATACGTACTCTGTAAGGCCATCCTCTTCATCTATAAAAGGGGATGTGCTCTCTCCCACTAGATAAGTTGATTTAGATTCATTTAGATCAGTCAAGTTCACATAACACATAGCGGAGCTCCTGTCACTCTCGGCCCCTCTTACCAGAGTCCGACCGAACCTCTTGCACACCCCATCTTTCTCCTTCTCATTTGTAACCCCACTGCAAACTTCGAGCACCTGGGCTCGGGAATAAAGTCACCGACCGACTCAAACTGGACATAGGGCACATTGCCTAAACCAGTATAAACCATGTGTCATTGAGTGCTAGGCTACCTCCGATCACAATGTACGACAAAACTACAAATATTTATGTGTTAGTCACTTTCTGCACCGACAGATGGCACCGACCGTGGGGAAGACGTTGTACATTCAACACCTTTTTGGTCATCGGATGGCCCACTTTTCCGCCACCATCTCCATGGTGGGCTCAAGCAACACAACTCGCTTTGGCTCACTGGAGTTTCCCGCACTCCCACTTGTTGGGATGTGGGTTCCACCCATCTTCGAGCCATCCCAGGCCTTCCTCTTCGGAAGCTTGGACTTCGCCGCCGACTGGCTCAACGTACTACACCTCCGCGAGGAGGCACTCATTCTGGCTCTCATCGGAGGGGTGCCCTCCATCAGCTTTAGGACACACAACGACTTCAACGATGAGGCACCTGCGCTTCATTCCGAGCAAACTCTTTGCTCAAACCCCGCTGTAAGTAATGTACATGCTGTTACTTACTTACTATTTACTATCTTCCGCCAATTATCCAGAGAGACCCCGTTGTCCCTACCTCGACCACCATGCAACTGGTTCCCCTATGGCCTCACGTCTCCCATGGATGCATACGCCCGGGGGCTCCAAAGGATGCCGGCGCCACCCCCTCTCACGTCCGAATTTGTGGGGATGGCGAGCTATGCTCCCACCTGTTTCTTCGACCTCATGGATGATGATGTTGAGAGTGATGGCTCTAGCATCGACGATGTGGCACCTAGCCACCGTCCATCCTAGGAGTGCGTTATGGTGGACGCTCTAGGATAGCCGCCGGTGGAAGCGAAGTCCTTGTAGACTCACACCCCTCTAGGCCCTCATGCGGGAACCCTCACGCTCACACGAGAGCATGGCGAGGAGCTACAACAATGGCGGCAAAACCAGCCACCACCTACACCGATGCGCTCGGCGCACCACGCTGCGCCCCGAGCGCGTAAACTGGCGAGCGGCACCCGGGGTCGCGCCTGCCAGGTCTAACGCAACATCATGTATGGGGGGAATGATCCCCCAAAGTTCGCTCAGGCTGACTAGAACATCACCGCTGCGGTGATACTTTTCTGCGGCCTTCCCGAGCCAAACGACCCTAAGGAATAGGCGATCCACCGGAACCTCCGGGCACTAGTGGAAACCGCCGCCGTTCAATAGGCGGAGAGCTCTGCATCACGACACCGACTCGCGGCCTCTCACCCCACCAGGGGAGTGGGGATGCACTAGATGAATTGCTCCACCTGCTCACCACTACAACCGCCAAGCATGGCATAGGAGGCCGCATCTATGCCTCGGCTTGACTTGGCGCCCGCTCCACACCGACGCCTTGTACGCGAGCGGCTCGGGCTGAAACCGAGATGCTCGCTTCAATGAAGGCCGAGGCAAAGGCAAGGCCAAGCGCAAGGATTAGGAAGAGGGCCCCTCCATGCAGAGGGGCAAAAAGAACAGAAAAGATCGCCGCCGATCGGCCAACTCTGTGTTGGTCGCCACAACTAATCACACGGACCAGCGGCCCCAGCGGGGCCTTCCAGACTAGTTCAATGAGCTCATGGAGAGCCCATGCACCAACCACGCCTACCCCGTCGAACACCTCTACAAGGACTGTGAGCTCCTCAAGCACCTTCTAGGACAGGCTGGCGGGCCGAAGGAAGGAAAAGGCAAAGAAGCAGCGGCCAAGAAAGGGGGTGTAGCGGGCAAGGATCCAAACGACTGAAGTTCCCTATACGACGACTGAGGTGAACCGATTGGACGCCTATCGACTGAAGGACGACAACGGCAATGTTCTCATCAACACTTGGAACAGCGAATAGCTACGTCATTTTTTCCGCTATAATTCAGTCTTATCATTTTTACTTAAACGTTCTCTCCTGTAAAGTGCCTCGACCTAAACACTTTTGGCCCGGGTCGCTCAGGGGCCCCATGTGGATGCAATGTCACCCCTCTTTTTTCTTTCACATGATAAATACATTTTTTCCCGAACGAAAGGGCAGTCCATTCCTTCAATTTTCTTACGTAACTTTGCTTAGAATATTCTGACCGATTGTGCCCTGCCTCTACCTACGGTTATGAGCGACTTAGCCTCATGGGCCACACCTGGGCTCTTAAAGTTATAGCCTACGGTGTGAATGGGTAGGTGTGAAAAAGAAGAGAATAAAAAACAAAGTTATGCTAAGAAATTATACTGTGGCTCCCCGGTGACATCGGCTGTCGGTGCGACCGGCAAGGGCATGAGCTGCTCGCTCTCCGGTGGGACGACATTCGACTCTGTCGGAAGTGGGGCTACGTTCATCTCTGACCTAGGCTCCACTCCGTCTGCAGGATGGGCGACATCCTCTTGACACGCGCCATCGGCTAGGTCCGCATGGTGGGCATCCATCACCCACTGCACGGAGACTTGCTCTGCCACCAACTTTGCATGCGGCAGCAAGCTCTCCCCGAGCGATTGGATGTCCTCCATGCTCAAACCGTCGGCATACCCACTGCAAATAGTGGCGAAGTCTAGGTCTGGGTGGTACGTCGCCACCGAAGTCAACACCCTCGATGCTCTGTAGAATAGACCGTGTGTCATGAGGGCCCGGACCTCATCCAGAACCTTCGCCAATCAGATGGCAGGTGGACTAGTACTTAGCGTCGACCCGAAGACCTCCGAGACGATAAGCTAGGAAACATTGTGGATCTGGTCAAGTTCCCCCTCGAGAGCACATCGCTCTTCAAGGGACTTGGCCAGAGCCTTCGCATTCTGGCCAAAAGTCACCTTGGCCGTCTCTAGGTCTCGCTCCAATGATTCCACCTTCCCACCTGGCTCTGGAGGAAGGGCGACAAGCTCAAAAGCAAGCTAAAGGAAGAAACCAACATGACGAAAAACAGAAAAGGTATATACCAAGGTGAAAGTTCTCAAGGGCGGAGAGTCCCTCCGCCTGCCAGGCCACCTACTCGCGTAACCGGGCGTTCGCCTCCTCCGTCCCCATCACCTAGCCCCACAGTGCGAGCACTTCTTGGTTGGCCTCTGACCGGGCCTTCCGCTCTGATGCCAGGGCACTCCGCTCTACCTCCAAGGTCTCCAGGGTACCTTGGAGCACCACCTCGGTGTCCACCAGGGACTTCTGGAGCATCGCCTCGGTCTTTGCCTAGTGGGCCTTCGTCGCTTCAAGCCCCCGCTCTGTGGTGGTCACCCGCTCCGTCGCACGCACCTCGGACACCTCCGCCGCCTGGTCCTAGGACTCACGGTGGGCGAACTCTAGCTGACGCTCAAGCTCGGCCATCTAGGCATGCTCCATCCGGAGGAAGCGGGACTTGTGGCACGACATCTCCTGCAGACCCTGCAAAAATGAGAAGCAAGCATGCTGAGGCAACCAACCAGAGACTAAGAGGTTAAGGACAAGCGCGGGAAACTCACCTCCATGACAAGCTATAGGCCAACCTTGACCAACTGCTGGACGGACTTAACCTGCTCCTAGGCATCCTCAAGCTTCACCGACAGCTTGGCGAGATCGGACTCCATGGTGAGTCCTCTCCCCCAAGGGATGTCCCAGAGCTAACACTCCTACGAATCTCGAAGGACAAAACAAACCTTGGTCGGGTCCTCAGGGTAGGGCCACTCTAGGTCAGTCTCCTCTGGCTTGCTGGAGGGCCCAACCTCTGACCGGACCACCGCCAGCTCCCATGACAGTGCCAGCAGCTCCACCACGTCATCCGCTTCATCGTCGGAAGGGATCTCCACCACCTCGGTTTCACAGGCCACCGACAGGCGTTCAGGTTCTGGCCCGACCGCACCCCTAGGCACCTTCATCTCTGACCAGGAGGGTGAGCCATGCGACCCTTTGCCCAGCGAGGAAGGGGGCCCGATCTCCCTCTCCTCTTCCGCCACAACCGGTGGAGGAGGGGCTGCAAGGGACACCTCTGACGCAGCCTCCACCATCACCACTGGGATCACCGCTAGCACCGACGCCACCACAGTTGTCATACTAGCAACCAACCCAGGGAGCGCCACTCCCGGAAGGGAAGGGTTCGCCACCACCACCATGTTCCCTCCGCCGCTCGCCATGGCACGCTGCAGGGTGGGCCTCCAAACCTCCTGCACGGGAGTTGGTGCGATACTCAACCCCATCACTATCCGGCCACTGACAAAAAGTACAGTCAGTCATACTCCAAAAAAAACTCAACAGCAAGATTGAAAAGAAACAAAGAAAGGCGTACCGGGATGTAAGCGGTACGACTCTGAAACCCAATGGGCCCATAGGGCGAGGACCGCTCCTGGCTACACTCCACACCCCACTCATTAAGGAGCCCACGCAGGATTCAATGCATGGGGTATCCTGGCCCGTGCTCATGGAAAGCGAGGAAGGAAACCACCTCACCAGGCCGAGGTTGCAGGAAATCCTCCCTCTCGGGAGCCCTCTAGTGCGCCACCTCCTTTGGCGGCAGAAACCCCTTCATGGCGAAGGCCTCCAGCACTGGCTCCCTCACAGTGGATGATCTCTAGCCTAACATTTTGCTCTAGGTTCGCGAATGGATTTGTGAGTTTTCCTCTCTCCCTTTTCTCTCCTAGGAACTGCCGTGGCACTCAGACGCTCTTAGCAAGAAGGAAGAAAGAGAAGAGACAACAGATGAGGAATAGGCGAAGGAACGGGGCGAACGCCCTCTCTCTTCTCCTACTTAAAGAAAAGGGCGCAGCAGTTGGGAAAGGAGCGGTGATTAGGGAAAAGCGAAATGATGGGGGCGAAAAACCCTCTCCCTTCCTCATTTAATGCAGATGGGATACGATGGGACACGCCCTGACCGATGAGATGCGCCCTGCCCGATGGAACAGTGCCTGATCAGACGGGACATGGCCTGGGTATGGCCCACCACTACCGCACACCGGGCGCAAGAACCAAAGCACCACCATGTGCAGGCGGCTCTCTACCTCCCTAGGTGGGACTTGGAAAAGGCCTAAACTACGAGATCTCCACCAGGAGAGACCAATGGGCTTCCTGAGTCTGATCGAATGGCTCAGGCAAACACCGAGAGATAGGTAAGGAGCAAAGGGACACCCCATGTAGGCCATGCTGACTCCATCATGAACGATGAGCATGGGTCCCGCTCGGACATTTCTAATTGGAGCTCTTCAAACCCCGTCACTCGAGTCATCAAGGTAACACTACCGACCCCCGCTTTTTCTTTATATAAATCATTCATACGTCCATACACACATTCATTCCATACGCTCATGCCCCCTAGACGATTTGGGCCCTGAATTGCCTGAGGGCTCAGGAACTAAGGCATAGCACATGCGGCTAAATGCATCACAATGCTCCGTGTTGCGTCACAAAGTGGTAGTTGCCTCATTCAACATGAGCAATGACCGACTGGGGTTCGAAGGCCGGCCCACGAAGGGCTCAAGGCTGCCTCACGTCAAACAGAGTTAGGGGAGAAACATAGATGAGCCCCGTGCGGCCCTAGCCCAGTCTGCCCCAAAGCTGACAGGGTCGTCTCAACCTTCTCGTTCGATCCTAAGCCTCTACCAAACCCATAGAATCTCCATCGAGGGGAGGCCAGCGGGCCACCCGGGTCAGTCTCCGAAACAACCTAGGCATCTGCCGGGTTGCAGGTAAATGAGTAGTGGAATGTCACAAGAGGGCTATGCCGACCCCATCACGAATGACGGACCCAGATTCCACTCGATCATACCTGTTAGCGAGTTCACCGAGAGCGTCACTCAAGCCCAAGCGATTGAGGCAAGCGACCAAGCTCAGCCCCTCCAGTTGTGAGGAACTAAGGATGGGGTAACTCACACAACTCAAACCGACCCCTACCATGCCCAAACGGGGCTCAGGGGCTCGAGACACACCAAACACCTAGGTCTGTGACCCCGAACTCACCCCATCCTTCGACTGTACTCCAAACACCTGGGTCTATGACCCCGAACTCACCCCATCCCTCGGCTATGCCTCAACTACATTCCAAACGCCTGGGTCTATGACCCCAAACTTGCCCCATTAGGATCCATGACTCCAACTCACCTGATCCCATGACGCGCACCGACGCCAGGATCTGTGAGCTCCGTCCGATCCCTAAACTAACTGCCTTAGCTGCACAGGCTGCACCGATGCCAGGATCCATGACTCTGACTCGCTCGATCCCATGGCGTGCATCGATGCCAGGATCCTCAAGCTCTATCTCGTCCGATCCCTAAACTAACTGCCTTGGCTACACGGCACGCACCGACGCCAAGATCCACGACTCCAACTCGTCTGATCCCATGGCACGCACCGACGCTAGGATCCACGAGCTTTGTCTTGTTCAATCCCTAAACTAACTACCTTGGCTGTGTGGGCTGCACCGACACTAGGATCCATGACTCTGACTCGCCCGATCCCATAGCGTGCACCGACGCCAGGATCCGCGAGCCCCATCTCGTCCGATCCCTAAACTAAACACGAGCTCTGTCTCACCCAATCCCTAAAACTAACCGCCTCGGCTACGCAATGACGCCTTGGTTGACAACTCCGTCTCAACTAAAAAACATGCACACACGCCCGCTAACAAAACCCCTTAGGTGATCCTACCCGAATCGCCCGGGGGCTCGGGGGCTACATCCGTGGGTGCGCTCGCGCGCACCCACTGACGAAACGAAACTCCCCAGATGATTCTGACTGAATCGCCCAGGGGCTCAGGGGCTACACACGCAGGTGCGCTCACGCGCACCCGCCATCAAAGACAAAAATCCCCCAGATGATTCTACCCGAATCGCCTAGGGGCTCAGGGTCTCCTGTCGGGTTCATAAACCCAAGGTCCCTCGCGGACTGGCTTCCTAACAAAGGCTCGCCCCAAGCAGACAACACGCAGCTCATGGGCTAGCCCAAGTACCTAAACAATAGGCCAGAAGGGCGATCCAATCTCCGACCAGAAGGCCTGGCCGAGGAGGAACAGCACCCGCTTCCGACTCCAGCCCGCCTCTCTAACAAGAGCACTCACCTCGGTCTCTAGCCCGCCTCCAGACGGCCTCTCCGACCGGAAGGCCTGGCCAAACACCGCTTCCGACTCCAACCCGCGTCTTCGACCAGGGATATGCCGAACCCCTGCTCACTGCTCTTCTCCGACTGGCGTAATCAGAGCCGACTAGGACCAACCGACCAGGGACAGCCACTCGGTAAGGACCAGGAAAAGGATAGAGAAAGTAAGGCAGGGCGCACAAGTCAAACCGCAATACCAGGGACCATACCCTGTACACCTGCTAGATAGTACCCTGCGTCCTGCCTGGCATGGCAGAACTCAAGCAATGTTGTAGGCGCTGACATTTTCCCCTATAGTGTTGTGGGTGCCATTAACTCCCATACCAGACAAATACGGTAAGGTTCCCCCCACATGCCTCTGGGCATTGACAGTGTTGTGGGCTCCGACATTTACCATACCGAGCGAACATGGTAAAACCCCTTGCAAGCCTCTAGGTATCAACAGTGTGGCAGGCGCCGACGTCTGCCATACCCGAAGAAGACAACACAACCTCCCACGTGCATCTGACATTCAACAGTATTGTGGGCGCCTACCATTATCCTATACCCACCGGCGTGGGCAACAAGACTTAGTAGCATACGTACTCTCTCCCTCTCACTTGTAAGGCCATCCCCTTCATCTATAAAAGGGGATGCGCTCTCTCCCAATAGATAACTTGATTTAGATTCATTCAGATCAGTCAAGTTCACATAACACATAGCGGAGCTCCCGTCACTCTTGTCCCCTCTAACCAGAGTCTGACCGAACCTCTTGCACACCCCATCTTTCTCCTTCTCATTTGTAACCCCATTGCAAACTTCGAGCACCTAAGCTTAGGAACAATGTCACCGACCAACTCAAACTAGACATAGGGCACGTTGCCTGAACTAGTATAAACCCTATGTCATTGAGTGCTAGGCCACCTCCGATCACAACGTACGGCAAAACTACAAATATTTACGTGTTGGTCACTTTTTGTACCGACAAGATGCTTGTTATATGTAGAAGGATGCCGCCATCTTTGCTAACCCCTCTACTTCGAAATTGGACACTAAAAGGTCCTAATATGACTAGAGGGGGTGAATAGCCTATTTAAAAAATCTACAAATCAACTAGAGTAATTTGATTAGTATGATAAATAGCGAAATGCAAACTTGCTCTAGCTCTACAAGGGTTGCAAGCCACCTATCCAACAATTCTAGTTGCAATGATTACTAGGCACACAACTTGCAATGTTACTCCTTACTAAGAGCTCTCAATCTTGCTACTCTAAAGAGCTCCACTAGATGAACTTAAAATAACAAAGCAAGCTCTCAATTCTAATTACACTAAAGAGCTTGCCACAACTAGGTTGCAAGAATATAAATGAGTGAGTAGGGTGATTATACCGCCATGTAGAGGAGTGAACCAATCACAAGGTGAATATTAAATCAATCACCGAGAGAATACCGAATGGCAAGAGACAAATAATTTTCTCCCGAGGTTCACGTGCTTGCCAACACGCTACATCCCCGTTGTGTCGACCAACACTTGGTGGTTCGGCGGCTAAGAGGTGTTGCACAAACCTCGTCCACACAATTTGGACACCGCAAGAACCTACCCACAAGTGAGGTAACTCAATGACACGAGCAATCCACTAGAGTTACCTTTTGGCGCTCTGCCAGGGAAGGTACAAATCCCCTCACAATCACCGGAGATGGCCACGAACAATCATCGACTCGTGCCAATCCTCCTCCACTGCACCAAGCCGTCTAGGTAGTGGCAACCACCAAGAGCAACAAGTGAATCCCGCAGCAAAACACAAACACCAAGTGCCTCTAGATGCAATCACCCAAGCAATGCACTTGGATTCTCTCCCAATCTCACAATGATGATAAAACAATGATGGAGATGAGTGGGAGGGCTTTGGCTAAGCTCACAAGGTTGCTATGTCAATGCAAATGGCCAAGAGAGTAAGCTTGAGCCGGCCATGGGGCTTAAATAGAATCCCCCATGAAATAGAGCTGTTGTCCCCCTTCACTGGGCACAACACAGGGTGACCGGACACTCCGGTCAGATCGACCAGACGTAGGACCCCAGCGTCCGATCGCCTGATGCTTGCCACGTGTCATCGGCTTCAAACGCCAATCGCCCGATCTCAACGGTCAAGTGATGACTAGACGCGTCAGTTAGAAAGTGACTAGACGTAGGACCCCAGCGTCCGGTCATTTCCAGTAAGGTTCCAAACACAAAATTTTATGACCGGACGCGTCCGGTCATGCTCGACCGGACTCACCCCATGTCCGGTCACTCAACGTTTCCTCTGTGTGCCTCACGTCAGCGTACGTCAGCACTGACCGGACTCAGACCATGAGCGTCCGGTCAGTTCACACGCCAGCGTCCGATCACAAGACCAAGACCGTGTGCTTACTGCTATCACTGACCGAACTCTAAACCCAGCGTCCGGTCACTGCACCACCAGCGTCCGGTCACTCTGTGAACCCCTGTCTTTTCTGTATAGGGCACCGGTGGCACCGTCGAACTGTCCGCACTCTACAAGCGGACACTCCGCCAATGAAGTTTCTAACCCTTGCTCAAATGTGCCAACTACCAAGTGTATCACCTTGTGCACATCTGTTAGCATATTTTCACAACCATTTTCATGGGTGTTAGCACTTCACTAGATCCTAAATGCATATGCAATGAGTTAGAGCATCTAGTGGCACTTTGATAACCGCATTTCAATATGAGTTTCACCCCTCTTAATAGTATGGCTATCTAACCTAAATGTGATCACACTCGCTAAGTGTCTTGATCACCAAAACAAAATGGCTCTTACTATTTATACCTTTGCCTTGAGCCTTTTGTTTTTCTCTTTCTTCTTTTCAAGTTCAAGCATTTGATCATCACCATGCCATCACCATCGTCATGATCTTCGCCATTGCTTCATCACTTGGAGTAGTGCTACCTATCTCATAATCACTTTGATAAACTAGGTTAGCACTTAGGGTTTCATCAATTAACCAAAACCAAACTAGAGCTTTCAATCTCCCCCTTTTTGGTAATTGATGACAACCCTTACACAAAGATATGAATTGAGATTTAATTGAATCCACGTTGCTTGCCCAAGCATATTTACCATGTGTAAAAGAATATGGACAAGTTTCATGAACTCTAAATAGTAGCAATTGCTCCCCCTACATATGTGCTAAGAGTTTGGATTGTAGCTTGCACATATGCTTAGATAGGAAATATAGGAGATAATTTCTACCATATGATGCTAAGGTATAAGAGATGGACCTTTGAAGCGTGATACCAATTGGAGTGCACCAATATACCATCCTTAGCACCATTAGTAACTATACATACACAAAAACTAGAATACCCCATGAGATCAACATTACAAGGGTCTAGTTTCCATAAAATGAACATAAGTCTAGTTACTTTAGCCTATGCATGCAAGTTTTTCATTTCACCATTCAAGCATATAACTAGCATACACCACACAAGCATGGATATTGAAATTTAGAACTTGTGCCATGCAAGCAAATATATGAAATGCACATTTAAATGCAATATACAAGTTTATGAGCTTGCTCCCCCTACTTGTGTGCATTTTTTTATGATCCCCTTACAATGTCAATGTCATTTCATTTCATTTGTTTGCTCCTTCTATCTTACTATCTTTGTGAATTTCTCCACCTTTGTCAACAATTAGCACAAAAGGTGAGCTCAAATTATAGATAGGTTGGGGTGAAACCATGTGAAATGAGAATCATTTTCCCAATTTGGGGGGCATGTCATATAATGGGGGGTGCATCAACACATATTGGAGAAGTCAAGTATGTTCAATTTATTCCTTAGCTCGCAAAACCTCTTTTCATCAAGTGGCTTGGTGAAGATATCGGCAAGTTGATCTTCGGTGCCCACACTCTCAATGCAAATGTCCCCTTTTTGTTGGTGATCACTTATGAAATGATGGCAGACATCAATATGCTTTGTTCTTGAATGTTGAACCGGGTTGTTGGTGAGCTTTACGGTACTCTCATTGTCACATAGCAATGGCACTTGCTTGAATTTAATTCCAAAGTCACTCAAAGTAGCCTTCATCCAAAGTAATTGAGCACAACAACTACCGGCCGAAATATACTCCGCTTCGGTGGTTGAAAGTGCTACACTATTTTGCTTCTTTGATGACCAAGACACAAGTGATCTTCCCAATAGTTGACATGTGCCCGAAGTGCTCTTTCTCTCAACGTTGCATCCTGCATAATCAGAGTCCGAATATCCAGTCAACTCAAATCTTGCTCCTTTGGGATACCACAATCCAACATTTTGTGTATGCTTCAAGTACCTCAATATTCTCTTTGTTGCTTCCGAATGACTTTCTCTTAGTGAGGCTTGGAATCTAGCACACATGCATACACTAAACATCACATCCGGCCTTGATGCGGTCACATAAAGTAGGCTTCCAATCATAGACCGATACATCTTTTGATCCACCATGTTGCCACTAGCATCACTATCCAAGCTTCCACTTATCCCCATTGGTGTACTAATAGCTTTACTATCATCCATTCCAAACTTCTTGAGCATGTCCTTGATATACTTGCCTTGACTTACAAATGTGCCATTCTTCATTTGCTTGATTTGAATACCAAGGAAGTAGCTAAGCTCTCCAATCATGGACATCCCAAACTCACTTGGTATCATCTTGCCAAACTCCTCACAAAAATCTTGATTTGTTGACCCAAAAATGATATCATCAACATAGATTTACATTACAAACAAGTCATTTCCAAGCTTCTTGGTGAAGAGAGTGGTGTCAACCTTTCCCATCTTGAATCCATTAGAGAGTAGGAAATCTCTCAATCTCTCATACCATGCTCTAGGTGCTTGTTTTAATCCATACAAAGCCTTTCTCAACTTATAAACATGGTTGGGTTTCTTCTCATCTTTAAAACCGAGAGGTTGCTCAACATACACAAGCTCATTGATGTACCCATTGAGAAATGCACTCTTCACATCCATTTGATACAACTTGATGTCGTGGGCACAAGCATAGGCTAACAAGATCCTAATTGCTTCCAATCTTGCAACTGGGGCATATGTTTCTCCAAAGTCAAGACCTTCAACTTGAGTGTAACCTTGAGCCACCAATCTTGCTTTGTTCCTTATTACTATCCCATCTTGATCTTGCTTGTTGCGAAAGACCCACTTGGTTCCAATCACATTATGATCCTTAGGCCTCTCAACTAACTCCCATACTTGGTTTCTTGTAAAGTTGTTTAGCTCTTCATGCATAGCATTAACCCAATCAATATCCTTCAAAGCTTCATCTATCTTCTTAGGTTCAATGGATGACACAAATGAGAAATGCTCATAAAATGAAGCCAATCTTGATCTAGTTTGCACACCTCTTGAAATATCACCAATGATAGTGTCCAAGGGATTATCTCTTGCAACATTGGTTGGTTGAAGCACTTGCACTTGATTGCTTGCATTTGATAGATCACTTGGTTGAGATGATGAACTAGCCACTTGTTGTTGATCTTGCACTTTGTCATCACTAGTTCTTCCTTGAACTTGATCATGAGAACCACTAGCTTGCACATTTGAGTTAGAGAGCACTTGATTCTTGTCATCTTCAACATCAATCACCTCTCTAGGCCTTATATCACCAATATCCATGTTTTTCATTGCATTGACCAATTGAGTGCCTCTTACATCATCTAGATTCTCATCTTCCTCTTGGAAACCATTTGTTTCATCAAACTCCACATCATGAACCTCCTCAAGAGTACCACTAGCCAAATTCCAAACTCTATAAGCCTTGCTAGTAGTGGAGTAACCAAGCAAGAAACCTTCATCACATTTCTTTTCAAACTTGCTCAATCTAGCGCCTTTCTTCAATATGTAGCATTTACAACCAAAAACCCGAAAGTAAGCTATGTTGGGCTTTCTTCCATTCAAAAGCTCATAAGGTGTCTTCTCCATCATGGGGTGACAATAGAGTCGGTTGCTATAAGAGCAAGCTGTGTTGATTGCCTCGGCCCAAAATGAACGACTCACATTGTACTCACTCAACATTGATCTTGCCATGTCAATCAAAATTCTATTCTTCCTTTCAACTAAACCATTTGATTGAGTGTACTTGGTCGAGAATTGATGTCTAATTCCAAATTCATCACACAACTCATCAATTCTAGTGTTCTTGAATTCACTACCATTGTCACTTCTAACTTTCTTGATGGTTGTTTCAAACTCATTGTGAATGCCCTTAACAAATGATTTGACTGTTGCAAACACATCACTCTTGTCAATAAGAAAGAATACCCATGTGTATCTAGTGAAATCATCCACAATCACAAATCCATATTTGTTTCCACCAATGCTTGTGTATGTGGATGGTCCAAACAAGTCCATGTGCATCAACTCAAATGCCTTAGATGTGCTCATCATGCTCTTCTAAGGATGTGTGTTACCAACTTGTTTTCTAGCTTGACATGCACTACATAGCTTATCCTTCTCAAATGTGACATCTTTCAAACCTCTAACTAAGTCATGCTTAATCAACTTGTTCAATTATTTTATTCCAACATGACCAAGCCTTCTATGCCATAACCAACCCATGCTAGACTTAGTGATCAAATATATTGTCAATTGAGCTTCTCTAGCATTGAAATCAACCAAGTATAGATTTTCATATCTAAATCCTTTGAATATCAAGTTAGAGCCATCTACACTTATAATCTCTACATCATCCACACCAAATATGCACTTGAAACTAAGATCACATAATTGAGCAACCGACAATAGGTTGAAGTTCAAGCTCTCTACTAGTAGCACATTAGAAATGCTCAAGTCATTGGATATTGCAATCTTACCAAGCCCTTTGACCTTGCCTTTGCCATTGTCACCAAATGTGATACTATCAATCCCATTGCTCTTGTTTTCATTGATTGAATTGAACATTCTTGGATCACCGATCATGTGTTGTGTGCACCCACTATCAAGCACCCAATGCCTTCCTGAAAGCTCTAGTTTGGTTTTGGTTAATTGATGAAACCCTAAGTGCTAACCTAGTTTATCAAAGTGATTATGAGATAGGTAGCACTACTCCAAGTGATGAAGCAATGGAGAAGATCATGATGATGATGATGGCATGGTGATGATCAAATGCTTGAACTTGGAAAAGAAGAAAGAGAAAAACAAAAGGCTCAAGGCAAAGGTATAAAATGTAGGAGCCATTTTGTTTTAGTGATCAAGACACTTAGTGAGTGTGATCACATTTAGGATAGATAGCCATACTATTAAGAGGAGTGAAACTCGTATTGAAATGCGGTTATCAAAGTGCCACTAGATGCTCTAACTCATTGCATATGCATTTAGGATCTAGTGGAGTGCTAACACCCTTGAAAACATTTGTGAAAATATGCTAACACATGTGCACAAGGTGATACACTTGGTGGTTGGCACATTTGAGCAAGGGTAAGATACTTCATCAGCGCCCTAGATAGAAAAGTTGGAGGTCACTGTAAGTGACTAGATGGTGGCCTCGGTTGGACCGGTGTGTCTGGTCAGTGGCAGCAGAGGGTGCGTGCGTCGGTCTATTGATCGGACACTGGGTCTAAATTGACCGGACGCTGGAAGTCTGGGTCCGGTCGAACTTACGGGTCAGCATAGTATCCAGGGTTTTGCACCGCACGCTAAGGTGTGTCCGGTCGAGGTGGACCAGATGCGTCCGGTCGAAGAAAACCTAGTTTGGAACCTTACTGTAAATGACCGGACGTTGGGGGTCCAGCGTCCGGTCGCTACCTAGCCGTTGCAATCGAGTGGTTCCTGTTGAATGGACAATGACACGTGGCTTACATCAGTTGACCGGACGCTGGGTCTAGAGTCCGGTCAGTCTGACTGGAGCGTCCGGTCAGCCCACAGTGTGCCTAGTGAAGGGGTACAACGGCTCTATTTCGTGGGGGCTTCTATTTAAGCCCCATGGCCAGCTCAAGCTCACTCTCTTGCACATTTTCATTGACATAGCAACCTTGTGAGCTTAGCCAAAGCCCTCCCACTCATCTCCATCATTGATTCATCATCTTTGTGAGATTGGGAGAGAATCCAAGAGCATTGCTTGAGTGATTGCATCTAGAGGCACTTGGTATTCGTGTTGCGCTGCGGATTTCGCTTGTTTCTCTTGGTGGTTGCCACCACCTAGATAGGAGCAGCGGTGGAGGATTGGCACGAGTTGGTGATTGTTCGTGGCCATCTCCGGTGATTGTAAGGGGAGTTGTACCTTCCCCGGTGGAGTGCCAAAAGGTAACTCTAGTAAATTGCTCATGTCATTGAGTTACCTCACTTGTGGGTAGGTTCTTGCAGTGTCCAATCGTGTGGACGAGGTTTGTGAAACACCTCTTAGCCGCCGAACCACCAAGTGTTGGTCGACACAATAGGGACTAGCGTGTTGGCAAGCACGTGAACCTCAGGAGAAAAATCGGTTGTCTCTTGTCATTTGCATTCTCTCAGTGATTGGCTTAATCTTCATCTTGTGATTGGTTCATTCCTCTACACGGCGGTATAACCATCCTACTTACTCGTTTATATTCTTGCAAACTAGTTGTAGCAAGCTCTTTAGTGTAATTAGATTTGAGAGCTTGCTTTGCTATTTAAGTTTGCTTGGTGGAGCTCTTTAGAGTAGAAAGATTGAGAGCTCTTAGTGAGTAGTATCATAGCAAGTTGTGTGTCAAGCTATCATTGCAACTAGAATTGTTGGATAGGTAGCTTGCAACCCTCATAGAGCTAGAGCAAGTTTGTATTTCGCTATTTGTCTTACTAATCAAATTACTCTAGTTAATTTGTAGAATTTTAAATAGGCTATTCACCCCCCCCCCCCTCTAGCCATACTAGGACCTTTCACTTCCTTCGGCTTTATAATTGACCTACAAAAGAAGATCAATTCCTTTTAGGTATCCAAACTTGCTTGTGTCCTTAAAGGTTAGTTACCAAGGTCTTTGGTACCCAAATGGCCTTCTTTGGGCCCACAATTGGTGTACCAATGAACTTAGCCTTCATACCATTGGCACCCTTAACAAGCATGTAACAAGAATCAAATTTAATTGAGGATACAATAGGTAGCTTGTTCTTGTTAATCTTGCAATATTGCTCTACATGCCTAACTTGCTTGCATCTATTGCAAAACTGACCATTGCCCTTCACAAAGTTAACTTTGGGAGTAACAAAGGCCACCTTGCCTTTCTTGGGGGTATCCTCTTTGTTGAGAGAAAACCTTTGGCTACCCAAGCACTTTAGTAAGCAGGCATCTCCACCATAGGCATTGCCTAAGACACGAGTGAGCTCATTCACCTCCTTCTTGAGGGTCTCATTTTCCACCATTAATAAGGCATCACAAGTGAGACCATCACTCAAAGGTGAAGTAGAAGTAGTAGTGCTACAAGAAGTGTTAGTGGGAGCAACTATAATGGGCTTATAAAAAGATTCATCAATAAGATCACATATTAGTCCCACATCACATGATACAATCACTTGCTCCTTCTTGACTTCCTCTTTGACTTGCTTGATGAAAGAGGAGTGAGCTTTCTCAAGCTTAGAGTGAGCTTTGCCAAGCTTCTCATGGGCTTCCATTAGCCTCTCATGAGTGGCATTGAGCCCATCAAGGGATTTCTCAAGAAATTTGACTTTCTTGTTCAATTCCTTGCACTCCTTTCTCTTTATCTCAAAGCAAGTATGCACTTGCTCACACATGTCCATGAGCTCCTCCTTGGAGTACTCCTCATCATCATCATCACTCCTACAAGCACCACTTTCACATTCATCATCATTACTCACATCATATTTTACCTTGGTAGGTTTTGCCATGAGGCATGTCAAAGGAGTGTCGAAGATGGAGGGCTTGTTGTTGATGGCAATGCTTGCTAGTGCTTTCTTGATAGATTTCTTGCCATCATCACTAGAGTCATTACTATTCAAAGAGCCATCACTATCCCAAGTGATCACATAGCCTCCACCCTTCTTCTTCTTTTGGAAGGTCATTCTCTTCTCCTTCTTCTCCTTCTTTTCTTTCTTATCCTTTTGTGCTTCTTCTTCTCATCCTCATTATTGTCACTATTGTAGGGACAATTTGCTACAACATGATCGGGACTCTTGCAATTGTAGCATCTTCTCACATATTCTTTGCTTTTGGTGTGATCTCTTCTCTTTCTTGCACCATAGCCCTTCTTCTTCATGAATTTTCTCATCTTGCGTACAAAGAGGGTCATAGCTTCATCATCAATATCATTAAGATCATCATCATCACTTGATTCTTTCTTGGACTTGCCCTTGTTCTTGGATGATGATGAGCTAGCCTTGAATGCTATACTCTTCTTCTTCTTCTTGTCTTCTTCTTCCTTCTTGTCATCCTTGTCATCCCCCTCCCTTTCCACATGGTATGTCTCTTGGGTCATAACATCACCTAGTACTTGGTTAGGGGTAATCTCCTTCAATCCTCCTCTTATGATAAGCAATCTCAATATCTCAAATCTTGGAGGTAAGCACATCAAGAACCGATGAGAGACATCATCATCCTTGATCTTCTCTCCCAAGGCCTTCAAGTCATTTACAATCACTTGCAACCGATGGAACATTTCTAGAATGCTCTTATCTTCCTTTATCTTGAAGCTTGTCAACTTATCCTTGAGAATGTATAGCCTTCACCACCGGTGTGCCCTCATATGTTTCCTCCAATCTCCTCCACACCTCATTTGCTCTTTCACAATCCTTGATTTGCTCAAACACCTTAGAATCAATGGCATTGTATATGGTGTTGAGAGCCATTGTATTGCATTGCTTGTTGGTCTTGTCTTGGTTGGTGGGGTCATCGGGATCAATGATAGCATAGTCATTCTCGGTCACCTCCCATACTTGATCATTGATTGAACCAAGATACATCCTCATCTTTCTCTTCCAATAATCATAGCATGTGCTATCAAAGAACGGTGGTTTTCCCCCCATATGGTTGAACACAACTTGAGCCATAATTTGACACCGAGGTTGTTAAGCCTTCAATCAAACGGTGACCACGGCTCCGATACCACTTGAAAGGTCCTAATATGGCTAGAGGGGGGGTGAATAGCCTATTTAAAAATCTACAAATCAACTAGAGCAATTTGATTAGTATGACAAATAGCGAAATGCAAACTTACTCTAGCTCTACAAGGGTTGCAAGCCACCTATCCAACAATTCTAGTTGCAATGATTACTAGGCACACAACTTGCAATGTTACTCCTTACTAAGAGCTCTCAATCTTGCTACTCTAAAGAGCTCCACTAGATGAACTTAAAATAACAAAGCAAGCTCTTAATTCTAATTACACTAAAGAGCTTGCCACAACTAGTTTGCAAGAATATAAATGAGTGAGTAGGGTGATTATACCACCGTGTAGAGGAGTGAACCAATCACAAGGTGAATATTAAATCAATCACCGGGAGAATACCGAATGGCAAGAGACAACCAATTTTCTCCCGAGGTTCACGTGCTTGCCAACACGCTACATCCCCGTTGTGTCGACCAACACTTAGTGGTTCGGCGGCTAAGAGGTGTTGCACAAACCTCGTCCACACAATTTGGACACCACAAGAACCTACCCACAAGTGAGGTAACTCAATGACACGAGCAATCCACGAACAATCTCCGACTCGTGCCAATCCTCCTCCGCTGCACCAAGCCGTATAGGTGGTGGCAACCACCAAGAGCAACAAGTGAATCCCGCAGCAAAACATGAACACCAAGCGCCTCTAGATGCAAGCACTCAAGCAATGCACTTGGATTCTCTCCCAATCTCACAATGATGATGAAACAATGATAGAGATGAGTGGGGAGGGCTTTGGCTAAGCTCATAAGGTTGCTATGTCAATGCAAATGGCCAAGAGAGTGAGCTTGAGTCAGCCATGGGGCTTAAATAGAAGCCCTCATGAAATAGAGCCGTTGTACCCCTTCACTAGGCACAACACGGGGTGACCGGATGCTCCGGTCAGATCGACCGGATGCAGGACCCCAGCGTCCGGTCGCCCGATGCTTGCCACGTGTCACCGGCTTCAAACGTCAATTGCCCGATCTTAACGGTCAAGTGATGACCAGATGTGTCAGTTAGAAAGTGACCGGACGCAGGACCCCAGCGTCCAGTCGTTTCCAGTAAGGTTTCAAATGTGAAATTTTACGACCGGACGCGTCCGGTCATGCTCGACCAGACTCACCCGGTGTCCGGTCACTCAACGTTTCCTCTGTGCGCCTCACGTCAGCGTACGTCAGCACTGACCGGGCTCAGACTATGAGCGTCCGGTCAGTTTACACGCCAACGTCCGGTCACAAGACCGAGACCGTGTGCTTACTGCTGTCACTGACCGGACTCTGAACCCAGCGTCCGGTCACTGCACCACCAGCGTCCGGTCACTCTGTGAACCCCTGTCTTTTCTGTATAGGGCGCCGGTGAAGTTTCTAACCCTTACTCAAATATGCCAACCACCAAGTGTATCACCTTATGCACATGTGTTAGCATATTTTCACAACCATTTTCAAGAGTGTTAGCACTCCACTAGATCCTAAATGCATATACAATGAGTTAGAGCATCTAGTGGTACTTTGATAACTATATTTCAATATGAGTTTCACCCCTCTTAATAGTATAGCTATCTAACCTAAATGTGATCACACTCGTTAAGTGTCTTGATTACCGAAACAAAATGGCTCCTACTATTTATACTTTTGCCTTGAGCCTTTTGTTTTTCTCTTTCTTCTTTTCAAGTTCAAGCATTTGATCATCACCATGCCATCACCATCATCATGATCTTCGCCATTGCTTCATCACTTGGAGTAGTGCTACCTATCTCATAATCACTTTGATAAACTAGGTTAGCACTTAGGGTTTCATCAATTAACCAAAACCAAACTTGAGCTTTCAGTCACTTTAAACAAAATTCTATATAAACTTTTGGGGAATGCTCCGGACTCAGAGTTAATTAATCCAAAATTGAGACCTTCCCTATAAATTGTACAAGATGGCTCCATCATCATTGGTAACACCCCAAAGAATACCTTTGGTTCATTTTAAACTTAGGACACTTTGCACGGGCATTGAGATTAAGATGACTTTGGCTATGTTGGAAGCAAAAAAGGCAGAACATGGAATAAATTGGACATTCCTTTGTGACAGGAGTGATTTGAATAAATTCAACAGTGGTCACGATCGGCAATGGGCAAACAACTTCCTTTTGGGCGTCAAGCGGGTTCAGTGGAAAAACAACAAAAGACATTGCACTGTCACTACGCAACAAGTCGAAAGAAAGAAAGAAATCAAGTTGACAAGGACTTAAAAGACAAGTGGATTATGTATGACAGGTGGGACCCATATGCTAGCAAAAAAGCTTTTAAAACAAAATATAGTGGACAGTTTCAAAGTTATTTAGATTTATTAAAGATGTACTTCCTCCATCCAAAATAAATGTCCATCTCATTTATCGAAGAGTCAGGTTTTTTAAAGTTTGACCAAATATATGTGCAAAATTATTAATATTCGTAACATGTAATAAACATCATTATATAGATCATAAAATGTATTTTCATCAACAACTTATTTGAAGATACAATTATTATTTTCTATATAATAAGATAAATTTCAAAGAGCTTGACTCCTTGAGAAAAGTAATGCGCGTTTATATTGGGACGGATGAAGTAATGTTTTGAAATCTCAAAGCACGTGCATCCACAGAACGACTGACGTGTCAGCTCCTTTTTTTTCTGTTGGCGGCAGGGCAAACCCAATTCCATTTTGACGAGGTTCACCCATTTTTAATCCAGCGAACGATCTAACCGCTGCGACTTATACCAACTGATCACGTGGTGGGGTCTATCTTGCATCTAGATTCACTCCCTTCTCGGTGCCTAGTCCCCTTCCCACGACTTTTCTTTCCCATTTATTTTCTAGCACTTCTGGTTGCGGCTGCTGTAGATTAGCACACTAGTACTATCATCCGTGAACGCTTTTTTTATTAATTAATTAATAATGTATTACATTGCTATTTTTAAATTCCCTCTTTTTTCTCTTTTTTGTCTTTTATAGTAGTCTATCGATTTTCCTTTTATGTATGGTATCAACATATCTGCTAATATGTTATGATATTAATTTGTACATCTAAGTTGTATAGAATAACTTATGTACACAAATTATGTTTGATAACTTTTTTTTTTTGTACATAAGTTGTGTTTCGTAACTTTTGTGTTTCTGAGTTTTGATATATGTTATAAGTTAATTCGTTATTTGTATTTAATAACTTTTGTGTTTCTAAGTTTTGGTACAAATTATAAGATAATTCGTTCATTTATGTTTAATAACTTTTGTACATAAGTTTAATTTCATAACTTTTGTATTTCAAGTTTTGGTATAAGCTATAAGTTATAAATTATATATTATAAGTTAATACATATAATTTGCTACTAGAATAGAATTCTTCGAAACATATGCAAGTAGAGTCTAATTTTGTTCATCTCGTCACGTAGAACACAATGAAATTAAAAATGAATACATCATTCAGAAGTTGTAGCAATTTAAAATAAATGTTTCGTTTTTCATGCTTACATCAGCAGTGACATAACACAGATTTCATTTCCGCGGTTGAGCACGCTGTACTGCAGGGGTGAGCGTGGGATGAACCGAACAAGATATATAGAAACTATTTTTTTCCTAAAAAGGAAACCTGAGGGATGTGTCAGATGGTTCGCCCGATTTTAATCGGGCGTTCGTGATTTAGTGGTCTGGCAAAGCAAATGGCGTGTCCTTTTTTTTCGGTCCCTAGCCCCTTAGACAAAATGAAGGGTACTTTGGAAATTAAAAAGGAGATTGAAAAAAACGTTTAGTTCTTTAATACTCCTTTCGTTCTAAATTATAAGTCGCTTTGACTTTTTTGACTTATACATTTTGCTATGTATATAGACATATTATTATATCTAGATGCATAGCGAAATAGATATTAAAAAGTCAAAGCGACTTATAATTTGGAACGGATGGAGTATTAGATAGATATTAGATGAGTTTGACATACTATGAGGTACTGAATCTGTTCCAAATTATAAGATGCTTTGGCTTTTCTATATTTATAACTTTTGTTACACACTTAGATATACACTATGTCTACATGTATAGTAAAAACAATATATCTATGCACTTAGATATACATTATGTCTACGTGCATAGTAAAAACAATATATCTAGAAAAGTCCAACGTCTCAGAACGGATGTAGTATCAAATTTGATTTATTTAGATGTATTGTAACGGCAGATTCAGGGGGTGTTTGGGGTGACTAAAATTTAGGAGGTGTCAAATGAGAGTGTCGCATGGAGTGTTTGATACTAATAAAAAAACAAATTACATAATCTATCAGTACTCCACGAGACGATTTTTAAGCCTAATTAATCTGTCATTAGCATATGTACAGTAGCACAACATTGTCAAATCATGGACTAATTAGGCTTAAAAAATTTGTCTCGTAAATTAGTCGTAAACTGTACAATTAGTTTTATAATTAATCTATATTTAATACTCCATGCATGTTTACGAAACCAACTAAAATTCAAGAGGACCCGCTTAGATTATTAAAATAGACGGCAATGCCGTATATATATCTTGACAAACATACAAATCGGATGGGATTGCTACTGTTCATGTGGCGAAACCTTATCTCCTCGTCCCAACGACCTTTAAAACCTTATCTCATGTCAGCTCTGCCACCGCCATGGCCTACCTCTCCACCATGCGCTTTATCCCCGTCTACCACCGCTGCCTCTTGTTTTCTGCATCCTCCTCGCCTCCCGTCGTCACTCCACGGTGCCTTGTCCGTACACTGTCATACCACGGCCGCGATCTGCTCGACGTAATGCCCAACAAAGGCAGCAGGCCCCCAGGAACGGAGGAAAGCAGAGCAGGCACAACCGGAGCACCGCGTGCCACAAACGGACCAACTGTGCGAGAAGACGCCACGGCACAGGAGGCACGTACACCGTTGTGGAGGGAAGGGAGCCGTGGCGCGCCAAGGACGTGGAAGAAAGGGGACAGGGTTGTGCTACAAGAACGTGCGGAGGGGGAGTCACAAGAGAGGAGCTGGAGGCGAGGACTGACACGGAGTTTGGGGTCAGAAGGGCCCAGGGCGGGGAAGCGCTCGACTAGAGACGGAAATGGAATGCGGGCAAAAGGATCTGGAAAGGTTGGAAATTCAAGAGATGAGGGTACAGGAACACGAAACGCGAGTAAGAAAAATGAAGAGATCAAAGGATGGTGAGCATGCAGGCAAGCTGAGAGTTGAGCTGGACATGTGCTCCAAGAGAGGAGATGTGATGGGGGCGATCGCTCTGTATGATTCCGCAGTTGAGGAGGGGATCAGGTTGGGGCAGCATCACTACAATGTGCTCCTTTACCTGTGTTCTTCAGCTTCTCTTGGTTTTGTGCAGCCAGCAAAAAGTGGTAATACCAGTAGCGGTATCGCCAGTATTGGTCCTTCACAGAAACTTGATCCTTTACCCAGTGGAAACTTGGGAGGTTCAGAGGGAGATGATGCATCTGAAGGTCATGTTCAAGATCTGGGGAAAAACAAGGCCAGTTTGCTTCCAGGTGGTTCGAAGGCACAAACAGTTAGCATACCAGTAGGAGATGATCTCAGAGAGTATGCATGTGCACGAGGATTTGAGATATTCGAGAAAATGTGCTCAGAGAAAGAGAGGGTTCAAATGAGTGAGGCTGCTCTGACTGCAAAGGCACGTATGGCTTTGTCCATGGGTGACAGTGACATGGCCTTTGAGATTGTGAAACAGATGGAAGACCTGGGTTTAAAGCCAAAGTTGCGCTCATATGGTCCTGCTTTAACAGCATTTTGCAACAGTGGTAATGTTGAAAAAGCATTTGAAGTAGAAGCCCATATGTTGGAATCTGGAATCACACCAGGAGAAGCTGAGTTGGAGACACTTCTCAGGGCTAGTGTGGTTGGTCGACGCGGAGACAAGGTATATTATTTGCTGCATAAGTTTAGGACTACTGTCAGACAGGTATCCCCTTCTACAGCTGAATTGTTTGAGGCTTGGTTTCGGAGCCCAACAGCATCTAAAGTTGGGAAGAGAAAGTGGGATGCAGGTGCTATAGCGAAGGCTATTGAGAATAATGGAGGGGGTTGGCATGGGTTTGGTTGGTTGGGGAGGGGGAAATGGACAGTGACACGCTCAAACATCAACAAGAATGGTGTCTGCCTTGCTTGTGGAGAAAAGCTGGCTATTATAGATCTTGACCCAAAAGAAACAGAAGAGTTTGCCAGATTTGTGGCAAAAATAGCTATCAAGAGAGAGAGGAACTCGAACTTTGAGAACTTTCAGGTTATCTACCTCGATCTTTTATATTTTGGTTTACCAGGTTGCACATGAGTCAAAAGAGTTTTGCATATACAACAGATTATATTATGTTAAATATTTCCAAAACCACTGATTGGGGATGACTGCAGATGAATGCCTTAGATGAAAAATAAAACGAATGTATTGGTTTTGAATAAATGATATATGCTCAGAACATTATCCAGTAAATAATAAAATGAAAAAATGACACCAGTGTGTTAAATTTGTCTATAATCTATAATGTCTCAATTCTACATTGTATCAAATCTATCAGCAAGCTTCCCGCTACTATCATGGAGAAATAATTATTTTCTTACCTTCATATCTGAAGTAATTTTACCTATCATTGACAAGTATGATTTCGTTAGGACTTCAATTGTGAACCTCATGCGTCAGAAATACGTATTTGGCTTGTTCTTCCTAGCTCATAGCTTCTGTATGCAAGGTTATATTTGTGCTTATAATGTGTGAAGTTGAGGTCCACATTGTTGATATTTAGTTCTTGGAGCACCTTTATCCTTCGACTCTCATTAATCATCTATTTAACTTTTGGACCCTCTTTTCCATGTTCAGAAATGGCTTGAAAAACATGGGCCTTTTGAGGCAGTCGTGGATGCTGCCAATGTTGGCCTGTTTAGCCACAGACATCTTTCTTTGAGTAAGGCATGTACATCGTGCTACATCTTTCTTCTATATTCCTAAATTTTCTTCTTTCTTCTAATTGTGAAAAAATTTTGCATGCTTATTTTTCACTTATCCTTGTTTAACTGGACAGGTTAATGCTGTTGCTGATGCAATAAGGCAAAGGTCAAGAAAACGACCTTTGATAGTTTTACATAACAAGCATCTCACTGGAGAACGCATGAAAAAACCTGGCCATCATAAGTTGGTAGAAAAGTGGAAGCAAGCAAATTCAATATATGCAACCCCTACTGGCTCAAATGATGATTGGTACGATTTTGGATGACTCTTTGCAGCAACTATCCCTCTGCATATTGAATTAATCATTTGATGAAATTGTGTTAAAGTCACCAATTTGTTCCGTTGGTTCAAGTAGATCACCTAAGAACTCTTAAACTGCTACCATGTTTATACCTATACAAGTAATGCCCACTATCCCAGTTAATATCTTTTAGTCTTTAATCCAGCTTTGTCTCATCATTGATTATCCTCAGATTCCGGTCCAGCCTGGTAATAACATAAGATGAAGACTTTTATGTGTTCGGTGACCAAAACTGTACAGTTTAGGGTTACTAGTTCAAACCTCTTGGTACCATCAAACAAGTTTGGTGGCCCAGTGGAATTTACTTAATTAATTCCACTATTTCCCTCAAAAGTATCAGTTTATGTTTTTCAGAAAAAGTAGGTGTATATAAGAGAAAAAACTTATCTGTTATCAACTTGATAGATCACTTATATTCATTATCTGTGCGATTGTGCCTGCAGAGTGGTTTTTGCTACTTGCTGCCATCCTCACCTTTGCTTGCCCCTATTATTGCTGTCCATAAATTATTCCTGATTGTATTTCGGCCATGTAGTTCAGGTACTGGCTGTACGCTGCTATCAGATGCAAATGCTTGATCATTACCAATGATGAAATGAGAGACCACACATTTCAGATTTTGGAAAGGAATTTCTTCCCCAAGTGGAAGGAAAGGCATCAGGTGGGATCATGTATTTTACAAAAGAGAAGTTTCTCATTTATGGAAGTTGAAGCTAATTGTACTATTGCTATATTCTACCACAACGTTGTCTTACACCACTGTTGGACCTGATCTTGTGCAGATAAAAAGCTAATATTTTTGGCAAATAAATCATTTTCATCTGAAAATTTAAACATGTTGAAGACAAAGAATTTTTCACATGTCATGGATTCATACACCACTAAGAAACTATAAAGCCATCAAATCATATCTTAGTTCTATATATGTTTTACCGAATATTTAGACACAGTAGGTACAATTAGCATGAGATTTTGAAGACAAAACTAGACAGAGCAGTAGCACACTTACCTAATATTTTGTACGCACTATGTTATTCATGAATCATGGCTTGACTAACATAAACATGTATCATGAAATGACTTTCCCTTTGCTCGATAAGCCTATATCTCATTGCATTTCACCGCAGATTTTCTTCACAGGATCGTTTTCACTAACAGGTACACTTCAGTATTGAAGACAGCTGCGTCACATTTCAAATGCCACCTCCATACTCAGTTGTAATTCAGGTATGAGTTTAAGATGAAATAGTGTATCAGTTGTGTAAGAGATCCATTCCAATATTCTTTTGACACAGTTGACTGAAAACTAAGAAAAATTTCTAGGTGCTTAATTATTAGTATTTGAATATATTCCATGGATTAAGTGAGTTATAAGCTTATAGCTAAATAGATTATATGAACTCGGATACTGAGACACTTAAAATGAACATTATGAATGATAAAAGGTCTTGTTAAACGGGGCTTTGAGATATCAAAGTTTCCATTGAGGTCCATAAGTCTTGTGTCATTTATGTGGAGAGGTATTTATGATTGTTCCATCAATTCTCTGAGAAATTCAGGAATCTGATAAAGGTCACTGGCATATCCCTGTCTCGGAGGAAGGCTTGCTAGAGAAGGACCGAACCTGGCTATGCGTTACACGGCAGAATTCACAGGCACAGTGACTAATGAAGCTGGAGTTGTTCAGAACTTCGTGACATCCTTGCAAGGCCAAACATTAACGTTTTTTTTTCCTGAACACTCAGGTCAGTATCTCATCCGCTATCTCTTCATCAGTCTGAGAAACTTCCTCTATTATAAGTACTCATTATGATTTCTAGATGGCCACTTGTTACTAAATTGCATATGTTGTAGATCTATCGTATTCAGTTTTGAGTTGGTTCTACATTTTTTAGTAAACCGATATAGCTGATAACATGATTCCCTGCTACTCGAAACAGGATCTCTGCTATTTTCGTTATTTTCCGCTCATCCCAGGATCAGGAAATAACCACAAAGCTATTGAGATATTGTGACATAGTCACTTTGGTTCCATTGGTGAAATTTTTACGTCCTTATGACATGCATGGAAAAAAGAACAGGCTTTCAGAACATCTAGTTACTATACATGATTGTATCTCATTATGTTATTATATGCTCTGACTGAAAGGAAAATGCATCATTCAGTAATCATTTTGGAATCTTATATTAAAAAGTTGCAAAACAGAATGCGTCCATACTGTCGCCCGCAAAGGTTTTCTACTAGTTGTTGTCTTTCTGTGATGGGAAAATCGGTTTCTTAACTGTAAACATTTTACTCTCTTATTTATTTTCTCTCGGCACACATGTCAAATGACAAAAACGATAATGCGGTCTTTGGGAGAAAACAACAAAGCAATGGTCAGCGATGAGGCCTGAAGAGTCAAATCTGAGTGAGCTTTGTATTATTGGTTGTAAATGGACCGTTTTGCCTCTAGTCAGGTTAGAATATTCCAAGGGTCTAGCTGGTGGGCAGGGGTAAAAAGGTCCATACAAATGAATAGTGCTGCTATAAATAATGTGTTTCTGTATACTATGATATGACATTCATTGATCATGAGTTGTCCCATCGGTTGCCCTTGTGTCTTCGTTAAAATCCATTTGCTGTAGCCAAAGTCAAGGGCTTGGACAATAAGCTCGTTAGTCTCTTCGATAATAACATCATTCTTTGGTCAGAAATAATTGCATCATATAGTGACACCCTTGTCTCAAGTGCATGTAGTTGTCTATCGTGTTTCTTTGAACACAATTTCGGTTGTTTGCTTTCATTGACTTGGAATACTTGAAAATATCCAAGTCAATTATCAATCATTGATAAAAAAAGCAGTGGATGCAAAAAAATCTTCAGATCAGACCTCTGGTTCAACACATGTGCTCATCAATGGCAAATACTTTTCTGGTGAGCTCATGTATTTTTTATTCAAGGACAAAAAGATTGCACAATATGATTGTATGTTCATAAACTTACACAGACCATTTCACATAAATACAGATCCGTTGGGTGACGAGGTTCTAAAGGTGATGAGAGGCCAAAGTCCAAGATACAGTGAGATGACAAGTTAATCCTCTTGCACTTACTCTGATAAAATGAATTTCAATCTATGTAGAAACTTCTTCATTGAAGCCAGATTTTTATAAATTCACCTCATTCCAAAATAGAGACCAAATAAATCTCTGAAGAAGATGGTTTGAAAAAAAAAGAAAGTGAAGGTGCACGCAGTTGTTATTTCACATGAGATAAAGGACTTCTATGATAAATTTCTTGTCTTCTCCCTGTAGCAGGAAACTAGTACAAAGTGTGCTTTGACTGGACCTTGCCTGATTACTAGGCCACTGGCTTGCTTTTTTTTTTGGACGCAAACGCAACCACTGGCTTGCTTATCCCTCCGGCCTGGGGTGGCGATGCCGAAGCCCGCCCTCGTTGCTGCGTTGGTGCTGCTCGTTGCTACTATCGCTCAGCCCCAGCAGTTAAGTACGATCCTCTGTCTCTCACCTTCCCTTTTTTCAGAGACGTAACTCTAGCAGTATACAGTTTGCTAGAACCTGGAATCCTGGATTGATATATGTGTACAAATACTCTTCTAGTTCATTTTGTGCTCTGTAGTCAACTGAATTTTGTCTATGTTTTTATCTTTGATGTCTTCGAAGGTATGTGGCCATGTTTGGAAATTTATTGCACATTTGGTTATTTATGGTAAACAGGAGGGAGGTGGGGTGGAGGGGGGGGGGGGGGGGGGGGGGGGGGGGTTTAGTGAACTTTAATCATGACAAAAACAGAGGAAAGTAAGAGCTATCGAATTATCGCCTAAGTCTGATATTGGCCATCAAACTCTGATATTCCCTCTGTGTTGAAATATAATGTATTGAAGCATTCAAAATTTATCCCGAATTATAAGGTATTCTAGGTGAATTAACTCCTAAAACCACCAATCATATGCGTACCTGCCATTAATGTCTACCACCAGACTCAAAATATGGTAAGCACAAGATCTCTCTACAGTTAAGAGAGGGTTACATGCATTATTTTTTTTGCCCGATAAGCTGTCCTAAATTGCAAGGATACCTTATATTATAGGATGGAGGGAGTAATAGATATCTTTGGCCATTGAAATATCAAAACCAGACAACTTTAACTGTAGACGCGTTTCAAATTGGTTTTGCATATATAGGTATTTTTTCCTAAAAAAATATGATTAAATCTCTAAATATTCATAACTAATTCATTTTAAATGAATGAATAAATACGAAATTAGTAGCAAAAGTTTTCTAAAAATACAATCTATCTATTGGTGCTCTATTTAGAGTTTTTTTTTAGATCTTACTTATTCTTGTTGCTAGTTTTTATTCCTTGTAGTCGTGATCATTATTTATTAGGGATTTACTTTATGTTGATTGCTTGATGTTGGAGCATCTGCTTTATTTGAAACCTATTATGTAGTCAATTGATCAAAATAATGTAAAGCACTAGCTATGCAGTGCCTACATAGGAACCATATGTGGTGGAGCATGGCACATGAGAGGTTGGCATCACCTTTGAGACCTTCCATATACTCATAATCCATTGGATTATTTTGGGGTCTAATATAGCGCAAAATGATAAGTTAAATAAATAAAGGTCACTATTACAATTAGTAAAACACTAGCCACATGAACAAGTAAGATCAAAGAACTCTAAATAGGTGTCAATATATAGATTATATTTCTTAAACAATTGGTATCGGTTTCATATTTTTTGATTTATAATGAATTAGCTATTAACTTTTAAAGAGTTAATCATATTATTTAAAAAACATATATAGGCTAAACCACTTTCGAAACCAATCTTATGCCAAAGTTGTTTGGTCTTGATAGCTTGATGACCAAAATATCCAATTTTAAAATTTGATTGACAAAATTGTATGGCCAAAAATAGTCATCTTCTTTATTTTGTTATTTTCTATAATTTATTTGTATTACTATTTTGGTATGTAATAGGGGGCCTTTGCATTTCCCCACCTCATACTTACACGGGCGTGGGACCCTATCTGACTCGTGAGCTATGTTTGTTTTATCCATGCCATAATTTTGTGACAATAAAACTTTATCATTTTGTCTAATCGTAGTCTTATGATGAAATTGTTTTGTCACAACACTTTGATGTAGTGTCTAAGATGTTTCATGTTTAGCCTCAGTGATTTCATTTGTCACTAAAAATATAGTGTTGTGACCCTAACTTAATTCCTTTTCAGAGAAATGTCATAAATTAATGTCATCTTACTTGGTTGTTAAAGAAGACACCCGTCATAGTCTTGGCCTCTTGGGTTTGGGTAAGATGACATAGGTGTCTTCTTTAACAAGTAATGTCATAAATTAATATCATCTTACTTGATTCGATTCACTATCAAATCCGTGGTTGTGACTTATGTTTTTGCTGTTTTTGGTTAGGAGAAATAGTTAATACTCAATCCATCCATAAATATAAGGTATTTTAGAAAATTTAAAATAAGTTACAAGGTAAAGCAAATACGCATGTAACTCTCCATGAATCGTGGGAAGATATTGTGCTTACTATATTTTGAACATGGTTTGCTGACAATAGACATTAATGATAGATAGGTCAATCTCAGTGAGAGTTTCATATGCATTTAATAGACTGCTACATAAGCATTTTTGATAGTGTAACAACGTTTTTAAGAAGAGTGAGACGTGCTCTTGGCTTGGTTTCCAACTCTAGATGAGCCATATAATTAAATGTCTATGAAATAAA
The DNA here is from genome assembly GCF_019320115.1 of Miscanthus floridulus. Lineage (NCBI taxonomy): Eukaryota > Viridiplantae > Streptophyta > Magnoliopsida > Poales > Poaceae > Miscanthus > Miscanthus floridulus. Next base: position 53,686,511 of record NC_089586.1, on the reverse strand, counting down.
AAAAACTATGAATTGAGAATGATTGTTTGATCCATGTTTTATTGCATTCTACATTATTCTTAGAAACAACGCTACGAAACACTCCACTAAGAATGACCTTATAATTTATGATAAATTTTGAACGATTCAGTACCTTATATTTCAGGATAATAACTGTGTCTCACAATTTTATAATTAAATATCTTGTTCCAGATGACTCGCTGACCATAGGACAGTCTTTAGTAAATGGGCAAACACTAGTTTCAGCGCAAGGTAGTTTTGTGCTAGGCTTCTTCTCGAACGGGGACAGCTCGTATCTAGGGATATGGTATAATTACTTGAAACCTCAAACTATTGTCTGGGTGGCTAACCGTGACACGCCAATCAAGGGAGGCAATGGGAGTGTTTTCGTCAGCACGAGCTCTCTTGACCTTCTGGATAGAAGAGGAAACAAAGTGTGGTCGAGTGGTACACTCAACACCAACAGCCCACAAGCATTCCTTCTGGATTCTGGCAACCTTATCATCAACGACTCAGCGTCTGAGAACCCAAATCCACTATGGCAAGGTTTTGATCAGCCCTGCGACACACTGTTGTCCGGTATGAGGATTGGGTATGACATGTCCACTAGTCACAACGTGGGACTCAGATCCTGGAAGAGCAATCTGGATCCGTCACCTGGGGACTACTATATTGGGCTCGATCCAAATAGACTGCCTGAGTTGCTCTTGTTCCAGGGCACTCTTTTGATTTACAGGACTGGGCCATGGAACGGCCAGGGATTCAGCGGTCTTCCCGCCCTGAAGATGACAAATGTGTTGGTCTACAACATGACTGTTGGTGAAGGCAGTGCGTATTACTCGTTCACTGCTTTGGACCGGTCGATGCAGTGGCGCCTTGTCGCCAGCCCAGATGCTCATGCTCATCGCTGGCACAGCAACACAAGCAACGAGTGGGTCGAGTACTGGCATTTGCCTCAGGATCAATGTGACGCCTATGCGTATTGTGGTCCAAATGCCGCGTGCTACAACTCTGATTGCCACTGCCTACAAGAATTTGTCCCCAAGTCTGAGAGCGACTGGAACCAGAGGACATATGCAGGTGGCTGTGTGAGAGATGTGGTGTTGCCTTGCTCAAGGCCAATGGGTCATGGTTTCGCCCATCTGTCACATGTCAAGGTGCCTGACACGCTGAATGCCACCATGGTGGTTGGTAAGGGATGGGACGACTGCAGGAAGTTGTGCTTGGGAAACTGCTCTTGCAGCGCTTATACTGTTTTTGGAGATAGTGATTGTGTGACCTGGTCAGGCGATCTGGTAGATATTGTTCAGCTTACAGAAGGGATCAATGACTTGTACACTCGAATTTCTCATGGCGATCCATCCCATTCCCATAGAGGTATTGGATTATTTTTAGCAACATACTTAGACAACACAGAATGATTTATTTATTTATTTTTACAATATTTTTCAGTTACATGGTCTCCATATGCTATGCTGTTACACACCTGTTCGTATCAAATGAAACATGCTAAAGCATTTGCCTCATAACTAATTAGTGATTGATTTTCCTCCTATATATAAACTTTACTTCTGTAAAAATGTTTTTGTTCCTTTTTCTTTTTCACGAATCATCTTTAATTTCTGTGAAGACATCAGACATGAAGCATTTTCTCCTATAAATATGTTGTAGGTTCTCTGTGTGATTACTCAAAATCAGTTCATTTATTTTCGACTGTTTATATACACTGTTTACTAAGTATCGATCATCTGTTTGTTGTACAGATAGAAACATTGCTATCATTGTTTCTGTTTCCACCATTGGGACGGTGCTGGTGATTTCTGCATTGCTAGGTTTTTGTTATCATCGAACACGACAAAAGCATTTGCCACTATCGAATGGTAACTATTCAATTCATTGCATGTTCTTCTCTACTAATCATTAGTTGAAAGCTCAATTTTGGTTCTGAAACTATCAGCATATATAGTCCAGCTTTCATCCTCAAACACCAAATCGGACAACAATAATGGGTTGTGAATATGCATTTTACCCCTTTGAGCACATTCCAGAACAGTTCTCATCACCCAGCGACCATGTCAATTTGTGCCATGTTACTCTAATTGTGACACTGTGCACAGCTAGGGATATGTGAGAAACATGAGTGACCTAAGGTATATCAATGTTACAGTCACTTATGAAGGATGTTATATGACATATTTTTTAATAGTACCATGTCTGTTTTATTTATAATTTTTATTTAAAATGATTTTTTTGTTTACTTTTAGACAAAACATTTAATTGTGAAAATATTATCTTCCATGGTTCTTATTTAGAATCAGCTATGATATTATTTGTGAATCATGGAAGACAGGTACTCCCTCCATCCCAAATTGTAAGTCATTCCAAGAATCTTGGAGAGTCAAAGTTTTTCAAGTTTGACCAAATTTATATAACAAAATAATAATATTTATCATACCAAGTAAGTATCATTAGATTCTTCATTAGTTATATTTTCATATTATACCTATTTGATGTCATCAATCTTTGTGTTTCTCTCTATAATTTTAGTCAAACTTGAAAAAGTTTGACTCTCCAAGATTCTTGGAATGACTTACAATTTGGGATGGAGGGAGTATAAGTTATCTCCTGTTGTTATTTTTGTAACACCACAAAAAAAACCTTGTCCATGCCGGTTGTCAAATCTAGCGCTCCAAAGGTGGCATGGATAAGTTAGTGTATTGGCGCCAATGCAGAAGCTTAGCACAGATGATGGACAGATGGAGTATTATTTATGCCAGTTATATTTGAGTGCGGCCATGCCGGTATGGATAGTTACATTTTCCGTGCAAGCCTTTGTGATGAACACAGATTTTGCGTGCTAGTATATGGATATCACGGTACCCCTATTGGTGCTATTTATGGGTTGGCTGCATTACTGTACCCAGGTCCAAAAGAAATAAACACAGATTGGCACTGAAATTATCAATGATTGTTCAGAAAAAAATACTTTATTGATAGCTCGTCATGGACATAAGTGGACTGCTTTCTTACTATTTGTCATTCATCTTTTTTTTAGATAAATGTGCTCACATATTTCATTGATAAAATCTTGTGAAAGCAGAAGTGTTTGGAGCAGAACATGAGCATGCACCAGGGCCTAAGCTTGCGGCTCCCCTTGAGAAGAATTTAGACCTGGATACTATTAGAGTCTCCACCAATAATTTTTCCAAACAAAATATTATTGCTTCTAACGGATCTAGAACCATCTACAAGGTATCTAATTTCCCTTTTGATTATGAGTCTACTTCATTCATAGGATGAATATTTGACCTGCACCTTTGACGCTGTGCAGGGAATACTACTAAATTTTTCGGATTTGGCAGTGAAAAGATTAAACATGGAAATAGGACTTATGGAGCTGAATAATGAGGTGAAAATGCTGGCAAGGCTTGACCATCCAAACATCATAAGGATGTTGGGATCGTGCATAGGAAATAATGAGAAGATGATATGCTATGAATACATGCCTGTTGGTAGTCTTGATGCAGTTCTTTTCGGTATGCATTCCTTATATCATTATATGCGATTACAGATATTTGTATAAGAGAGATGCTGATCTTATTACCGGTCCTGAATCTGAGTCGTGCAGCTGAAGATGAGAAAAGTGGAGTCCCTGACTGGTCTTCGCGTTTCCACATTATGCAAGGGATTTGTGAAGGATTGTTATATCTGCATGAACATTGCAGAATCGTTCATCGTAATATAGACCCTAGTAATATTCTACTTAGCGAGGGCTTCATCCCGAAAATTTCGGGTTTTGGGCACGCAACAGTTCTCGATCTAGACCTATCTGAAGGGAAGGCTGAGAACTTCAGGGGAACATCGTGAGTTCGTTTTGTAGCTACTAAACTTTTGTGTTTCTCAACTCTTTGTTTTTCTTGTGACTTGTGATGAACAGAATCGACCACTAACAGTTTGCTTACAAATTAATGAATGTAACTCAGTGGATACTGCGCTCCTGAGTTGTTTTATGGCGAGTACTCTGTGAAGTCCGATGTGTACAGCTTTGGTGTAGTACTTTTGGAGATAGCAACAGGCAGCAAAGCTACATCATTTTGTAGAGATCTTGCTGATGACTTCCCAAGATATGTAAGTTAACCGTCATTCCTCATCCATCCAACTGTAATTGCAATAGAACTAAAAGAAGCTGCATGTAGCATAATCAGCAAAAGTGACATCGTCTAGGTTATGGATTTTGAAATAGTAATGCTAAGTTTCATTTCTACATAAGGGTGGTTATTTTCTCACTGAGAACCGATATTTGTTATGTTTGGCAAAGGTTCGACAACATTGGACCCAGGGAACGGCTGATCAGTTGAAAGATCCAAGAATTGGTGACGCTCCTAAAGGGGAGTTTGAAAGATGCATTCATATAGGTGTCCGTTGTGTTCAGGAAGATCCGTCCGTGAGGCCTACCATGTCATTCATCAGGAACACATTATCAGCAATCCGGCCTTAGTTGCGAACTTGCAATCGAAACACATTGTGATACTACTATATACTTATCTAGTATTGTCGTTAATGCTTCATTATGTAATTTTACTGAAGCTACTTGAACTGGGATGCTGTTGTAGTAGGTTATAGTTGCACTGACATCTTAACTCTTGTTTTAATCATTCTTGCTCTTTAACTGTGTTATTAAGTTATGCTTTGGATATGACACTATATTAATACCAGCTTTCTAGTGAAATTATTTTCCAGCTAAACGCTGTATGCACGGTGTGGAATGTATAGCATATCTGGAAGTCAAATCCACACGTTTTAAAGAATGTACAGTTTTTCATTATATCATTGGATCCTCTCTCTATTTCTCTTTACGCATTACTGGTTGAATGATCAATATTTAGAATGGTCATTGGGAAAGGAGGAATCAATCCATAATGGTATTTCCACCCATATTATGATGGGTTGACCGAGAACATGTTAATACACGGGAAAGTGTGGATGCATGGCCAATTGTGTGGCACGACACGAGCCTGCTTAGGCATAGGCCAGGTTGGCACAGATGGCATAACAGGCCGTGTTGTGTCGTACAATATGCTCAACCTTAGGCCCACGTACAACACTAGGCAAGGTTATGCATGCCGGTCTGATAGCTCATCCTAGCCCAGTTAGTCGTTAACTTCAGGTCTTAGCAAAGACAAAAAAAAATCAACACAAATTACATGTTTATAGATGAACTAAATGCTCACATAACAACCACAAGTACACATTCACACAACCATAGTAGGACAAGCATAAACCAAAGAAACACAATAATGAGAAGGAGGCTTCTCGCCGAAAATGGGGCCAAGATGATCTTGCCGCTAGCCACTCCTCCCCGTTGCTGCCTGCTCACACAGCCATGCCGGCACACGCACACAGGGAGGATGGGGTCATCAAGTGGCGGTGTGGTAGGAACAAATCGGCCCCTACTCAGGTTGTGAGGAGGGGCTGATGGGGCAAGACCTGGTGAGTAGCCTCAGGTTGTGAGGAGTGAGAAGGGGCTGAGGGGGCAGCCTCGGCCTGTGAGGTGTGGGAACCCGAGGGAGCGGTGGCCTAGGGGGCAGTGCGGAGTAGGGAGGGGTGAAGTGGCGGATAAAAGGAGATGGGAAGGGGACAACTAGCAGTTTTATGGTCTGTGATTTAAAAAATACGATGAGAACTAAACCTGTGATGCACTATTCATCGTCAAAAGCATCAACCTATTAGACTATTAGCATGTCTGGTACTTGTTACAACATATTTTCTATATCGTATTTCACATCTAGTTATTAAGTAAGGTGAAACCTAGGACATAGATATTCAGGTTGCCCAGAGGGAATCAAACTCCAAAAATAGGACAAAAGTTATTGTTAAAAAAGAATATGACCACCAATCACTACTAGAAACATCCAATTCTATGACGAAAATTTTAATGACGAATATGAAACTGTCATAGAAGATCGCTTTTTATGACGAATATTTCCGTTTCATCATAGATCAGTGGGTGGGGACGATCCTCCAACCCTCCCTATCTATGACGAAATCAGACATCGTCGCAAAAAACGTCATAGAAGAGCATAGGGTTTCGTCACAGGTCACTCGCACAACTCATCTATGTCAATCTTCTTTAATACTGTAACGAACAGGGCTTCGTCATTGAACTAATTACACATTTGTCATGAACAATATTCGATCTGTAACGAACGACGCTTCGTCATAGATCTCCACACGGTACTTTCTTCATCCGACGTGTACCTATGGGACCTACAGTTACTCATCCGTGACGCTTGCAATTCGTTATAAAAGTCTTCGCTCGATCCTTTCTCCATGCGATGTGTACCTGTGGGACCCTTCTCCATCTGACATGTACCTATGGGACCTGCAGTTACTCATCCATGACGCTTGCAATTCATCATAAAAGTCTCCGCTCGGTCCTCTCTCCATCCGACGTGTACCTATGAGACCCTTCAGCATCTGACCTGTGGGACCCGATGGCTTACGTGTCACGTGTACCTATGGGACCGTTCTCTATCTTCATCTGACCCGTGGGACCAGACGGCTTGCATGTCACGTGTACCTATGGGACCCGACGGCTCACGTGTCACGTGTACCTATGGGACCTTTCTCCATCTCCATCCAACCTGTGAGACCCGATGGCTTGCGTGTCACTTGTACCTTTTGTGCCGCCGGGGTCTAATAAATTAAAAAAACTCAATGCCTAGGAGTCGAACCCGGGACCCAAAGGAAGGAATGCATGGTCTTTACCATTGCACTAGATGCCTAGTTGTATTGACATGTCTTTAGAGTCGTTATAGTATTATATTCTCTATGTGGATGCCCTACAAGTTGATCTATATTGGATATTTCCCCTTCAAATGGAAACAAATATGTGCCCGTTAGACTAGCGGCGGTGGCGGTGGAGGATCCCCGGTGTGTTGTGGTGGCTCCGGTGTCCTTTTGGAGGCTAGGCAGCGGGGCTTGCCGGTGGAGCGTGGTGGCATTGGTGTTCGTGTCCGTTGTGTGCCGTGGTAGAGGCGACAGATCCGATCCGTATGTCTCCTTTCTCACCTTTTCTTGTTCACTTCACAGTTTTGGTCCTTGCTTGAACATGAGGTATACAAGAAACATTCTAGCGTTGGAGATCTGGTTAGGCCAATGATATGATGATGAAAAGAACTAGGAGGGGCACTGGTTGATTTTTCTGCTGATGTCTTGGTTTTCTCCGTATGTTTAGTTTTGTTACTATAAATGCCTATGTGCAACTAGGCCTGTTAATTGTCAAGTGCTTGCTTGATTATACCTATCTGTCTAGGCAAACAAACATGCACATTGCTTTTGCCTTCAAAACTATTGTAATTGTCATCCTCTTAATCTTTGTCTGTCTCCTATGGAAGAAGCTTTGAGCTCGTGTACTGATTGTAAGTGTGATGGATAGACTTGATTTAGCTAGAATTGTAATGGTTATAGCTCCATTAACTGCTACTCTAGTTTGAGTTATATATATCTATGTGGTGCTACTCTAAATTTGTTTGAGATCGTACCATGAAAATTATTAATGGTTGTTAAAGTTGTACTTTGGTATGAGTTGTGGACTTCTAAAAGTGCATTTGCCCCCTATGTGGGTTTCGGTGTATTGATGACATCCAAATTAGGGACTAATGAGATCTTAATGAGATATATTGCAGCTTTAGTCCCTTGAAAGCTTTAAAAGAGTTGAGCTAAGATAAAATGGTATCCCTCAATTTTTCAAGTGCAAAAAGTGGATGAACCCAAAGCGCTATCCAAAGCCTTTTTATTTTGTTTTGGGTTTACGTATGTCATACTATAAAGAGGGATGCAAGTTTAGGTGGTCTGAGAAAGATAGAGTGCTCGAGCATAAAAGTAAAATCAAAAGAGAGACACAAAATCACCTCACGACCACTTGGACATAGTTTGTGGACTTTTGGTAGTTGGAAGTTCCGGTGTGAGCCGAGAGTTCCGGTTGTCGGAAGTCCTGACGTTTGGTGTCGGAAGTCACGATGCTTGTTGACTTAGCCGCAACCTGCCTACGCATTTTCGCCTATCGGAAGTCCCGACGGGAGTCAGGAATTTCGGGTGCCGGAAGTTCTGGCTCCCTCTAGAAGTCCCAATAGTTCATGACTTAGCCACCTAGGCATCTTCGCCCGTCGGAAGTCCCGATGAGAGTCGAGAGTTTCGGGTGCTAGAAGTACTGGCTCCCATCAGAAGTCCCGATGCTTCGGGACTTAGTTGCCTGGCTTACCATGTCTGTCGAAAGTCCCAACAGAAGCTGAAAGTCCTGGCGACCGTCGGGAGTTCTAACGATATGCGAGCAAGCCTAGTGGACTGTCTGTGTGAACAGTGTTTTGCGTTGAGCCTGAAGTTCTGACGATATGTGTCGAAACTTTTGACTCAGATCTGAACGGTTGGATTTGCCTTTGAGTATAAATAGGTCTCTCCTCTCTTCTAACTGAACTCACTCATTTATTTTACTCACCAACCTTCAGCCAAAATAGCTCCCAAGCATTCAAGGCTCCCCTCTCCTCTTCTTTTTGCTCCAATCTTCGATTCCCCTAGGGTTTTGAGTGAAAGGAGAGTGGATTGAGTGAGAGAATCACTTTGGCAAGCTTGATCACTTGATTTCTTCATCAAACCGGTTGGATTTGTGTATATTACTCTTGGGTTCTTGGAACCCTAGCCGACTAGGCATCACCCAAGAGCTTCCATCTTATGGAAGAGCCTTGGGAAGTTTGTATTACTCTTGATTTCTTAGTGGAAAGCTCGAGTGACCTTTGTGGTTGCTTTGAGAGAGGCAAGGAGGTGGAAGAGACTCTGACCTTTGTGGTCCTCAACAACGAGGACGTAGGAGCTCTTTTGTGGGGTTGCCGAACCTTGGATCTACGCAGTGGTGACCTTCCAGCATCAAAGGAGCAACCCCAACAATTCATCTTACCACTAGGGAGTGGGGTTGTAAGACATCTTTCACTCAAAGTTCACTTTAGCACTTGTAGTGCTATTCTCGTAGGTGCCGGAACTCCCGGCTGTTTGCGTCAGAACTTCTGGCTGCCAGAAGTTCCATCCCAAACTGTCGGGACTTCCAACTATCATTGACATTTGACTTTGAGATTACGCAAAAAAAATTTAGATACGCCTATTCACCCTCCTCTTCACTGTTGGATCTTTGTTTGATTATTTTCCTCTTCAGTGATCTCATTACTGAGCAAGCTCTCATCCTACTGCACACAGACGATATAGAGGAGGCCCCCAACAAGAGGAATGCACTGGCCAGCCTCACGGACGATGCCATTATTGAGATCCTCTGCCACCTCCCTGCCCGCTTCTTGTTCTACAGCAAATGTATCTATCACTCCTAGATTCACCTCATCAAGGACTACAACAACCATAAGGTGCTGCCATGGACTTTGGTCTGCTTCCTCTACGACTTCGACCAAGGCTATCAATGCTACACCAGTGTCACCGGTGAACACCCATCCTTGTCCCTCTTACCCTTCACCTTGGACAATGTAGCTGTCTCAGGTATCTGCAACGGCCTCATCCTATGCCGTTGTTGAGGGGCTAATGGATTATACTGCTATGTCGTTTGTAATCCGACAACCAAGAAGTTCAAGGAACTGCCGCCTAGCATCCATTCTATTGGTGAGGTTCAATTGGGGTTCGATCTGATAGCCTCCTCGCACTTCCATGTGATTGAATATATAGAAGATGAGCAGGATGATGAGTGCAAGGGTGTGGACATCTACTCATCTAAAACTACAACATGGATCTATATGGAATCTAAATGGGGACCAAATAGTTGTGTGATAATTGAGAGATCAAAAGAAATAAGATCATCAGAAACTATTTATCTTAATGGTTGTCTGCACATTATGGGGTACTTCGGGTTTTACCCTTAGATACTTGATGTGGATATGGAGGGAGAGACATGGAAGAAAATTTCTTGCCCACATGGTCCTTCATCCATCAAGCTCAGGGTCACTTGTGTGTATGAACTGTTCATGGTCGCAATATGTCCAAACTTTTAATCTAGATCCTTGAAGACTATGGTACTAATAAATGGACATTGAAGCATACTATCAGCATTCTAAAGGTGTTTGCACAGACTAACATTGAATTTAATTATTACTCGTACTACGATGTTAATGAGTACTACTCAACGGTTCACCCACAATGGAATTTGCTTCTCTTTGTTGGGGTTGGGGTGAAAAATGACATCGTCGCATATAACATGGACAACAGAAAAGTTCATGTCATCCCAACACATTACAATTAGTTTTTGAAACATGGCATTCTGCCGCAAATCAATGACAAACCTTACTATCTTCCCTATGTTCCCTTGTTCTCGGAGTTGGAGTCATTAGCACAGGAGTAAATAAAATTTCATGATGTATCTCTCTGTCATGACATGTTTAAATGGATCAATATTGTTTGATTGTCTTAGATGGACGTTGTCATTATTTTGCAGCAACTTTAACTTGTTTGTAATGTAAGCTAAGGTCTATGCAGTGTGTACCATGAATATTATTAATGGCTATTGAAGTTGCATTTTGGTACGAGTTGTGGATTTATAAAATTTACTCACTGCCAATCTTAGCATAGAGGGGGTAAGCTCACCTTCTTTAGATGCAAGGTAACTCTCCTCATAGAACACAGACAACCAAACACCTTCTCAACAAGTTGCATCCACTCGTGCAACCTAAGATTCAGCATACCAAACACAATCTTAGCTAAGCTTGCATCCACTGCTGCAGACAACCAAACACCCTTCACAAACCAAGGACATTAGTTCCTATTCTTCATACATCCTCCTAGCTAGTATGAAATAGAGCATTCCAAATCTAACATGTTGATGACCTACTTCAATACAACATAATACATGATTCTAAATCCAACAACCAAAACACAACAAAGAAAAAACATGTTCAACTTCTGTTGCAGGTTCTGCATGCTGAGTTCTAATGCTTTCCTATCACCTCTACCATTCGAGTGGCCTTCGCTTCCTTCCTCGTCTTCGTCCTCTGAGTCCATTAGCCTGACTTGGATCATGCCTAACTTTTTCAAATCCTCAAGATACTGTCGCTGCCATACATAGTAACCATAGAGTTTTGAATACTGCACAAATTTGTTTAAAAAATTAAACTGAGCATTGCAATACTTATAGCCGAAGAAGTGACAAATAAGAAGCTCACCCCATTCCTCTGGCACTTGAAGTAGACACGTCCAAGGTTTGGGTTTTCTTTCGTAGACTGTCACTCAATCACTCTAGCAAGCTTATAGCTAGGGCAAATCACCAATGGAAGGCCAGTCTCTTCACCAACAAGATCTGACAACCAATCTATTATTCGGGAGCTGCTCTGTCCATGCATCCTGTTCGACGTGGTGCTACCACAAGAGGATTGGATCTAGTGGGACATGGCACCGATAGAGCTACACTGAGGGATGGGGCCAGCAAGAGAGATAGAGAGGGGAGGGGGGCAACCAGTTTGAAACACAACGGCTACTCTGCCAATTTATAAAAGAGAGGGGGGAGCCAAAATCCTGAACCCAAGTTATAGGAGACAAAACTTTACCCTTTTTTGAGGAATTTAATATAGAAGGCAAACAGAAGAAGGTACACTGTGCACGTGACAACGTCCCTCTCCGGACCTGATTGGTTTGTAGACAAAATTTGCCATGACAAGGATTTGGCATTCCAAAATTAGGTAAAATTTTGCCATGGATTTGGCAAGCCGAATGTGAGAGGTTGGCATGTTTTGTGAACAAACCAATCAATAGCCAAAATCATGGCATGCCAATTCTTCAGTTGGACAAATTTTAGAAGCCAACCAATTAGGCCTCCTCACTGCAAGATTCTTGCAAGTTGAACAATGTTTGACATAGAATCTTTAGATCTCCTATTAGGCTTATTATGAAAATATAATTTAAGATCAATGTAATGATACTTATTACACATCATAATCATCAATACTTCTTTATATATATTTTGGTCAAAATTCAGAATCTTTGAGGGAAGGGGGACGCTTCTCCCATATAGGCCTTGCGCAGTTGCCGAGAGTGAAGTGAATGCATAGGAAAGCTAGATACAAGAAGTGTTAGAAGAAAAGCTTTTGACCACCATGACTTGCTTGAGACTTGAAAGCCTGGTGTGGTTGTGAAGAGGACTCATAGCAGTCAAGGGGCAGTCAGGTAGACCAAAGAGTGAAGAGGAGTTGCTTCCCTAGGCAATTTCTCTTGGTCGGAGGAGCAAAGCCAGTCAGCTAGCTAGAGATGACTATACAATGGGAGTGAGGCTGGGCTTTTTATACATAGGGCCATTAGGGCTGGAACAGGCTTCTGACGTGACTGCACGACGTTCATCATTACTAGTATCCGAGTAGTGAATATTTTAGATGGTCGGACCTTCTATCATCCGGTGAAGTATACAGTGCACTCCAACCTCAGTAGTCATAGGGTTGCAGCAGCCGAGGGGCAGCAACTAGCTAGAGATGGCTACTGTACATGGTTTCATAGGTTATGATCGACTACACTCCCTGGGCTGTGGTTGATGCTGCTGCTTCAGGATTCCAACTGGCATACCTTACTACTTCATGCATGAAACCACAACCGGTGCAGCTGCTATTTGTAGGATAGCCGATCAGGCAAGTTCTACTCACATAAAAAATAACATTTTTTTAATATATGATGTGGGGCCGAGAGTACTTTTGTCAGCTATGAACTAATGCACTCAATTTGCTATGACTTTCAAATGTACATACAACACTATATACTATCCTACGAGATGAAATGTATAGACGATGGACTTTCTTACGTGTGCAGTAAAAAATTCAACAGCTATGCCTCCTCCGTTTTGCATTAGATGGAGGTGAGACTTGTCCAAATAAAATCATCGCTGCTTGGTTCGCTGCATTAGACCAAAGCCACTCATCCTAGGGTAGACATGTCCGATGAGATCAAAAGACATCCTACCTAGGCAATAATTCTACTTGCAGCTATCCGATGAGATCAAATGAATGGCGTTCAAACTTTCTTGCGTGTGCACTAAAATGTGAACAGAATGAAACATGCAGATTAGAACTGTGTCATCCACCCAGTCACCCACTCACCAGGTAATTTGAGCCGTGTCATCGTTGTGAGTTCCCACACCAGTTCACAGGGTATTTAAGAACTCCTACTATAACCCCCGCTTGGCTACCTCCCCTGCCTCCTCCGTAATCAACGTAAGTTGATTGTGTTGCTCCGCCTCTCTAGCCCTCTATGTCACCGCCGTCCACACGCCCTAGCTCCATCCATGCACATGTCGTAACTCCATCCATGCCACCGCACGAGTCCTTGGTTGGCCTCCTCGTGCTCTGCATCGTGCGATGTCGATGCCAGCAATCATGGCAACAAGGTGGCACCCCATGTCGCTGTTGCTGGTGCTCCCTAACGAGCTGGCCATTGAGATCGCCGGCCACCTCACTGTGGCCTCAGAGTGGTCCATGGATGACCTATGCAGCCTACGAGAGACCTGCTTGTCCATGCATCGCATCTATGGCAACCCCATCGTCGATCGGCGCGTGGCACTAGACCAGTGCAGACGTGGGCTAGGGTGGGATGATGTTGGCATCTACTACGCCCTTCTTGCTAGCCTAACCCAACTCGGCAACCCAGAGGCTTGCTTCCTCACCGAGATGCCAATGGTATTCGAGGAAACCCAAAGGTCCCGGCCATGCCTCGATGATCTCACCCGCGCCGTTGATGGCGGGCACAATTTAGCAGCCTATCTAGTTGTGATATTGCTCTATAAGCACAATGGCGATGCCCGCGACAATGATACTATGAGGCAGTACATGAGATGGGTCGAGGGCGAGGAAGAATCGTGGGCAATGGTGGCTGGCAGTAGCGGCGAACCAACGAGTAGGTGGCTACGCAACAAGGGGTGTGCATTGGGCCTTCGTGAGGCGGCCGCTGAGGTGATCCACAAAACGAGGTGGGCCTAGGGCAAGTTGTCGCTACCATCGTTGGCACAGGTGCGTGGCGATCTTTCGTGCGTAGGTGGCGCTTGCGGCAATTCAGATGGATGGGAAGGAAGGGCTATGTATTACAGTGAGGACTGTAGGCTTCATCACGAATTTAAGTTTTTCACATGGGAACTTGGAATAAGAAACTAGTAATTCACTCTTTACATGTGAGAGTGAATTACTCCCTCTGTCCTGAAATATAGTGTATTTTGGCTTCAGCAGTACTTTTCAGCGAATGAAGAGTGTTTTCCTCTCATAACAAATCAGCATAAGCATCAGCATAAGCCAAATTTCAGCAAAACAAACACGGCCAACCAACCGTGAAGCCTCGAGCATCGCATCCTGTGGGAGAGCAACCGCTCTGCTCTCCTCTTTAAAATGACCAGTAGGCTGTAGAGAGCACCACCGACTGGGGTATTCTCTCATACGTACTCAACTTACTAGTCCACCACATCACATCCTCCAATCCCTACTCACTGGCGGTGACTACAACATAGAGTGAGCAATGGGGCACTGGTCATCCAACAAGTATTCCACCGACTATGAAGATGGGGGCGGTGAGGACGTGAATCAACCAATGTCGAGCCCCAAGCGCGAGGAGTATCCATTGCCGATGGAGGAGTCCGCTGAAGATGATGGGGAGCCCACCGACAACGAGGAGGAGGTGCCATCGGCGATAGAGGAGGAGGAGGAAGAGAAGGAGGAGGCACCGGTGGAGGTGAACAACATCACCATTCCGCCGGGGTTCGCCCCCATACCGCGCTACAAGAAGCGCAGGCTTAACCCTCCATCCCCCAACATGATCATGGAGGACAAGGATGACTCCTCATCGGAGTAGGACAACAAGGAGGGCGGCCACAACGGCGATGGTGGGGGCAGCGGTGTTGTTCAATAGGTGTTAATTAGTACAGTAGCAGTAGGTGTAGTAGTAACTAGTAGTAGTACATTGGCGGGTGCGTTGTAGTGCACTTTTGGTCTATTTCGAATGGCCTCATGTACCCAGATAGTAAATATTAGGAATCAATATAATGGTGGTTTTAACTATTTTTAGTCCTTTTCATGTATTTTGGAATGTGATTTTGATGAGGGCGCACAGGTAATGGCTTTCTTTGAACAGTGAACACCACTGCGATGAAATAAACAAACTAATATAAACACTAAACAAACACTGAATAAACAAGCGCACTGCCAATTATAGATTGAGATACATCAACATTATTGACATCCAGATACATACCACAATTAACTAAGTTCAAACCATCGCCTAACTCATCTTGTTGCCCTTTTGCTTCTGCACCCTTTTTTGCATGTCTGGCCTATGGCAAAACGAGGGAGACAAACTGTCCTTTGGTTGTTGATTTTGCATGTCCAAGATAAAAGAGCTCGCTAGACACCTAATATATGGTCTGGCCTCGTCTAATACAACATGGCCAGACTATGCTTTTGTGGCATAAAAGATTAGGCACCTATTCCTGGGTCTAGGTTGGTTTTGCAGAGCTAGGCATGGCTACATGCATAATAAGAGGAGAGCGGTGCTACTAGAAAGATAACATATATATATGTGGAGTACAGCAACGATAAGAGTTCAGGCTACATAACCATGCCTTCATCAACCATAATAAGAGGAGAAACGTGCACACTACTCAAAGTCATACAACTACTACATAAACATACTAGTTCTAACTACAGATGATTAAAATGACTTCATAGCAGTAATGAGCACCAGGCAGCGTACTCGTCCTAACTACAAATGTTTACATGACTTGATATTACTAATTAATTTAATGAGCTATGCCATCCCATAGCTCTAAGCAACAAGGGTACCTACAGGCACAATCAAAATCCAATGCCTGCAAGGTAAACCTACTAGGGTTGAAACTAGCAAGCCTCTCCACCATGTTGAATAGGAGGATCACTTCACCTGCTCCCACCGTGGTGTGCGTAGAGCAGATCCGGTGAAGGCGAGCTAGACCATGACGGGGCCACCACTGTAGAGCCCTTGGACATGTCATCGGCGGATGGCGAGTGGGACCATGATGTTATAGGAGAACCGCTCCTGTTGTAGGGCGCCTTGAGCGGATCCGGTGATGGCGAGCTCGACCATGATGGGGCCATTGATGACGAGCTTGACCATGATAGGGCCACCAATGATGGCGAGGTGGCTGTACCAGGAGCAGCAGTGGTGAGCGAACCACTAGTGTCGTTGGCATCAATGTCATCATCATGGGTGATAGGGAGACCAATGCCAACCTAGGGGACGGCGTGCGGGACCGCGACAGTGCCTACGACGACGGCGTGGTGGACCACACTGGGAGCAGTGGTGGTGAGCAAACTACTAGTGCTGGTGGCATCAACATCATCATTGTGGGCTATGGGGAGACCAATGCTAGCCTAGGAGACAGCTTATGGGACCACAACGGGTCCTGCGATGACGATGAGTGGACCGCACCAGGAGCGGCGGTGGCGAGGGAACCAACGGTCATGGAGGCATCAATGGTGTCATCATGGGCGACGGGGAGACAAATGGTAGCCTAGGAGATAGCATGTGGGAGCGCGATGGGTACCAGCAGTCAAGAAGGGTATGAGCAGGCATTAAAGCGGGGTGCGCCAGCGCATTGGAGGAAGCGTGGTTCGGAGCCCGGCCATGGTTCCTCGAGGAGGACCTAGAGCGCTTCGTGGGGACGGCCTTCATGGGAATCAATGGAGAGGCAAAGGTGGGGATTTTGTGAGGTAGTGTGAGGCGAAGGCTTTCGTGCAATGCAAGGGGGGAGTGAAACAATAGGAGTGAGGTGACCATCAAAAAAACAATGGGAGTGAGGCTAGGTTTTGTACACATAGGGATGCCAGGGCTGGAATAGGCTTCTAACGAGAGCGCATCATGTTTAGCATTACTAGTATCCGAGTAGTCAATAGAGTTTAACCCACCTAATACAAAGTTCAACAAAAGTTAACACCAACATGCAAATAAGAGTTCACATATTTGCAAGGACGTCTCACAGATCAAACTTATTCATGACTACTAATATGTCCCACAGATCAAGGGTCGAGGTTGGCATGCAGGATCAGCTCCATGTCCACCTTCGGTAAGACAGCATTGGCGGCCGGCTTGAAACTCTCAATCAGATCGACGATGTCATTGTCCATTGATCTTAGCAGAAAACCCTGCTTCACCACCCAGACGTTCACCGCTACGCTAATCTGAAGCTAGGCAGCAACCAGTGCCATGACAGCCCGCTGACAAATGGCTTTGGTCACCATGGCTCGATGGTGGGCCGGCAAAGCTCGAAGGCACTCCTCTATAGGGACCAAATTCTCTGTTATTTCCACGGGGAAGGCCGCATCATAGGTGGTGAAAGGATCAAGTTGCCCAAGAGGGGGGGTGAATTGGGCTAATTCTAAATTTTCTTTCAATAATCAAATCCTACGGATAGCCCAATTAACCCCTTGTGCCTAGAAAAGTGTTTATATCAATCTAATGCACAACAACCTCGCAACCAAAGTTCCAAACTTACTCTAGCAAGCAATTCTATGGATGTAAAAACAAGTATTGAATTGCTCAAAGTAAATGCTCAAAGTAAGTGCTCAAAGTAAATAGAGAGAGAAAGGAACGCGGCGATGTTTTGCCGAGGTATCGGAGAGTCGCCACTCCCCACTAGTCCTCGTTGGAGCACCCGCGCAAGGGTGTAGCTCCCCCTTGATCCGCGCAAGGATCAAGTGCTCTCTACGGGTTGATTCTTCGACACTCCGTCGCGGCGAATCACCCAAAGCCGCTCACAACTTGAGTTGGGTCACCCACAAGCTCCGCCGGGTGAACACCAAACTCCCAATCACCACCAAGCCGTCTAGGTGATGGCGATCACCAAGAGTAACAAGCACGAACTCTCACTTGACCACGCGAAGCCTAATGAGAAGATGGATGCACACTTTGCTACTCTTGATTTGCTAGTGAGGCTACTCTCTTGGATTCTCAAATCACAAACACCTCACTAGGATCTTGCTCTTCTTGGCACTCACAAACGTGTTTCTCAGCTGTTGGAATGAGCAAAGGATACTCCACTCACGAGTGGAGCTTCTATTTATAAGCCAGCCTGAAAAACGAACCGTTATGAGCTTCTGCGGGATGACCGGACGCTCCGGTCGTGATGACCGGACGCTCCGGTCAGTTCAACCCGCGAACCAGTATTAAAGAGTCGACCGGACGCTGGCAGGGTCCGGTCAGCACTGACCGGACGCGTCCGGTCGCATAAAACCCTTACTGGAACCTTACTGGACTCGACCGGACGCTGAGCCCTCAGGGTCCGGTCAGCACTGACCGGACGCGTCCGGTCACTCTTTCCCAAGTCTGGACCCTTATTGGAGTCGACCGGACGCTGGCCCTCAGCGTTCGGTCACATGACCTTCCAGCGTCCGGTCAACCAGACTTGTTCACTTCAGTCAAATGAACTGACCGGACCCTGCGGCCAGTGTCCGGTTGCACCGGAGCCAGCGTCCGGTCAGTGTTTGACCCTCCATTCACTTCCAACTTTCGAACATATGTGAATGAAGTTTGCTCCAAAGGATCTTAGGCATTCATAGGAGCTACCTAGAGCTAGTTTTAACAAGTGTGCACCACACCTAACTTACTAGACTCAACTAGGTCAAGCTACCCGTTCATATCCCCCTTCATAGTACGGCCAAAGGAAAAAACAAAGTCCTAAACTACTCTAAGTGTCTCTCCAACTCCAATTGACACTTAGAACTAGTTATCCTTAACCTTGTCGTCCGTCCTTTGAAAACCGAAACGATTTCCATCATAGGGGCATGATAACCTCGATTGCCCAATCGATCTCCATTACCATGACCTAACTTAATTGCCTCTGCAAAACACACGTTAGTCATAGTAACTTTGTATTGACATTAATCACCGAAATCCAACTAGGGGCCTAGATGCTTTCAATCTCCCCCTTTTTGGTGATTGATGACAATACCACCTCGAGTATGTTATGGAGTGAGGTTTTTGACGGGCTTGGTTCATATAAGCTTTTGTCAATAAGAACAAAAGAGTTAGTCAAGCTTATATGACCCAAGCCAACACAATGTACTCAAAGGATATGAATTAAGCATGAGTACAATTAATAAAGCTCATTTGCTTCGAAGTATAAACGCGGAAGCAAAAACAAATGAGCATTACACAAGTGATATGACATATAGATAATGCAAAATAGAAATCACACATGTCAAATATCACAATCACGTAGATAGCACTATCACATATATATAGTAGTATGCATGAAAGTAAACACACGAATGCATAAGTAATAGTGTATCACACAAATAAAACTCCAAATGTATATAATAAGCTAATACTGGATAACTAGCTCCCCCTAAAGCTCGCTCCCCCTGAGTCTACATACTCAAAACCCTCTCCCCCTTTGGCGTCAAACACCAAAAACTAAGGGTCGGTCGGCGGGGCTGCAGCAGACGAGTCGGGCGCTGAAGTACGTGGAGCAAGATGGAACTGGGCACCATCATCATCTGACCCTGAGCTCTGAACTGACTGACCCTCTGAAGCAGGAAGTGTCGCTGAAGCGGTCTGGGTCTGAGCTGGGGCTGGTGCTGCCTGTGACGCTGCAAGTATGTCTGTCGTAGGATCTGACGAGGCGACAGACAAGGGGAGCCTCTGAGTGGTCATAATAGCTGGAGCTGCTGTAGACGGACCGGCAGAATGCATGTGAGGCGGAGTAGGCATGCCGGTCAACTCGCTGAATGATGCTCCAAGACTCCTGGAGACTGACGACTCAGGCACGAATAGCGAAGAAGTCTGCTCTGGTGAGAAACCCGTGTGATAAGGAGTGAATTGCGGGGCTACACTAGGTGAAGCTAACCACTGGGACACCTATACTGGAGGTGACGTGAACTGAGCTAGAGGCTGTCCCTGACTCTGAAGCCCGATGGGCTGTACTGCTGGAGTCATCGAAGTGGTAGGTGGCTGTGCAAGCTGGGGCGAAGTCTGTGGCAGTGAGATCCCAATGGCTGTCACTACATGCTGCATGAATCCCATGAGCTGCTGCTGCATAAGTAACTGCTGGTGCTGAAGGAGCTGCTGCTGCCGCTGAAACTCGTCCTGATGAGCCTGAAACTGTGCGAAGTTTGTAGCTGTCTCCTGTGCCTGTCGTGTCTGGTCCTGCTGCATCCGCTCAAGAATAGCAATGAGAGCGGGGTCTATCTGTGGAGCAGGTGGAGCAGAACTGGAGCTACCGGCCTCTGCATCGTGTCTGCGTGGAGGCATCTGAGGTATAGGCTGGTAGTCGTCGTCAGAGCTGTCATTGTACTCACTCACTCCCTGCTGTGCCTCTAGCTCCTCCTCCTCAGTGGCTGCAATCCCTCTGATGATCTTGTCCTGCTGAGCTGCAGACTCTGGCACGTCGGGGCGACGACTAGGCTGACTGGGTGCCTGAGGAGTGGCGTGTCTGATCCTCTGTGACAGGTTGTAAGCTGGGAACTCTGTAGTGGCACCTGTATACTCATCCATCATGCCAGGGGGCTTATCAAGCACAACCCTGCGGATGAGGAACGTGATCCAGTGAGCATAGGGAAGCTGCCTGCGACCCTTGAATCCCTCAGCTATAGTATCCTCCATCTCTGAAAGAAGGAGGTCCCAGATGTCAAACACTGTCATCTGCATGATGGCATTGAGAAGCCAGAGCTGTAAGCGAGTCAGGCCCTCCCTGTATCCCAACCTAGGAAGCAGTGTCCTCCTGATGATGGCCTCTAGTATCCTCACTGTAGGAGTCAAGTTACTGGGGTTCCTGCTCGACCCCTCTCCAAACGGCTCCTTGAAGCAATGCCGCACTAAATCTGTAGGGGGCACCTGCCCTCCATGAGGACGCCTAGGAGGCCCCTGATGTCCATAGCACACCTCATGCATCTTTACAGGCTGCTCCTGTAGTCTCAGTATCTCCCTGACTCTGCCACTAGTCACTCTGTAGTCTTTGCCTTTGAAAGCAAAATGAATGAATCTGTGATGAGGATCAATGTAGAGCGAGGCATAAAACTGACAGACCCAAGAAGGTACATATATGCCCGTCCGTCCAATCAAATCTGTCAGTCCTGGCAAATATGACAAGTATTGCCGAATGCCCTCTCCGGCTGCTGCCACAATGGACTCTATCTGACAGACCCTCTGTGATCTGAACACTACCCCACTGTTAAGATATGCATTGTAGAAATCCTCATGCAGTGGCGTGTAGAACCCCTCAGCTGCTCTCTCATCCCTCCTCGGAGGAAACCAAACCTCAAACTCAACAAACCACAGCTGCTGAACCTGCCTGGCTGTAGCGGCCCTCAAGTCGAGGTGAACCACTGGAGGCGGACCCTGTGGTCTGGGCGGAGGGCGTGAACCCCTGCGCTGTGTAACTGGCCTCGGTGGAACTACAGCACTGGTACAACTCGAGCGGCGTAGCTGAGGTGCTGGCTCGGTCTCCTGACTCTCCTGAGTCTCCTGGGCTGACTGAGGCTCTGCTGGTGGGGGCTGCTGCTATGCTGACGGACCCTCCTCAATGGCGACCCGTCGTCCTGCAAACGTGGCAGTCCCAGCTGGACTACCGTGACGACGCTCAACCTCCTCAATCGCAGCTCTGAGTGCTGGTGAAACCGGCTGATCTGCAATGACAACTCCGCTGCGGGCACCTCCTCTCTCGGCACGCTCTGCAGCCTCTGCAACAGCTGCTGCTCTTGCTGTCTCTGCGTCGGGGTACTTCCGCTTCTTGGATGTCACCTGCTTGGTTGCCTTGCCCTTCGATCCGGCTGGCTGGCGAGATGGGGGCCTCCGATCATCATCACCTGGGCCACCACCAACATTCTTGGTGCGAGCCATCTGAACTGACAAGATGGTGTACTGATGCTGATGAAGATCAACTGTCAACCTGCCGCTTTCGAGGCTTGGCCTCGATCCTTACTCGCGAGCTTGGCTCCGAGTTAACTGCCAACTGCCAGATGAAACACAACGGAACCAACTCGCTGCACGATAGAATAGATGGATATACAAATAAATACCATATATCTAATAGATGCGAAATCCTAATAGAGAAAGCAATGTAGATGCGAAATTGAATCGAGTGGCTTTCTACCTGACGAACGGCGATCCGAGAAGAGATAAGGTATCACGTGGGGGATACACGGAATCGGGCTAGGGTTAGGTCAAACGCCCAAACAATGGGAGGATAGGGCAAGATCACTTGGCGAAGATTTTCAGCCTTGGCACTGATGGAACGACGAGCTTGGGCGCGAGAAGGCCGGCGAGGAGCTAAGCAGGCGGTGGCGCGTTGGACGAGCCGCGAGGCTCGGCTGCGGGCACGAGGAGGCTGCGGCGGCGCGGCTGGGCAGGGGCACGGAGGCGCGGGCGCGAGGTGAGGCGCGAGGAGGCGGCGGCGCAACCGTGCGGCGGCTTGGCGAGGCAGCGGCGGCGCGGCTTGGTGGCTTGGGCTAGGGCACGGCGGCGGCTCGGGCTTAGGTCAAGGAAGAAGAAAAAGGTTCGGATAAATAACCCCCAAAACGCGATAGAAAAGGAAATGGGAAAAGAGTCCTTAAGACGCGCGAGATCCACTGACCGGACGCTCCGGTGGTAGCGACCGGACGCTACCACCCAGCGTCCGGTCGATTCCAGAGAGGTCCAAATCCTCTGGAATCGGGACCGGACGCGTCCGGTGGTCCATGACCGGACGCAGGCAGGGTCCGGTTAGGACAGCTTGTCTTTTCTTCATCGACCGGACGCTGGACCCTTTCTGACCGGACGCACAGACGCAGCGTCCGGTCACTCCTTCAACAGCAGTTCACCTCCTGTGAACTGACCGGACGCTGGACAGCAGCATCCGGTGCAGCGTCCGGTGCACCTTTTCCAGCAAACCTTCAACCTTCCTTCGCGCTGCCTGTTCCCAATCAAGTCCCAACTTGAATAAGATCCAAATAAACACCAATTGGGACTGATGTGAGTGACCTCTCTCAAACCCTCATATTTTTCAAAATATTTTGCCTTAGGCTATAATTCTTTTTAAGAAAATAGGCAACAAGAGGGCAAATGGAACAAAACGACAAAACAACATTCATGCATATGTAATGCTTGTAAGTAAATCTAGTTGCTTGTCAAGTTTGATCCAAGGTTAAGCTTCTTCACACGCTTTTCGGCGGTTATCTTAACCATGTTAGACAAGCCCTATATGCATTGCCACAAATTAAACATGTTGTATATTACAATGAATGCAAGGGACAACACAAACTCAATTTTTAGTGAAGTTGCTAAAATCAAGTACATTGAGCTCATTTCGCAATCTACAGAAGGTAGCTTCATCTAGCGGTTTAGTAAAGATATCCGCTAATTGATCTTCGGATCTTACACCCTCTAGTGATATATCATTTTTGGCTACATGATCTCTTAGAAAGTGATGGCGGATATCTATATGCTTGGTGCGAGAATGTTGAACCGGATTATTTGCAAGTTTTACCGCACTTTCATTGTCGCACAAAAGAGGTACTTTCTCTAGAACTACTCCATAGTCTAGTAAAGTTTGTTTCATGTATAATATTTGTGCACAACAAGCACCCGCGGCAATGTATTCCGCTTCGGCGGTGGACAAAGCCACACTATTTTGCTTCTTGGAGGACCAAGACACAAGTGATCTACCAAGCAAATGGCACCCTCCGGATGTGCTCTTTCTATCAACTTTGCATCCGGCGTAGTCCGAATCGGAATAGACAATTAATTCAAATAAAGCTCCTTTGGGATACCAAAGGCCAATGCTTGGTGTGTGCTTAAGATACCTAAGGATTCTTTTTACGGCAATTAAATGTGTTTCCTTAGGACTAGCTTGAAATCTAGCACACATACACACACTAAACATGATGTCGGGCCTAGATGCGGTTAAATATAACAAGCTACCAATCATAGAATGGTAGAGAGTTTGATCAACCGAGTTACCTCCCTCATCTTGGTCGAGATGTCCATTGGTAGGCATTGGGGTCTTGATTGGCTTACATTCATCCATCTTGAATCTCTTGAGAAGATCTTTAGTGTATTTCTCTTGAGAGATGAAGATGCCTTCTTTCATTTGCTTGACTTGAAAACCAAGAAAGAATGTAAGCTCACCAATCATTGACATCTCGAACTCCTTAGACATCAATTCACCAAATTCTTTGCATGAGTCTTCATTTGATGATCCAAAGATGATATCATCAACATATACTTGACAAATGAAGATATGCCCATCAAGCTTCTTGGTGAATAGTGTGGTGTCGACCTTCCCAATGGTGAAGCCCTTCTTAATAAGGAAGTCCCGAAGGCGCTCATACCAAGCTCTTGGGGCTTGCTTAAGCCCATATAGTGCCTTGGACAACCTATAAACATGATTAGGATATCTAGGGTCTTCAAACCCAGGAGGTTGATCAACATAGACTAGTTCATTAATAAAGCCATTTAAGAATGCACTTTTCACATCCATTTGATATAGTTTCATTTCATGATGTGATGCATATGCAAGAAGGATACGGATGGCTTCTAATCTTGCAACCGGTGCAAAAGTTTCTCCAAAATCTAAACCTTCAACTTGAGAGAACCCTTTTGCTACTAGTCTTGCCTTGTTCCTCACAACAACACCTTGATCATCTTGCTTGTTGCGGAACACCCACTTGGTTCCAATGACTCTTGCATCTTTTGGTCGCTCTTCAAGATTCCAAACTTCATTGCGAGTGAAGTTGTTCAACTCTTCATGCATGGCATTGATCCAATCCGGATCTTTAAGAGCATCTTCTACCTTGGTAGGCTCATAGCAAGAGACAAAAGAGTGATGAGCAATAAATGAAGTAAGTTTTTGAGATCTAGTCATCACCCCCTTTGTTGGACTCCCTATGATGAGATCTTGTGGATGATCTTGTAGGAGAGGTGTATTTCTTCTATTGACCACTTGACGAGGAGGTTGTGGAGCATCAACATCTTGTGCTTGTACCACCATTTGCTCATGGGAGATATGAGTATCTTCATTTTCTACTCTCCCAACTTTATCACCATCTTGTGGTACATTTGATGAAGAAGGTTGGTTAATGACTTGTACATCATCTTCATCATCTTTTGGCTTGATGTCTCCCACCGGAATATTCTTCATAGCCTCCCTCAATGGTTCATCACCTACATCATCAAGATTCTCATGTGCTCCTTGGGAGCCGTTAGATTCATCAAATTCCACATCATATGTTTCTTCAACCAAGCCGGTGGCATGATTAAATACTCTATATGCTTTGGACTTCAATGAGTAACCAACAAGAAAACCTATATCACAATGCCTTTGAAACTTCCCTAGGTGTTGCCGCTTCTTGTAGATGTAGCACTTGCAACCAAACACCCTAAAGAAGGAGACATCCGGCTTCTTCCCATTGAGCAACTCATATGGTGTCTTGACAAGGAACTTTTGAAGAAATAGGCGGTTGGATGCATAACATGCGGTGTTGATTGCTTCCGCCCATAGAGCTTCGGGGGTGTTGTACTCATCTAGCATTGTCCTTGCAAGAGTGATCAAAGTCCGGTTCTTCCTCTCAACTACACCATTTTGTTGAGGAGTATAGGTTGCGGAGACTTCATGTTTGATTCCAACTTCATCACAATAAGCTTCTATGTTTGTGTTGTCAAATTCTTTGCCATTGTCACTTCTTATCTTCTTGAGCTTCACTTCAAATTCATTTTGAGCTCTCTTGGCAAATTTCTTGAAACAAGATGCAACTTCGGATTTGTCATGAAGGAAGAACACCCATGTATATCTTGAATAGTCATCCACAATCACAAGACAATAGAGATTTCCTCCCAAACTCTTGTATGTTGTCGGTCCAAATAAATCCATGTGTAGGAGTTCTAGCACTCTTGTGGTTGACATGAAAGCTTTGGTTGGATGAGTGTTTGCAACTTGCTTGCCGGCTTGACATGCACTACAAAGCTTGTCCTTCTCAAACTTCACATCCTTCAACCCTCTCACCAAATCATTCTCCATAAGCTTCTTGAGTGAGCTCATCCCAACATGAGCAAGTCTTCTATGCCATAGCCACCCAAGTGTTGTTTTGGTGAATAGGCAAGTCTTCAAGTTTGCATCTTCGGAGGTGAAGTCAACTAGATATAAGTTGTTGTATCTAAATCCATTGAATATCACTTGATTGTCATCTACCTTGGATACAACAACCTCCTTCTCGGTGAATAAGCATTGAAAGCCAAGATCACACAATTGCCCAATGGATAGCAAGTTGAAGCTCAATGAAGCAACATAGAGCACATTGGAGATGGAATGATCATTTGATATTGCCACTTTGCCCAATCCTTTAACCTTGCCCTTTGAATTATCTCCAAATGTTATTTTCTCTTGTCCATCTACCTCTTCATCTAGTGAGGTGAACATACGAGGATCACCGGTCATATGTTGAGTGCAACCACTATCAATAACCCAATGACTTCCACCGGTCTTGTAGTTCACCTTGCGTTCACCTTTGGCCATAAGGCATAGGTGTGTAGAGGATGATGGCGATGGTGGTGGTGAAGATGCAAGATCAATAGCAAAGGCGGCCACCTTTTCATCGTCACTATCATCATCGGATGATCCACTTGATGAATCAATGTCCGTGAGCCAATCACTGACAATATAGGCCTTGCCACTCTTCTTCTTCTTGTAGAACTCCCTCTTTTTGCCATCTCTCTTCTTGTATGGCTTGTTCTTCTTTTCATCTTCATCACTTGAATCATCTTTCTTGCCCTTGTTCTTGAACTTGTCTTTCTTGGGCTTTGTGCATTGATGAGCTAGATGACCAAGTTCACCACAATTGTAGCAATCCATCTCGGAGATTGGCTTTCTTCTTGAGCTAGTGAAGAACTTCTTCTTCTTGCCATCAAACTTGATGCCACTCTTGTTTAGCCTTTTTAGCATCTTGGTGGTCTTCTTCACCATGAGGGCAAGGCTTTCTTCATCATCTTCATCACTTGAGCTCTTATACTCAAGTCTTGCTTTGCCCTTGTCTTGGCTAGCTTTGAATGCTAAGTCCTTCTCTTTCTTCTTTGTAGAGGATGAGCCATCTTGTGGTGTGATGTGCATGTACATCTCATGAGCATTGATCTTTCCCAAGATTTGTGTCGGTGTAGCGGCGGAAAGATCACCTTGATGTAGCACGGTCACAATGTGCCCATATTTGTCAATGGGGAGGACACTCAAGATTTTTCTCACAACATCGGATGGTGACATTTGAGTAAGTCCAAGCCCATTGACTTCCTCTACAAGAACATTTAATCGAGAATACATCTCATTAGCACTTTCTTTGGGAAACATCTCAAAAGAATTTAGCTTTTTAATCACAAGATGATAGCGTTCCTCACGCTCACTCTTGGTTCCCTCATGGAGCGCACAAACGTCCGACCATAGAGCATGGGCGTCTTTGTGGTTCCTTACACGATTGAACACCTCTTTGCAAAGGCCTCTAAAAATGGTGTTGTGAGCCTTTGCATTCCATTTCTCATAATTCACTTCATCGCCTTGAAGTTGTGCGGCATTCCTAGGTGCGGGGAACCCTTGAGAGGCGGCTCTAAGAATTCCAACATCTAGAGCTTCTAAGTATGCCTCCATGCGGATTTTCCAATATGGAAAATCATCTCCATCAAAGATAGGAGGAGGTCCATCCCCGTGAGACATCTTCCTCTAAGCGATTAAGCTTAAAAACATGAGCATGAGGCTTTGATACCAATTGAAAGGATCAAGATGCCCAAGAGGGGGGGGGGTGAATTGGGCTAATTCTAAATTTTCTTTCAATAATCAAATCCTACGGATAGCCCAATTAACCCCTTGTGCCTAGAAAAGTGTTTATATCAATCTAATGCACAACAACCTCGCAACCAAAGTTCCAAACTTACTCTAGCAAGCAATTCTATGGATGTAAAAACAAGTATTGAATTGCTCAAAGTAAATGCTCAAAGTAAGTGCTCAAAGTAAATAGAGAGAGAAAGGAACGCGGCGATGTTTTGCCGAGGTATCGGAGAGTCGCCACTCCCCACTAGTCCTCGTTGGAGCACCCGCGCAAGGGTGTAGCTCCCCCTTGATCCGCGCAAGGATCAAGTGCTCTCTACGGGTTGATTCTTCGACACTCCATCGCGGCGAATCACCCAAAGCCGCTCACAACTTGAGTTGGGTCACCCACAAGCTCCGCCGGGTGAACACCAAACTCCCAATCACCACCAAGCCGTCTAGGTGATGGCGATCACCAAGAGTAACAAGCACGAACTCTCACTTGACCACGCGAAGCCTAATGAGAAGATGGATGCACACTTTGCTACTCTTGATTTGCTAGTGAGGCTACTCTCTTGGATTCTCAAATCATAAACACCTCACTAGGATCTTGCTCTTCTTGGCACTCACAAACGTGTTTCTCAGCTGTTGGAATGACCAAAGGATACTCCACTCACGAGTGGAGCTTCTATTTATAAGCCAGCCTAAAAAACGAACCGTTATGAGCTTCTACGGGATGACCGGATGCTCCGGTCGTGATGACCGGACGCTCCGGTCAGTTCAACCCGCGAACCAGTATTAAAGAGTCGACCGGACGCTAGCAGGGTCCGGTCAGCACTGACCGGACGTGTCCGGTCGCATAAAACCCTTGCTGGAACCTTACTGGACTCGACCGGACGCTGAGCCCTCAGGGTCCGGTCAGCACTGACCGGACGCGTCCAGTCACTCTTTCCCAAGTCTGGACCCTTACTGGAGTCGACCGGACGCTGGCCCTCAGCGTCCGGTCACATGACCTTCCAGCGTCCGGTCAACCAGACTTGTTCACTTCAGTCAAATGAACTGACCGGACCCTACGGCCAGCGTCCGGTTGCACCGGAGCCAGCGTCCGGTCAGTGTTTGACCCTCCATTCACTTCCAACTTTCGAACATATGTGAATGAAGTTTGCTCCAAAGGATCTTAGGCATTCATAGGAGCTACCTAGAGCTAGTTTTAACAAGTGTGCACCACACCTAACTTACTAGACTCAACTAGGTCAAGCTACCCGTTCATACCCCCCTTCATAGTACGGCCAAAGGAAAAAACAAAGTCCTAAACTACTCTAAGTGTCTCTCCAACTCCAATTGACACTTAGAACTAGTTATCCTTAACCTTGTCGTCCGTCCTTTGAAAACCGAAACGATTTCCATCGTAGGGGCATGATAACCTCGATTGCCCAATCGATCTCCATTACCATGACCTAACTTAATTGCCTCTGCAAAACACAGGTTAGTCATAGTAACTTTGTATTGACATTAATCACCAAAATCCAACTAGGGGCCTAGATGCTTTCAGGTGGCTTGCGCGCACAGCTACAGGGTCTAGATCCGCGTCCTCAGTTCCACAACTAGGGACGGCACCATCATGCGGCGATGGGACAACTCTCTGGCAACACCGGATGGAAGCCCCTTGACCGAGGATGGTGCCATCATGGAGAAAGCACTGCACAATGCAAGCCAAGTTGAAGCCCATATAGGATAAGGGGGAGAGCGATTGGATTGAGAATGCAAATGACTTATCGAACTGACCGACGTAGCATGGCATGGAATCGCGGGTGGCGGCCCCCATTGGGGGATGCCTCATGGGGACACTTTCTAAGCATGACCGTGGATGAAGAACTAGGCTCTAGGGCCAATGAGGCTCAAGACACCATCACGCCCACGTTCACCTATTGAGAAAGTAGGCAAATTCCAAATATTAGTTAAATTAAACAGCATGAACACATACTAGCTAGTGTGAGCAATGCTCGCATACTCAGTTAAATGAAGATAAACAACATGAACAATGGTACAGTGATGATCCACCTTTGAACGGGGAACTGGTGGTGGGTGAGAGACCATGCTGACGAGAGGTCCGTCTGTCGGAGGAGGATTGTCGGCGTGGAAGGCATCCAGGGCCTCCCCATCGCCATGAACCAGCATGGACACTCAAATAGCTGTCATCATCAGATTGTCTACCTCCTCCATGTGGATGGGGACACTTGACTCGATTGTAGCATCCCTCGCACCCTAGAACTCCCACTGGGGGTGCCCCTCATCTTCAAGGGGAGGACCCGACGGGTCAAGAAGGTACGGATCACCCTCGGCACCGTCAGTTCCTGGTCCTTCAGTTCCTCGATCGCATCAAGCAATAAGCGCAAATGATGTGGTTCTGATAGGGTTGGTGTCGTCGACCATGATTCCAGCGTGTCAAGACACATCTGGTCATGGGAAAAAGTCAGCAGCGGCGGCCGCTCATTGTTGAGGATGTAGAGCCACCTATGCTCCCAATCTAGGTCTATGGCATAGTGGTGGTCAAGGCTAAGGTAGTGCTCCTCCAATCTAGGATGAACTTCGATCGAGGTGCCCCCATCGGACAACGATGGTGCCAAGAGCAAGCTGACGAAACCAACCAGAAAAGAATCTACCATAGATCATAATGGGCAGGTATTTCTAGGAAGCCCTCACATAGCATGATGAATACCGAGAGGTGGAGGATCCCCTCTAGGGTTAAGTCATGGAGGCAAAGCCCATAGTAGTAGAGCAATCACCTAAGTAAGGGGTGTGCCGGTAGCCCAAACCCAAGAGGGTGGAAAGGGTTGAAAGAGATGACCTCATTTTCCTTTGGCCTCGGCTCCACTTCGCTCCTCACTAAGACTCTCCACCTGAGCTCCTCGGCGGCCTCCGGGATCACCCCCCTCTCTCGCAACTGGTCGAACTCAGCCTGGTCAATAGACGACCTCGACCACTCTGCCATGGTCTTGGCAGGAGGCATCGACGGCATAGTAGGGTGGAAGGCAAAAGCTTTGTGATGGAATTAGGAGCTCTGGAGAGAGAAGGCAGTAGGTGTAACCTTCCCTCTTGCCCATTGTCTCTGTTGCTATAGTTTGAGGGCATCGACCACCCGACGACTAAGACGTTTGTGTGGGTGGGTGGTGGGGCTTCGCCCCATCATGTCAATGCAATGGGCCGAGATGCAATGTCCGCCGCTACAATAGGCTGCTAATGCCACCCATGCACACATGCCTACATGGGAATGCAGGAGCACGTCGTCCAGATAGTCAAGATTTTAGACTACCAGACCTTGTGTGATCCTATAGAGTATAAAATTTTTGAATAAAAATAATCCTTGATGCATGGTTCATGCAAGTTCAATAAATCTTATCAAATACATAAAAATATTACGAGTTGGGTTCAACACATATCAAAGCCACTCATGATTACTACTACTACTGATACAAATGTTGTGACCGAGTGCACTCCATAGGCAATAGTTTTACTCACAGCTCTGTACTGTATAGTGTTCAACGAGATCAAATGTTCCGCATCTAGACTTTCTTGCGAGTGCAGTAAAATATGAACATCTATCTAGCTGCTCTATTTCGTCAGCTCATTTCTCGATGTGTATTTCTCGGAAGGTGTGCTCCTCAGAGATATTGGAGATGTGGCCTTGCCTTAAATCCCGCTATCGCCCAACATAGGAGTATGCTGGAATTCCATCGGTCGTGTGCGTCCCCTGCTATAAAAATAGAGGAAAAATAGTGGAGTCAGTATAGTTGCGTTACAACCTTGTGAACTCACCTTTCCTACTCGCCGCCTCCACCCTAGCACCTCGTCCTTTAAGCTTGAACCATGGCGGCAGAGAAGCGTCCAAGGGAGGAGATGATGGTACGGGACCTGGACATGACTAGGCAGGCTCTTCGAGCAGAGAACCAGGAGGTGGAGTGGCTATGGTCATGCCTCTCCGCTATGGAGATGGCACTCGCCGTAGCTAATAGGGAGACAACCGCGGCTGAAGTCGCAACGGGTTAAGTGTAGGCGTAGCTCCGCTGGTAAGGCATTGTCATTACCGTATCTTCTTGTTTTGTGTGGCACCGCATCTTATTAATTGGTAGGGTTTTCTTCGTTCTTGCTCTTCCTGCTGTCATGAAGCAGCTGAACGCTGTGTCCGTGCTGCTGGCAGGGCCAAACTTCCTTGAGTGCATCTATGCTCTGCTAGTGTGAATCTGAGAGGTAGTGATGCATGGCATTAGCCATGGGCTATGTTACCCTAGCCGCCACCTACCTCCATTCAGACATGGACTTACATGTGGTGGAGCGGGGGTCCTTGCTGGAGCTACCGGTTCAAAGGGCTTCATAGGATTTTTTTTCTATAGGATTTGGATCCTTCAAAATTCTTGTTTGTCCTCCATTCCAAAGGAGCCATAAGTTTTTTAGTTTCTTTTGTCCATTTCTTAGGATTCCATTTTGCAGTGTTGTTGGGCCCTGAACAGACGAGGAGATCTGCCCACGCGAAAATTTGATTTTCTTCGAAAATTTCGCACCGCACCGAGCAGTGCCACCAACACGCACCAAAAATTAGATGTCTCTCTTTTGCCCTCCACGCAGAAATTAGGATTACCATGCCATCGATTTCATACAAGGGTACTTGTGGTACTGTGATGGCCACATAAAAGCACAAGGAGTCGCCATCTCTGCCTCCGCCTCCGCCTCCGCCTCCATCTCCATCCTCCAGCCACCACAATCTCTCCTTCTGCTCCAAATCCTAGCCCCATGACCTCTCCACTCTCCAGCCACCCCCTTTGCAACCCCTCTCTGGACCCTAGGCACCATCGGCACAGTAGCTTGACTCATCAATCTGCACTCTCTAGCCGTACCCTCTCTCATAGCTTTCTGGACCCTAGCCGGAGCTAGATCCCCTTCATTTCATCGACAACATGTCTACTGATGGTGGAAGGACCGCCTCGACGATGGTATAGGCTGGATCTATATCCCCTACTTTGGCACCTGTTATGACTAGCCAGATCCGAACCCTAGTCGGAGCTAGATCTAGTACCCCTTTGTCAACTCCGGCCACACCAGTTTTGCAACCACGATGACAAGATAGATGTGCCGATGATGAAACATAGCTAGGGTATGCGGAGGAAGAGGTACCCAAATTCCTTTTATGATGGGTGCTGTATTGTAGTGGTTCAACCTAGGATATGTAGATAGCGAGGGGGTTGCATATTTCCTATGTTGAGTGTAGCTGACATGTGCTTTATTGGATTAATGACTTCTGTATAAGATACAATTACTAGTTAGGCGCTTATTTGCATACTCTTGCTCTCTGTTATGTTGACATTCGCTAGAAACTTTAGTTAATAAATACCTTTGTAATCTAGATGAACAACCACTAAATGCTTTTGACCGAGAGCAGGAGGCACAAGTCATAAAGAATCATAGGAAGATGGAAGAACTAGGGGTGGTTGTTGAGGGATTTGATGATACATATTAAACATATTTAGTTTTACAAGATGAGCTAGTGGCCCTTGCTGTTGAGGTGCTTGTTCTACCTTGTATTGAGTTTGGGAGGGAGGGGCCGGGGGGGTGCAGATAGCAATGCAATGCTTTGCTGTCTGGATAGCAATGCAATTTGTACATGCTTCCTGCTTAAATTTGTTTCTACAATTTTAGCGTCTAGTTCAAAGAAGCCACAGAGGAGGCTCCACCAGCAAGACAAAAAGCAGTACTGATATCAGTCCTAGAGGAAGGCAGTCCAAGAGAGTAAAGTCAACATGACCTAGAGAGTTGACTCATGGATCTGAGAAGAACAAGGAAAACTGTGCAAAAGTAAAGTACCACCAGGCTATAGGATCTCGCTCCTATGCTGTACAACTGCAATTATTTGTAAGTGATGGTTGTATTTTATTGTTACTCTAGCATTTGTATAAATAGAAACTCATGTGCACTGTTAATAGAAGCAGTAGTGGTAGGAGCCTAAGGCCCCCTTCGAATGCAGGATCAAAAAAACATAGGAACTAGAAAAATACAGGAATATGATTGGAATGCATGTGAAAAACAAAGGAATGAAAAATAGAGGAATTTTGTTAGAAGGGGTGTTTGGTTTTGTATAGGAAAAACATAGGAAACCAATATAGTGAGGTTTCACTGGATGTTTTTCCTTTATTTTTCCTATGAAAGTTGAAGGATAGTAAACTTTCCTATGGTTTTCCTTCCCCCATATCTTCCTATGAACCCAAGGCATCTACGGTGTTGATTCCATAGGATTACTAATTTCTACATTTTTTCTTTTGAAATCCTATGAACCAAAGGGGCCCTAAATTTGGCATAATCATTTAATTTTGAAGTTGCAATACCTGTGCATTGTGCTTATGTAATCCATATCTGTAACCTATTATTTACTGCTTGAATTTCATAGTATGTAATCTATATCAGTACCTGTGCGTTGTGCTTATGTAATCCATATCAATATGAAACCTGCGTTACTTGTTATGAACTAATCTCTTGGGTTTTCACTATCTGTAGCCTAATGTTTACTGCTTGAATTTTATTGGACGCTATGGAAACCATGCGAGCAGAACCTCTTGCTAATGGGCATGAACCAATGACAAGTTGTAACGTCTCGCCTCTACAAGGCCGGGCCCGCTTACATCTGACAGCTTTTCTAGGACATAGACTGCCCTCACAGACCCACACAAGTCTTTTCTGCGCACTTTGTCCTCACTCATGCGCACCCAGGAAGGACTTCCCGGTCGGTCACCCATCGCTCCAGGCCAAGCATGCTTAACCTTGGAGTTCTTAAGAGAAGGGCTTTTAGAAAAGAAGTTGCAACTTATTGGTATGAGTATCCTATTAATCCTGTTAAGCCCTGGGCCGGGGTGTTACATCCTCACGTCGCACCCAATTTTGCAAAGCAAAACCAAGTACTCATATATGTGCACCCAGGATATCCAAATACACATATATCACAAATTGCAATAGTATCAAAGTAAAGTACTTATTACATCGCATATCTCATCATAAAGTTTAAATACAAAGTTTGCTCGAAAGCAATATTATTACAAACACAGCGGAATAACTAGCCCAACTGCCACAGGGACTCCAACTGGTGAACGTCTCCCTAGTAGTCCTGGACATCCTCCAAAAACTCTTCATATCCATTATCTGTTACCCATCCGGGATTTTCATTGGATGTAAAGCAAGTGTAAGCTCACCATGCTTAGCAAGTATAACAAAGGGATCTATGAGGCTCAAATAGGCTTGACATTGTTTGACTGCGGTTCGCAATTTTAGTTGATCAATTTTTAGCAACCTGAATTACTACTTTAATGAACAGTCCCAATTCCCAAGTGGTATTAAAGTATCATCAAGCTTTATCTCAATTCCCAACCATCCATCATCCATAGTAACCACTAATCTCGAAGGATCCAGACCGCTCGTATCCATGAGCACGGCTGTTATAACAGGTTAATTATTTCTGCAGAAATTGTACATCTTTACTGACCGAGCTGTGATTCCCAATGCCGGGGTTCGCGAGACCCACTACACCTCTTCCTAGGAAGTGTGGCAGAGTTTCACTATGAAACCCTAAGCTAGTTGCACTAACAGATCATAGCTACAAAGGAATGGCACATGTGGGCATCGCAGCACGGTGCACACCCTAACAGAAAAAGGAAAGATACCCTCTTACCCCTTACTAGAGCTACAGACGAGCTAGTACAAACTAGATAATAGGTTAAAGTCAGAGCCATTTGACACTCGGGGTTGTACGGTCCCTCCTGGGTTGCCGCTTCAGGATTAAGTCCTTATGGAGAGGCACTAGAGTACTCAACCCCGTACTCTAGCCCCCTATCTGTTGCTAAAAAGTTCCATTTTATCACATTGCATATAGTCTTTGAATATGTTTAACAATTACTTCATGTTAAGCGTTGCAGCATCTATCCAAAATGCCTACCCAATAAACCCAGGTATCAAGGATATGTGGTACAAAGAATCATCTTAGTAAAAGTCCTTAAAGGCAATTCAAATTAAACTCATGCATGAATGTAAGTGGTAGTAGTTCATAGGTAACAAGGGGCCTTTGGTACACTTGCCTTCCTCAAAGTCATCCTGGGAGTACTGCTGATCCTGCTGGGGGTCCTCAGTCACCTCAAATGGCTCACCCACTAATCGTGATCCAATCATCAATCAAGCATCATACTAATCATTACATGCATACAAGATAGAACTCCATTAGAACAGTACACCAAATAGTGAAAACATATGTTGAAAAGCTTACAGATCTGTTCTACGCATTGCTACGAACACATGAGCGAAAGAATCACTCAAATCGGACTTAAAACGTGAAAGTTATGCATGAAATAAGATGTAATGGCAATTTTGTAAATAAACTAACATATTTTCGAATTAAAATAATTAAAAATCTGAATTTAAATGAAATTTGGACCAGGCATACTATTTCTGGAAACTACAGGGGCTTGAACGAATAAAAACAGGACTAAAAAATAATTATTTTGAACTGGACTGGACTGCGGGTTGATTTACTAAAAACCGGGGGGCTATTTTGTAAAACTAGAATGGCTGACCGCGTGTTGACCCGGGGCTGCTGACTCATTGACACATGGTGGCTGTTCACTGGGCGCGATGTACCATGTGGGCGTGGGCGCGCTGACGCGACATGGTGCGTCGGGTCCATGGTTCACCATGGACCGGCCACTTAAGTCCAACCGGTATCTAATCTGGGCCATCCGTGCTAGATCCAACGGTGCAGGGGTGAGGGCCGGGCGGTGGCTCGCCGGGGAAGAAGCCCATGGCGGTGGCACCATGGCCGGTGCGACTGGAACTTGGGCTACGGCTTCCCAGGGCTCCAAATCAAGATTTGAGGGCACGGGAAGACGGAGGGGCTCACCGTGAGTCGTCTGGAGGGGAACGTGGCGTCCGGGAAGGCTTCGAAGCTGGTCGTCGATGGCGGCCGCGAACTGGAGAGAGAAAAGGCGTGTGGGTGAGGATGTAGCCGGGCAAAACAATGCCAAAACGCGAATTGGGGAGTACCTACGGGCGTGGGGAAGTCCGGCGGTGCTTCGGGTGGCTTTGGCGTCGGCGTTCACGCTTGGGAGGGGGGGTTTCACCGGCGGCGGTGGCTCATGGCAGCGGGCAAAGGATGGAGAAGGGCAGAGGGGAGGGGCTCGGCCTTTATAGGTAGGCGGCAGCGGCGTGAAAGGAAGGGAAGCAGGGCGGGTTCAGCACTTTCCAAACAGGCGCCGGTGGCCTTCCATCGGAGCCGTGCCATTGACGGGCAGAGAAAGGAAGGGGAGCGTCGGGGAAGGAAGGTGGAGGAAGAAGGCAGTGCTGATGAGTGGGGCCAGCAGGGCAGAGAGAGAGAAGGGAGAGAGCGGCGGCGTGGGCATTTGCGGGCCACGGTGCCGAGGTGGGCTGCGCTGGTGGGCTGGCTCGGCGGTGAAGGCCGGCCGAGTTGATGCGCGCGCACGGGTGGCACACTGGGCCGCGTGGGGTGTGGGCTAGCGCGTCAGCGTGGGGCAGCCACCGGGTGGGCCGCGCCAGGCAAGGCAGGCCGGGAAGGGGGAGGAAGAAGGCCGAGCTGGCTGGAGTTGGGCCAGAAGGTGACTTTTTTTCCAAATCAAATGTTTATCCAATTCTATTTTTCTCCATTTTCATTTTTAAGCCAAATTCAAATAAGTTTTGAATGCAAATTTCAAATCATCTAGCCCTACACTCAATCAAAACCCATATGATTTGGCATGAATGCAACAAACAAGTTTCTAAACTTATAGTTTATTTTATTTATACAATATTTATTATTTGGCCTATGTTAGAAATACCTAGAAATTGTATAAATAGGGAAAGAATTTAATTGCTAATTTGTAGTAGAATTTTGGGTGTTACAAACCTACCCCCCTTAGGATGAATCTCGTCCTTGAGATTCAGATGGTTCAAAGAGATTGGGATAGTCAGTTCTCAGATCTTCCTCTCTTTCCCAAGTTGCCTCATTCACTGAGTGTCTGTTCCATTGAACCTTGCACATTCTTATTATTTTGCTCCTTGTGATTCTCTCTGCTATTTCTAGGATTCTTACTGGATATTCTTTGTACGATAGATCCCCTCGGATATCCAGCTCTTCCAAAGGTAGTTGTTCCTCAGGTACTCTCAAACATTTCTTAAGTTGTGACACATGGAAAACATCATGAACACCTAAGAGCTGCTCTGGTAACTCTAACTGGTAAGCAACTTCTCCTCTCCTGTTGATGATCTTGAATGGTCCCACATACCTGGGTGACAACTTTCCCTTGGTATGGAATCTCTTTACTCCTTTCATAGGTGAAACTTTGAGATAGACAAAATCACCAATTTCAAATGCCAAATCTCTTCTTCTTGTGTCCGCATAGCTTTTCTGTCGGGACTATGCAACCTTTAGGTTTTGCCTTATTGTTTGCACTTGTTTTTCTGCTAGCTGCAAAACATCTGGTCCAAAGACTTGGCTTTCCCCCGTTTGATTCCAAAACAATGGTGTTCTGCACTTCCTGCCATACAATGCCTCAAACGGTGCCATCTTAAGACTCTTTTGGTAGCTATTATTATAGGAGAATTCGGCATATGGTAAACTCTTGTCCCAACTTGTCCCATACTGCAGAGCATAAGCCCTTAGCATATCCTCTAAGATCTGATTTGTTCTCTTGGTCTGTCCATCCGTTTGAGGATGGTAAGCTGAGCTAAAGTTCAACTTTGTATCCATCGACTCATGCAATTTCTGCCAAAAATGTGATGTGAACTGTGTACCCCTATCCGAAACAATCTTCTTTGGTACACCATGTAAACATACAATCCTTTCCATATATAACTCTGCTAACTTTGCACTCGAATAAGTTACCTTGACCGGAATGAAATGGGCCACTTTTGTCAGTTGGTCAACAATCACCCAGATAGAGTCAAATCCTCTCTGTGTACGGGGTAGTCCAACTATAAAGTCCATTCCAACTTCTTCCCATTTCCATTCAGGTATCTTCATAGGCTGTAGTAAACCTACTAGCCTCTGATGTTCTGCTTTCACTCTTTGGCACGTATCACATATAGCCACATGTTCAGCTACATCTCTCTTTAGTCCATACCACAAGTATCTCTCTTTAAGATCAAGATACATTTTAGTACTTCCTGGGTGTATGGAATAGGCTGAGTCATGAGCTTCCCTCAAGATAGACTCCCTAATAGATTTTACTTTTGGCACACAAATCCTTTTACCAAACCATATTGTCCCTTGATCATCCATATAGAATCCTGGGGCTTTACCAATCACTATACGCTCTACAATATCCTTGATCCTCTCATCACCCAGCTGTCCCTTACGAATCTCTTGTTCTAGAGTGGATTCTACCTGTAACTCCATGGTGTTGGCCACAATACCCAAATTCAAATATTTGAACTCCTCACACAACTCTTCAGGTAGTTGAGTTGTATAGGCCATGTTCACATAACTCCTTCTACTCAAGGTATCTGCTACAACATTAGCCTTTCCCGGGTGATAGTGGATATCCAAATCATAATCCTTGATTAACTCGAGCCATCTACGCTGCCTCAGATTCAGATCTGACTGCGTGAATATATACTTCAGACTCTTATGGTCCGTATAAATCTCGCACTTATGACCAATCAAGTAGTGCCTCCATATCTTAAGGGCATGCACCACAGCTGCCAATTCCAGATCATGAGTCGGATAATTTAACTCATGTTTTCTCAGCTGTCTAGATGTGTAGGCAACAACTCTGCCTTCTTGCATAAGAACACCTCCTAGACCTTGCCGTGAGGCATCATAATAGATAGAAAAACTTTTGGTGAGATCAGGTAAGATGAGCACTGGAGCAGAAGTCAGTCTCTTCTTCAACTCCTCAAAACTGTCCTGGCATTGTTTAGTCCATACAAATTTGGCATTCTTCTCTAACAACGTAGTCATGGGCTTGGCTAACTTAGAGAATCCCTCGATGAATCTCCTATAATACCCAGCCATACCCAGGAAACTCCGAATCTCACTAACATCTTTGGGTGGCTTCCAACTCAAAACATCTCTAACCTTCTTGGGATCTACTGCTACTCCTCCATTAGAGATTATGTGACCAAGGAAAGATACTTCTTTTAGCCAGAACTCACATTTGCTGAACTTGGCATAAAGTTGATGTTCTCTAAGCTTCTGCAACACCAATCTCAAATGTTCTTCATGCTCTTCTTCATTCTTGGAATACACTAGTATGTCATCAATGAACACAACGACAAACTTGTCAAGGTACTCCATGAACACCTTGTTCATCAGATACATGAAGTAGGCAGGTGCATTTGTCAGACCAAAAGACATGACTGTGAACTCATACAGTCCGTAATGGGTCACAAAGGCGGTCTTGGGGATGTTAGTACGCCTTATCCTCAACTAATGGTATCCAGATCGAAGGTCAATCTTGGAAAACACAAAAGCCCCTTTCAATTGGTCAAATAGGTCATCAATTCTAGGTAATGGGTACTTGTTCTTAATTGTGACCTCATTAAGTGACCTGTAGTCTATGCACATCCTTTGTGTACCATCCTTCTTTTCTACAAACAGTACTGGTGCACCCCAAGGTGATGAACTAGGTTGGACATAACCCTTGTCTAACAATTCCCTTAATTGTTTCTTAAGTTCTGCTAATTCATTCACTCCCATTCTATAGGGTCTCTTAGCTATGGGTGCAGTTCCAGGTAAAAGTTCAATTATAAACTCAATGTCTCGGTCAGGTGGCATACCTGGCAATTCCTCAGGGAAGACATCCGGGTACTCATTTACTATCCTTATATCTTCTATGGTTGTGCCTTCCAACTGATTAACCCGGCAGATTTCTACAGCTGACTGAGTTGCCACATACACCACTTCTTCTCTAGTTGAAGTGATAAGATTCACAGAACTATTACCACAGTTAATAACTGCTTTATGCAACCTTAGCCAATCCATACCCAAGATGACATCGATACCAGTGGAATTTATGACTACAAGATTTGCTTGAAATTCTACCCCCCTTATGCTGAGACTAGCAGCTAAGCATATCCACTCTGCTTTCATTACCCCACTAGGTGAGCTTACTAACATGTGTTTCTTCATAACACTTACTGGAATACCATGCTTCTTTATGAATGTATATGTTATGAAGGAATGCGAAGCACCAGAATCAAAAAGTACTGTAGCTGAGTTTGAGTTGACCAGAAACATACCGATCACCACATCTGGTGCCTCCTGAGCTGTTTCAGCAGTAACATGGTTCACCTTTCCCCAAACGTAGTTCTGCTGTGAGTTAGCCGTCTTCTTGGGACATCTATTGGAGTAATGTCCCGGCTCTCCACAATTGAAGCACTTGTTGTCATTAACTGCATTTGGCGCTTTTGGTGCGCCATTCCTCTGTGGAGCATTGGGGGCATTATTCCTCACTGGTACATTGTTGGGTTGCTGCTAGCGCTAAGCTGGTGCCTTGTACTGCTGTTGCTACTGCTGTGCACGCTGCTGCTGCTGGTTGCGGTTGGGACCTGTCTGACCTTGATAGCGCTGCTGAGGTTGAGTTTGTTGAGGGTTGGTACGAAAGCGAGAGTTGCTCCCAGATTGCTGTCCTTGAAATTTCCTCTTCTTGTCCTCCATCTGGCGGCGCTTGTTCTCGATCACTAAAGCTTTGTCCACCAGCTGCTGGAAGTTAGCAAAGGTATGGGACAACAGCTGGTACTGGAGACCATCATTCAAGCCCTCCATAAATAGCCCCTACCTCTTTCCATCCTCGTCTACCTCAGTAGGTGCATACCGTGACAATTGTATAAACTTGTCACGATATTCAGCAATAGTCATGCTCCCCTGCTTGAGAGCCAAGAACTCCTTCTTCTTCAGCTTCATCAGTCCTGCAGGTACATGGTGAGTGCGGAAGGCACTGCAGAACTCGGCCCAAGTGATGGGATTAGCTTCAGTGCGGCCGAAGCGGAATGAGTCCCACCAATCCTGTGCAGCTCCCTGCAACTGTCCAGAAGCATATAAAACTTTCTCCCTATCATCATATTGGGCAATCTCCAGTTGCCTCTCAATGGCACGTAGCCAATCATCAGCTTGGAGTGGATCGACAGAGTGCTTGAATACAGGTGGGTGTCCTTTCAGAAACTCTCCCCTCTTATCTCTGACATGAGGGGGTGCATTCCCATTCTCTTGCCCCATGTTCTGCATGTTTTGGGCCATCTGTAGAAGCAACTGGGTCCGCATCATCATTAGCTGCTCCATGGTGACTGGGGGTGGTGGCGGCGGTTCCTCGCCTCCCTGGTTGTTCCTCCTGGTGTTCACCATCTGTAGAGGCATCATATAAGTCTCACATGTCCAAGCATATAACTCTTACAAGATACTGGTGTAACAAGAGTAGGTGTAGACAAGAGATATATGTAGGGTATGCAAGAAGATATTTGTTCTGAACTTTTCCAGCAAGTTGGATAACAGCTGTGCTGTAAAACGAGCATATCTTACTCTATGATTATCATATGACTGCGTAGCATACCTTTCTGGAAAGCTTATGAAATTGTCTACAACTTTGTTTAGAACACTTTTTCAGATTCTGACGTTTACTTAGTCAAATACAAACGATAAGCAGTACTGTTCCGGAATCCTGACAGCGCAGAAACCTCAACTTACAACAGTTGTATCTCATAGTTTATAATAGCTATTGAGGTGATTCCAGAGCCAAAAGAAAGATGTTGAAGTCTACTTATCTCCATAAAAATTTCATGACCTTTGAGTATCTATATTACGAGATATGAACTGATAAAGACAGACTGTTCCGAATGATACAGAATGGACAGCATGATAAAACAAAACCCAACTATTTATTCATAATATCCTTAAACCTTAACCTTAACTAGATGACCGTGGACATGCCCACAAGTCATCACAATCATATCAAAGATCCAAATCAAACATTATTCATAATGATAAACATCCAACCATGCAACTAACACTTGTTCAACCATTAAAAGAAAGAAACTAAATACTCTCTCGCGTAGCTACGCGTGCTTATTACATATTTTTAAGACTCTCCTATGGGTACGGGTCGATGTTGGTGCTGGTGCTGGGGTCTCCAGACTCTCCTCTGGTCCTCGAGGGTGACTGAGCGGGTACTCCTAAATCTTCCACATCTGGACCTCCTAGCTGCTGCTTCAGTGTAGCGTTCTCACGAGCCAGCTGCATGTAGGCCCTCCCCATGACATCGAGCTCATCCAGGGCCTGATCCAAGTCAGTGTGGGTCTCAGCCAAGCACAATAGGGCAGGCCTCAGCCTCAGGTTTGCCTCTCCAAGTGGTGTAGCGATGTTGCACGTAGACTGTCCGCTCCGACGGCGGGGAAGATAGCGGTCATCCTCCCAGGCGATGTCATCAAAGTGACGGTCGCGGTTGACCATCAACGCCTGTCGAGCTGCATCCCTAATGACGGCCACACGTGTGAGCCGTGCAGTGGTGGCGCGGTGGATGTAGCGCACCCGAGTCCCCTCTCGGATGTACACTTCTGTCTCCCAGAAGCCGGTGTAGTCAGGGTGGGTCCAATGCTCCGTCCTATACTGAATAGTGCCCTCCGGGGTGGTAGCGATGCACAAGTGTGAGAAGCCTAGGGTGGTAGTAGCCATCACCCTCCAAGTCATAGTGGATCTCCGCAGTCCGTCCCTGAGCCAACGGTGCATTGTGATCATCATCATTGTCATCATCCCCATCGTCTCCACCGTCTCCATCGTCTCCACCATCTCCACCATCATCAGCATCAGAATCATCAGAACCATCTCCATCATCGGGGTCACCAACTCCCTCCTAGCCACCTTGTTCCTGTACTTCCTTGGGATCTTCCTCAGACTCCTCTATCTCAATGGGCCCCTCGAACATGGGTCCCTCCTCTGTTTCTTCATCCATTGGATCCTCCAACAAGTCCTCCAGAGGTTCCCCCATGGGCACCTCCACAGGTGGTTCCTCCTCTTGGTTCCTTAGAGCCTCCACAAGGTGTGCCAGGACACGCTTGCCCAAAGTGAACCTGGTCCTCCTAGTGGGCATCAGGATGGTCCTCTTGCGCAGGGTCTGCTTGGTACGGGCCATCTACAAGAATGAAAAGGTTGAGTATTAGAACAAAATAATTTTGGCAACAGATAAAGAACATAATATAAGCAAAAAATTTATAGCAAAGTAAAAGTAGTAAAATAAAGATAATGAAATCCTAAAAACGTCCATTTCTATCTAGGTTGTTCATCCTACAGTCAGTTATAGCTCTGATACCAATTTGTCGCACCTAATTTTGCAAAGCAAAACCAAGTACTCATATATGTGCGCCCAGGATGTCCAAACACACATATATCACAAATTGCAATAGTATCAAAGTAAAGTACTTATTACATCGCATATCTCATCATAAAGTTTAAATACAAGTTTGCTCGAAGGCAATATTATTACAAACACAGCGGA
This sequence comes from Miscanthus floridulus, assembly GCF_019320115.1. Lineage (NCBI taxonomy): Eukaryota > Viridiplantae > Streptophyta > Magnoliopsida > Poales > Poaceae > Miscanthus > Miscanthus floridulus. The sequence continues at coordinate 53,642,213 of NC_089586.1, read as the reverse complement.
ATAACTAGCCCAACTGCCACAGGGACTCCAACTGGTGAACGTCTCCCTAGTAGTCCTGGACATCCTCTAGAAACTCTTCATATCCATTATCTGTTACCCATCCGGGATTTTCATTGGATGTAAAGCAAGTGTAAGCTCACCATGCTTAGCAAGTATAACAAAGGGATCTATGAGGCTCAAATAGGCTTGACACTGTTTGACTGTGGTTCGCAATTTTAGTTGATCAATTTTAGCAACCTGAATTACTACTTTAATGAACAGTCCCAATTCCCAAGTGGTATTAAAGTATCATCAAGCTTTATCTCAATTCCCAACCATCCATCATCCACAGTAACCACTAATCTCGAGGGATCCAGACCGTTCGTATCTGTGAGCATAGCTGTTATAACAGGTTAATTATTTCTACAGAAATTGTACATCTTTACCCACCGAGCTGTGATTCCCAATGCCGGGGTTCGCGAGACCCACTACACCTCTTCCTAGGAAGTGTGGCAGAGTTTCACTATGAAACCCTTAGCTAGTTGCACTAACAGATCGTAGCTACAAAGGAATGGCACACGTGGCATCGTAGCACGGTGCACACCCTAACGGAAAAAGGAAAGATACCCTCTTACCCCTTACTGGAGCTACAGATGAGCTAGTACAAACTAGATAATAGGTTAAAGTCAGAGCCATTTGACACTCGGGGTTGTACGGTCCCTCCGGGGTTGCCGCTTCAGGATTAAGTCCTTATGGAGAGGCACTAGAGTACTCAACCCCATACTCTAGCCCCCTATCTATTGCTAAAAAGTTCCATTTTATCACATTGCATATAGTCTTTGAATATGTTTAACAATTACTTCATGTTAAGCGCTGCAGCATCTATCCAAAATGCCTACCCAATAAACCCAGGTATCAAGGATATGTGGTACAAAGAATCATCTAGGTAAAAGTCCTTAAAGGCAATTCAAATTAAACTCATGCATGAATGTAAGTGGTAGTAGTTCATAGGTAACAAGGGGCCTTTGGTACACTTGCCTTCCTCAAAGTCGTCCTGGGAGTACTGCTGATCCTGCTGGGGGTCCTCAGTCACCTCAAATGGCTCACCTCTAATCGTGATCCAATCATCAATCAAGCATCATACCAATCATTACATGCATACAAGATAGAACTCCATTAGAAAAGTATACCAAACAGTGAAAACATATGTTGAAAATCTTACAGATCTGTTCTACGCATTGCTACGAACACATGAGCGAAAGAATCACTCAAATCGGACTTAAAACGTGAAAGTTATGCATGAAATAAGATGTAATGGCAATTCTGTAAATAAACTAACCTATTTTTGAATTAAAATAATTAAAAATCTGAATTTAAATGAAATTTGGACCGGGCATACTATTTCTGGAAACTACAGGGGCTTGAATGAATAAAAACAGGACTGAAAAATAATTATTTTGAACTGGACTGGACTGCGGGTTGATTTACTAAAAACCGGGGGGCTATTTTGTAAAACTGGCATGGCTGGCGTGTTGACCGGGGCTGCTGACTCATTGACACATGGTGGCTGTTCACTGGGCGTGGTGTACCACGTGGGCGTGGGCGCGCTGACGCGGCACGGTGCGCTGGGTCCATGGTTCACCGTGGACCGGCCACTTAAGTCCAACTGGTATCTAATCTAGGCCATCCATGCTAGATCCAACAGCGCAGGGGTGAGGGCCGGGCGGTGGCTCGCCGAGGAAGAAGCCCATGGCGGCGGCGCCATGGCCGGTGCGACTGGAACTTGGGCTACAGCTTCCTAGGGCGCCAAATCAAGATTTGAGGGCACGGGAAGACGGAGGGGCTCACCATGAGTCGTCTGGAGGGGAACGCGGCGTTCGGGAAGGCTCCGAAGCTGGTCGTCGACGGTGGCCATGAACTGGAGAAAGAAAAGGCATGTAGGTGAGGATGTAGCTGGGCAAAACAATGCCAAAACGCGAATTGGGGAGTACCTATGGGCGCGGGGAAGTCCGACGGTTGCTTCGGGTGGCTTTGGCGTCGGCGTTCACGCTCAGGAGGGGGGTTTCACCGGTGGCGGTGGCTCACGGCTGCGGGCAAAGGATGGAGAAGGGCAAAGGGGAGGGGCTCGGCCTTTATAGGTAGGTGGCAGCGGCGTGAAAGGAAGGGAAGCAGGGCGGGTTCGGCACTTTCCAAACGGGCGCCGGTGGCCTTCCATCGGAGCCGCGCCCTTGACGGGTAGAGAAAGGAAGGGGAGCGTCGGGGAAGGAAGGTGGAGGAAGAAGGCAGCGCTGACGAGTGGGGCCAGTGGGGTAGAGAGAGAGAAGGGAGAGAGCGGCGGCGTGGGTGTTTGCGGGCCGCGGTGCCGAGGTGGGCTGCGCTGGTGGGCTGGCTCGGCGGTGAAGGTCGGCCGAGTTGATGCGCGCGCATAGGTGGCATGCTGGGCCGCGCGGGGTGCGCGCCAGCGCGTCAGCGTGGGGCAGCCGCCGGGTGGGCCGCGCTAGGCAAGGTAGGCCGGGAAGGGGGAGGAAGAAGGCCGGGCTGGCTGGAGTTGGGCTAGAAGGTGACTTTTTTTTCCAAATCAAATGTTTATCCAATTCTATTTTTCTCCATTTTCATTTTTAAGCCAAATTCAAATAAGTTTTGAATGCAAATTTCAAATCATCTAGCCCTACACTCAATCAAAACCCATATGATTCAGCATGAATGCAACAAACAAGTTTCTAAACTTATAGTTTATTTTATTTATACAATATTTATTATTTGGCCTATGTTAGAAATACCTAGAAATTGTATAAATAGGGCAAGAATTTAATTGCTAATTTGCAGTAGAATTTTGGGTGTTACACAAGTGCTGACGTTGTTCCCAAGGTCCTTTGCCTCTCCCATTTCCCAAGGTCCTTTGCCTCTCCCATGGCCAAGTCCACTCCCAGGTTAGCGGCAGCACCCTTTTTTTGAAGAATGCTGGTATCCCGACAAGGTCCACCAGAACAGAGACATCAACGGAGAGAATATTTCGGGAATAGCTTGTTGCTGAACAGAAAAGTTCCACTAACCTCGTTAAACAAGTGGATGAACTAAAGAGGAGAACAGAAAAGACTAAAAGGGAGTTTGAGGAGTTCAAGATACAACAATAGGAGGAGTACAATAAGCTATGTGAGGATATCATGCGCTTCAGCTCTTCTTCTGGTAACTCTCAATAGTCAACTCTATTGGCTTGATGCAGTGAACATTTGTGGTTTGATGTGTGTACTCACACTACTACACTCGCACCTTTCACAGCCATGTCATAACCCACATCGTAGTCCAATTTTGGCCTCAGTAGTAAGCTGTCGACAATGATGGTCATAGCCTTCACCGTCGCCATTAGGGACTGACTATAGTGTACACTAACATTGCCGATTGGCTTATGATCTGTTCATGATTAGGTCCTTACTTCAGTCGCATTAGAGCACGACCCGGCTGTGGATGTACACTAACACCACCGCATTGGCAAATGATCCGACTATGTCGAGGCTATCAAAACTATCATGTAGGCACATCAACCGCCTATGTAGTGGTCACTAGCACCGTCGCCTTGTACTTTGACCTGACTGTCAGTGGTGCGGGTTCACTATAGGTTCAATGGCCAAGATGCCTATGTAGAGGTTAACACTACCGTCGCTTCAGCGTATGATCCACCAGTGTAAAGTCATGGTCACCATCGCCTTGCACCATGATCCGCCTTTGATGATCATTTAGTTGGTGTTGAGTTACTAAATGATTTAGCAGTGATACACTTTGATCCCTGCCACATAATACTTATAACGACGGTGTTAGACGTTTGTACCACCAGTGGTGGTGGTGATAACAAAACAATAAATGGCCCTTAATAGCTTATAGAACACAAAGCATACATATATAATCATTGCATCCATAAACCATGTTCTTACAATAACAATGGACGTTTACCATAATATCTTTCTCAGCTGATGTCCTAACACAAGCAGTACATAGATTGCAAACTAAAGGTACTGATCTCTATAGGCTTACATAACAAAACAACGTAGCTATGCTCCTCCTATGTGGCACTCCTACTTGCTAGGCAAAAATGAATATAATTAGTGCATCCTTCGAATTGGTAGGCAATGCTCCATGGAACCCCTCTTCTTCCTCCTAGCCAATGCAGGAAAATTGTTCAAAAGCACTCTGACTCCACCTACACAAAGCAGCACAATTAATAATATTCAATACACCATTTCTTTAGTTATGAAGCCCAAATTGGCCTATATATAGAATCAAAACAACTACCTGCCTGAACAAAGGCATGACGTAATTACAACGAAATACAACATATGCACCTTTACTGCTCTGCTAATGACTCCATGAACAAGGGAACATAAAGAACATAGTGAGGTCCGTCGCTCATACATAATAGTTTCTAGGTACTTCTAGGATAGTCGATGGCCTAGGCAGGGAGGACATGAACTTTACTGTGGTTCATGTCATATGCAAGTAGTGATTTTTCCTCCCCAACAAGGAAAATCAAATTCCATTCTAGATGAACTACAATCACTCTATAGGCCGCATCATAAACCTTGGTACCAATTTCAATGTTCTTCTTTCCAAATAGCTCCAGCATGGTCACCTTATGCTTCAATGTCCATTTACTAGTACCATAGTCTTCAAGGATCCAGATTGAAAGCTCATACCTATTCAAAGTATCAGTAGTACATAAACACAACTGACCCTGAGCTTCATGGATAGTTGGCCTATGAATTTTCCTCCATGTCTTCACCTCCATATCAACAGCAACTATCTGGGTGAACTCCAGCATGTGCATAAAACCATTAACAAACACACCTTTCCTATATGTGGATACTATAATACCCTCGCCTCATTCAGATTCTTTAAAGATCCATGCTCTAGTTTTGGATGAGTAGATGTTGATCCCTAAGGAGTCATCATTGTTGACCCCATATTCAAACACATGAAAGTGCAAGGAGACTATCGGATCAAACCCCAAGCGAGCTGAACCACAAGAATGGTTGCTACCTAGTCATCGGATTGCAGACAACATAGAGAAAACCTAGAGTACCAGAAGAGGATGAGGCCCCCAGAGCAATCTGAGATCATGACATCCTGAATGGGTAAGGGCAAGAAGGACAAGGAGGGGTATTCACCGTTGATGCTGGTGAAGTTACGTTTGCATTTCCAGCTGCGGTAGAAGAATCCAGCAAGAATCTGGGGTAGCTCCTTACGATACTCGGATCTCAAGATGAGGCTATTCTAGGAGCGTACAGACACACTTGCAGCTACAAAAGGAGTGGGTGGTGAGGTGGCTGAGGATGAGGACCAAGACATGGTCTTAGAGGATGATCACTTCGTTCCTCTTGTTGGGGGCCTCCTCCTCCATCTTGACAAGGATCTGGTGGAGTGGGGATGGCGATGGAAGCGGCAGCGCTATCGCCTGAATTAGAGAAGGAGCAACTACAGAGATGTGTTCATGAGCTCGTTAATAATCAGATGGAAGCTTCATTCGTACATAGATGAGTGAAGAAGGGAATAAAAATCCAAGAACAATGCATAAGGGAAGTGCGAAAGCATTACCATTGCCTTTGGATCTTGCGGCATTGAGCTCGAGCGGCAATGACGGTGATGAGTACCACCCTAGTCACTGGTGGATCTATGCTATCTACTTGTCAGTGAGGCATACTGGCATGGAGCACTAGCTTGTCGGTGGTGACTGGTGGCTTGCACGCCGCTGAGTAGGGACGGTCGCGTAGTTCGACACTAGGGAGCAGGAGCGGTGATGAGGAATAGTAGCACTGAGGAGAAAGATATGGTGGGGAGCATCCTTTGTAAGCAACTATATCAGACACAGGAATGCAAATTTCTAAAACTTTGTAAATACATGTGGGAGTGACGCATAGGACTCACGCGTGGGCTTGGAAATTGATTAAAGTGGCGGTGAAGGCTACCGGCGGCGATGATTAGGAGATGTTAGCACCTACTAATGATGGACGTGTCATACTAGTCTTACGAACTCTAAGGTGCACACAATGGAACAGTTCAAGTCACAGCAAATAGAGGTGAACTCAAAGTAATAACTACTAATATCATGAACACTTTTATTCAGAATGCAGAGGCATGTTACAATCGAACTACTCATGGGGAGTATTATGGATGATGTCCTCTACATCCATCATGGCTAGGACGCCATCGCCCACTGATGGAGAACTCGCCGATCAGGTTCTAGCACTGCCGATAGCTCGTCTCTCCCGAGAACCCTAGCTCACCATGGTCAGGTCCTCACCTAGCCAAAGCTAGGGCGGCGGCCATGGCTAAAGCGGCCCCTAGGTGAATGTAGTATGTGGCCACCTCCATGACCCATGGAGGCACAGTGTTGAGGCTGGTCTGCTAGGGTTATCCCCATAGGCGCAGGAGGCGAAAGCATGTAGACGGCGTTGCCTGCTGCCACATGGAGGTCCTGGTAGCGCCTGTTGCTCTCGACCGCCATCCAGGAGGAGACATGGGTGTTGTCCTCAGGTACCTAGAGAAGGCAGATCTCCACCGCTGCCTCACCCTTTGCGGCAATCAGTAGCTCTTAGACGGCTAAAAAGGAGACAAGAAAATGCTACAATTGAACACACAACATCGCACGTAGTGAAAGAGCAACATCATATCATGTTGAATGCCTTACCAACGAGGTGTGCCTGGGCCTCGGCGGCGGCAAGCTCTACCATAGCCATTTCTCGCTTCACGGCAGCAATGGAGAGGCGTAGCCGATCCACCTCCTAGCTCTCCTCATGGAGGGTGGAGGTGGCCACGTCTAGCTGCTCCACCAATGTGAGGACATCATCCGCCCCCAATCATCATCGTTAGAGATAGTCGGAAGTAGGGATCAGCTCTCCAGTGGTGCCGCCGCCGAGCTACCCTCCCCATCCTGTTGCAGCATCGCACAAAAGTGGGGATGAGCAGGGACAACCTCCGGTGACTCATCCATTGGGTGCTTCTTTGCTTCGATCTGCCATTGGATGAGATGTGAAAGATGGGGTGTTGAGGCAGAGCAGTCGGACTGAAGAAGATAGAAGTTTGAGAGAAAAGGAATCATGTACTTGCTTCCTTGCCTTAGCCTCTGCTTTTATAGAAGGATGGGCGAGATAGGCGCCTGTTGGAGTTCCCTTCAATTGCACTGAGTGAGAGCATGAGTTAAGGCAAGGCCACGTCTTACATGATCTTCAGTGGAGCATGCTTCTCCTGGCGGAAGTAATGGTGATGTTACGGTGTTGGAAGTTGAACAGAGAAAATTGACTCGACCACGCAGCTCGGCCCCTCTAGCGCTAACCACTGATCTTAGGGGAGACAAAGTGACGAACCGCTAGCCTATTTTATTCTTATTGACTGCTTTGAATTATCTTTTGTAATGGCAGATGTGGGTTATTTCCATATAAAATTAGGGGGTTCACATGGTTTACATACACAATTTACACGGTTCACATGGTTTACACCGTTGGGGCCTCTCATTAATAATCGTAAGATAGTAAGATAAAAGATTTTTTCATTCTGAATTTTTTTTGCATTTTCATACATGGTTTACATGATTCACACGGAGGATGATGATTGACTTCCCCCAAGATGTTTGACATCCCCACGCCGTGGAACCTTCAAGAATGGAGCGATCATAAAATCCCAAGAGGGTTTTTTGGAATTCACCTTGCTCTGCTTCGATCCCCCTCCCCAGTGCTCTGCTCTACCATGACGTCGCTCCCTGACCCGAGGACCCATCTTTTGTAGCCATGCATGTCCTCATTCCATGGAGAAGCTCCCGAAGGATATGGCTATTGAGATTTCTAGCCGCGTCACTATGGCTACAAGCGGATCCCATAGAAGATCTTGGCAGCCTATGGGCAATCCTATTCATAGATGCTGTAGGGTGCGTGGTGATGCCATAGTGGTACGGAGCACACCACTGTGGTGGATGCTGCTGTGTGGGATACACCTTAGGACCTAGAACTAGTTCTATGACCACAAGTACCACACCAAGCTCATCGCCAGGCTTGCCAGCATCGGCAACCCGGAGGCTTGCTTCTACGCTGGGATGCATGCCGTCTTCATGGAAGACCGCACCATGCTCATGTCATGGCTCAACATGCTTGAGCGCTCCGCTGTGGTAGGCCATGATGTTGCTTCATTTGTTCTCACCCTTGTGCTCCACAGGTCCAATAGCGGTGCTGGCAACAACAACATTGCCCGATGGTGGTTGAGGAAGGTCAAAGGTGATGAGGCGGGCCCGGCGGTGAATGTGACGTGGAAGAACAAGATATGTACATAGCGCCTCCAACATGCTATGTTCGTGTTGGAGGACTTTGCTAGGCAGCTGATGCCGGGTTAGTGTAGTCCTCTACCTCCTCTGGCCATACTAGTGCATCACCAGGATGGACATCAGTGCGGAGGTGGAGGCTACGGTGTGCACATAGGATGGGAAGGTTGGGAGGAGTGGGCTATGTTCTGCAAGAAGGAGTGTAGCATCTGCTATGAGTATGATAGGTTCTTCAGATCAATGTGGTAGATTCTATGTAGATCAGTGTTGATATGTATATATCTAGGATGACGGGATTTGTATGATAAACTCTTTTTTTGTATGATAAAATCTTCATTCTCCTTAATACAATGATACACAAGTATGATTCCTTCCTAAACTCGTTACAATTACCTTCCTTCTCATATGATGTGGTTTAGATTCCCTTGCACATGTTTCCAATTTCTTAGTACAAGTTATTCAAGTCATCTCAACTAATAAACATGAACAGGGGAAGGCAACAGTCAAGGTCCATGACATCCATGGCCACCCACTGCGAGTCACGAGCGAACGGAGCAGGGAAGACAACGTGGACCATTTGATTCCCTGCACTTTGCGATCTAACACTAACGCTAAATCACCATATGAAATGGCGATAGGAGCAGCAATAATGACAATTTGCAAATAAACCAAGCCAAATACTTCCACCCCTACACCATCTCATGTGAGGTGCTTTATCTCACATTCTATGTAGCCAAGGCAAATACTATGACACTTCAAAAAATGGAGTAACAGGCATCACAACCAATCAATTATTAATTGTTTTTAAGGCAAAAACTATATATAAACGACACAGTAACAATCATCACAGCAATTTCATTGATAACTCTAGTTATGTTCTAGTTTTACAATAACAAAGACCTATCGAAGACTACTGGGTGTACAATAACAAAGACCTATCAAGTACTGGTACATCCCATAGTCAAGTCTAGAGATAGGCAGCGTAAGCTAAGGATGAGGCAGCACCTCATAAAACTTCCACTAGCATCTGCATCTCTCACAGTTGAGAGAGAGAGAGAGAGAGAGCAAGAAGAGGAGCATCTTAGTGAGGTGCTTTGCCATCCCTGCTGCACCTCTCATGGTCGAGAGAGAGCAAGAGGAGCATCTCCACCTCTCATGGTCGTGAGCATGTGCATTCCTACATAGGATGACTGATTGTCAACATGTAAGTTTAGCAGTAGGAAAAAATGAAGGAAACCATTTTTGTCCACCTTTCTTGTGTAGTAACTTCCTTGTTGATTAGGATATGGTGGTGCTCATGTCTCATGGTCATGAAGAGGGTGTGGAAGAGAAGCACCACCGTCATCGCTGCTGCTCTAGAGGAAGGAGGATCACTAGGGTGCTAGGATGGTGAATTGGCACAAGAAATACGTAGGGCAAACCAGGGATACACCAAAGTGGATTCAGTACCCCTTGGCTTGCCCAAATAAGTGAATCCCTTAATCCAAAACTTCCACTAGCACCTAGATCGAGTAGCTCCCGCTGCACCTAGATGCTGGTAGTACCCAATCTTGAAGGCCTTCTCCCAATGCCACTGCTGCCGCCTAGATTCTGGTAGTACGCAATCTTGAAGGCCTTCTCCCAATGCCACTGCTGCCGCCAGAGGAGTTAGAGAAGGAGCGCCATGGTGATGAAGAAAATATAGATAGTTGACTCAAGATCTTTGTTTGTATCTATCTATATCTAAGGAGGAAGGAGTGTATGGATTGCCTAGAAGCACATCCAACCCCAACTTAAATAGGTCAATCTTAATGATGGAGAAGCATAGAGGAGCAGTTAATATAAGCATCAGGGAGGATGAGGCAATACTCTGTAAGAAAGTAATGGTGATGCAACTGTGTTGTGGGTAGTTGGGAAATGGGGAAATAACTCACGCTAAATTTACTACCATCGGTACACCAAATGATCGTGTAGAACCGATGGCCATAACGCCTATCCCTAGTCGGCTTGGTGTTCCAAACGATGGTCAAATTCAACCCCACTACCATCACCGCATTGATGGTTTTCAACTATCGGTTTTCATCCTTAGGAGGCCTCCCTATTGGTACAACTGACTGTGGAAGTATCACACCGACGCTTTTATCGCTTTGGCAGTGAAAGTGGCGATAGTGATAAGTCAATCTGTAGTAGTATCATGTGCTGGTTTGATGTGGTGAAACTGTTAGTGGGTTGCTACTGATGTGTAAATAGTAATTTATTGTATTTGATTGTCCATGTTGAATAATTATGTAGACATCGTCGAATAATTATGTAGTCAATCTGTGCAGCAGTAATGATCTTGAATTGCTTTTATGATGAATTGATTGTTGGGCACGTGGTAGAACCTAGGCAGGCCAGTGATCAAATAAAAATGCGACATGCGGATGAACCAGTGCATGACATGTGAAATAGCCATGGCACAACATGTGGGCTAATAAAAATCCAACACGTGGAAGAAAGTCGTCAAGCCATGTGGCCAAATAAAAAATGAAACATGGATGGACAGCACCATGACACTGTGGTCGAATAAGAAATGGCCATGTGGACCAATAAAATACGACACATGGTCCAATAAAAAAATGACACGTGACCCAACCGCAACACGACACGGTGCTAATACAAAACTAACATATGGAACAATAGGGGCCCAACACGTTGTCCACTAAGAACCTGAAACATGCAACTACCAGAGATGGCCACGTTGTCCAATAATAAGGTGACACATACCCACACCATCTCCAATGCAATCGGCTATAGCAGGTACACGTGGAAAGCATCTCCAACGGAAGCAACCGCCAGCGTGGATGCCCCCTACCATGCATGTCAAAGCAGTTCTATGACTGGTCAGTTTTTGGTCATAGATCTATCCACATCTATTACAAATTAATAGAATCATCGTAGAAGTTAAGGAATGATGTGACTTCTATGATGAACCATTTTCCATCATAAACTCATCATAAAACTGAAATTATGACGAATTTGGCTCTTTCAGTGACAAAAGTTGTTCATCATAGAAGTGGATATTTCTAGTAGTGAATCATCACTAGCAAACAATATCATTACTACAACTAAGTTTCCAGGATAGGAACATAGTCAAAAAATTTGTTTATTATAAAATGTAAATTACCACAATGACAAATAACAATGATCAGCCGCTAGCATAATATGGAACCCAAAAAAACAAAACCACAGCAAAGAAGAAAGTAGTATATACTATGCATAGTACTTCATCCATCCACAAAAGAATGCAATTATAGCATCTGTGCTGGTTAAACAAGTTCAAGTTTGACCAATTTTATAGCAAATCATATTAGTATTTATGTCTCTAAATAAAATTATTATGAAAATATATTTTATAACTAATCTAATGATTACTTATTATGTATAATAAATGTTTGTACTTTTTATATAAATTTAGTCAAAATTTAAACTCTTTGATTTCTCAAAAGCAGGAATTGTATTCTTTTATGGACGGAGGTAGTACATATATAGCTAGTTAATGCAACAAAAAGGAAAAGACAATGCAAACCGTTCATGTCAGGGAATCACAAACAACACATATGATGAAGAACTCTACAAGGAAAAGGATAAAAATAAATAACCTCTTTTATAAAGCTAAAGTTTTAATAGACATGTTCATAAAAGACATCTAGTGTGCACATCTGTAAGCAAAGTTGTCATTAGAGATTCATAAAAATCCACATATTAGCCAAAATAATTTGAATCCTCTGATCCAAAGGAAGTGCAAAACTAAACTTTCAAAGAAGTTGAGGAAGTATAATTTTGCCCATGAGTGGAACCAAACAATTCATCAAAGGAAACTTAGAAAACAAAACCATTGCAAAGTAATTGCACTTGCTTAGATTGCAGTGAGCAACCTGAGTTGGTTGTTGCTTTTATAAATCTACTCAAAAGTCTAGAATTCTCAAGAAATGAGCTTGTGACATCACTAGCATCCATCCGACAAAAAAAATCAAGAACACTAACCTACCCCTAGCTAATTAGTCCCTCACATGCTCATGGCTAACAAAACCATTACTGAATAAAATTTGTTCAGCATGCATGCATCAACTGATCATTAATCAAACTGCTACTAGTACTGTCAGCGTTTCTCAAGAATCCAATATAAGGTTTGTTTGGTAGAGCTCCATCTGATTCTAATTCTAATTCTCTGAGAGAAATGATTCTGTGGCTAAAAGAGGTTCTCTTTGATTCTTTAGCATAAACTCTCAAAATCTCAATGGAGAATCACTTCACAGAATCAGAAGAAGCTACTTTTTTAGCTCCAAGCCTCTAATAGTTCATTTTAGAGAATCACTTCATGGAATCAGTAGAGAAATCACTTCTCTCTGGAAAACTAGTTTGGCAGAGCTCCTGCTAGATTCATGAAAGGTCCTAAATGGCTAGAGAGGGGGGTGAATAGCCTATAAAAATTTCTACAATAACACTAAGACAAGTGGTTAGATAATTAAATGGCAAAGCGAATGTTGCGCTTAGCACTATAAGGGTTGCAAGCCACCTATCCACAATTCTAGTTGCTATCATTTCTATGTATCATCAATCAATGGCTATGTTACTACTTGCTACACTAGTGAGCTACCTAACCAAGTAATTCAACTAATTACTTCTATGCTACACTAGAGAGCTACTCTACTTAGCTAGACTACCTCTACACAAGATATCTCTACAAATGTAAATACAAGAGAGGTAGAGGGATCAATACCGAGCCTAGGCAAGCGAAAAATCAATCACAACGAATACCAATTGACACAATGATTTTTCGCTGAGGTTCACTTGCTTGCTGGCAAGCTATGTCCCTGCTGTAGCGATTCACCCACTTAGAGGTTCATGCGCTAATAGGCATCACACACCTAACCCGCAAATCAGGTGCCGCACAACCAACTGAAAGCTCTAGTTTGGTTTTGGTGAATTGATGAAGCCCTAAGTGCTAACCCTTTTACTCTAAGTGATCATGAGATAGGGTAGCACATTCTAAGTGGTGGAGCAAGTGATGATGATCATGTTGGTGGTGATGGCCATGGTGATCAAGTGCTCAGGCTTGGAAAAGAAGAAAGAGAAAAACAAAAGCTCAAGGTAATGGTGAAACTTGATAGGAGCTTTTGTGTTTTGGTGATCAAGACACTTAGTGAGTGTGATCACATTTAGGATAGATAGCCTACTATTAAGAGGGGTGAAACTCGTATCAAAATACGATTATCAAAGTGTCACTAGATGTTCTAACTCATTGCATATGCATTTAGATTCTAGTGAGTGCTAACACCCTTAAAATATTTGTGAAAATATGCTAACACACAGGCACAAGGTGATACACTTGGTGGTTGGCACATTTGAGCAAGGGTGGTGAAGATTGAGATTTGGAGGAGATGCCTCAACCTGATCCGATGCTGCCTAGGCAGTGACTAGACTCAGGTAGGTGCGTCCGATCAGTGGTGCACAGTGTGGCGTGGCCTCGATCCCTTGACCGAACGCTGAAGAGAAGGAGGGACCGGATATGCAGGGTGTGTGTCTGTTCACTCATGACGTACACTAACGTAAGTGAGAATGAGTGACCAGAGAAGATCGAACACTAGCCTAAGTCCAGTCATGCACGAGCGGACGCATCCCGTGTGAAAGCATCTAGGCCCCTAGTTGGGTTTTGGTGATTAATGATGACACAAGATTACTGTGACTAACGTGTGTTTTGCAGAGGCAACTTGAGTTAGGTCATGGTAATGGTGATTGATTGGGAAATTATGGTTTTCATGCCCCTATCGATGGAAATCGCTTTGGTTTTCAAAGGATGGATGACAAAGTTAAGGACGAACTAGTTCTAAGTGTCGTTTGGCATTGGAGAGACACTTAGAGTAGTTTAGGACTTTGTTTTTTTTCCTTTGGCCACACTATTAAGGGGAGTATGAACTAGTAGCTTGACCTCAATGAGTCTATTGGTTTACTGTGTGGTGCACACTTGTCAAACTTAGCACTAGGTAGCTCAAGGATAGACCATAGATTAGTTGAAGTCGATGTCGTTCACAAAGTTGGTAAAATTTGAGGTGAATGGAGACTTGGATGATGACCAGGGTGCTGGACCGTACGCACAGGTGCCACATCTGATCAGTGTTAGCTCGTGCAGCTAGGGTGTGTTCATCGACAGGACGCTAGACCGGACTCATAGATGTCGCGTCCAGTTAGTATCAGCTTGCTTTTCTATGGTTCACTTTTCAACCGAACACTAAGGATGTTGTGACCTGATGCACTAGAGGTAGCATCCGGTCAACAACAGTAAGCATCTAGAGAAGAAAATTTTTGGCCAAACGCGTCTAATGGGTGGTGACCGGATGGTAGTCAGAGTCTGATCTCTGATAACTGGGCTGGCATCATGTAGCCATTGGCCACTGACCGGACACGTTCGATCACTTTGACCTGAGCGTCCGGTTACCCTGAAATGTGCTGAGTTGGACCCTAATGAGTATGTTTTGAAGTGGGGAGTATAAATACCTCTCCTACTAATCCAACTTAGCACTATTGCCCATATGTTTCAGCTGAGAAACACCTTTGGAGTGCAAGGGAGAGCAAGAGCCTAGTGGGGTGATTGAGATTTGATAATCCAAGATTAAGGACCTCATTAGTGCACAGGGAGTAGCAAGTCTGCACCCACCCTTCTCATTAGGCTTGTCTGGGTCAAGTGAGAGCTTATGCTTGTTACTCTTGGTGATCGCCATCACCTAGATGACTTGGTGGTGATTGGGAACTTGGTGATCATCCGGTGGAGCTTGTGGATGGCCCAAGTCATGGTGTGAGTGGTTGTGGGTGATTCACCATGATGGAGTGTCAAAGAATTAGCCTGTAGAGAGCACTTGATCCTTGCGCGGATCAAGGGGGAGCTACACCCTTGCATGGGGTGCTCCAACGAGGACTAGTGGGGAGTGGTGACTCTCTGATACCTTGGAAAAACATCAACGTGTTCCTCTTTCTCTCTTTACTTTGAGCATTTGCATTTGAGCAATTCAACTCATGTCTCTATATTCCTAGAATTGCCATGCTAGAGTAGGATTTGTAGCAGAACCAACCAATTTATAAGAGCACAAGTTCAATGGCAGGCCACAAGTGGTCGCACTATTATACTTGAGCCCATATAAACCTGGTAGTCCGTCGAGTACCATGAAGGGTCTCGATTAACCATCAACATACAACCAAGATCATACATGATTCAACATATATGTCACATGTTACATAAAATTCACAAATACAGTTCATCCATCATAGTACGAATTTAGGTTATTACAAACCAAGTTCAAGTAAAATAGTAGCATAAGCAAATTAAAAGTTTGAAACCAACATCTGCAACATTTAAATATAGTGCCAGCTCACGATCACCCTCCCATAAAAGCCTAAGAGAGGGATTCATAAGAGATGCCTGCCTAGGGCTTACTCCTTGTCCACGGCGGGATAGAAGCAGTTCTTGCAATAGCCATGATAAACTATACCATCTGCAACAATGAGAATAAAACCCTGAGTACGAGAAGGTACTCAGCTAGACTTACCCATCATAAACCAAAAATAAAGTGACTCCAAGGATTATGTAAGGCTTTATAAGTGGAGCTAGCTTGACAACATTTTCCATAAAAAGCTTACCAATTCAAGTATACAGTTATAATTCGGTCATCAAGTTAATTATAGCTATTCATCTCTAGATTAGCAACTAACCTATGCCAAACATGTATATCTTTTAGTAGCATGCAGTAGTAACTATAGCTGGTATAATAATTCATGTTCATCATAACCATCATATTCCATAATACAGTTACTACGATGTTGGAGCTAGCCAAGTTTCTCACTGTCCGGGAGAGACGGCGATTCGAATCGATTTCAACTAGCTGGGAATTTATTCCTAACACAAACCCAGGCAGACCAGATCAACGGTCACCTTAGGTCACCTTTGGTACAACTAAGGTCCACATTTTATGGGTTCGATCAGCGCCACACAATCAGGGACAACCAGCTACTAGGATGTTTAGGCCCGGCCTACCCTTGGGCTCATGTCTGGCTCCCCATACATCCTTACTACCATCCAGAGTGTGCACTTTCATAGAATGGGGCCTAGCCTAAGTTGAGCTACTTGGCTTCGTGATTGGAACGAGTTATCCGGATAGCTAAGTGAGAGGCATGCGTTCAATCTTATCAGAAGTGCCAACAATGGTACGGTTCCTTAACTGGCATAGATGGAATCACATGAGTCAATCTACACATAGACTCCACCTAGCCTCCATTTACATTACCCCATGGTTCTTTTCCACGATAGCAAATATAGCCAACCGTGCTTCGGTATCCACCTATATCTTGCAGGTGATAAGAAATCATCTGAACTTCTACCGGTCTAAGCATGGCTAAGCATATATTTGATCCTAGACCTACATAGGGTTAAAGGTATATGTATCTAAACAAGGTAGTTCTATGCATCAAGTATTTCTAATCAACTCTTATAACCTAACTGCATCAAACATAAAGGACTCAAGTGATATTTTGTAAAACATAGGAGACTTAGAATGCTCCTAGGGCTTGCCTTTGAGGAAAGAGGTTGGCATATGATCTGGGCACTCAGGGAGGTCCTCGAGAGTTTGCTCCTCTTCTTCTAGTGCTATGGCCTGAGGTGTTTCCTGCTGTTCCTCCTCTTCTTCTTCGTTGAACTCTAAAAGAGTTATCCCTTCGGACGATCCTATATGCATGAGCATGAAATAAGATATCATAGATGCATATATAATGATATATATGATATGATATGGTGTGATGAAATGCATCCTCATAAGTGTTTTCAACAGCATTGTATTGAGGTGATAACAAGTTGCATCTTATTTTACTGAGTAGGTGCATATCTCTTCTCCAGTAACTTAAATAAACACTTGCCAAGGTCTAGCAACCTAAGATAGAGTTGTTCCTTATCAGACAGAGGCCTAAGACCTGTGGCTAACAACTTATGTTAATTAGCCTAAGCATCTACTATCAAGCATCAAGCTCATGCAACACAAACATGCAACATAACTTAGATACAAATGCAACATAGAGCAATAAATAGCTTGCTACATACAACTAGTCAAATATGGACACAACCAACTGTACCAACATATTATATGCATCATAAACATGATAGAAAGTACCATGGTTAAGCCCAAATCAATTATATATAAGCCTTTCTTAATTAATCAAATAACTTAGGTGAAAATTGGAACTACTACTTCCAGTGCTCAATAAATTCTGGAAACATTACAACAGCCTATACATGCTCCGAGTAGTCTATTGTTAAAATTCATGCCATTTGGATAAGTGTAGCAACCTCTACAAAAATGGCAAGATACATAGGCTTATAATAGCATAAATGGTTTAGCCTAGTAAAAAGTGTCAAACAATAGATTCCATATTTTTTTAGCTTCATCATAAACACAAGAACACTATGTAAAAATTTGCATCATCATAGGTTATGTATTTTACCCCAATTTATTTTCACTAGAAACTAGCAATTAATTAAGATTAATTAGAAAGACCATATTCCAACTATGTCTACTGTAGGTTTAGTATTTTTCCTAGCTAAAGCATGTCAAAACATGATCAACAAAATTAGAATCGCATTTTTCTCACACCCCTAACTTAAGTTATGCATTTTCCCAGGTAAAGGCCATTTTAAAAGCACTTAACATGGCTAATTAATACTGCACACAAAATATTTCCAAACAGCAAGTTTAATGGTTCTATTAGATACAGCATTTCATAACAAGATCAACAAAATTGGTTTAACTCAAATCGGACCTCTGTAGCTCTAGATATTGAATTTATAAGATCCTCACAAAATATGGAAAAAGATTAAAAACGAAAACAACTAAACCCTAACATATGCTACGTGTACACAGCTCTGTGCACCCCCAGAGGCTGACTGTTGGGACTAGTGGTCAACCCGACCCCACACATCATAGGCACAGAAGCAGGGGCGACGCTTTGACTGGTCGTAGCTCACTGGCGGTGAACTTTCTGGCGACGCTACCACCAACAACGGATTCCTCTCGCCGAGACGCATCTATCAGGATAGGTTAGCGAACAAATTTCGACTTCCGTGCCAGCAGCGATGGAAGGGGTGGCCACTATGGTGGAACGTACATACAACAGCACGACAGTGGTCTGCCATGGCGTACTCATGGGCGGCGACATTGGCCGGAGGCCAGTCGTGTGAGCAGCAGCAGCCCTAGATGACTATGGAATACGAGAGATAGAGAGAAGGGAGGGACGTGAGGTATGGTGGCCATGCACGAGCTTCAGCTCGGCAGCATCCGTGGCAGCCATGGCAGCAGCTTTGGTCCGAGGACCCTCACCTGTAGATGACGAGCGATATGGCTTGGTCGGCGAGGTGAAGGAACTCGTGGTGTTGCTGTGGCTACGAGGAATCAAAGGATGGTGCCTGGTTGCGGAGGATTTGGGCAGCGAGCATGCAGCAGGTGATGGTGGTGGCTCTCCCCATCGGCTGAGAGAAAGAAGAGAGGCAGAGCGAGCGAGTGCGAGATTGGAACGGAGAGGTCGTGCGGTGCTCGGCTTTCTACGCGGTGATGCGGGCCCAACATCGATGTACGGCATACACACGGCGTGCGCGAGCTGAGCCAATCGGCCATGACCACGCTCGGTCCTAATTCAAAAACCCGAAGGAGCTGCTAATACTACCTCAAAAATATGCCTGAAACCCAAACTTTCTCACTCCATAACTCCTAAATCAGTTAGTGATTCGTTCAACCAATTGCACTGCATGATAAAGCTACATGAGTACTCCAACATTTCTTAAAGGATCATGGTCAGATTTGAGCTAGATTGTGAGATATAATTCCCAAAGTAGGGATACTCTGAAACTGAAAATTCAGTTTCAGTCCATTAGGGACTTAGCCAATTTCAGGGTTTCAAAAATAGCATATTTGCAAAATTTGTGAGCTCTATTTGACCATGTTAGGCACTGAATTAGCTCATGACCCTTAAATAAAGTTTGTTACTCATGACAAGAACTACAACTTTTATTTAGGTTACATAGCCATGCAAACACTCTAAGCTACTATTCAACTTTGGTCAAACTAGCATCATGAAAATGGCATTTCAAATGAAACCAACACTTAGAAGCAAATTTGGTCTATGTCATGAATATAAAAATTGTTCCATTTATCATTCTAGATGTGTCTAAGGTGATTTCATGACCTCACAACCATCTCATACATTGGTCGTACATGATTACAAGCATAAGCATATATATAAAATCAACATTTCATGTGATAAGGTATAAGAATGAGATGAAATTTTTTATGCTCATGTTGATGAATGCTTGGATGATGCTTGTGCTCATGAAATGCAAGTGCCAAATGCAATACTTAACTCTTGTGCTATACAACAATAGAAACACTTCTAGGCACAAGGAGGGTGAAATGGGCTAAGTGTAGGGCTAATTATTGCAAGAAATTTAGAATTAGCCTCAATTCACCCCTCCCTCTTGGGCATCTTGATCCTTTCAATTGGTATCAGAGCCTCATGCTCCTTAAATTAGGCTTAACCATCTTGAGCAAGATGTCCCACAGGGATGGTCCCCCTCCTATCTTTGAGGGAGATAATTTTCCTTATTGGAAAATTCACATGGAGGCATATCCTAGAGGCTTTAGATGTTGGAGTGCTTAGAGCCACCACATAAGGTTTTCCAACACCTAGGGATCCCGCTAACCTTCATGGTGATGAGGTTCACTATGAGAAGTGGAATGCAAAGGCTAGAAACTCCCTCTTTAGAGGCATTTGCAAGGATGTCTTTAACCGTGTGTGGAACCATAAAGACGCTCATTCATTATGGTTGGATATTTGTGCGCTCCATGAGGGAACCAAGAGTGAGCGTGAGGAACACTACCACCTTGTAATGAAGAAGCTTAACTCATTTGAAATGCTTCCTAGTGAAAATGATAATAAAATGTATTCATGTTTGAATGTTCTTGTAGAGGAAGTCAATGGGCTTGGACTCACTCAAATGCAACCATCCGATGTTGTGAGAAAGATTTTAAGTGTCCTCCCCATTGACAAGTATGGGCATATTATGATGGTGCTTCATCGAAGTGATCTTTCCACCGCCAAATATTGGGGAAGATCAATGCACATGAGATGTACATGCATATCACTCCTCAAGATGGCTCCTCTTCTACCAAGAAGAAAGATTTGGCTTTCAAGGCTAGCCAAGAGAAGAGGGTCAAAGCAAAAGTTGATCATGATAGCTCAAGTGATGTTGAGATTGATTATGCAAGCCTTGCTCTCATGGTGAGAAGAACCGCTAAGATGCTCAAGAAGCTAAACAAGAATGGTGTCAAGTTTGATGGTAAGAAAAAGAAAATTTTCACTAGTAGTAGAAGGAAGCCCATCTCCGAAATAGATTGCTACAATTGTGGAGATCTTGGTCATCTAGCTCATCAATGCCCCAAACCCAAGAAAGACAAGTACAAGAAGAAGTATAAGGGCAAGAAAGATGACTCAAGTGATGATGATGATGAGAAGAAGAACAAACCATACAAGAATGATGACAAGAAGAAGAAGAATGGCAAGGCCTATATTATTGGTGATTGGCTCAGACATTGAATCTTCAAGCGGCTCATCTGATGATGAAAGTGAAAATGAGAAGGAGAAGGTGGCTGCTCTTGTGATTGGTTCTTCACTACATCCACCGACACCACCGTCATCATCCTCTACACACCTATGCCTTATGGCCAAGGGTGAACAAAAGGTACAAAATGATGATGATAGTAGTGGTGATGACAATGTTAGTGATGATGAGAATGGTAGTGATAGTGATGAAGAATTTGAATCACCTTCTTATGATCTTATCAAATTGTTAAACCAATACACTAAAATCATTAGAAAGACAAGAGCTAAAAATGAGAAGCTAGAACTTGTGAATGACTCACTCTTAGCAAAGTATAACATAGCCGAAAAAGCTAATGATGAGCTTAGAGAAGAGAACAAAATTGTGTCATCCAAACTCAAGGAACTCAAAACCTCTAAAAGGGAGCTTAGAGAAAAACATGATAAACTTGAGGAGATACACAATGAGCTCACCACTAGTTATAACTTGCTAAAAGAAGAGTACACCAATCTCAAGGTTAATCATGATAATCTTGTTCTTTCTCATGAGTTATTACCAAATGAGCCACATGATGCTACTAACAATGTTGTTAAGATTGATATAGCCACATCATGTGATGACTTAATTGTTGAGAGCAATGAGCAAGTGGATGAGGACATCACCTGCCCAGGATACAACCACATTAGTAACTTTTCATTCATAGGTGAAACAATCTTTTATCCATGATTGTATTTGATACATTTGATGAATTGATACTGCACCATGATGTGTGTTCATTGTCATTTTCAGAAATACATATATGGATCAAAAAGAGTGTTAAAGACACATGGAAGGCATGGAGGACCAAAAGTTAATTGGGGGCCAAGTACAAGTATTCCCAACAGTCCTCCACTAGGACACAACTGTCACTTTTGGCCCAAGGAAAGAAAGAGATCAAATCCAACACATTTTGGGGCTGGATTCGGACTGCAACACTGCGCCAACTTGCGACAGCCGCCACGACCTCATCCGGACTCTATTTTGGGTGTTCAAGTACTCCATGGAATCCTTATGAAGTCTATTTTCATATGGATTTAGACTCATGTATATATATTGCCTGAGGCGGTCGCAATGATCAAATTACTACCAAGAGGTTTTTCTGTCAAAGGTGCTACGTCGCCTTATTTTGGCCCGATGGGCTTTGTATCAAGTTGGGTCTAATAAGGACAGTGTCCTAGGGTTGGAGCATGACACCAAGACCCCCTGGTCAGTCCTCCTAGGTGTTAATAAGGATTAGAGCCACCACAAACAGATTGGGTTTTGTTTTGTTGAAAGTTTAGCCATTGCTAATTGTAGATGCATGTGTTGACTAGACCATCCGTTCTACTTGATTTAGAACCTCAACTTTGTGAGTTCAGATTGGTTTTTCATCTCCATATTTGCAATTGAGTTGCTTATTCTACTTGTTCTTGCTTATTCCTTGATTGCTTGCAGGAATTACCCTAGTGGTTTGGTTGATCGTGCTCCACAAGATTACGATGGCCATTGGAGGTGGTGTATCGATTGCTAAGGCACATCATCCTTGGATGGTTGTAGTCAGGCCATGAATGTCATCTCCATCCCCAAATTGAGTTATCCACCTTCTCTCATCAAAAGATTGGGATTCACCCTAGCGGGTTCATATCAGCAAGGTTCTAGTAGCAAAGGCAAGAAAGTGGTTGAATCCAACAACTATGATGATTATGTCAAGCTCAAGAATGAAAATGAAAAGCTCAAGAAGGATCTTAAAAAGCTATCAACCACCAACACAATTGTGATAGAAAGTCTTGACAATAATCATGATATGACACTTGAGAATGAGATGCTTAGAGAAGAGAACAAGAAACTCAAGATGGAGAAGAACCATGATGAACTTAGAGAAGAAAACAAGAAACTTAAGTTGGAGAAAGAGCATCTCAAGACCAGTTTGAGCAAGTTCACAAGAGGCCAATATCTCCAAAGTGAGCTACTTATGAACACCGTGATGAAGATGGATAGAAGTGGCATTGGGTTCTTGGCAAATCAAGAGAAGAAAGCTCAAGTTCAACATCCATGACAATACAAGTCAAAGCCTAAGCCAAAGAGATGCTTTGAGTATGGACAAGAAGGTCACTTTGCTCATGAGTGTGAAACTCCACCACCACAACCGTTGCCCAAGCATGCTAGACCCTTTGCCTTCAATGCTCACTACATGCTTAGAAAAGATTCTAGTGGAAAAATAAAAGTCATGTTCTTAGGTCCACCCAACAAGAATAGGCCTAAAAAAATTGGGTTGCTAAGTCACTAGTTGAGAAAGTCAAGGGCCCTCATCAAGTTTGGGTCCCTAAACAACAAGTTTGATCTCTTGTGTGTGTAGGTGAACTATAAGACCGGTGAAAGTCATTGGGTTATTGATAGTGGTTGTACTCAACATATGACTAGGTGATTCTCGTATGTTCACCTCATTATATGAGCAAGTAGATAATCAAGAAAGTATTACATTTGGTGACAATTCAAAGAGCAAAGTACAAGGGTTGGGCAAAATTGCAATATCAAATGATCACTCAATATCAAATGTGCTATATGTTGCTTCTTTGAGCTTTAACTTGCTATCCATTGGTCAATTGTGTAATCTTGGTTTTTAATGTTTGTTCACCGAGAAGGAAGTGGTTGTGTCAAAGAAAGATGATCATCAAGTTATATTCAAGGGCTTTAGATACAACAACCTATATCTAGTGGATTTCACCTCCAAAGATGCAAACTTAAAGACATGATTATTCACCAAAAAATCACTTGGGTGGCTTTGGCATAGAAGACTTGCACATGTTGGGATGAGTTCACTCAAGAAGTTAATGAAAAATGACTTGGTGAGAGGTTTGAAGGATGTAAAATTTGAAAAGGACAAGCTTTGTAGTGCATGTCAAGCCGGCAAGCAAGTTGCAAACACTCATCCAACCAAAGCTTACATGTCAACAACAAGAGTGCTAGAGCTTCTCCACATGGATCTATTTGGACCAACAACTTACAAGAGTTTGGGAGGCAATCTCTATTGTCTTATGATAGTTGATGACTACTCTAGATACACTTGGGTGTTCTTCCTTCATGACAAGACCGAAGTGGCCACATGTTTCAAGAAGTTTGCCAAGAGAGCACAAAATGAATTTGAAGTGAAGCTCAAGAAGATAAGAAGTGACAATAGAAAAGAATTTAACAACACAAACATTGAAGCATATTGTGATGAAGTTGGGATCAAGCATGAGGTCTCCGCAACCTACACTCCTCAATAAAATGGTGTAGTAGAGAGAAAGAACCAAACACTAATCACCCTTGCAAGAACAATGCTTGATGAGTACAATACACCTCAAGATCTATGGGCGGAAGCTATCAACACCGCATGCTATGCATCCAACTGCCTATTTCTGTAAAAGTTTCTTGGTAAGACCCCTTATGAGTTGCTCAATGAGAAAAAGCCAGACGTCTCATTCTTCTGGGTGTTTGGTTGCAAATGCTACATCTACAAGAAGTGGCAATACCTAGGGAAGTTCCAAAGACATTGTGATATTGGTTTTCTTGTTGGTTACTCATCAAAGTCCAAAGCATATTGAGTATTTAATCATGCCACCGGCTTGGTTAAAGAAACACATGATGTGGAATTTGATGAATCTAATGGCTCCCAAGGAGCACATGAGAATCTTGATGATGTAGGTGATGAACCATTGAGGGAGGTCATGAAGAACATTCTAGTCAGAGACATCAAGCCCAAAGATGATGAAGATAATGTACAAGTGATTGATCCACCTTCTTCATCAAATGTGCCACAAGATGATGATAAAGATGGGAGAGTAGAAAATAAAGATATTCATGTCTTCCATGATCAAATGGTGGCACAAGCCCAAGATGTTGATGCTCCACATCCTCCTCCTCAAGTGGTTGATAGAAGAAATTCACCCCTATTACAAGCACATCCACAATATCTCATCATAGAGAGTCCTTCAAAGGGTGTAATGACTCGCTCTCAAAAACTCGCTTCATTTATTGAACATCACTCGTTTGTTTCTTGCATTGAGCCTAAGAATGTAGAAGAAGCTCTTCAAGATCCAGATTGGATAAATGCCATACATGAAGAATTGAACAACTTCACCCGCAATGAAGTTTGGACACTTGAAGAGCGACCACAGGATGCAAGAGTCATTGGAAGAAAGTGGGTGTTCTGCAACAAGCAAGATGATCAAGGCATTGTTGTGAGGAACAAGGCAAGGCTAGTTGCAAAGGGGTTCTCTCAAGTTGAAGGGTTGGATTTTGGAGAGACGTTTGCACCGGTTGTAGGACTTGAAGCCATTCGTATCCTTCTTGCATATGCATCTCATCATGAAATGTAATTATATCAAATGGATGTTAAAAGTGCATTTTTAAATGGCTTCATAAATGAACTAGTCTATGTTGATCAACCTCCTGGGTTCGAAGACCCTAGATATTCTAATCATGTTTATAGGTTGTCCAAGGCACTATATGGGCTAAAGCAAGCCCCAAGAGCTGGTATGAGTGCCTTTGGAATTTCCTCATTGAGAAGGGCTTCACCATTGGGAAGGTTGACACCACACTATTCACCAAGAAGCTTGATGGAGAGATCTTCATTTGTCAAGTATATGTTAATGATATCATATTTGGCTCATCAAATGAAGACTATTGCAAAGAGTTTGGTGAATTGATGTCGAAGGAGTTCGAGATGTCTATGATTGGAGAGCTTATATTCTTTCTTGGTTTTCAAGTCAAGCAAGTGAGAGAAGGGATTTCATCTCTCAAGAAAAATATACCAATGATCTTCTCAAGAAGTTTAAAATGGATAAATGTAAACCAATCAAGACACCAATGCCATCTAATGGATATCTCAACCTAGATGAGGGAGGTAAATTGGTTGATCAAACTCTCTACCGTTCTATGATTGGTAGCTTGTTATACTTGACCGCATCTAGGCCAGACATCATGTTTAGTGTGTGTATGTGTGCTAGATTTCAAGTTAATCCTAAGGAGGCTCACATGATTGTCATTAAAAGAATCCTTAGGTACCTTAATCACACACCAAGCATTGGTCTTTGGTATCCCAAAGGAGCTAGATTTCACCTAGTTGGCTATTCCTATTCGGATTATGTCGGTTGAAAAATTGATAGAAAAAGCACATCTAGAGGGTGCCATTTGCTTGGTAGATCACTAGTGTCTTGGACCTCTAAGAAGCCAAATAGTGTGGCCTCGTCCACCGCCGAGGCGGAGTACATTGTCGCAGGTGCCTGTTGTGCACAAATCCTTTACATGAAGCAAACTCTTCTAGACTATGGTGTAGTTCTAGAAAAGGTACCTCTTTTGTGTGACAATGAGAGCATGGTAAAACTTGCTAATAACCTGGTTCAACACTCTCGCACCAAGCACATAGATATCCGGCATCACTTTCTTAGAGATCATGTTGCTAAAAATGATATATCACTAGAAGGTGTAAGGACCGAGGATCAATTGGCGGATATCTTCACAAAACCACTAGATGAGGCTATGTTTTGTCGGTTGAGGAATGAGCTCAATGTGCTTGACCTAAGTAACTTCACTAAAAATGAGCTTGTGTTGTCCCTTGCATTGCATTGTAATATATAACATGTTTAATTTTTAGTAAATCACTTAGGGCTTGTCTAACATGGTTAAGATAACCGTCGAAAAGCGTGTGAAAAAGCTTAACCTTGGATCAAACTTGGCAAGCAACTAGATTTTCCTTCAAGTATTGCATTGCATATGCATGTATGTTGCTTTATCGTTTCTTTTTGGTTATTTTTTGAGCATCCACTGTGTTCATCAACAAATAGGGAGAGCATTTGAAGCTCCTATTGGTTATAAACCCTGCCACATGTTGCTCCTCGACTCTAGTGTTGCCTATTTTTCTAGAAAGTACTATAGCTGAAGCAAATTATTTTGAAAAACTTGAGGGTTTGAGAGAGGTCTCTCATATCTGTCCTAATTGGTGTTTATTTTGGTCTTATCGAAGTTGGGACTAGATTGGGACAAAGCATCATGGAGAAAGAAGGAGGAACTACTGCGGAACATGGACCAAATGTCGAACCGGACTCACTGCTTGGCGTGTCCGGTCACTCTGCCTGCCGCATCTGGTCATTCGGTGTTCAAGTGAACTGACGCATGAACAGTACTTCATCTATGTCCGATTTGCACTTGATGCTGTGTCCAGTCATTAAGTGGTGCTCCTCGAAAAATGATCGAACTACGTAGTGCGTCTGGTCACGTGAGATCAGACGCGTCTGGTCATGTTGAGAGCGTTTCTAGACCTCTCTGTTCCTGATCGAACTCAGGAGATGTAGCATCCGGTCATATGCAAAGGTGTGTCTGGTTGCAACAGTGCTTGCGTGATCTATTTCCAATCTCTGACTGCCACGTGGGGTCCTCATTGACTTTTCTCTCCAGATCAAATCGGCCCGCACCCATCTTCCTTCCGTACGTCGTCGTGCCTTCCCTTGCCATGCCCACACCACTACCGCTGCCACACCTTCCCTCATCACACCCATGAAACCACCTCCATCGCGCCTTCCCTCACTGCACCCATGCTGCCGCCACTGCCGCCACACCTTCCTCACCGTTGTGCCTACGCCGCCGCTCACCATGTGCGCTGCTACCGCCAGAGATTTCTTCTTCTCCCTTGGCATTCACTCCCTCGGCTCCAGTGAACCTCACTTTCTAGGAACTTTACCTTGATTGTGTGGACCTCCCCGATGTGTTTAGTTTTCTCCTTTTCATAGGGATTTGTCAGGTAGCAAGCCATTACTCATTCCTTTCTTACCTAATTGCTTGCTTCAATAGGGAGTTGCTTATCTCTAGAGTATATAATGCTTATATACATTCCTTTATTCCTTCCATGCAGCGAGTTTGGGCAGTGACATTGCTTGGCTATGGATAGTGATAGACAACTCAGGGCCAAGCCCGTGAGTACGGATTGAGGCCAAGCCTCATGAGTGTTAGGTGATAGTGGTTCTTTTTGCTAGTGGTTGTCTCGTCAGAGGGCAGTTGATTTAACAGTTGGTCTTTTCAGAGAGTGTTAGTATGGCTCGGTGCAAGAACATCGAGGGTGGTCCTGGCGATGATGAGAGCCATCCACCTCGCTAGATAGAGCAGGAGAAGGGGAAGGGGCCAAAGAAGACAATTACAAAGAAGAAGCATAAGCATGGTGACACAGAGGCAGAGAGAGCAGCAACAGTGGCTGCCGTTGCAGAGCGTGCTGAGAGAGGTGGCAGAGGTAGTGGTATTTGCATTGGCGATCAGTTGTCACTAGCTTAGAGGGCTATAGTCGAGGAGCTTGATGCTAGGCATGGTAGTCCACATGGTACTATCATGCTTGGAGGTTACCGTGTCCCCCTAGAGGATGCACTAGAGGGCACTCATGTAGAGGAGATTGATCCCCAAGAGGAGACTGAGTAGCATCAGGAGGAGGCTGAGTAGTAGCAGGAGCAGCCACTATGACGCTCAGGTCATGCTCGTGTTTAGGTGACACCCATGCCAAAGAGGCAGAGGCATGGCTCTCGGCCACCTCCCAGACCATGAGGCCCATCGCCAGTAGAGCATTTGGACTTGAGGGCTACCATAGCTCAATAGGTGCAGCAACTAGGCTTTGTGGAGGTTGAGCAGTGGTTCCCACCTTAGTGTGATGAGAGAGCTTTAGAGGGCTTCTACACTACGCTCTAGGAAGATTTCTATAATGCATATCTGAATAGTGGGGTAGCTTTTAGATCTCAGAAGGTGTGCCGTTTAGAGGCTATAGTGGCCGCTGGGGGAGAGCAGGTTCATCCCCACCTCACTTACCTGCCTGGCTTGGTAGGCCTTCTAGGGCAGACCGGTAGGTATGTCGCTAGCTAGGTCAGAGAGTTCTACGCCTCTTTGTGGATTGACCCTGGTCACAGGTTCATTCACTTCACCTTCAGAGGACATGACCACAAGTTGTACAGCAACTAAAGTTAGAGAGATACTATGGATTCCAGAGTCAGCCACCTAGATTCACTAGATTTGCTATGGACAGACTCAGCCACCGAGACGTCCTCACTATGGCACAGTGCCACCCACCGACCTTGTCAGGGCCTATTTTCAAGAGCCATTCGGCGAGGGCTCGCAATGAACTACGGGTGCCCTTACACCTATAGCTCATCTCTTAGATGCTGTTATGAGGAGGACCTTCCTATCGAGAGGTGGTAACCACGAGGGTTTGACTCGCATTCAGCTTTGGCTAGTCCACCACCTGATCTCATAAACGCCATTTGATATTTGGGACTTACTACTTTTAGAGATGGAAGACACACTTGTAGAGGGATTCAAGGGCCACCTTCAGCTACCATATGCCCATTGGATCTGCTTTCTTATACTCAAGGCATGTTCACATATACCCCCTTAGGTAGTGTCTGAGTTGACTAGCACTACTACTGAGTTCCCCAAGTACAACATGCGCCAGCTGATGGGTTCTAGTACTGGGAGTAGGACACCGATGCCGAGCTATCGCCAGAGGCCAGAGGTGCCAGAGACTACAGCAGAGCAGGACGAGGCCATCAGGGCTATTGCCAAGATAGAGCTCGAGCAGCTTGAGGTATAGCAGGAGGACATGGTCGAGAGTGACCTGACTAATAGCTCAGATGATGATTACCAGCCTATTCCATGGATGCCCCCATGGGCTCACGACAGCAAGGCCGGTGGCTCTAGCTCAGCTCCACCCCAGCCACCACAGACAGACCCTACTCTGATAGCGATACTTGATAGGATGTAGCAGGAGCAGACTCATCAGGCATAGGCCACAGCTGTCGCTCTCGCTTAGCTATAGACCCATCAGGATCAGTTCCAATAGTAGCAACAGGCCATGCAGCAGCAACAGCTTGTCATTCAGCAGCAGCTTCTTGGGTTCATGTAGCATGTCATTTCCGCTACAGGGATTGCTCCTCACCAGCCCATGTTGCAGCTCAGTCAACCTGCTACTACTACCTCAGTGACTCTAGCTATACAACCCAGTGGGTTTTAGAGTTAGGGACAGCCGACTACATAGTTTGCATCACCTATCGAGCAGGTGTCTTAGTGGTTTGCTTCACCAAGGACAAAATAGGCTCAACACTTCACTCCTATAGTCACGGGCTTCACTCCTACTCAGTCCATGTTAGTGCTAGTGATGGACACCCCTGTCTCTAGGAGTCTAGGTGCTACTTTTAGTGAGCTCATAGGATAGCCTACACCACTTGAGTTTAGAGCTCGTGCTCCTACCACAGCCGCTCCTATCATAGGGACTACTAAGACGATACCGTCCTTTGTTGCTTTGTTTGAGCCGCCTCTGACAGTCACCCCCACCATTGAGGTTTCAGCAATAGCCGTAGTTGAGGCTACACTTCCTACAGTGACACCTTCTGAGCCATAGGGTCAGGCTACTACTTCAGCTTCTCCTTCATAGCTAGCTGACCCAATTATTGCGACCGTAGAGCAGACCTAGACCGTTTCACCTCCACTTCTAGTGACAGAGGGTCTGACCACTTAGAGTTTTGGGTCTGAGGATGATGTAGCTTAGTTTCAGATCTCTCACCATACCTCAGTGTCCAACTCGTCTGCTGCTACCCCACCGTTCGATCCTTAGGTTTTGGTGCTTGACACCAAAGGGGGAGAGGGAGCGAGTATGTTAGATTTAGGGGGAGCGTGTGAGATGGACTCGTTCTTTTATGTGTGATACTTCATGCATTCACATTTACTCTCATGCATTATGTTATATGTGATATATGTGTGAGACTTATGTGACATGTGTGCTCTCTACCTTGATATATATGTCATGTCACTTGATTATGCTCATTTGCTTTGCTTCCGCGTTTTACTCCGATACAAATGAGCTTTACTTTGTGTATTTATGC
The DNA here is from genome assembly GCF_019320115.1 of Miscanthus floridulus. Classification (NCBI taxonomy): domain Eukaryota; kingdom Viridiplantae; phylum Streptophyta; class Magnoliopsida; order Poales; family Poaceae; genus Miscanthus; species Miscanthus floridulus. Next base: position 53,611,378 of record NC_089586.1, on the reverse strand, counting down.
TTATTTCATACCTTGTAAGTACATTATGTTGGCTTGGATCATATAAGCATGCCTAACCCTCCTTTGTTTCTATTGTCAATTGCTTATATGAACCAAGCATGTTGAAAACCTCACTCATCTTTTATACATACTCGAGGTTGTGTTGTTATCAGTCACCAAAAAGGGGGAGATTGAAAGCATCTAAGCCCCTAGTTGGGTTTCGGTGATTAATGATGACACAAGATTACTGTGACTAACGTGTGTTTTGTAGAGGCAACTTGAGTTAGGTCATGGTAATGGTGATTGATTGGGCAATTATGGGTTTCATGCCCCTATCAATGGAAATCGCTTTGGTTTTCAAAGGATGGACGACAAGGTTAAGGACGGACTAGTTCTAAGTGTCGTTTGGCGTTGGAGAGACACTTAAAGTAGTTTAGGACTTTGTTTCTTTTCCTTTGGCCATACTATTAAGGGGGGTATGAACTAGTAGCTTGACCTAGATGAGTCTAATGGTTTATGTGTGGTGCACACTTGTCAAACTTAGCACTAGGTAGCTCAAGGATAGCCCATAGATTAGTTGAAGTCGATGTCATTCACAAAGTTGGTAAAATTTGAGGTGAATGGAGACTTGGATGATGACCGAACGCTGGACCGGACGCATAGGTGTTGTGTCCGGTCAGTGTTAGCTCACACAGCTAGGGTGTGTTCATCGACCAGATGCTGGACCGGACTCACAGATGCCGTGTCCGGTCAGTATTAGCTCATGTTTCTAGGGTTTGCTTTTCGACCGGACGCTGAGGACATTATGACCTAATGCAGTAAAGGTAGTGTCCGGTCAACAACAGTAAGCATCCAGAGAGGGAAATTTTTGATCGGACACGTCTGATGGTGATGACCAGATGCTAGTTAGAGTTCGGTCTCTGATAACTAGGCTAGCATCATGTAGCCATTGGCCTCTGACTGGACGTGTCTGGTCACTTTGACCTGAGCGTCTGGTTACCCCAAAATGTACTGAGTTGGACCCCAATGAAAGGATCAAGATGCCCAAGAGGGGAGTGAATTGGGGTAATTCTAAAATTCTTTGCAATAATTAAACCCTATGGTTAGCCCAATTAACCCCTTGTGCCTAGAAAGTGTTTCTATTGATCTACCGCACAAAAGTTTAGCAATCTATGTTCCAATCCTACTCTAGCATGGCAATTCTATGAATGTAAATGACAAGAATTGAATTACTCAAAGTAAATGCTCAAAGTAAAGAGAGAAGGAGGAATACGGCGATGTTTTGCCAAGGTATCGGAGAGTCGCCACTCCCCACTAGTCCTCGTTGGAGCACCCGTGCAAGGGTGTAGCTCCCCCTTGATCCGCGCAAGGATCAAGTGCTCTCTACGGGTTGATTCTTTGACACTCCGTCGCGGTGAATCACCCACAACCGCTCACAACTTGAGTTGGGTCATCCACAAGCTCCGTCGGATGATCACCAAGCTCCCAATCACCACCAAGTCGTCTAGGTGATGGCGATCACCAAGAGTAACAAGCACAAACTCTCACTTGACCATGACAAGCCTAATGAGAAGGGTGGATGCACACTTTGCTACTCTTGCTTTCACTAATGAGGGCTCTCTTTTGGATTCTCAAATCTCAATCACCTCACTAGGACCTTGCTCTTCTTGGCACTCTCAAGGGTGTTTCTCAGATGTTGGAATGAGCAAAAGTACCCCCTCACACGAATGGAGGAAGTATTTATACACCCGTATTCAAAACGAACCATTATGAGCCTCTGCGGGGTGACCGGACGCTCCGTTCAAGTTGACCAGATGCTCCGATCAGTTCTCCCTGAAACCCAGTGTTTAAGTTGTGACCGGACGCTGCACTGACCGGACGCGTCCGATCATGATTTTCCCTCTCTAGAACCTTACTAGAGTCGACCGGATGCTGGCACCCAGCGTCCGGTCGCTCACCTCTTAGCGTCCGGTCGTACCAGATGAATTCACCTTGATCAAATGAACTGACCGGACTCTACACCAACGTCCGGTCACACCAGAACCAGCGTTCGGTCAGTATTTGACCCTTCATTCACTTCCAACTCTCAATCATACGTGAATGAAGTTTTCTCCAATTCATCTAAGGGCTTTTAAGGAGCTACCTAGTGCTAGATTTAGCAAGTGTGCACCACACCTAATTCACTAGACTCACCTAGGTCAAGCTACCCGTCCATACCCCCTTAATAGTATGGCCAAAAGAAAAACAAAGTCCTAAACTACTCTAAGTGTCTCTTCAATACTAAATGACACTTAGAACTAGTCCATCCTTAACCTTATCGTCCAACCTTAGAAACCCGAAACGATTTCCATCGTAGTGGCATGACAACCATGATTGCCCAATCAATTGCCATTACCGTGACCTAACTTAATTGCATCTACAAAACACACATTAGTCACAGTAATCACGTATTGTCATTAATCACCGAAACCCAACTAGGGGCCCAGATGCTTTCAATCTCCCCATTTTTGGTGATTGATGACAATACCACCTCGAGTATGTGAAAGAGATGAGATTTTTAACATGCTTGGTTCATATAAGCTTTTGACAATAAGAACAAAAGAGTTAGGCAAGCTTATATGACCTAAGCCAACATAATGTACTCAAAAGATATGAATGAAGCATGAGTACAAGTAATAAAGCTCATTTGCATTGGAGTAAAAATGCGGAAGCAAAGCAAATGAGCATAACACAAGTGATATGACATATAAATAATTCAAAGTAGACAGCACTTATGTCAAATATCATGATCACGTAGATATCACTATCACATAAATATAGTTCGATGCATGAAAGTAAACACATGAATCCATAATAGTGTATCACACATAAAAAAACCAAATATAATAGATAAGCTAAACTCCCCCTAGATAAGTCGCTCCCCCTAAGTCTAACATACTCGATCCCTCTCCCCTTTGGTGTCAAACACCAAAACCTACAGGTCGGTCAGTGGGGCTGCAGCGGACGAGTCGGGCACTGAGGTGCGAGGAGCGAGCTAGAACTGTGTGCCATCATCATATGATCCTGAGCTCTAAGCAGTCTGACCCTCTGTAGCTAGAAGCAATGCTAAAGCGGTCTGGGTCGGATCAGGAACTGGTGCGGCCCGAGTCTCTATAGGTATGGCTATGGCAGGCGGCTCTGATGATGCAACTGAAGAAGGGAGTGTCTCTATAGTCCCGGTAATAGGTGCAACTGTGGAAGGACCTAGGACATGTAAATATGGCAGAGTAGGCTACCCTGTCAACTCACTGAAGGTAGCACTAAGGCTCCTAGAAACTGTAGTATCTGGCACTAGCAGCGAGGAAGTCTGAACCGGTGTGAAGCCCGTCTAAAAAGGTGTGAACTATGGAGCTGGCACTAGCGAGGCGAACCACTAGGACACCTACTCTATAGGTGAAGCAAACTGAGTGGCAGTCTGTCCCTGACTCTAAAGCCCACTGAGCTATAAAGCTGGAGTCATAGAAGTGATGGCAGGCTGACCAAGCTAGGGTGAAGGTTGTGGCGGTGGAGCCCCAATAGCTCTCACAACATGCTACATAAATCCGAGGAGCTGCTGCTGCATGAGGAGCTTCTACTGATGCATGACCTGCTGCTACTGCTGTATAGCCTGCTGCTATTGCTAGACCTCATCCTACCTGGTTTGAAACTATGCAAATGTAGCAGCGGTCTCCTGAGCCTGGCGAGCCTGATCCTGCCTCATCCACTCAAGTATAGCAAGTAGAGCGAGGTCTGTCTGCGGTGCATGTGGAGCTGAATTGGAGCTACCAGCCTCATGATCATGTCGTCGAGGAGGCATCTGAGGGATATCTCGATAGTCATCATCTGAGCTATTGCTGGGGTCACTCTCAACCATCCCCTCCTGTTGAGCATCTAACTGCTCCTCCTCTGTAGCTGCTATGCCTTTGATGGTCTTATCCTGCTGGGCTACAGTCTCAGGCACCTCTAGACGATGGCGTGGCTAGCTAGGTGTCCTCACTGCACTATGGTGGGGCATCTGAGTCATGTTGTATGCAGGGAACTCTATAGTAGCACCACTGTACTCTGCCAACATCTCAAGTGGCCTCACTGTAACTGCTCTATGAATCAAGAATGTAATCCAGTGAGCATATGGCAGCTGCCGGTGACCTCTGAATCTCTCTACAATAGTATCCTCCATCTCTAAAAGCATGAGATCCCAAATATCAAATACAATCTACTGCATCAAGGCATTTAGTAGCCACAACTGAATGCGAGTCAAGCCCTCGCGATACCCCATCCTAAGAAGCAGGGTCCTCCTCATAATAGCATCAAGCACTCTAGCTGTAGGAGTGAGGTCACTGGGTGTCCTACTAGACCCTTTGCCGAATGGCTCTATGAAGCAGTGGTGGACTAAATCTATAGGAGGCACCATACCACCTTGAGGATGTCTAGGAGGCACTGTCTGACTACAGCAAACCTCATATAGCTGAATTGGCTGCTCCTAAAGCCTGAGAATCTCCCTGACCCTAAAACTCATTAGCCTATAATCTCTGCCTCTGAATGCAAAGTGTATAAATCTGTGCTGCAGGTCAATCCAAAGTGTAGCATAGAACTCATAGACCCAAGATGGAACATATAAGCCTGTCCGTCCGAGTAAGTCTGTCAGCCCTGGCAAGTAAGATAGGTAGGGGTGAATATGCTCTCCAGCTACTGCTACAATGGACTCAATGTTGCACACCCTCTAAGATCTGAATGTCGCCCCATTGTTAAGATATGCATTATAAAAATCTTCCTGCAGTGGTGTGTAGAAGCCCTCTAATGCATGCTCATCCCTCCTCAGTGGGAACCAGTCCTCGAACGCCACAAATCTAAGCTGTTGAACCTGCTTGGCCGTGGCGGCCCTCAAATCCAAGTGAGTCACTAGAGGCGGACCCTATGGTCTAGGAGGTGGACGAGAACCCCTCCTCTAGGTACGAGTACGACCAGAGCGGTGAAGCTGTGGCTAAGGTGCCTGCTCTGTCTCCTCTATCTACTGTCCCTCCTAAGTCTACTCTGCTGGCTATGCCTGCTGTTGTGGCTCCCCTAAGACTGACTCTCATCTATAGCGACATGCCGTCCTCCAACCATGGTTGTCCTAGCTGGACCACCATGATGATGCTCAACCTCTTAGATAGCGGCCCTCTGAGCTGGAGAAAGCTAATCTACAATCCGTACTCCACTCCTAGCACCTCCTGCCTCTACACGCTCTACAGCAGCTACAACTATGGCTGCTCTTGCTATGTCAGCATCTGGATACTTATGCTACTTCGTTGCAAGCTTCTTCATTGCCTTGCCTTTTGCCCCAGAAGGCAGGTGAGGCAGGGGCCTCAGATCCTCATCACTGGGACCACCTCTGACATTCTTGACACGAGGCATCTGATGGAACTAAAAAGAACAACTGCACTAATGAGAATCAACTATCGACTGTCACTTTCGAGACTTGGCCTCAATTCATACTCATGAGCTTGGCCTCGAGTTGATTGACAACTACCAATGAGACCTCAGAAACACTGACTTGCTGCACGTTAGAATAGATCGGATATATGAATAATTACAATATATTTAGAGATGTGAAACCCTAAGAAGCAAGCAATAGAAACGAAATTGGAAACGAGGGCTTGCTACCTGACGAACCGGCGAACCAAAGAACAAGGAACGGATCACAGAGAACCACTAGGTTGGCACTGTGAAGCTAGGGTTAGGGTTGCGCTAGTCGGTGTGGATCAGCCATGGAGGTACAATGTGGGCACTGGAGATGCCCGTGAAGGCAGCAGGGACTCCAGTGAGGCTCTAATGGCGGTGCTGGTGATGCTGGCGGTGCTAGGGCAGCTGTGCGGGAGGTGGCTAGGGCACAGCGTAGGCGAGCACGGTGACGGTGCAGAGGCGCTGTTGTGGGAGCGGCGTGGATGTTGGGCACGGGTGCAGGACGAGGTCGTGGTGGCACGGGCACGGGAGTAGGACAGCGCGGCAAGCTTGCTGCCCGGCTAGGGCTTTGCGTGGTGCGGTGGCTAGGAAAAACAGCGATGTCGGCGCTGGTGCGGTTGAGGGATTAGGTCATGACACGTATGGCAGTTATATGGTGGTTCCCCAGCGAGACAGAAAAGGAAATGGAGAAGAAGTCCTGAACCCGCACGTTTTCTACTGACCGGATGCTCCAGTGGCAACGACCGGACGCTGCCACCCAGAGTCCGGTCAATTCCAAAGAGGTCCAAAACCCCTAGAATTGTGACCAGATGTGTCCGATCCCAACTGACCAGACGCAGCCAGAGTTCGGTCGATCCTATTTACGTCTTCTTCACTCGGCCGGATGCAGGAACGCCTTCTGACCAGATGTAGAACAGCAGAGTTTGGTCACTCCATCGTAGCAGGTTCACCTCCAGTGAACTGACTAGACGCTGGTGTGAGTGACCTCTCACAAACCCTCAAATTTTTTAAAATATTTTGCCTTAGGCTATAATTCTTTTTAAGAAAATAGGCAATAAGAGGGCAATTGAAGATAAACGACAAAGCAACATTCATGCATATGCAATGCAATACTTGAAAGTAAATCTAGTTGCTTGTCAAGTTTGATCCAAGGTTAAGCTTCTTCACTCGCTTTACGACGATTATCTTAACCATGTTAGACAAGCCCTAAGTGCATTACCATAAAGCAAACATGTTGTATATTACAATGCAATGCAAGGGACAACACAAGCTCATTTTCTAGTGAAGTTGCTAAAATCAAGAACATTGAGCTCATTCCGCAATCGACAAAAAGTCGCCTCATCTAGCGGTTTAGTGAAGATATCCACCAATTGATCCTCGGTCCTTACACCTTCTAATGAAATATTATTCTTTGCAACATGATCTCTAAGAAAGTGATGGCAGATATCTATGTGTTTGGTGCGAGAGTGTTGAACCAGATTATTTGCAAGTTTTACCGCACTTTCATTATCGCACAAAAGAGGTACTTTTTCTAGAACTACACCATAGTATAGCAAAGTTTGTTTCATATAAAGTATTTGTGCACAACAAGCACCCACGGCAATGTATTCCGCTTCAGCGGTGGACAAAGCCACACTATTTTGTTTCTTGGAGGACCAAGACACAAGTGATCTACCAAGCAAATGGCACCCTCCGGATATGTTTTTTCTATCAACTTTGCAACCGGCATAATCCGAATCGAAATATCCCACTAATTCAAATATAGCTCCTTTGGGATACCAAAGGCCAATGCTTGGTGTGTGCTTAAGATACCTAAGGATTCTTTTAACGGCAATCAAATGAGTTCCTTAGGATTAGCTTGAAATCTAGCACACATACACACACTAAACATGATGTTGGGCCTAGATGCGGTTAAATATAACAAGTTACCAATCATAGAGCGGTAGAGAGTTTGATCAACCGTGTTACCTCCCTCATCTAGGTCGAGATGTCCATTAGTTGGTATTGGTGTCTTGATTGGCTTACATTCATCCACCTTGAATCTCTTGAGAAGATCATTTGTATATTTCTCTTGAGAGATGAAAATCCCTTCTCTCATTTGCTTGACTTGAAAACCAAGAAAGAATATAAGCTCTCCAATCATTGACATCTCGAACTCTTTCGACATCAATTCACCAAACTCTTTGCAAGAATCTTCATTTGATGATCCAAAGATGATATCATCAACATACACTTGACAAATAAAGATATGTCCATCAAGCTTGTTGGTAAATAGTGTGGTGTCAACCTTCCCAATGGTGAAGCCCTTCTCAATGAGGAAGTCCCGAAGGCGCTCATACCAAGCTCTTGGGCTTGCTTAAGCCCATATAACGCCTCGGACAACCTATAAATATGATTATGATATCTAGGGTCTTCAAACCTGGGAGGTTGATCAACATAGACTAGTTCATTAATAAAGCCATTTAAAATGCACTTTTCACATCCATTTGATATAGTTTTATTTCATGATGTGATGCATATGCAAGGAGGATACGAATGGCTTCTAGTCTTGCAACCAGTGCAAAGGTCTCTCCAAAATCCAAACCTTCAATTTAAGAGAACCCCTTTGCAACTAGTCTCGCCTTATTCCTCACAACAACGCCTTGATCATCTTGCTTGTTGCGAAACACCCACTTTGTTCCAATGACTCTTGCACCTTGTGGTCGCTCTTTAAGAGTCCAAACTTTATTACGGGTGAAGTTGTTTAACTCTTCATGCATGGTGTTTATCCAATCCGGATCTTGAAGAGCTTCTTTTACCTTAGTAGGCTCAAAGTAAGAGACAAAAGAGTGATGTTCAATAAATGAAACAAGCTTTTGAGAGCGAGTCATTACTCCCTTTGATGGACTCCCTATGATGAGATATTGTGGATGAGCTTGAAGTAGAGGTGAATTTCTTCTATCAACCACTTGAGGAGGAGGTTGTGAAGCATCAACATCATGTGCTTGTGTCACCATTTGCTCATGGGAGACATGAGTGTCTTTATTTTCTACTCTCCCATCTTTATCACCATCTTGTGGCACATTTGATGAAGAAGGTGGATTGATCACTTGCACATCATCTTCATCATCATTAGGCTTGATGTCTCCAACCAGAATGTTCTTCATAGCCTCCCTCAATGGTTCATCACCTACATCATCAAGATTCTCATGTGCTCCTTGAGAGCCGTTAGATTCATCAAATTCCACATCATATGTTTCTTCAACCAAGCCAGTGGCATGATTAAATACTCAATATGCTTTGGACTTTGATGAGTAACCAACAAGAAAACCAATATCACAATGTCTTTGGAACTTCCCTAGGTATTGCCACTTCTTGTAGATGTAGCATTTGCAACCAAACACCCGGAAGAATGAGACATCTGGCTTCTTCTCATTAAGCAACTCATAAGGGGTCTTACCAAGAAACTTTTACAGAAATAGGTGGTTGGATGCATGGCATGCGGTGTTGATAGCTTCCACCCATAGAGCTTCGGGAGTGTTGTACTCATCAAGCATTATTCTTGCAAGAGTGAACAATGTCTGGTTCTTTCTCTTAACTACACCATTTTGTTGAGGAGTATATGTTGCGGAGACCTCATGCTTGATTCCAACTTCATCACAATAGGCTTCAATGTTTGTGTAGTCAAATTCTTTCCCATTGTCGCTTCTAATCTTCTTAAGCTTCACTTCAAACTCATTTTATGCTCTCTTGGCAAACTTCTTGAAGCATGACGTAACTTCGGATTTGTCATGAAGGAAGAATACCCATGTGTACCTTGAATAGTCATCAACAATCATAAGACAATAAAGATTTCCTCCCAAACTCTTGTATGTTGTTGGTCCAAATAAGTCCATGTAAAAGAGTTCTAGCACTCTTGTGGTTGACATGAAAGCTTTTGTTGGATGAGTATTTGCAACTTGCTTGCTAGCTTGACATGCACTACAAAGCTTGTCCTTCTCAAACTTCACATCCTTTAATCCTCTCACCAAATCATTCTTCATTAGCTTCTTAAGTGAGCACATCCCAACATGAGCAAGTCTTCTATGCCATAGCCACCCAAGTGTTGTTTTGGTGAATAGGCAAGTCTTCAAATTAGCATCTTCGGAGGTGAAGTCCACTAGATATAGGTTGTTGTATCTAAATCCTTTGAATATCACTTGATCATCATCCTTCTTAGATACAACAACTTCTTTCTCGGTAAACAAGCATTGGAAGCCAAGATCATACAATTATCCAATGGATAGCAAGTTGAAGCTCAATGAAGCAACATATAGCACATTTGAGATAGAATGATCATTTGATATTGCTACTTTGCCCAATCCTTTAACCATGCCCTTTGAATTATCTCCAAATGTGATTCTTTCTTGTCCATCTACTTCTTCATCTAGTGAGGTGAACATACGAGGATCACCGGTCATATGTTGTGTGCAACCACTATCAATAACCCAATGACTTCCACCGGTCTTATAGTTCACCTACACACAAGAGATCAAGCTTTAGGAACCCAAACTTGTTGAGGGCCCTTCACCTTCTCAACAAGTGACTTTGCTACCCAAATTTTCTTAGGCATATTCTTGTTGGGAGGTCCAAAGAACATGACTTCCATCTTCCCACTAGAATCTTTTCTAAGCATGTAATGAGCATTGAAAGCAAAAGGTCTAGCATGCTTGGGCAAGGGTTGTGGTGGTGGAGTTTGGCACTCATGGGCAAAGTGGCCTTCTTGTCCACACTCAAAACGTCTCTTTGACTTTGGCTTTGACTTGTGTTGTTGTTGAGCTTGAGCCTTCTTCTCTTGGTTTGCCAAGTATCAAATTCCACTTCTATCCATCTTCATGACGGTGTTCATTAGTAGCTCAATTTGAAGATGCTTGCCTCTTGTGAACTTGCTCAATCCAATCTTGAGATGCTCTTTCTCCAACTTGAGCTTCTTGTTCTCTTCCTTGAGTGCATCATTATTTTTCTCTTCCTTAAGCTTCTTGTTCTCTTCTTTGAGCTTCTCATTCTCAGGAATCAAATCACCATTATGATCAAGAGTTTCTAGCACAATAGTATTGTGGGTTTTGATCTCTTCAAGATCTTTCTTGAGCTTTTCATTGTCATTCTTGAGCTTGACATACTCATCATAATTATCGGTCTCAACCACTTGCTTGCCCTTGCTACTACAACTTTGCTCAATGCTCTTAATGATCAAATCATCACATGATGTAGCTATATCAATCTTAACAACATCATTAGTAGCATCATGTGGCTCATTGGATAAAAATTCTTAAGCAATGACAAGATTATCATGATTAATCTTAATATTGGTATATTCATCTTTTAGCATATTATGGCTAGTGATGAGCTCTTTGTGTATCCTCTCAAGTTTATCATGTTTATCTTTAAGCTCATTCTTAGAAGATTTGAGCTCCTTGAGTTTGGATGATATAGCATCGTTTGCTTCTCTAAGCTCAACACTAGCCTTTTCGGCTACATCACATTTAGCTAAAAGAGAATCATTCTTAGCTTCTAGCTTGTCATTTTTAGCTCTAGTCTTTCTAATGATCTAGTATATTGATTTAGCAATTTAACAAGATCATCATATGAAGGTGTTTCATATTCATCATCATCACTATCACTATCACTATCATCATTATTAGCATGATCATCACCACTACTATCATCATCATTTGATACCTTGCATTCACCTTTGGCCATAAGGCATAGGTGTGTAGAGGATGATAGAGGTGGTGTCAGTGAAGATGATGAAGAGTCAATCACAATGGCGGCGACCTTCTCATTATCACTATCATCATCGTATGAGCAACTAGATGAATCAATGTCTATGAGCCAATCACCGACGATGTATGCCTTCCCATTCTTCTTCTTCTTGTGGAAGTCCTTCTTCTTGCCATCTTTCTTCTTGTATGGCTTATTCTTCTTCTTCTCATCTTCATCTTCATTGCTAGAATCATCTTTCTTGCCCTTGTACTTGTTCTTGAACTTGTCTTTCTTGGGCTTGGTGCATTGGTGTGCTAAATGACCAAGTTCTCCATAGTTGTAGCAATCCATCTCCAAGATTGGCTTCCTTCTAGAGCTAGTGAAGAACTTCTTTTTCTTGCCATCAAACTTGATGCCACTCTTGTTGAGCTTCTTTAGCATCTTGGTGGTTCTTATCACCATGAGAGCAAGACTTGCATCATCAACTTCATCATCACTTGAGCTCTCATACTCAATTCTTGCTTTGCCCTTCTCTTGGCTAGCTTTGAATGCTAAGTCTTTTTCTTTCTTCTTTGTAGAGGATGAGCCATCTTGAGGTATGATGTGCATGTACATCTCATAAGCATTTCCCAAGATTTGTGTTGCTGTAGCGGTGAAAAAATCACCTTGATAAAGCACGGTCACAATATGCCCATATTTGTCAATGGGGAGGACACTCAACATTTTTCTTACAACGTCGGATGGTTGCATTTGAGTAAGTCCAAGCCCATTGACTTCCTCTACAAGAATATTCAAGCATGAGTACATTTCATTAGCACTCTCTTTAGGAAACATCTCAAATGAATTTAGCTTTTTCATGACAAGATGATAGCGTTCCTCACGCTCGCTCTTTGTTCCCTCATGGAGCGCACAAATATCCGACCATAGTGCATGGGCGTCTTTATGGTTCCTCACCCGATTGAACACATCTTTACAAAGGCCTCTAAAGATGGTGTTTATAGCCTTTGCATTCCATTTTTCGTAATTAACCTCATCGCCTTGTAGGTGCATGGGATCCTGGGGTTTTGGGGATCCTTGTGAGGCGGCTCTAAGTATTCCAACATCTAGAGCTTCTAAGTACACCTCCATGCGGATTTTCCAATAAGGAAAATCATCCCCCTCAAAGATAGGAGGAGGTCCATCCCCATGAGACATCTTTCTCTACATGGTTAAGCCTAAATACGCGAGCACGAGGCTCCGATACCAATTGAAAGGATCAAGATGCCTAAGAGGGGGGGTGAATTGGGCTAATTCTAAAATTATTTGCAATAATTAAACCCTGTGAGACATCTTTCTCATGTTACTAGGGTTTACTTTTCGACCAGACGCTGAGGACATTGTGACCTGATGCACTAAAGGTAGTGTCCAGTCAACAACAGTAAGCATCCAGAGAAGGAAATTTTTTATCGGACGCGTCTGATGGTGATGACCGGATGCTAGTCAGAGTTCAGTCTTTGATAACTAGGCTAGCATCATGTAGCCATTGGCCTCTGACTGGACACGTCTGGTCACTTTGACCTGAGCGTCCGGTTACCCCAAAATGTACTGAGTTGGACCCTAATGAAAGGATCAAGATGCCCAAGAGGGAGAGTGAATTGGGCTAATTCTAAAATTCTTTGCAATAATTAAACCCTCTGATTAGTCCAATTAACCCCTTGTGCCTAGAAAGTGTTTCTATTGATCTACCGCATAAAAGTTTAGCAACCTATGTTCCAATCCTACTCTAGCATGGCAATTCTATGAATATAAATGACAAGAATTGAATTGCTCAAAGTAAAGAGAGAAGGAGGAACACGGTGATGTTTTGCCGAGGTATCAAAGAGTCGCCACTCCCCACTAGTCCTTGTTGGAGCACCCGCGCAAGGGTGTAGCTCCCTCTTGATCCACGCAAGGATCAAGTGCTCTCTACAGGTTGATTCTTTGATACTCCGTCGCGGTGAATCACCCACAACCGCTCACAACTTGAGTTGGGTCATCCACAAGCTCCGCCGGATGATCACCAAGCTCTCAATCACCACCAAGCCATCTAGGTGATGGCGATCACCAAGAGTAACAAGCACGAACTCTCACTTGACCATGACAAGCCTAATGAGAAGGGTGGATGCACACTTTGCTACTCTTGCTTTCACTAATGAGGGCTCTCTTTTGGATTCTTAAATCTCAATCATCTCACTAGGACCTTGCTCTTCTTGGCACTCTCAAGGGTGTTTCTCAGCTGTTGGAATGAGCAAAAGTACCCCCTCACACGAATGGAGGAAGTATGTATACACCCATGTTCAAAATGAACCGTTATGAGCCTCTACGGGGTGACCGGACGCTCTGGTCAAGTTGACTGGACGCTCCGGTCAGTTCTCCCCGAAACCCAATGTTTAAGTTGTGACCGAACGCTGGACAGCGTCCGGTCAGCACTAGCTGGACGCGTCCGGTCATAATTTTCTCTCTCTGGAACCTTACTGGAGTCGACCGGACACTAGCACCCAGCGTCCGGTCGCTCACCTCTTAGCGTTTGGTCGCACCAGACGAATTCACCTTGATCAAATGAACTGACCAGACTCTACGCCAGCGTCTGGTCACACCAAAACCAGCGTCCGATTAGTATTTGACCCTCCATTCACTTCCAACTCTCAATCATATGTGAATGAAGTTTGCTCCAATTGATCTAAGGGCTTTTAAGGAGCTACCTAGTGCTAGATTTAGCAAGTGTGCACCACACCTAACTCACTAGACTCACCTAGGTCAAGCTACCCGTCCATACCCCCTTAATAGTATGGCCAAAGAAAAAACAAAGACCTAAACTACTCTAAGTGTCTCTTCAACACCAAATGACACTTAGAACTAGTCCATCCTTAACCTTGTCGTCCATCCTTTGAAAACTAAAATGATTTCCATCGTAGGGGCATGACAACCATGATTACCCAATCAATTACCTTTACCGTGACCTAACTTAATTGCATCTGCATAACACACGTTAGTCACAGTAATCACGTATTGTCATTAATCACCGAAAACCATCTAGGGGCCTTGATGCTTTCACCCAACAAGTATGTTCTGAAGTGGGGAGTATAAATACCTCTCCTACTCGTCCAACTTAGCACTCTTGCCCATATGTTCAGTTGAGAAACACCTTTGGAGTGCGAGGAACAGCAAGAGTCTAGTAGGGTGATTGAGATTTGATAATTGAAGATTAAGGACCTCATTAGTGCATCGGGAGTAGCATGTATGCATCCACCCTTCTCATTAGGCTTGTCTTGGTCAAGTGAGAGCTTGTGCTTGTTACTCTTGGTGATCGCCATCACCTAGATGGCTTGGTGGTGATTGGGAACTTGGTGATCATCCAGCGGAGCTTGTGGATGGCCCAAGTCATGGTGTGAGCGGTTGTGGGTGATTCACTGCGATGGAGTGTCAAACAATTAGCCTGTAGAGAGCACTTGATCCTTGAGCGGATAAAGGGAGAGCTACACCCTTGTGCGGGTGCTCCAACGAGGACTAGTGGGGAGTGGCGGCTCTCCAATACCTCAGAAAAACATCGAGACGTTCATCTTCCTCTCTTTACTTTGAGCATTTACATTTGAGCAATTCAACTCATGTCTCTATATTCTTAGAATTACCATGCTAGAGTAGGATTGGAACCTAGGGTGTAAAACTCTTATGCGATAGAACAATAGAAACACTTCTAGGCACAAGAGGATGAAATGGGCTAAGTATAGGGCTTAATTATTGCAAGAAATTTAGAATTAGCCCAATTCACCCCCCTCTTGGGCATCTTGATCCTTTCACGGACGCGTAAATTCCTCTTGGGATGCTTTCTAGATCTGACCGGACTCTACGGGGCGTAGCATTAGGTCACTCGGTGGCACGTTCGGTCTCAGCATGTTGGTTGTGTTGGTGCACGTGAACAGACGCAGTGGCATAGCATCAGGTCCTGGCTGGCTGCGTCCGGTCGTTACTTGATCATTGGTGCAGAGTAACTCGACCGTTGGGATCGAACGGAGGAGCTTGAACATGGGGACATGTGGACGTCGATCGATGATCAGACGCTGGGGTGCCATGCGTCCGGTCATACCGACCGACGCGTGCGGTCACTCCATTTTTAGGGCTGATAGAGAGCCAACGACTCTATTTCGAGGGGCCTCTATTTAAGCCCCATGGCCGGCTCTAGCTCACTCTCTTGGCCATTTTTCATTGACATAGCAACCTAGTGAGCTAAGCCAAAGCCCTCCCACTCATCTTCATCATTGATTCATCATCTTTAAGAGATTAGGAGTGAATCCAAGTGCATTGCTTAAATGATTGCATCTAGAGGCACTTGGTGATTGTGTTTCGCTATGGATTTCGCTTGTTTCTCTTGATGGTTGCTGCCACCTAGACGACTTGGAGCAGTGAGGATCGTTGAGCGGAGGAAGATGCTTGTCTCTGGCTCCGATCGTGGTGATTGTGAGGGGTTCTTAACCTTTCCCCGATAGAGAGCCAAAAGGTGCTTTAGTGGATTGCTCGTGGCTTGTGAATCCTCATCTTGTGTTGGTTGTGCGGCACCCGATTATGGGTTAGGCGTGTGATGCCCATTAGCGCATGAACCTCCAAGTGAGTGTATCGCCACAACGGGGACTAGCTTGCCGGTAAGCAAGTGAACCTTAGTTAAAAATCTCATGTCATCATTGTCTCCAAGGATTTCTTGGTATTCATTGTGATTGATTGATTGATCTTTGCTTGCCACAGCGGTATAACATCACTACCTTACTCTTGTACTTACATTTCTAGTGTAGCTAAGCTCTTTAGTGTAATTAGTTTTGAGAGCTAGCTTGTGTCTTGACTAGTGGTTAGTGAGGCTCTTTAGTTAGTCTTTGAGACCTCACTAACTTAGTGGTAGTGACCTAGCCTTGTGTGCTTAGAGACTATAGTGACTAGAATTGTGGTAGGTGGCTTGTATTTTTAGTAGGCTAGCGCAACATTTGCTTCGCCTCATTTTTGTCTAACTACTTTGTTTAGTGTTGTTGTAAAAAAATTTATAGGCTATTCACCCCCTCTAGCCATTAGTACCTTTCATCAACATAAGATGGGGATCCATAAGCTACGACCAATCCACTAAAGATGCCTTTCGTGATCTCCCACAGGGAAGGTTCAAGAACCCCTCACAATCACCACGATCAGAGCCAGAGACAAGCACCACCCTTCGCTCAATGATCCTCGCTGCACCAAGCCGTCTAGGTGTCGGCAAACACCAAGAGTAACAAGCAACTCCCGCAGCAAAAAAATAATCACCAAGTGCCTCTAGATGAAATCACTCAAAGCAATGCACTTGGATGCTCTCCAATCTCACCAAATAATGAATCAATCAAGTAAGATAAGTTAGAGAGGATTGGCTAGGCTCACTAGGGTGTATTCTCAATAGAATGGCCAAGAGAGTAAGCCATGGCCGGCCAACACGCTTATATAGAGGCCCCATCAAAATAGAGTCGTTGGCCCCCTCACTGGGCTTTCTGCGCGATGACCGGACCCTGCCCACTAGGGGTCGGTCACCCCGATGCGCGCCA
Source organism: Miscanthus floridulus (assembly GCF_019320115.1). Lineage (NCBI taxonomy): Eukaryota > Viridiplantae > Streptophyta > Magnoliopsida > Poales > Poaceae > Miscanthus > Miscanthus floridulus. The sequence continues at coordinate 53,594,648 of NC_089586.1, read as the reverse complement.
CGTGTCACCTCCTTCAAATGCGGACCGCAGATCTCCTACGGTCAAGTTGACCCTGCGCCAACGGATACTGATAAAGCTCCGGACCAGACTCTCTCACCAGGGTCCGGTCATAACGAAACACGCGGGTCCGACGAGAAACAGAGAGGTTCTAGAGAGTTCCCAAACGACCGAACCCAGTCTGACTATAGCGACCGGACTCGCGGACACCAGGGTTCGGTTCTGTCGAAATTCATGAAGAGAGCTCTCAAGAGGGCAAAACATGACTGGACTTAGTCCGGTACTACCTCCCGGACCTAGCGCCAGGGTCCGGTCACCCTCAACACTCCATGTCGCCTCCTGAGCTCAGCACAGCCATAATCGGACCCTCGCACCTGGGTCTGGTCATGCCCAGCGCCTAGGTTCGAGGCGTTGCGCGCCCTTAGCCTGTGAGAGAGTCAGGACCAGATTCACCTCGCCAGGGTCTGGTCCTGCCGATAGCAGGGTCTGGTCCCTGTTTTTGCCTCCGTTTCTTCTCAAACTTCTCCACCCTTGCGCTAACCACCAAGTGTATCACCATTGTGCACGTGTGTTAGCATTTTCAAAAAGCATTTTCAAAGGTGTTAGCACTCACTAGAATCAAAATGCATATGCAATGATTTAGAACATCTAGTGGCACTTTGATAACCGCATTTCACGACGAGTTTTACCCCTCTTAATAATACGGCTATCTATCCTAAACACACTCACACCCACTAGGTGTCTTGAGTGCCAAAACAAAATGCTCCTATCAAATATACATTTGCCTTGAGCCATTTTGTTCTCTTTCTTCTTTTCTAAGTTTGAGCACTTGATCAACACCATGGCCATCACCATCATCAGGATCATCATCCATTTGCTCTAATTCTTGGTGTGTACTAACCTATCTCATATTCACTTAGAGCCAAAGGTTAGTACCTAGGGTTTTATTAATTATTCAAAATCAAACTAGAGCTTTTAATTCAGCAGAGAATTAGTTTTGGGAGCTCTACCAAATAGGGCCATATATATGCTAGTGTATTTGTATCGAGGGTTAGTTGCCCAACTTTTTCCTTTGATAAATTGTTACATGTATACCTGAGATCTCTAGTGGGTAACAGAGCCGTCTGACGAATGCATTGAAGCTTCTCGTTGAAGCCACAATCCGAGGCAAGCTAGAAAACCATGCACCAAAACTCTCAAGAGTAGCACCAAAGCTCAAGCACCCGAGCTTCAGTATAGAGAGTAGTGCACAGGCGTGGTGGAGGAGGTAAAAAGCAACAGATGTAGGAACAACAAGGCCGAGTAGAGGGAGGGGTGAATAATCAATTTTAAAACTTTCTGCAAAACCTAGCCAATAATAATGTAGAATTAAAACTAATGGTCAAAACATGACTATACCACCAAGCACTAAGAGCACAACCAAGGGTAAGAAACTCCTACACAATTCTAGTTCAAGAGAGATTAACAAAGCTATGTCCCTAGAATAGCAAGGCTTAGCTGGGTAAACACCCTAGGATGACAAGTCCTAATATCCCTTAGTAAAATCATAAATTAGAGCTCAAGTGTAGAGTAACCGATATTGCACAAGGGAGACAATAAGATGCATTCCCATGGTTCGGTGATTTGTTAGTCACCTACGTACACGTTGAGGTGAGTTCAATGTTCACCACTTCTCTATCAAACTTACAACCTCGCAAGGTTGGCTCTTACTTGAGCACTTAGATCTCTAGACAGGTAGAACTAAAGAACCTCTCTATACCTCGTATCTACTAGAATTGCTCTTCGGCTTCCCCTGATGGGGACGAGCACAAGGGCCCTTTACAAAAGCAATCTCCGGAGCGCCCACACAATCTCTCTGCGGTGCTTTCTCGGAGCCACAACACTGAGCCGTCTATTGACATTACTTTAACCACTATTATTTATGATGGGTAATAAATATTATTAGATTATAAGAAGAATATATTTATAATAAACATATTAGGAGATACAAAATATTAGTAATATTTCTATAAAATTTAGTTAAATTTAAAAATGACTTCTTGAAAAATATAAGATGTGCAGTTGTTTTAATAAGTTTTTAAGAGCATACTTGTAAAAATCATTCCAGAAGTCATTTCGGTTCTTTTGAAATGGAGTATTTCAGTACTGGTCTATATCGTACCAATTCCCGACTTTAATATAATATTTGTTATTATTATATATATACAAATGTATTAATATATCTACATATAAATAATTGTATATAATATATATAGATATCTACGTTCCTTAAATTCTACTCAAACTCATTCCAGGTGTTGTTTGGACGTAGTTGGATTTGCATTAATTTACATGTATTAGGGTGGGCTAGATATCAAGCCAGCTCGTCTCGTTATGGCTCGGCTCATTATAACTTGTTTGTATAACGAGCTAGAAATCTAGCTCGGCTCGGCTCGTTAGCTAGCTCGTTTGGCTCGCGAGTGAAAGCACAAAAACATATTACATAGAGATTATAATCGCAAGTCAGCAACAAACACATCACATGCATATTTAAACTGAAATAAAACAAAATACATGTGAATTGTACAATGGAAAATATAAGTATGCTATCATCCATGTGTTAGGTCATAGCCTGAGTGATATTTGGGTTAATTAAAGTTGTTGATTTGTTACTTATCTTGGCTTGTTTTTTCTCACCAGCGGCTCGCGGGCTGGCTCATTAACTAATCGAGCTAAACTGCTTGCTTGGCTTGTTAAAAAATTCAAACGAGCTGAGCTGAGCCACTAACGAGATGAGTCGAACGAGCTAGCGACTATGATTTTTTCGTCCAACCCTAACTAGAGTGAAACTTGAACTAAATTCTATACTAATTCACCCTAATATACATGGATCGAGACGAACCAAACATGCTCAAACAAACGTAGATTGAGATTGATATACATGTATCCGAAGAATGCCCGAAAGAGTGACGCCGTGTTTAGTTTCAGGAAGTTGAAATTTTGGGCTACTGTAGCACTTTCGTTTTTATTTGGCAATTAGTGTTCAAACATGGACTAATTAGGCTCAAAACGTTCGTCTCGCAATTTCCCACCAAACTGTGCAATTAGTTTTTTTTCGTCTATATTTAATACTTCATATACAGGCCACAAACATTCGATGTGACAGCTACTATAGCTCTTTTGAGAATTTCTTTTGAGAATTTTAGGTTGGAACTAAACATGCGCTGAAACACGTTACCAATGTCAGTGGAAATTGACCGTGGTGTGGGCGTGTGGCCTTTCCAGCCTTCCACATAGAGCTGAGTGAGGTGCCACTTACTCGTGCTACGGGACAGTTGGCGCGTGAGCCAAGCTTCTTGAACTCCTCGCCATCGGAACCGGAGTCGTGTCACACTGTATGCTCTCACACCATCCTGCTCCTCTTCCCTTCCCATCCGCTTCTTTTCGCCGCCTCGCCTTGCCGGCGGCCTGGTAGTCGCGGTCTCGCTCCGGCACCCGCCATCACACCGATAAAGCCCACCTCGAACTCGTCGTACTAGTGGCTGCTCTCCTCCCACTCCCGGCGGTACGGAAATGCAGATCCGCGGGAACCTGGATTGATTTTGTTTCATACGCGACGCGAATCACTTTAGCAATTTGGTGGCCGCGGTGTAGTAGTACTGTTACCAGTTTATTTCCCCCAAAAAAAGGGAGTAACTGGGGTTCGATTCGACTGCATCCGCTAGCCGTACTGTTTCACCGTTCTAATCTCTATCCATATGTTTTATCCAGGCTTCAGGCGATGCTTGTGGTGGGATCGGAGCCTCTTATCTGAGCGCAGCCATGGAGCAGAGTAGCGATGGGATGCCAATCAGCCAGCGGTGAGTTATCCCCATGGGGGAGTTGCTGTCAGTTTTTCTTCTGCAGCATTAAGACTTGTATCATGCTATGGAAGCTTGATTCTTCAAGAACCTAGTGTCGACTTGCTTCAGTAGAATGGGGGCTTCAGCTTCCTGTAGCGTTAAGTTTCAGCAGAGTTTTTTCAACTTAATCTGAGTATAGGCATTTCTTATTACTAGCACTCCCTTTCCACTTCTTTTTATGGGAATATATTCCTTAGTATGTATATATACTTTTTTGTTGACCATTATGAAAACGCAAGAATCAAAGTTATCATTGTGACTTAAAAACTTGATAAGAGGACTGATTACATAATGTTCACTTGATTATTGCTTTCCTCTTTTAGGAGGGCTAACAGTCCAACAGAACACTCAAGCAAGTCAGATGAGGTTGCTCAAGACATGGTAATGCCATATCCATGCAGTGCTACCAGACAGAATACTCCAAACAGTCTTGTCTTTCCATATATGGACATCTTGTACTACTGTTTACAGGGAGCCATTCTTGATATTTCAGAACAGTTTTACTATAATTTGAAAGAAGTGTTTACCTTATTCATTTATAACAAACTGCCAAGAAAGTCCATTGCCAACTGATGGATACAGTGTTTAAGGTTTTACTTATTTCTAGACCAAGTGTTTTGTTACTGTAACAAAGTAACCAGTGAGGAATTTGCATTTAACTTTCTGTTAAATGCTTTTTGTGCATGCAACTCAACGTTTATATAGCACCAAGCCACCAATGCCATGGCTGCCTGTTTCCTCTTTTACTTTATTCATTAGAAACGTTGATTCAAGAATTTTTATAAATTCTGATTTTGTTATTCCCTTTTCTGTGATCTAGCTGGATCATTAGTTCTTTTTGGTAGTTTTGTGGATCTTGTTAATTGAATGGTATCATGGTGCTGAGGTCATTTTTTAACTCCAGTTGCAGAGTGATATACCACATGAAACTGTGAGGCATTGCCAAAATGCGGAATCAGAAGAGATAGGCAGTTGGCTTTTAGCCTTGCAAGCTCATTTAAAGAAACAGGGTCAGCAATATTCTAACTACTTCTGTTTAGTTGCTTTGTTAAAAATACAGATTCTGTATGTTGCCTATTTTAGAATGCACCTTTATTTTTTAGCTGTTTGCTTGTCCAACTAGTGGGACATTTCAGCTGATGATGACTACAAGTTAGTTGGATTTTTTGGAAGATTCTTCAGTACTTTGACTATTCTTGCTTATGCATAAAAGGTTGACTTTACCACTAGCTTTTAACAAAAGCAAAATTCATATAAGGTACTATCTTGTTGATTTGTCATTAGTTCCTGTGCCACTCCATGATTCAATTTCTTGGAAAGAAAAACACTCCATGGTCCAAATTCCCCCTTACTCTGATTCAAGAAAGACCATGCATACGCGTGCTTGTCATTCCACATACTATTTGTGTTGCTTTCTGCAAGTAAAGGTCAGCTAAGAGTTGTGCTTGATTTCCTCAAGCAGTATATATGCCCTGTACCATGTTTCCAGGCCTTTGCTATCAAGGGAGGCCTAAACAATCATTCTCTTGCAAAGATACACAGATTTGCGACATTTGGCCTAAGTTTCATTCTGTATTTTGGATACACCTAAGTGCTTTGTCATATGATAGTTTACATGCTGATGCTTTCGTGCATCAGTATACTGCTCTCCCATTGCATGCACGTACCCTCACCATCAGCTTTTGATTTATAGCTATTGCCTGTCCTATTGGTGAAAATTTCTTCTTCTCTACATTCGCATATTCATCAAATAGAAGTCGATCAATTATGTATTTAGATAATGTTTTTTTGGTTTAAAACAGAGGGACCTCCTCACAAGAAAATTGTCCACAGCTTCAAGGAGAGCAGTAGTTCCAAAAATCAAATACACAGATGGTCATCAGAGGAAAGTTGTTTAGACTATAATATTTATCATTCACATTGTATTTTGTATTTATTCAAATTCTTAGCTAATAGAAAGAAATTAATTTTCGTTCCAGGAAGATGAGGCGCTCACGCAAATGGTAAACAAACATGGGATGAAAAACTGGCAAACAATTGCATGTGCTATACCTGGCCGAACTGCGCATTCATGCTTGGCAAGGTAAATTGCTTGCACTGTACAGTTGGTTTCATCTTTTTTTTTTTCTATACTTGACAACCTTTGCTTCATTTCATTTTGAATTAGTATATTAGACATGTTATATCCTCTAATGTTTATCATTTGGTTGGCTATTGTTTAGCTTGCATTGACAGCACAAGCTGTTGCAACCACCCTGGCAACAGCCTCATTATCAGCCTACCACTATTCTACGCTGAAACTGGCATAGCCTGTGTTGACATCGTTACAAGTTGCAGCCACTTCTAATTTGATTTTATAAAACTGTGTATTTCAAGTAACACACCAGATGGCTGCTTGTCACACAAATCACAAAAGATGTTATTACCTTGTTGAGCCTCTTCGATCGTGGACGCCCATCTTTTGACTCTTGGAGGCAAAACTTCTTTGAGGAAGCTAGTCTACAAGCCCATAGATTTTGTGATTCAAAAAGATCAGCTTTCCTTTCCTTTCCCTTTCTCGCCCTTCTCTTTGTCTGTTTGTTTTCCTCTCTTAGTTTGTACAGTTGTTTCGTTGTTTCTCATTTTTTATAAAATTCTTACAGTGGGGGGCCTCCCTGCTGTATTTACGGTAAAAAAAAAGATGTTCTAAGGTTTGAACCTTTATCCACGTCCTTTAAGTAGAAATTATAATGCCTCTGCTGTGGCTGTAAATAAAGTATCTTTGCAACACTTCTGCTGCTGCAGGGGTTTTGTAGCATAGCTGTAAGGGTCACAAATTTCTTCCAGATGAGATGTCCTGGAAGTTTTTTACACTCTTAATTTCATTAATCACTGTTATAAATTGGAAGCCTTAATGAATTAAAGTACTGACAATCTCTTGTACAGCATTGCTGATCTGCATTCAGATTCATTAGCCATCTAATGTTTTCTTCACTTATGTTCTGATGGGTCTTAAACACAGATGGAAATACATTCTAGACCCAGCAATAAACAAAGAGCCTTGGTCGCAACAGGAGGAACTAAGATTGATTCGTGCACAGCAAGTTTATGGAAACAAATGGTGTAAAATGCTCAAACATTTCCCAGGGAGGTAGGATTGGATGGAGACACCTGTAAAGAAAATAAAAAAACTGTTCGAGAAAAAAAAATATGCTCTTTATGTTGGTTATTGTTATTGTTGATTTTAATTGATTCCCTTAATGAGAATTCGGTATGCATCTACCTGCTTCAAACCTCCTATGAGTGTGGCACTAAAATTGTTGACCCCATGTACAATCAGGACAAATGATGCACTCAAAGAACATTGGAGAGGTTCTATGAAAAGAAAACTGGATTCATATTTGGCCTCAGGATTGCTCGAACACATTCCAGACCTGCAAGATGATGTATCATTTCCACAGAGCAATCAGTCAGATATTCCAAAGGACTGCAAAGCTTCATCTGATAGAAATAGATTTTCATCACGTTTATCAACAAACCCCAAACTTAAACAAGAGCTCACAGAACTGGTTGAAAATGCTAATACATCAGCAAGAAAAAGCTCTGACTTATGCTATGCTAAAGCAACTGATACCCATTCAGCCAAAATCTCAGAAATGACAATGGCCAAATCACAGCAGTGTGCAGGAACAAGAAAGAAGCTGGCTTTTCTGTCAACCCCAGTGGAGCTCAAGGTGTGAACTGTTGCCAAAGCTTTGTTGTTGTTTCATTTACATTCTTTTTTTCTTGCCGTTCAGATTAATATGCAGTTTTATGTAATCGATAACATGTGTATTGATTGATTTACACCAAATTGCCAAGGACAGCCTTTCTTAACCATGGATACTGTATCTGAAGCAGTAGTACTTCTCAACCAGCTGTTGTATTACTATAAAAATTAACTAGCAAAGAACATGCACTGTAATTCATTGTCAAAAGCTTTGTGGATGCATTGAAAGCCTGTTTATGCTTTCACTTGACTCATCAGAAAGGTTGGTTTGATATTTTATATGAATCTTGAGTTTGTTCCTAGTTTGTGATCCAACTGAATGATTGTTTGCACTTACTTTCTGATACTTTTGTATTTGTGTTATTCTAATGGTATCTATGTGCTTATGTCAGTTTTTCACTATGGATGCAGAATGTTGTACCACATGAAACCACCAAACATTGCCATGATATGGAATCAGAAAAGACAGGTAGAAGTTAGAATGCACCTTCATTATTAGTAGTACTAAAGTAGTTGGAGTTCCATTTATTGAAGATGATTCAGCTATTCCTGCTTATGTATACAAGTTTGACTTTACTATAAGGTGCATCTATCTAGTGGAAGATACTACCTCCAGTGACATACACAAAAATTCTATCTCACACTTTCTTTCTCGATTTCAGTAAAAATGCTTACTCAAAGTTGAACGTGATTTCCCAAATTTAAATATTCTGTTTTATGAAGGTGGGGTTCAACAGCCATATGATTATACCTGGGCCAATTCCAAACCATATTTCTTTCACATACTGTTGGGTACTTTGTAGCATAATAGTTTGCATGTGATCTCTTCTTGCATCATTATGATATTATTGCTGTTACAGATACCTCATGGTCAGCTTTCATATATAACTATCATCTGTTGTATTGGTTAAATTTTATTTGTTATATTCACATCTTCGTGGAATGGAAGTGTATGTATTTAGATTTTTTTTATATCAAGCAGAGGGCCCACTGTGCAAGAAAAATGCCCACTGCATCAAGGATGGAAGTAGTTTAAAAATTCCCGAAAGGACCAAAGGCAAATGGTTAGCAGAGGAAAGTTGTTTGGACCAAAAATTTTATGTAGTATGTCAACTTGGGCTTGTTTCATCATGACTACTGAGAAAAAAATATTTTCTTCCAGGAAGATGAAATTCTCACTAAAATGGTTGCCAAACATGGGAAAAACTGGCAAACTGTTGCATCTGCTATACCTGGCCGAGAAGCAAAACAATGCCGAATCAGGTAATTAACTATTGGTTTGTTGTACTGTAAGGTTGGTTTCTTTTTTATTTGTAGAAGTGAAAATGTTTCATCTATTTTATCTTAAATTTATATCTTGTGCAAGTTGTATCCTCACGTGTTTATCATTTGGTTGCTTATGTTTAGCTTGTGTCACCACCACAATCTGCAGCAACCACCATGGCACTGTTTATTTGAGCCTCATTGTCTACTTTACTAGTTAGCAGGGCTCAAATAGGACCCCAAGTCCTGAGTTTGACTGGAACGAATTTAAACAGGCCTAGGTTAAAAAAAACACCCCTCATCAGCTACAGTCCTGAGTTATACATGCAACCACATGAGTCATGTTTCCTGGGCACTTGGTGGCATGTCCAGGGCAGCCAGCCTTTGGGGTGTTTCTCGGCCTACGCGTGAGAAGCTTCTTCTTAATGCAATACCATGGGGGCGGTCTGTTCCCTGCAAGTCGAGTTTTTGTAGAGTAACACTGTTCTGCTCTGAACATGCAGTCTCCTTTGTTACAAGTTTGCTCTCTGTTAGTTTGTTGTCTCAAGCAAAAAAACTAGATGCTTGCTGCTTGTGGCCAATGTGGTCTGCGTTTTTTATAATAGTCAAGATTCTATTTCTGCCCATATAATAGGAACCATAAAAGTGAGATGTCATCTTGAAGGAATCATAAAAGGAAGATGACATCTTACACCCACATCCTTAAAAATTATGCCTCCGCTGTGAATGTAAAAATGAATAAGCTATTTGTTTCCAAATACAATCCCTTCAACACTTAGGCCTTCTCCAGTGGTTGATCTGAACCTCTGGCACACAAATGTCATGTCACACACCTCGTGATGTTGCAGTCTCTTCACCAGTGGTAGCATTATATTGCTCGCATCCTTTGGGATCCCCACAATAGGGAAGAAGCTATTAAACTACTACACTCTTTGTCTCTATCTCTCTCCGGTATGCCTGTTTGTAATAGCTTTAATTTTTTTTATTGCCATGATTTGAACCTTGTTTTGTGTCGATGCAAAGACTCTTTGCATGGTTTGGTGTCCTCCGGTGGTATGAGTTGACTCAAATAACGTTGACACTATTCATTCGTTAATCATTGTTGTTAATTAGAAGCCTTTATGGTTTGGAGTATTTACTAGCGAGAATGTCCATTATGCATAGACTGCATTCAAATTTTCATTAGAACTGCATGATTTTTTTTCTTCACTTTGTGCTGATGGGCCTTCAATATAGATGGACACGCAGTCTTGACCCAGCAATAAACAAAGAGGTTTGGTCAGAACAGGAGGAGCTAAAATTGATTCGAGCTCATCAAATATATGGAAGCCAGTGGCTTAAAATGGTCAAACATTTCCCTGGGAGGTATGATTGGATGATTTTACTGTGCAAAAAGAAAATGTGTGCTTCCCCCATCATCAGTTTGTGCTGCATCCAATATTCCCTCTATTTTTCAGTTACTGTCATTGTTCAACCTTTTGTATAATTCAGTATCTCTGTACCCTACTGATGTGTGTTTGTTATATTGTGTATATAACCAGGACAAATCATGCACTCAAAGAACACTGGAGAGGTCGTATGAATGGAAAACTGAATTTTTATTTAGCCTCAGGATTGCTAGAACAAGTTTCGGACCTGGAAGAAGATATATCAGTTCCAGAGAGCAGTCAGTCAGAAATTCCGAAGGACAGTGTTCCAGAGAGCAGTCAGTCAGATATTCTGAAGGACAGCCAGGGTTCATCTGACAGAAGTCGACCGCCATCAGTTTTACGAACACGGCCCAAATCTAAACAGGAACTCCCAGAACTAGATGAAAATGCTGGTACATCAGGAGAAGAAACTTCTGATTTCATTTGTCCTAAAGGGCCCAATGCTCATTTAGCCAAAGTTTCTGAAAAGGTATTGGCTAAATCAAAGCAGCGTGCCAGAGCCAGAAGGAAATTGGATTTTCTGTCAACCCCAGTGGAGCTCAAGGTATACACTGCTGCAGCAAGTTGTCAAAGGCCTCCCCTGAAAATGGATCAAACGAGTCCAGTGGCCGAAAACATCTCTCCATCAGATGTATGTCAAGACATTTCACAGAATGTTCCATCAGAACATGTGGATGCCGTCATGCAGCTGGCTGCTAATAACCACCATCCCAATGATTTCCATTCACCAGCGACCCCAGATCCATTCTCTCTTGAGATGCATGAGGCGAACGCATCAGATCTTCTGGACATGTCCTACTGTGATGGCTTGATAATCGATTCTCCTCGTTATCCACATGACGGTAGCTTCATATAGAAGAAAAAGTTACCGACACAAAATGCAACTTCGGTACTCGCTCCGTTGCACACTTTCGGTAGCAAGAGACGATGAACTTGCCTTCCTAAAATCCATCCACTCCCTGTATAAAGAGCTTGTTGCATGTTGGATGGAACGTGTATCTTGTCTTGGCAAAAATAATTGCATTGCTGTTCTGTTAATGTCACTGCCTCACTGGTTTGGAGAGCATTTTCCTTTTGCAGGTTTGAAGGGCATTTTGAGGGGGATTATAGGTCATCTCTAGAAATGAAATTTTTTGGTCTTTAGAAAGACGAGAAATCCTAAGGCAACAGAGGTTTTCTTATGCACTGTTTTGGGTTGGAAAGGTCCCGAGAACTCTTTTTATGAAAACCACAGTACATACCTTATAAACACCATGCTCAAAATCACTCATGTTGTTGGTAACTGAAATCAATGAAACATATGCATGCCTTTTGAAACTATGTGTTGTTAAAAAATTAAGGGGTAAGTTAGGGTCCGTTTGGTTGGGCTTTGGCTTTTAGCAAAAAGCCAAAAGCTCAACCAAAGGGGCTACTTTTGGAGGCTGCTTTTTCAGAAGCAGTTGCTTTTTCGTAGTACATTTTTGAAAGCTGGTTTGACCCTGCTTTTGGTTTTTGGCTTTCTGCTTTTCGAAATTGGTGGAATAAAAAGCTCTTTCATAGTTGTTTCAAGGGAGATAAAGATAGAAGTTATATTTTATACTTGTTTAACTAAACAGCTTTCAGCTTTTCTACAGCTCACAGCCCACAGCAGCTTTTTCTCACAGCCACAGCTCAACCAAACACACCCTTAGTCTTTTACCGGACTTCTTATTTGGTTCAAAAATTGCTCGAGTACCATGCACGGATGAGGGAGTAGCCATATAAAAGAGGCACGTGCATAGGGCATCAATTATGGAATTTGATCCGTGGGGGTAGGGGTGTAGGCGTGTAACCACGTTCGTTAATCATCTATAAACTATTGCTTGGTTCTAATAAAAATTCATGTGTTAGGAACAGTAGCGCAAATTTAAGTTACCAAAATTGTATGTTGAAGCCCTTAAATACTTAATAAAATTTAGCATTTTCCTTAATCTGATTCACGGTGATAAGTCCCCAACTTCATATGCTGCGCATGCATCCTTCTCTTCACCTTGATGCAGTACAAGTGACTTGCTTTGGATCCATTGTAAATCCATCCTTAATCCATCCATAATTTAAAGACAGAACATCCATTGAAGTCAAATACACAGAAAATTAGTTAAATGCCTATGCAAATTCATAATTTTGCCCACTTAATTAATTATTTTTTAAAAAAAATCAATTTCCCAAAAAATAGTGAATAAAACTAGATGAGAACACAACTTCCGCCTTCAAATTAAAATTTCCATTTGAGATACACATTATATACATTAAATTCACAATTGTTCATGACATTAGATCCATTCTAGATTTGCATTCGTGCTTAAGTCTTTTTTTTTGGCAAGATGCATCTCAATACTCCCACGTCTCTAATGAGAGGGATCACAAAATAGCCCATATATGTGGATATTTTAAGTGGTGAAAACATTACGATAAAGTATCTTGCATGCTAGATCGGCCGGTGAGGAGACCTCATCTTTGGCCGTGGAGGCGTCAGGACACCACTTTTATAACCAGAAGCAATGGTGGTAGGTGGGATCAATAGTGGAGAATCAATGTCGTGATAGTTAGGTGGATCCAACGGCCAAAGACAACTAATACTGATGGGCTAGAACGAAAACGAGCAGTGATATAGTACCTATCATTGTCGGCTCGTACCATGAACTAGCAGTGCATCACCGTCGGGTCTTTAGCTTCCTGCCAATTTTCTAGATTTTCGCCATACCACCTGGCAGTGAGTAGTAGTCACTGATGACCCAAGCACATCCGACAGTGATTGCGTGGTCTGGTACAGTGCATTTGAATGACCTAAGACTAAAATTTAATCCACCTTTTAGTCAATGCCACAAAAATGATTTTAGGAGATAGCCTCTCTGATTAACAGAGGAGGGCACGTCTAGAGATCCCATCCATAAATGGTTAGGCGGCCTGCAGGCAAAGGCTCACCTCTGAAAATTGTTATTAAAAGAGAGTCACTCTAAGTGTGCGTCTCTAAAAATCGATAACAGAGGTGAACATCTTAAGAGCGTCTCCAAGAGCCTTTCTAAATCACACTCTCTAAATCATCATTTGGAGAGTCATTTACATAGAAATCTCTTTCTATATCTTTTCACTCTCCAACAGTTTTTCTATATCTTATGTGCACTCTACAGAGTCATTCTCGTCTTCTATTTTTGGTTAGCGAAAAATCCGGAATAAAAGATGGCTATATTTGAATAACTATTTAGAGAAGCTGTTGGAGTATAGTTTTTCACCAAAATCTTTATTCCTAGCACTTATAAAGGATTTAGAGAGTCTCTTGGAGATACTCTAAGAGGCACGTATCTAAAATAGTTGCATCAAAAAATAATTTATAACTTTTACATATGAAGTCGGTGAAGACAAACTTTATATTAAAATTGTAGCTCTAGATGTAATCTATAACTTTGTAGTTGAGAAGTTTTTTATTTTAAACTGTTTAGAATCCAAAAATATTGTTTTAAGTTCATGTATTTTGAAATTTGAAATTTAAAATTTTCAAACAAACTTGGATGTTATCTAGATCAAAGTTGTAGTTGTTAATACAATCTACAATTTTATAGTTGGAAGTTTTTTATTTGAAGTTGTTTAGAGCCCTGAGGTGTTAACACAAATAAGATTACGAAATGTTAACACAAATAAATATATGGTGCAGTGTTGGAGGTGTTATTGCTGAGCAGTAAGCCATGGGTTCGGGTCTTGAAAACCACCTCTATAAATGGTGATTAACAATGTCCATTAGTTAGAATTTAAATGACTAAAACTTACCCTACTTTATATAAATCCAATAAGGGAACGTCGTGGCAATTAACAATGACCATTGTTATTGGTTAGAGATAGACCCGTCTCAGAAAATCTTTTTTAGTAGTGAGTCCAACCATTTCGATGATCTAAGACTAAACTTTAAATGACTAAAACTTACCCTACTTATCTAAACCCAATAAGAGAATGGCGTGGTGATTAACAATGACCATTGATTAGAGACGGACCTCCCTCCGAAAAATCTTTTGTTAGTAGTGAGTCCAACTATTTAAATGAGCTAAGACTAAACTTTATATGACTAAAACTTACCCTACTTATCTAAACCCAATAAGGGAATGACCTTTGAAGGGGGAATATATACTCTCTTTTTTTTTTTTTTTTTGCTATCAGAATATAGACTCTTTCTCTACCCTGTCCACACCCTACTGCGTGCTTATGTTTTTATGGTTACTTTGTCCTCTAGATGCTACGGCTACATTCTACAGCATAGGAGCTCAAGAGTTAGAAACGGCTTATCCGCTTCTAGAAATCTTTTTTATGGTGAGTCCAACCATTTGGATAATTTAAGACTAAGCTTTAAATGACTAAAACTTAATCCAATGATCTAACAGATCCTAC